>NC_045548.1:59863532-60463532 GCF_009769535.1 Thamnophis elegans | reverse complement strand
AAAATTAATCAACACTTATTTAAATAATTTTGAAAAAGCATTTGAGAATATTTCCTCCAACAGTGGTGGGTTCAAATTTTTAGAACCTTTTCTGTAGGTGTGGCCTGCTTTGTGGGAGTGGCTTGCCAGCCATGTGACCGGGTGGGAGTTGCTCGCCAGCCATGTGACCAAGTGGGAGTGGCTTGGCAGTCATGTGACCAAGTGGCCAACTTTAAAATGTGGTGAAACTCACTTAACAATGCTCTTGCTTAGCAACCAAAATGTTGACTCAGAAAGTCTGGCATTTGAAGTTATCAAGTTACAAGACCCTTGCACCTCTAACCCTTTAGAAAAAAAACCAGGGGTGTTCAAACTTGACAGCTTAAGACTTGTGGACTTCAACTCCCAGAATTCCTCCTCCAGTCATGTTGGCTCAGGATCTCTGGCATTGAAGTGTGCAAGTCTTAAAGCTGTCAGGTTACAAGACCCTTGCACTCCTAACTCTTTAGAAAAAAAACCAGGGATGTTCAAACTTGACAGCTTTAAGACTTTAAAGTTTAGATAGGACTCTTAGAGGTGGGCAGGGCGATTGGTGAGCCAGCCAATCAGTGAGTGGTGGGAGGGGCAAGTGTGATTCGGATGGGTGTGGGAGGGAGCTGGAACCAGTTCTAAATGGCACAGTAGATTTGCAGAACCTCTTCTATAGAAGAGGTTAGAACTGGCAGGAACCCATACCTCTAATCTCTCTGACAGGTTATTTTCTCTTTTACTCCCTAACTTTTATCCAAATACTAATTTTAATTCAGAATTTTGATCAAGGGATGTGTTGCTTGTGACTACATTCATTTGTTTTCTCATGTGATAAATCAATCAACAGGAAAATTCCTAACTAAGAAAGTAACAAAGAGGCTGGATGAAATCATAAGCCAAAGTATATTAATAAAGCATCCACAGAAGGTAGCAACATGAAGGTTGACTCTTCCATAATTAGTGCATCCATATTTTATAAGGTCTTACAAACTGCACTAAATAAACCCTGAACCCTATAAGCAATATATAGTTAACTCTAGAGAGTAATTAATGAGATAATTATGCTTCATCAGAGAGTGAAGGAAACTATTAGCCAAGGATATTAGGATATTGAAGCAATCTCCTGCTGTCATTAAAAGAGACATAGGTTATTCAGAGTCAGATATATTTCAATATATAACTAGCACTCTGTGATGATAAGATGGAAGAGACATCCTGGTCATTGACTATGAGAAATACTCAACAATAATTTTGGCATGTTGGATTTAGCTTCCTTTATTTATTTTGCTATTCCATTTAAATTATTTTTCCATTTTTGAGATACTTTTGATATTTGTAAAACACACAGATGCCAACAAAACCTGGATATCCATTTATATAAACATAGGCAAAATAAATGGATAAATGCTATAGTGAAAGCATAGAACACATTCTGAATTAAGTTATATCTAATAGTTGATCATGATATCAACTCAAAGGTTTTTATCTTTATTCAAGGGCTTTTTGAAGACCAATTTTCAGTTGGTCTTTCAAGAATTTTGGACCCCTAAATGGAAGATGGATTACAAATTGCACAAACCAACAAAATAATTGAGTTAATCAATTATTGATTAAGCAGTCTTAAAAATTCAAATAAATCTGGGATTAGCAAATATGTAATACCAAAACATATAGTAAAGTTTTCATGTAATATGCAAACACTTAAGCATTCATATTCTAAATTTTATTCAGCATCTTGTACGTAGTCATTAGAAGAAATATTGTTTTGATGTGAAGAAATTTATCATTAATTGAAAGCTGTTTCAAAGTGCTTCTTTCTTGTATTATTTTTCTTAGTTTCCTATGCTTTTAGAAACTGGTAATCCAATAAACATTTTTCAATGTTTATGATAACAGCTAACAAAAGCAATCAAGCTGCTTTGTTATATTGCATCAATTTATATACAGTATATTAGAAATAATGAGAAGTAAATTGCATCAGGATTTAGAGAATGTTAGATATCATAACATACAGAAGTAGCTATAGTTTTGTCACCTAATTCTCAGATTGCTGAAGTTTAATTCTATGCTATCCATCTCAGATTGGAGTAACAATTTAATAACATCCCATTTTTAACAGATGTAATAGTTTTGATTTTCTAGGGCTATTACAACTAATAAGAGATAACTAGATATTTGAAGATATTTAATTCTCTTCTAATCTTCACTCTGGAGCCCCAAAGGATCTTTACAAATACATAGCAAGCATTTGGGATTTAAATCCATGAACTAAATACATCTGTTTTAGAACTGAATCAAAGGCTGCTTTTGGGCATGCCTGATTTGGTTTAAAGCTTTAGAAACATGTATAGCAGGGGTGTCAAACTCGATTTCATTGAGGGGATGCCTCAGAGTTGTGTTTGATCTCAGGGGGAGAGCGGGATGTTTGTGGCAAAGGTGGGCATGACCAGCTCAATGTCACTCATGTGCCTGTGGTGGCCCAAGCGCTCTGCCAGGAAAACGGGCTCCCGAGCTCCATTTTTGTCTGCGATGGCCTCCTGCAATCCTCTGCCAGGGAAAACGGAGCTCAGGAGGATGCCTGGGACTATCCCAAGCTCCATTTTTGTGGGCAGAGGCACCACAGGCTGGTCCTTCACTGTTTCCATGGCAGCCCCATGGGCCAGATCTAAACACCCCACAGGCCAGATCTAGCCCAAGGCCTTGAATTTGACACCCCTGATGTACAGTCACATTTAACTTTTCTTGCCTACAAGAATGTTTGATCCTCCATTAAAAGTACAAGTCACAATTGTACAATTGCACAAAGTTGAGGATTAAAAACTCAATTCACTATACCTACCACTCAAATATTTGCCTCCTCATTGTAGAAGGATGAATAAATTTATAGAGAAAGAGAAATACAGTTTGTCAAGTTTCAGTATACATTTTAAATATTACCTGCTCATTAGAAAGAAAAAGAAACTTAGACATGTGATTTTGCAAAAATGCTTGTGTCTAGGCAATGTATCTATAAAATATTTATCTCCAGTTTGTTTACAGGGCAAGACAAATGACTCAGCAAGATCCTATCCTTCCCAAGTTTGACAAGCATTGAAAGATTTACTTATTACTTCACCCAATTCTCATTTTTCCAGGAATGTGTGTCAATCATCTTTTCATTCAGCTTAGGCATGTAAAGAAATTGAATACAGTGCATGCTGTTACAAACCAAACGTAACCAACAAAGGTTATCAATCTGTGATGTGATACATAGAGAAAATGTGAACTCTACTGTCCCAAAGGTGCTTTTTCAAAAGGCAACTGGACTTTGTTTTTCCTTGAAAAACCAAGTTTAGTTGCCTTTGAAAAAAACACCTTTGGGACAACCATGACCTGGATGACTGAGAATCTCCATAGACTCTGCTCTTTCACTTAAAAAAAAAAAATCAAATGATATGAAGTTCTAGGGTTGTGATATCAGATTTTATGCAGCTTCAGTGGAAGTTATCTCTCATTTTCATCTGCTTGGAAGTTCTCTATATTGGAGAACTAAGTGCTGAGATTAAACAATCAGTGATTTTTTTCCAGTATATTTTTAAAAGAAATTTTATGCAAAGGGGGGAGGAACATTAGCCACCAATGAGACCAGAAATTTGCATTTCTTCCAAGAATGCTGATAAAAGATTGAATGAAACAATGAAATCCTTACAGTACCATTTAAATAATTTTAAATGGGAGAATGGCTTAACACTTTATTGAGATTTAAGAAGTCTCTGGTTCTTTGTTTCCTGCTATATTATTAATATGCAAAACTGATGTCATAGGAAGTTTGGTTTATAGGCTTATAGAAACAGAGAAAAGGCTGATTTCTATTACAATCCATTATTTGGAGATGTTGCACTGTATGTACAATTTGCAGAGCCAAGAATAACTTTTATTTCTGTTCTCTGCATACTCTTATTTATATTGTCTTCCTGTAACCCCATTGTTTTCCTAATAACTTCTATGGCTTTAAAATAATTGCCCTGGGATATTTACCATTCTATTGTATAGTCCTGCCATTACTACTGGTAAAGGACTGTGCAATCAGCTCACAATGAAACAGTCAAATTATTCAACTTTGTCAAGTGTCAAGGGTTTTATTCAGTACAAATCATTTCCAAATATAATTTGTACAATTTGGGAGAGGGACTGAATTATTATTTAGAAGATAGCATAAGAAGCAATTACCATGTCTAAGGTATATAAAACAATATTTTCTAAAGGTTAATAAAAAATGCACTCATGTAGACATTACATTCCACTATACTGGGGACATAGTAGCATAGAGGCTTAATGATGCTGGATGTGTTGAGCAATTGCCAGCACTCTGGTGGTTTGAGTCCAGCTTCGTGGGACAGAGTGAGCTCCTGTCTCTTATCCCTAGCTTCTGCCCACCTAGCAGTTTGAAAGCATTGTTTGTGAGTAGGATAGATAGGTTCTGCTATTTTGGTCCTGGAAAAAAGATAGCTGCCTTCTGTGAAAGAAGCTGGAACCAGTGCTGGATCTGCCTGGATATGATCAACAGAGGAATGGTAGAGGAAAGTCCCAGTCAGAGTGACTTCCTCTGGTAATGCTGCAGGTCAGCTGGTGTGAAATTAATTTATCCAATTGTGGTGTACCAGTGCAACAAATGGACTAGTGCTATATGCTGTGTGCATAACCTCCCTGGTCTTGAATGCCATACATTAAATAATAATAAATTCACTATACTTTTTCCTTCTTGTTCATGATGGTCATTTTTGTTCTGTTTCAATCAATAAAGTATTACATTTCAGGAGACACAACTTTACCAGTTGTGCCTTCTGATATCTACCTGACAAATCCACAGTGATGCCCTGTTTTTTTTTTTAATCAGGTCATATCTTTTCAGCATCACAGGGGAACAATATGTTGAATTGAGTCAAGAAAATTCTCTGTCTTTACAACATGGCAGATGAACAGGAGGAAGAGAAATTGTTCTATCTCTTATAGGAAATTTACTGCATAAAGCAAGACCTTATAACACATTGGGCAGGATACACCAATATCTGAAGTGAAGATTGTGATTCAAGGCTACTATCAAGTCAATGAAATAGTAGCAAGAACAAGAAGTGGATGAAAATGAAAACTGAAGAGAAAAAATGTAATCTAGACATGTCCATGACCTTCCACATATAGAAATGCTGGCCTATATTATACCATCCTCTAATGAAGACACACCTGAAATAATTTGACCTGTATACTTCTCATTGCCCCCCTTCTATAGCAAAGAAGTGGGATGAGAAATGTAAAACAGTGAAATGTTTAACTTCAAATAAGATGCAAAAAAAAGTTTACATCTTTGGACGCCATTTAGAGAAGTGCGAAATGGCTGAGGTAATTTAATTGTGATGTTATCATCTTTTGAGTTACACTGTCTTGGGGTATAAACAGATGTCATGAGGAATCATCCACATTTCTTTCCCATTTAGAAGTGAAAAGAAAGCATGAGGAGAGAACAAAATTTGTCTTTCAGGTCCTTCTTTACCTTACATTTCTCCTCCCCTGCATATTGCTTATTCCTATCACCAGAGATAGTGGAATAGATGGGTGGGGGGAGCAGGGCAATTCCAATATCTTTCCATGAACAGAAGTAGAAATGTGATCTCAGAATTTGGCTGTTATATCCATAATTTAAGATTTTGACTTCATGGAAGCGATAGCTTCATATTTACCAACGATTTCAAGTTAGAATGTTGTCCTGAAATTGTTCCATTCACCTTTGCACAAGCTGGTCACATGATCTTGGAAAATATCTTAAGACAACACTGTCTCTCTCGGCCAAGAAATGGGGATGAACACCCTAGAGTCAACACGACTGGACAGGGAAAGCTTTATCTTTAACTTTATTGAAAACTGATATTTTACCTACAGCAGCCTCCTTCTCTATGAATGAGACAACTGATTCTGCTTAGCAGAAAAGAATCAAAAACAAAACTGAATATCCCTTATTCCAATGGTTTCTTTACAAGGCAACTATTACTGTTACTACCTCCACATCGTACTATGTGCTAAGTACTGTTTATTAGCTAAGAACAGTTAAATCAAATTAAGGCTATTTTTAACTATTGTTTTCAGTCTAAACACATCAGTTTTGATTTCTAATGCAGAGGGAACATCTTCATTTATGTTCATATAACAATGGTAGTGGCATCTTTTGGAGGGATGGACTGGCCTTGAATTTCACAGCAACTGATGTCCCCTTCTGAAAACAAGCAAGGAAAAACAATGAACATTGTGAACTTAGATCTGTCTGGCTTATTGGTTAAAAGGGACACAAGCAATTTCCAATGAGAATCCTTGACACTCAGGCATATCAAGGAAACATGACTCAGTATTTCCACCTGGACTCACCTTGTGGGCGTAAGTTCCCTCAAAAGCTGTCTTCAAACAAGGTAGATTGGGGAGATCACATACATGTCTTTCTATCACTCTGGTGGTTGAGGCTGAGGAGATAATGAAGTGTACTGGATCTCTTCCTGGTACTTCCAGAATTATAATTTGAGGATTTGATCAAATCAACCTACAAAACTAGATGGCCCACAAATCCTGCTTGATTTCCATCTTAGGTGTTTTCTCTTTTGCTGGACCCATTTGTTAAATGTTTAACTTGAAGTGTCTTCTTCTATGAAGGTTAAAAGTAGTAGAAATGATATACTGAAGTAGAATATGGTAAAAAGTACCCAATACTCATGTGTTGAGTAACCAGTAGAGATATTGCATTGAATAGTAGATTCCAATCAGAGTAAAAAATGGGAAATAATAAATAATTGGTTTGACATAAAATGAAGACTGGGAAAAAAAAAACAAATCATTATACTACCTTCACCATATTCATCAAAAGCAGTGGTGCTATGACTATATTTTACTTTTGGGATTTTTTTTTCAATTTTAACAAGTTGGCTTGCATCTCCTTGTAAACATTTCAGGGATAATTAACATTAATTAAGAGATCTGTGAAAAATTATTGGACAAATTCTGCCTTTCAGTACATATAGTAGATGGGAATTCTGTGCAGGTATTTGACATTTACTATCTAAAATAAATGAAGCAGTATATCTTGCTAAAGAGACATAAGGATGTTTGATGAACATTTTTAATAACAGTTTCAAATTAGGATGTTGTAACTAGACCAGGACGGAAAACTAATTTTGTAGCCTGCAACAGTCTTCTTCTCTAAGAATGGGGAGAACTGGTTGTGCTTAGCAAAAGAGAATCAGAAACAAAACTGAATGCTTTTTGTGCCAGTGGTTTCTTTGCAAATTTGGCTGGTAAAAGGATTCATTAATCTTCCTTAGTGGAAAATGTCATTGAATTACTAAGGGGAGAAGCCTAAACTAAGCTTGCTGTCCTCTCTTTTAAAGACACACACACAGGCACACACACAAACACAAACACAGTTTGGAAACAGAGTGAACTAAAGATCATGAAGACCACACTTCATATTTCATTAATATCTTCTAAGAAAATTCAGAATGATACATATAGATCTTTAGTGTTATGTGCTCCTAATTCCTTAACTTTCTTGCAGAGCTGCTTTTAATCTCTTGATCATGTTGTCAGGTTCATGGTTGTGTCATTTGTCCTCAGGTGAAAGAGAAGAAAGGGATAGTAATCTTTGGGCCTGGTTATTCTAGTAAGACATTCAGCCACAACTTTGATTTTTGTTTCAGGGAGACAACATGCCTTCCTAGATTGATTATATGATGCTGAATTACCATATTTCTCAGAATATAAAATGCATTCCCCCCCCCCGCTAAATGAGGGTGAAAATTTGGGTATGTCTTATACCACAAATGTAGCCAAAAACACAAGGCAGAGAGGAGGCGATGGTCTGTGGCAATCCCCTGAAACGGCTGATTGGGGGTATTCCAGGAGGCCGATCCACCCGCCAATCAGCTGCTGATGCTGAATCAAACTGCAATAATGTGCCAAAGCTGACCTGGTTTCACTCTTTATCAGAGTTTGCAGCAGCAATCACATTCAGAAAGCATACACAACTGATTGAGTAGATTCAATAACTTCTCTTTAAATATAATATAATACATTAAGTAAATATTCATACCAAAAGCAGGTTTTCCAACATGGTACTTCAGAAAAGAAGTTTTATTTTACATTTTAGTTTCAGATATCAGCACAGCATGCAACTTTAGTACAAAACAAGCCACACTCAGCCTCCTTGTTTTCTCTTTCCTTGTTGCTCACACAAAAAATACTGTATCAGGGTTCCAAATAGCGTCCAAAATTAAATCAGAGTCGAAGGCAAAGTGTTGCTCAAAATTACAATTTATTAAGAGAGCCATGTTGGCACAGCTGGGAAAACCCGAATCTGAAAGCTTCCCGGTTTCCCCACCCAGTTGAAAGTTCATGATCTTGTCCCACACCCACAAGTCCATCACATGATCCAATCTTCCACTGCCCTGTTGGCAGTTCCACCCATCCAGTTCTGGTCAGGTGCAGAGGATGACCTTGGCTTCTAGAAAGGAATTTTATTTTGGCTACACAGCATTTAACTCCGTGCCACCACCCCTTCCCATTTCCCACAATAGAAACGGCATAGTATAATTATAGAAAGTGTCGCAGGCCAAAGATCCAAAGGGAAAATGGCGGCAGGCCTGACATACTGTTTGTTTGCAAACAACCCTCAACTCTTGCATACACTGACAGGATGTTGCCAAATGAATACTATGATGCTGGTAGGCAAGGCAGAATTTTTTTTCTTATTTCGCTCCCCAAAAACTAAGGTGTGTCTTACACTCTGGAGTGTCTTATACTCTGAAAAATACGGTAGATAGCCTGTTTGATCCCATATTCCATGGCTTTTCCTTTGATGCTTTGTGATACTTATATTTTTATCAAGGCCCTTTGGAGTAGTATCTGCCATTTAACATAATACCTAGTGTGTATTTTAGTTAGAACCCTTTATTTATGCTCAAACTGTGGGCTTCCAAATGTTTTCAATTCTAATTCCTTGTCAACTTGGGAATAGTGTAATAGAAGCTGTCACCCAACTGTATCCATCTGCTCAATTACAGAGATCTTCACAAGACAGTGACACATTCATCTGTGCAATTCTGATTGATATTGATAATCCTGCTTTGTGTACACCAAAGGGAGTGGGTAGTAAAAATAATAAGCAATTGCACATTGATCAATACAGTATTAATAACTGAGAGAACTCCTCTTTGTATGTTGACTGTGAGTAAATCATTTTCTTAAAACCTATACTTAACTTTTAAAGATGGGACTATAGACATTATTTGAAGTAATACAAAGCAAATCTACAAGGAAAGAGTGAACTATCAAGCCATTGGCACAGATACACTCTTACCAGGCACTTTAATATCAGGTAGAGTTTTACTAAGAAAATTAATTAGAAAAAAATGAGCACTGAAGACATAATGTCACTGGTGTTCATTAGCCATTATCCCTCCAAAGGACATGCTTAATTGGATAAAGTTTACCACGAATAGGGAAAGATAGATTCATATTTACATTATAATGATATATTCCAGCAGAAACTGTCATCATCTTGAAAAACGCTCATTACAAATTGGAAATATGGGGCATTAGAGATATCACAGTTACTTAAATTAAGTTGCTCTGCAAAGAAAAGACAACATGTTAAGTTCCTAACTTTCATCTTTCTAACAGAATAATTTCTTCTTCTCTGCTAATTTTGGAGGAGAATTCTTTCTACATACATATTTGAATTATGATTTAGTCTTTATTCTCCCTTCCCCCTGTTGAAAAGTTTTGGAGAGGGGATATGGAAAAGGATGGACAGATAAAAGTTTTAAAGCACTCCTTACTCTTCACCATGCCTTCCAAGCTTACTGAATGTTTAGATTAACTGACATATATTGAAATGTCTTCATATCAGGGGTGAAATTCAGCAGGTTCTGTCAGGTTCTAGAGAACCGGTAGCGAAAATATTGAGTAGTTAGGAGAACTGGCAAATACCACTTCCTGCTGACCCCAGAGTGGGGTGGGAATGGACATTTTGCAGTATCCTTCCCCAGGAATGGTGATGTAATGGAGATTTTGTAATATCTTTCCACTGCAGTGGGATGGGAATGGACATTTGCAGTATCCTTTGCCTGCCACGCCCACCAACCCACGTCCACAGAACTAGTAGTAAAAAAAATGAATTTCACCATTGTTTTATATTTCTGACCTATGCTATGCTTAATTGGTTTAGCAAGTCACTGGAAGGTTGAAGCCCTTACCATCACAGTACTCAAACTAAAGGAACTGTTTATTCTGCCTATTTAATGCAATCATATATTAAATTTAAACCAGGCTGCAATATTCAATCAAGAACATCAGTTTGATGGCCTCCAAGGTCAAGACCAAGACTTTGGAAAGCATGAGCCAGTATCAAAGGAACATGGAAACTGAGTGTCCAAAACTGCTAAATGGTAAAAAGTTATATATTATTAGCTTGATTATTAATTCAGTATGCATAAATGTATTACTCATAAGGACAGAAGCAGAACTATTGTAGGCATTGGTAACTTAAAGATAGCAGTGTTATATATCTTCCTGATTGTGACTGTAAAGTTTGAAGTCCTAAGTGATACGAGCATGAGGGACTCCCACAAAATAAATAATAGTGAAATAGTTATCTGCAAATGTGGGTATGTAGGTAAATGTGTGACATAAAGTCACCACACTCTCTGGTTAGGACAAGTAGTTCACTTTGCTTATATTGGGCTTCCCGCAGTAGAAGGCTCTCCTGGCCCTTCCTTTGAATAAATTCACTATACTCTCAAAATCATGGATAACATTTTCTTATAAAGAGCCAGTTTGTGGCTAAGGCACTAGGCTAGAAACTGGGAAACAGTGAGTTCACAAAAACAGCTGAATGATGTCAGATTGGGTCACTGTTTTCAGCCCTAGGAATCAAGTAACCTTCTGAAAACCTTGTCAAGAAAGTCACAAGGACTAGTTCCTAATTTTATTAAGAATTTAATCCCAATAGTAAAAATTAGTTGTTATTATTAATGTATAGCATTGTTACAATAGCCAAGAGATGACAATGCAAATGCAGATTTAAATTTTGGCTTGTCAAGGTACCAGCCCTGTTGTAGGATGCACTTGCATACTTTCCAAGATGCACCTCAGGAGCATGAGGTAGCTTCGCACCAGAGAGAAAGATGAGTAGCTCTTCCTGCAGGGTCATCCAAGGCCTCCTCCCTTCCTGGAGCTGCCTTGCAAATGGCACCACAACTGGGAAGGTTGAGATCTGTCACGAATCTGACCCAGAGGACCAGAGACTATGCTTGTCTTCCCGCCAAAGTGATACCTATCAATCTACTGGCATAGAACATGCTTTCGTACTGTTAGGTGGACAGAAGCTGAGGTGAGTGACAGGAGCTCACTCTGTCATGTAGTACTAAGACTTGAACCGCCAGAGCAAAGACCATATCCAGCCCCACTGAGCCATGGTGCCTCTAGTAAAAATTAATGCAAACTAAACTTAAAGAAAGAGAAGAGAATGGAAAGAAAGAATTACAAGTGTAAATTATAAAGAAGTGATATCCAATCTGCATCACAAAAAGTATAAACAACTTTAATAACTCTTCACTCCCTATAAGGATGAACAGATATCTCTCAATCCATTGCTCCATCCCTTATCTATAAACACATCTATAAATCTATTAAACCTAAAGTTTTCAGTCTAGGTATCAGTAAAAAGTCCATGCAGGGTTGCCAGAACACTTAACTTTCTGATAGCTACAGGATGGGCTGAGGAAGGAAATGGGAATGATGTTTAGTGCTTTGATGAAGAAAGTCCTGTCATTTTTCTATTATTCTTTTACTATTTAAAGCATTTTACCAAGGCAAACAGTGGCCACCTTAACACAGATGCTCTGAATAGTCCCTAGCCTGAATTTATAACAATTAGAAGTGACATAAAAGCCATTCTTCTCCTTTGTATGCACCATCATCTATAGAAAGTAAGATGAAAAATCATTCAAAGGTTAGCTAAAGCTTTATCCAAGTTAGTCATTCAGGCCAATAAAACAATTTGCTTGAAAGTGAAGCAATGGTAAGTTCACGAAAACGATTTTCCTGCCCCCAGATTAATATTAATTATCTTGCTAATTAATTAAAACTGGTTCTCAGTACTCTAGAAGCTCTGTTAATCAAGACCATTAGTTTCCTTCCTAGCTGAGGAAAGGGAGAAGTGACTCACTTTCATTAGACATCTCTCTCATGTGGTTGATGATGGTTCTCCTTTTTTGTCATGATCACAATGCATTATGGATACGTAATGAATGAATGTATCAAATAGCTAATTTAATATTATTACTTCTAGAGCACCTCACACAACTGTGCTTATAAAACTGACCTATTTTCCCATTATTGCTGAATGAAATTCGAGGCTTTATATAACTCCCTCCTAGTGCCAGCTGCATTTGAAAAAAAAAGTGATTTGCAAATGATGAGCGAGGAAAGACTGACAGCGAAAGCAAGAGGAGCAAAAGAAGCACCACTAGTTGTAACTCTTGATGGGCTGTAATATTTCAAACTGTGTGTAGGAGATTGAATGTTTGCATGTTGCCGTATAACAAGATTTCCTACATCACAACAAGCGTGTTGATGAGAAAGTGCTAAGCCAATGCTTTCAATCTCACGCCTGTTTTGGATATTTGAAGCATTCAAATTCTGAATTCCCAGCATGAAATGGCACAGCACAGGAAACAGGTGCCACATATGACAATTCTGCTCACCTCTTTTATTTCCCAACAAGATTTATTCAATAGAAATCACTATGAATAAGTTGGATGACAGTAGGCTGCGTAAAGCAAAAAAAATGAAAACATTTGGAAACCTAGGCACATTATTGATTGAAACCAGGCAGTGTGTAATTTTGCAATCTGCACTGACTGTTTCTTTCTAAACTCTGTTGTTTTTGATTGTTTAAACCTTAACTGCTTCTTTTGCTTTCCAATCAGGAAAGTGGAAAATCCACGCTCAAGCACTAACAGGAATAGTTAACCATAGACATCATACTTGCTAGAATATTATAATCAAAACAATAATAACAACAACATGGCAGAATTTCAATTTTCAGACCAATTATGTATGAAATCACAAATCTCCTATAATGCTCTTTGATCTTTCTAAAATCCACTTTAAAAATTGCAGTGTTTGGGGGAGATGACAAGCAGTTTTGGGGTTCTCTTTTTTGATAATAATATTGGGGATTGGGCTTTAGTAAGCAAGAAGCAGACCAACATAGATACAACAGCATTTTTTGACTCAAACTGGAACTGAGAAACAGCAGGCAAATGCCTGTAATTTATACTCTGGGTCCACAGGATCTTAACATTTTCAAACATAATGCTTTAAATACCTGTCCAATATGAATGTTCAAAGTTTCCATCCAAAATGGTTGGAGTTAACAGTTAGGGTCATCTAAAGGTTAGTTTCACTTTAGCAGAGCTGAACACACACACACACACACACACACACACACACACACACACACACACACACACACACATATATATATATATATATATATATATATATATATATATATATATATATATGTTGCATTTGTGCTGATAAATAAATAAAGGGAGACTAGTATAGATCTATTTCAAGCTATTTAGCTCTCATCAGCTAGCCATACCCTTACTGGGATTTGAACCTGGGATATATTACATATCAGGCAGACGTCTTAGCCATTAGGCCACAGGCTCTGATCCATTATCAGCCAAGCCAGGGTGAAAGGTATCTATTAGATTTTACAACCCCTGCCTAATATGTAATATAGCCCAGGTTCAAATCCCAGTAAGGGTATGGCTAGCTGATGAGAGCTAAATAGCTTGAAATAGATCTATACTAGTCTCCCTTTATTTATTTATCAGCACAAATACAACATATGTAACAAAAAAGCAACAGTAAAAATATTGGGTTTCTGCCTGGATGGTCTCTTGTGACGAGCTGAAGGACAGAGAATGGAAGTAGTGATCTTCCTCCCATATTTTTGCATACCAGGAATTGTAAAAACTTATATATATCTATATATCTATATATCTATATATCTATATATCTATATATCTATATATCTATATATCTATATATCTATATCTATATCTATATCTATATCTATATCTATATCTATATCTATATCTATATCTATATCTATATCTATATCTATATCTATATCTATATCTATATCTATATCTATATCTATATCTATATCTGTGTGTGTGTGTGTGTGTGTGTGTATTCCAATAGATGCATGCTTCAATGTGGACAAGAGAGGAAAGCTAAATTTTGCATTAGGAAAATAAGAGAACACACCTAATTCAGTCTGAGCAGAAACTAAACAGTCTTCTCCTGGTGGGGGAAAGAGAAAGATCAAGAACAGTTCAGTTGATTTCCTAGATCATCACTTGATCAACCAGTGTTAAACACAATAATCTGATAGCTATACAGGGCAGATGTGCAGTGTCTAGGGACTGAACTCCAATTGGAATTGGTGCTGGTACTCACTGAGAAGGACACAGTTGACCACCTACTTAGAGTTAAATGAGTTTAGAACATAAAACAGCAATGGGATACATTTGGCATGGGATGGGAGAGAGGAGAGGATGATGCTAACCATTCAAGAAGTGGTATATGGCTTGAACTGGCAAAGTACAAATAGAAAGTGCATATCTACTCTGAGAGAGGCATTGAAGAGGAGCAGCAGAAGAACATTTATGAAATCATATTTCTTTAAGATAAGATTCTGACGAGGCTATAAATACAAGGGTGGGCTGTTGGGGGTTTGCAGGAATTTGGGAGAACCTCTAGCTAAGATTCTGTGCAGTTCAGAGAAGGAGTCACCATGCGGCCCATTTTGGATGCAGGTAAGTGCAAAGTGCATGTGGAGGCTCAGGGAGGGTGAAAAATGGGCCTACCGTTCCTAGCCTCCAGAAGGCCTCCGGAGCCCGAGGAGGGCAAAAATTCTCCCTGTGGTGCAGGAAGCCAACTAGGCCATGCCTACCATGGCCACACCCACCCAGCAATCAGGCAGAGAATCTCTTGCTAAAATTTTTGAAGCCCACCCCTTATAAATAGCCCAGGTTTTTAAACACTTCAGAAAAATGGAAGGCACTACTTGTCCATTTCTCATTGTACATTTCTGCTCCCCATCACAGAACCCCAAAAGAAGCACCAACTGAAATCATTATTGCTACCTTAATTCCATTCTTAATCTGTTGAGAAACACTCACTTTTGCTTCAATCTATAATGACACTACTTTAACCCCTGCTTTATCAGGCCATGGAATATAACTGTGGTAAAACAGTGGGAATTGGTGATGGCAATCAGGAACTATTAAAATTCCAAACATCAACCATCCTCCTTGCAGTTTATTTATTTTGTTTAAAGTTTAGACTGAAGTTGGGCTATTGTTTTTTTTTTAAAAAAAATATGAATATACACAAATTTTTGCTAATATCAGTCTTCAGTTTCTATCTCCCATGATAGAACACTAAACTTTGAAAAAAAGTCTTAATATTCTAAAGTGGTTTCCAAGCTTTCACGAGCCACACAGAATAGCTAACCATGCCCACAAGCACATCTAATGCGAAAGAAAACATGCTGTCACAACATTTTCAACTTTCTCTTGGTTTGTTGTGATCTTCAAAGTCCCATGAACTTTCCCCTCTGTATCTCTGTGTTGTTATCATCCTTTCGATAAGATCATTTGGTAGCTTTCATCATAGCCTTCAGGGTCTAAGATTACCCATCAATTGATAATCTGCTCTGAAGATCTATGAATATATAATAACTCACAGTGCAAGAATGCATATCATAGTTCAAACACACCTCAGGAAAATGTCCATGGGAAAAAGATATCAAAGTGGAACGTGTTATTTAAGAACAAAGAGATGCATATCTTTATGTGTTTACAGAGGGGGAAAATTTCCCCAAATATTCAATTAGCTATTATTTCAGGACAGTTTTAAAGACTCTACCCATATAGAGATTACTGTCTTGTTGGTTTCTGAACATTGCACTTTCTAGAGAAAGCTAGCCAGGAAATTTCTTGTATATTTTATTACACTTAGTGAAATGCTTAAGAAATTAAGTAAGGAACTTGTTCTTTTCTTGTATGTACAAACTTGAAGCATTTTTTTTTTAGGAAACATGGACTTTTGTATGATTGAAGGCTTTAGAAAAATTGTTGGCCAAAGAACACAGAGGATTATACTCCACACCCTCAAATGCTCACCTTCACAGCTCAATTTTGGAATTTGGGATGTTTGAGGGAAGTTTCAGAATCAAGAGGGTATCATTCCAAACTGGGAAAATAAAGGCTGGAGTCTTAGGTTTAAGCAGTTTAAACCATTGAGTTTGCTTCTTAAGTCCCTTGTCTCCATTTGCAAAATAGTTCTGTCTCTTGCAGTGTTCTGGAATCTCCCCCAAAAAAGACTGTTGTGGCCTTTTGTGCCCCCCACAAGCCAATAATACACAGATATGCATGCCCATCAGCAGGAATAATTTTATATGGACATTATATTACATTATAACTTTACAATGGTTGTAGATTTAAAGGCCAAGATTATTGGGGGGCAATATGCTGACTCTGTAAACTGCTTACTGTAATGCACTGTTAAGCGGTATATAAGTCTAAGTACTATTGCTATTGTTATTAGGATACTATTGATCATCTCAAAAGGTAAGCAAAGCACCACTGAAAAAGGATGGCTGGGAAAGAGAAAGAATCCAGATAAATTATAAGATATCCTAGAAATTAAGTACAAAAACCATGCACAGAATATCCATTATATTGGTGCTTTTAGCAAATAACATTAGCTTGAAATAAAACAAATATTTTTTTAAAAAAAAAGAATGCTGCATATATCCAAACATATTAATAAAGCAGAGGGAATGATTCAGAATCAGCTTTGTAACTGGATGCTAATTGGCCTTGTTTTCAAAAGTTTGGGAAACAAAATTAATTACTGATTGAAAGTGGGTTCAACTTCAAGTGTAGCAGACTAAAATGAATCTGCTGGGAATCTATTGGTTCAACCAGCCCAATTATGTTAAAGAGAATGCAGAAAGTATTGACAAGATTCTGATCTGCTTGTGATCCTTTGCTTCAGCTTATGAATGCCTGCCAGTGTCCAAGAAAAAAGTTGTCTATGTAACCATAACCTCTGATATATTTCCTGATATTTCCTCTTAACATCTGGATCAAGCTGGTGATGAAATGGCACATTTCCTTTGCAGAAGCATCTGCTGAAATATACAGAAGCCTTCTATTTGGCCATACTATTTCTAGCTGATGTAATTTCAAAATAGAATGCTAAATGTAACAATATATGTAAAACATCTATCTAATTAAACCAGGCACTTGTTGGCTCTGTTTCTTTAGTGAACTATAAAACAATCTTGGCTTCTGTAGCCAAAAAGCTGTGACACATACTCAGTTTATTAGCAGTATTTCTGATGCAGCATGGAGTTGCTCTGGGACCTAGATTTCCTAGCATTATACAAATCAATTATTTAAGAGTAATAGCATAGTCAAAATTCATTAGAGTACAGTATAATCACTTGCGTCATCACACATATATACTTCAGGAATTGTCAATTCTGTTGAACTTGGGAAGCAACTACAATGTTAATGAAGTTATCATGCCATAATAAAAAGCTCTGAAAATGCTAATAAGTCAATCCTACGGAGAAATTATCTGAGGTTATGTACCCAAAATTAGAGCTGCTTTTGGATTTCCTGGTGGGAGGTGAAGACATTCAGTATTTTGTCAGACAGCAAAATGGAAAGTAAACTACCTCATTTTCAGCTCATCAATAGTTTCCGCGTCTTCTTTAACTTAATTGGAGAGTCACACCAGCAGATTCCCAAGAGATTCATCTTAGCCAGAGCTGCTTGAAGGTGAACTCACCTTCAATTAGTAATCAATTTTGTTTTCAAAACCCTTAACCTCAATCTGATTTTTTTTCAAGTCATGAATATAACTTTTCAAGTACTTTGATTCCATTGTCTAATGTCTTCACATTTCTGTGGCATTTAATAAAAGCTTGAATGTCACATTATACAAAATGTATAGAGATGTGTTTTTCTTTGCTGTATCAAAGATGGCATAAAGCTATGGCATTTGCTGATATGGGTTGATAGTGTGAATTCAGATGAACTTAAAAGAAGACTGGGCCCAGTCAAGGAAGATGTTAATGTCAGTTCACAAGAAGCATAGTTTTATTATTAGTAGCTGCACATTTACAGTAGAATAGACTTTCTGACTCATATGTATGGGGGTCCAAATTACATGAGCTGGATATTATAATAAAGTTATATTGTTTCATCCAGAAGGCTCTTATTTTTTATAAAGGTGTATAGCCAACCCCATACTATCTAATAGGGTATTCGTTTACAGAGCAAGCAATAGGATGCAAATCACCCAAACAATAAGAAAAGTAGTAAACAAAACAAATTAGGAACACCAGAAGAAGGAGAGTAATGTGGTAATGAATTGTCCTCTTCAAAATCCCAATAGGCAATATACATTGAATAGTGAGAAAAGGATTGGGTTCCAAAAGCAACAATAAATTGTAGTTTGGTACTCATTAAGTATCATGTTTAAAAGCTTAATTTTTAATGCTGTGAATATATGTTTATGATTTCCCATCCCTATTAAACTGCCTTCTGTAAATAAGTGAAATAAAAACCCATTTAAAGTCTCTGGCAGATTTTGTTTTTATAACCTTCACATATTCTCTCTCTCTCTCATTTCTTCCAATCATTGAACAAGTCCTGTTCGTTGACCTCTTGACAAAATTGAAAAACCTGAACTCAATTTGACTAAACCATTGCAGGAACCAACCTTGTCTGGCGGTATTTTATGGCGACAGCTGTAATTATTTGTGACAAAGAAGCACCAGGAAATGACTGTTTCATATTATATACAGGAAAAAAGCTTTGGGTATTACGATGCCCACCTTGACATGAGATATATTCCAACTGTGATAGGTATTTGCAATTCTCTTTTTAACCTGAATCTATATTTGGTTTCAAGTAGGGCTTAGAACATCCATTAACTGTGCCCTCATAAATCATTCCCATTAAATATTGCAAGAATGTGATGTCACTCTATAAAAGGCTCTAAAGAATAGCAAAGGAAGATAGATGTATACATAGAAAACCATGTGCATTTTAAAAAGGGTCAGTAGCCATTATCATTAATATAGTGGTAACATGTTTTACATAGGAATGTGGTTAAACATTTTTAATGTGTACCTACACTATATCATAGTCTGCATTTGTGTGTGTGTGTGTGTGTGTGTGTGTGTGTGTGTGTGTGTGTGCTGGGGCATCGGGTCGGGATTAAGGTGGAACATTTTAGAGTATAATGAGCATCATAACTCAAAGAAAACATTAGAAGATGTGGTATATATCTCCTAATGTTTAGATTATCCTAAATATCCTGGTCCTTACTTTCTCTTATAGCTGAATATTAAAATTTAATATTGATTTAATATATGTTCAAATAACAGATTGGTAATCAGGGTGAAGAAGAAGAAGAGGAAGAGGAGGAGGAGGAGGAGTTAGAGGAATAGAGTAATTTTTCAAGAAATAACTTTACATAACAAAACTCAGTAACAAAAGTGGGACTTTTGTTTCAAAAGGCTTTGTTTCCTGAAAAGAAAAGAAAAAGTGAATTCATTCTCTACACAATTTTCAATATGAACATTAAAAGGAAGGTATTTCACTCTATAGTGAATATTTCAGATGATAATATTAAATAAGAACTGAACTGACCAAGTAAACTGACACCAAGAATTATTTCCAGTTTGGCATTCTTTAAAAATAAGTAAGAGTTTATATTTTTGGAGTTGTACTGAGAACTTTAGCGGGTGCAATGGCTCAGTGTTAAAGACACTGAGTTTAGCTGGGTTTAAGACCTGAGTGCCACCCAATGGGGTGAGCTTCCATGTCTCCCTCAGTTGTAGATGCAAGTAGATAATAGGTACCACTTTAGTGGAAAGGTAGCAGCACCTTTGGCATACAGCCATGCTGGTCACATGACCATAGAAAATGACTTCAGACAATGGTAGCTCCCTTGGCCAAGAAACAGAGATGAGTATCATGCCCTAGAGTCGGACATGATTGGACAGGGAAACCTTTATCCTTACTTATGCAGAATTTTATCAAAGTAATTCTGCCATTAGAATTATTGGTGTCAGAATTCTGCACAGAAAGTAGATAAACATTCAGTTGGAGCAGGGGTGGGTTCCTGCCAGTTCTAACCCCTTCTATAGAAGAGGTTCCACAAATCTACAGTGCCATTTACAATCGGTTCCAGCTTCCTCCCCCCGCCCATCTGCACATCATCAAGATGAAGAGTGAGAGGAGGAATTCTAGGAGTTGAAGTCCACAAGTCTTAAAGCTGTCAAGTTTGAACACACCTGGGGTTTTTTTTCTCTAAAGGGTTAGTGGAACAAGGGTCTTGTAACTTTACAGCTTTAAGACTTGTGTGCTTCAAATGCCAGAGTTTCTGAGCCAACATTTTGGTTGCTAAGCAAGAGCGTTGTTAAGTGAGTTTCACCACATTTTACAAGTTGGTCACGCCCACCCAGCCACATGGCCAGCAAGCCACTCCCACCTGACCACAAGCCGCTCCCACAAAGCTACTCCCACTTACAGAAGAAGTTCTAAAAAAATTTGAAACCCACCACTGAGTTGGAGGTACATATTAGTTCTATAAAATAGGATTCTACATTCAACCACAGGATTTAGATTTCAATTCTAAACGGTATCCCATGTCTATTTATGGACAGAAGCTGTCATTCTAGCTCTATCAAGTAAAATGAGAAAGTAGATACCTGCAGACAAATCTCAAATCCTATGATTCAACCAACACTGCATTTAGCTTTGAAATTTGTCTAAGTGCCATCGAATTAAAGCTATTTAAGACATCATGAAATTATAGTTTCAGATTGTACTCATTGTACTCTAATTGCTGCAAAAAGATGTATAAAGTTGTATGGAGTCTTCCTAGTTGCTTATAGAATAGAATAGAATGACAGAGTTGGAAGGGACCTTGGAGGTCTTCTAGTTCAACCCTTGCTTAGGCAAGAAACCCTATAACTTGTCCGCTGGCCTGTCTTCCTTTTTTTCAAAAAAAAAAAAAAAAGTGTTTCCTTTCTTTCATATTATCCAGTCTAGAGATTCTTGTGTTTTCCATTGCCTCAAAAATAATTAGTTGTTTTAGTAGAGCTGGTCCATTGCTCTGACCATTTTTAGCCTACATATAAAAAAGCAACAATAAATTTAACACTGTACTATTTTTAACCTTGAGAGAGCAAAATTTGGATAGCATCTGAATATGTGTTCCATGCTATTAACCCATATTACCCTGCTTGTTTCAGTTATTATTTATTGGCAACAAAGTGGCTACTTCTGTTTTTATTGTGGCTCTAAGGAATGCAGATGTGCCTTGAGATGACAATGTTGTTCTTTAGAGGGCAACCTTTTTATGCCAAGTCTTTAATGAGTGGCTGATACATTGGCATGCTTTGGATTTTTGGTTCTTTGGTTGTTTCATTAACTTTGTTTACATCATACTTAACACCCAATTCTGTTGAAGATAACATAAAACATAATGCCGAGTCACACAGTGAGGACTCATAAAATCCACAAACAACAGAAAATAAATTAATCTCCCAAAGCATATAGGTCGTCCTTAACTTACAAGTGTAACAAAACCCGCCCATTATGGGTGTACATCATGACAGTCATAAAATGGGACACCCACATGATCAACTCAATTTTATGGTCTTGTGGTGGTTGTTAAGCAAACATCGTGGTTGTTAAGTGAACCATGGTTCACTTAATGGTTCACTATGGACTGATGTTGTCAAAACAGTAAGTAAATATAGGGTTTTTGCAAAACTGTCATAAAATATAGTCACATGACTCCAGGATGCTGGAAATGGCCCTATATGCAGACTGGTTGCTGACTGCTCAACACGCCATTATGTGATTGCAGAGAATGCTTTGGCCATCCTAACTTCTAAAGAAAATTGTACATAACTCAAGAGAGATCAATCATAGCTTTGTACGGTTGCTAAGCAACCAATTATAAGTAAAGGACAATCTGTATACAATCTTATAAATCTTATAAAAGAAAAGAAAATGGCTGTCAGTCACTATTAACTTTCCTTGTGGGGAGAGGGGGGATCAGTATGAGTAAGAGCGCAGATAGAGTAGAGGTGTAAAACTCATGTCATTATAGCAGCATCATGTGATGTATCAGGACTTTTCCCCTTCTCTAAACCAGGCATGGGTGTAGCCAGCGCATGATGTATCTGGCCTGCAGGTCATGAGTTTGAGAACTCTGAGATAGGGTTCAACCCTGCTGAATACCACCTCTGGTCCTAGTTTATGTAAGGCTAACACCTGAACCAATATTTCTGGACAAGCTATTTATTGACATTATAGTATGAATGGTACAACTTTGCTAGAGTTTAATCTGAGGTCTGCAGTTGTGCAAAGTGATGAAATGAGTTGATGTAATGTGATTAGTCTACGTGCTATTGCTATCAGGGTATTTAACTTTGTTATTTTTTTTCCCCATCACTATCTTTCTATTTCCTTTTTTGTAATCCCATAACTGTTAATATTATTTTTAAACACTGGAGATATCTTTACGGAATATTATATACACACTTTATAAAGCAAGCAGACAAAGATAGAGTGGTACTTAAAGGTTCTTTAAATCTGTTTTATAAAGACAAATTAAATCTGTATTTAAATCTGCATTCATAAAGACCCTTGATTGCTGAGTGATATTCTTAGAAAATATAATTCTACCTTTGAAAGTAGAATGATCAACATCTTTGAAGCCTTTGAGTTTATCGTCTCTATATGGTTTTAATTTGAAATGCAATCAGAACATCGGCTCTCACAAATTCTGTTGATTATAAAAGCTTTTATACATTATCCAATACAAGTTTTTTTTCTCTGTGTCCTTCACTGTCTGATTAATATTTTCAATCATGAAGAGACATGAGGATATGGCTTTTTCCTCAAGTTAAAAAAAAAAAAACTTTGGGGTTTATATCTTTATATTCACATTAAGCAATGTGAATGCATAATATGGAAAAAAAGAGAACATTCCCATAGTTTTGTTGATGTAGATTAGATTACCAGTAGCACTTAAACTTACATGTACTTCTTTACAGTACTTTACAACCCTCGCTAAGCAGTTTATAGAGTCATCAACAATTTGGGTCCTCATTTTACTGATCTTAGAAGGATGGAATGCTGAGTCAACCTTGAGTCATTCAGAATCAAACTGCTGGCAGTTGGCAAACTTAGCCAGCAATACTGCATTCTAATCACCATGATGGCTCTTTTATATGATGACTTATCTTAGTGTCTCCTTTCCTTTTAACTATGAAAATTGATTTGACATATGAATAACTTTCAACATTATTACATCCATCTTTTCCACCAACTATGTGCCAAAATTAGGATGGTCAGTGCTCTCTACCCATTAATTATAACCATATGGTGGAACAGTGTGTCATAAAAATCTATCATTTTTTTGCTCATGTGAACTAAAGTACCAATCAAATAAAATACTCTGGGAATGAAATACATTGTGATGAAAGATCACATAGTTTTACACTAGATGTATTAATCATTATAGTCACACCACTTGGTTTGTGTTGATCAGTCTGTGACCATAGATAGCTGTACACCTGGGGTGGTTTTCTTCAGTGGAGGATGCCTACTCTTTGTGATTAGAACTGAACAGAACACAACAAGGTCTCAAGTAAAGCATCTAGAAATAATGCAGTTCTTGTACATAAAGGGCAGAATTCCACACTCCTGGTGATCCAAAAGCTTCATAACCTATGTGATACATCAGAAGGACAATGAATGACCAATAATTCATTTTAAATTACATTATGTTTACTCATATAGGTATACCTATAGATAGCTCTAAGTAAGCATAATGTAATTTAAAATGAATGATTTAGAAAGTATAAAATAAAACTAAAGGAAATTCTCTCTCTTTCTCTCTCACACGCACACCCAAAAACATACCCCATCCCTGTCCATATTGTGATATAGCAATATCCATTTATATTACTTAGTGTGGACTTTGGTTTCCAAGAGAATATGTCCTCTGAACCCATTTTTCCTTGTTGTTGGTTTGTTTTGGTGACCATAGTGCTCAGTGTGACTCATTACTATAGTTTCACTATTAATTAGTTAGAAATTATTGTGAGGTTTATATTTTGAGGACATGGTAGACTGTTAAGAGTAAATAAGGGAAGGAAGTAAGGAAGTGTGAGTAATTCACCTTTATTTGGAATTGGAAGTTGAAAGTGGGTCTCCTTCATCCTATTAGACTTCTAATTTGCACTCCATTCCATTAACTAGGGTATTCTGTGGACCACCTGTAAGGGTCAGGATTTGGGACACTATATTCCTTCCTGAAAAGGAAAGTCCAGATGATGATCTTGGGAAGATCTCAAATCTGTGAATATTCTAATATGAAATGCCACAGGCTTTTTTTCTCTTACTCATCCTAGTTAACATCTACATGAAGTCATCTGTCACTTACGGAAGAGGGTCTGAATTGGGTGAAAACTGTCAGATGAAATCCTGTCAAGTTGTAGTCATAATTTGTCAATAAACATCTGGACAATCCAGTAATGTAGATTCTTAAGGTATTCCCCACCCGTGAAAATGTAATTTGTGCCTTCTGGACTCCAGCAAATGTAATTGGATTGGCACAGGGGGACTTTTACAGAGCTGTGAGTGGCAGGACCAGGTTACTTTGAAGATTGTAATTCATGTTCCACTACATGGCATTATCTTCGGAAATGACCCACAAGTTGTTCATATATCCCCTTCTCCTTATATTGTGCATGAAGCGTGGAGCAAGAGACAGGTTTTTTTTCCTGTAGAAGCCCCAATCTGTGGAACATTTTCCCCCTAGATATTCATTTGACCCTGGAACTTTCTTTCTTTCTTTCTTTCTTTTTTCTTTTTTTGCCAAACTAGAAAAATGAATAATAATTCGGCATGCCATTAGTTCTACTTTGGCCATGATATTGTTGATTATATTGTTATTTTTTAATGTTTGATACCTTCTTTTGCCTCTAATTAGCTTTTATGGTTTTTTGCTAGCTTTCCAAAATCCATTTCCAGTGTGGAGGATTAATAATACAGTTTAAATAATAAAAAAGTCAAGATGGCACAATCACAA
Source organism: Thamnophis elegans (assembly GCF_009769535.1). Lineage (NCBI taxonomy): Eukaryota > Metazoa > Chordata > Lepidosauria > Squamata > Natricidae > Thamnophis > Thamnophis elegans. The sequence continues at coordinate 60,438,221 of NC_045548.1, read as the reverse complement.
TCACATCCCCTTTTTCATGCACATAGAGAGACTAAAAAACTTGGGGAAAATATGCAAGAAGATAACATAAGGAAAAAAGGCCGAAACATTCTTTAACTTCTAGGAAGCAAGATAAAATTTAGAATTAATTTGGGTAAGTTCCTCCTTCATTCACTAAGGAGAAAGGGAGGTAAAGCACAATCAAGCTTTCAAGATTGTGTTCTTACAGCCAACCTCAATAAAGCACAGGTCTAGTCTTCCCATGAAATTGATTTCCATGTGGAATTGATTTTCTACCTAGTAGGTAGTTGGGAATTGATTTGTCAATCTTGGAGTCACCTTTGAGATCTTCAGGGTTGTCCTAGCAAGGCTCAGTGGACTGTGGGAAAAGGAGGTGGGAGTAGAGATAGTTGGTAGGGGGATATGTAGTCAAAATAACATTCTTTCTCTTGGGAACCAAGGACACTTTCACCAGCACCTGAAGGCACCTGGATGGGAGGCATCTGGGATGGGGAGAGAGACCTGATTGGGACATGTGATGGTTGTATGTAATATGGGGAAGAATCTTGGATTTTGAACTGGGTGGGGAAAACCTGGGGGACTTCAGATTGGATTTTCACCCGCTGTGCCAATATGACATGCCTAATAAATCTAAATTGAGAGTGAACTCCTACCTTGGAGTTTTGATTTCCTATGGGCTGTTACTTGGAACCCTGACACGATTATTTCTAAAAGTTGTGTCAGAGTTTGTTGCATACATTCAAATCCACAAGCACACACAGATAACTGATTCAGCTGGATTCATTAACTTCTTTATATATATAATGATAGATGAATAAATGTACAATACCAACAGGTGGTTCTTCCAAGTAAACACAAGGCAGGAGAGTTAAAGACAAACACAAGTAGTTACCTTCATTTCAGCAGAGAAGCCTAAACAGACTGCTTAAGTTTCTGTTTCAATTCTCTGCACAGACTCAGATCAGTTTAAGCTCCCATTGGCTGATTTAGTTGCTTTGCCTATTCATTGGCTGACCTTGTTCCCATGTCTCTCCCAGTCATGAATATTTAAACAAGTCATTTTGGTGACTACTCAGCTTAATAAAACTTAATTATAAAACCATGAAGTTTTGCACTTTTAAAGGAAGTTCCAGTTACTCCAATTAAAATTCTCCTGTGCTGCATTAGAAACAGGGAATTAAATACATAGTGTTCTACATGTGCAGCACAAACTTCAGACTCTGTCTTTCTCTTCCCTTGATCAAAGAAAACCACTGCTCCAGGCTCATTCTTAAGAGCCCTGCCAATGAGACTTTAAATTCCCATTGATGAAGCACATAAGTCCCTAACAGCTGTGTGGAATCTGAATCTCACAGGATTTAACAGTCCACATGGAGATTTTAAAGTTTCTCACCCCAGATAGTATTTATGCTCAATGTCCTGAAGCAACCCTATCTTCTAATACACCTCATGTCTCTAAATTTTGCTTCCAATATCTTTTGCTATCCATTTTGGTTTAAGCATTGATTGCAGATCCTTGTGGTTTTTTTTTAGTATTTATGTGTAACTGCTTATTTTAAGTGTAAAATAGAAATTTCTTTTAAGTTTGCTTTTTTTGGAGGGGGCTTTCTCCCTTCCTCTCATTCTTCCTCTACCACCTCCTCCTTACGGCTTTATCTTTGTGAAGCACAATTTCAGCAAATGGCTCTAATCTATATCTTTGTGAGCCACCAAGTAGATTAATAACAGCATGTAAACATGAATGTCAGTTAATTAGGAATTTGTTAAAGATAAAAGATAAAATGCCCCTTTGAAACTTGTAAAAATTTGAGATTAACACTGTAGTAAAAGTAAGCCTGGATGAAAGAAAAGAATGCATAAGGAAGAATGACTACTTTTCCTCCCTCCCACCCTCCCTTCCCATTAGGTTTTGGCTAAAATTAATGTAAGAGAGAAAGAACTTGCAGGAGCTTATACTTTGTGCAAGCTAACAGAAGAAACTAGTAACTGTAAGATTTTCAGAATTAGATGTGGTCTAAAATAACTCAACAGTTTCACAATTCCTTTCATGTTCTATACCAGGGGTGTCAAACTCGATTTCATTGAGGGCTGCATCATGTGTTTGACCTCGGGGTGGCCGGGGGGGCATGACCAGGGTTGAAATGGCCAGCTTGATGTCACTCATGTTGGGGTCACCTGTGGTGGCCCACATGCTCTGCCAGTGAAAATGGCTCCCAATTTCCATGCAGCCCTCCCAAGCTCAATTTTGGCTGTCAGTCCTTCACTGTTTTCAGGGGGGCCCATGGGCCAGATTTAAGTACCCTGTGGGTCAAATTCAGCTCATGGGCCTTACATTATACACCCCCAGTTCTACACTGTTCATGGGATGGATGTTATTATGAAGGTTCTATGGTTGTATTTTTCCTGTCTCTAGTTTTAAAAAAATGTTATCTCCAGGAAACCTGTATTGTAACCATGGGAGTCATACATGACAGCAGGAATTGAGTCCCCTTGGGGAAAAGGGCGGCATATAAATGTAATCAAATCAAATCAAATTAAATCAAGAATTGAATATGGTTGAATAAATAAGAATTACCATCTTCCCCTGAAAATAAGACCTCCCCAGATGATAAGGCCAATTGGGCTTTTGAGCGCATGCTCAAAAATAAGCCCTCCCAAAAAATAAGCCCTCCCCAAAAAATATTGCAACGCAGCAGCAGCAGCCATGAAGTGACCACGCTCCCCACCTCCTGCACCTCAAAAATAATAAGACCTCCCAGAAAATAAGGCCAAACACTTATTTCAGGGGTCAAAAGAAAATAAGACCCTGTCTTATTTTCAGGGAAACACAGTAGGTTGGATGGTAATTTTGCTAAAATTTAATTCAAAGGCATGAGTAATTATGGGCGCATAAACACCACCATTATACAAGCTGCACTGGTTAGCTGTAGGCTTTCTGGTGAAAGTTAAGGTAATGGTATTCCCCCATAAATTCCTGCATGAGGCAGCTTCTGAGTATTTGCAGAGCCACCAGTAATTTCTCCTCATCGAAATAAGATGTTGCACAGTTGACATGCTCCAGGTCCCATCAATTAAGCAGTGTCCTCTTATGGGGACCAACAAAGTGGGCCTTCTCTATTGTTATATCTGTCCCATAGGCAGGCAATTTACCTTCAGTATCAGTTGGTAAATGTGAGAATTGAACCAGATAGAACTAGCTGAGTTGCACCACTGCCCATAGAACAGTCCCCCCAAATGTGGATAGTCCTGGCCATAAGATCCTTTACAAAAAAAACCTTGAGTATCTGATTCTTTCCTCATTGGGGGAAAATTGTCTTGTGACACCAGGTTGTTTTTGTGAGGTTGAGTTCTGAGGTTTGGATTCTAAGCTGGCTAAGCTGGTGTTTTGACTGATTTCTTTTCTTTTGGTGGCCTCAGTGAGCTTCCCACAAATGCATGATGAGTAGCTAGCCACACAAATTAAAATAATAAATAAATTATCTAGAACCTTAGGGCTTCCTAATAGTTTCCCAGCTAAATGCTAATCAAAATTAGTGGTTTTTTTTCCACAAAAAGTTAGGTATGTGCTTCCACTGCTGTGATTTTTAACTGGAGGATGGCTTTGCTTTATTTGCTATTAGCATTATATATTAAAGATGATGAAAGATGGGTTGCATCTTATTGGTGAGTGAACACCTCTGGATCCAGATGAATAGGCAGATACTGGCCAATCAATTAGACATTGTGGTAGCTGGCAAGGACTAGAAGACAGCAGTGGATAAGTGGCAAGTGACAGGTACATCTGGAAGAAGGAGTATGAGAAACTGGAGAAGTACCAGGGCCTGAAGGAGAAATTGGAGAGGATGTAGACAGTAAAGACCCAAGCGATCTTAGTGATCATAAGGTTAGTTGCGGTTGTGACTCCTAAATGGGGAGATAGTTCCAACATCTGAGCTTCTATCCAGAAGATGCAGTGCTAGAAACAGCTACTAAATCTGCAGTGATGTATCCATATCATATCATATCATATCATCTATTATCTATCACACTGATAGATGATAGATTTTTGTCGTTCTGTGACAAAAGTGCGTGCATGCGTGTGTGCCCTTAATCCAATGTGCCACGACCCCCACTACTCCTGCACATGTGTGTGTTACCTCCCATGTGCAACCTGCCCACACTTATGCATGTGTAACCCCCATGCCCCCCATACATGCATGTGCGCCCCCATGTCTCCTGCATGGGCCCTGTCCCCATGCATGCATGGCAGAAACCTGAAAACCAGCTGGCCGGTGGGAGGTGCAAATGCATGCGCAGTGGAGCTGAGCTGGGGCAATGGCTTGCATGCCCTCAGCGAGGGTTCTGTGTGGCACTTGTGGCATGCATGCTTTAGGTTTGCCATCATGGATCTATCTATCTATCTATCTATCATCTATCAAACTACCTACCTACCTACCTACCTGTATCCTCTACCTCTCTACCTACCTCTCTATCTACTTCCCTACCTTACCTTACCTTACCTTACCTTACCCTACCCTACTCTTATCTATCTATCTATCTATCTATCTATCTATCTATCTATCTATCTATCTATCTATCTATCATCTATCTATCTATCTATCTATCTATCTATCTATCTATCTATCTATCATCAATTCATCCCTGTCTATATCTGTCTATACATACATACCACTACAGATCTAGTAGTATGAATAAAACTAATTTATCACATCATGCTGAATTTTTCATGGAATATGAAGATATTTCCTGGAAATTAAGCTTTCAGGTACTAAGTGATGAATATGTGACACTCATGATTTGTTAGCTACCCTAGCCATCTTGCAGTGCTATTCAAACTAATGCACATTTTATACAGATTATAGATTGCAATCCAAATGAAAATAAACATATAAAACAACCCCTTTAGCTAGACTATCTGATATCCATTTTCTTGGTTTAATGGTATAATTGATTCCTAGCTGCCTGGCGGCCTTAGGTATCCTATTTCCCCCATCTCTTCTCAGGAAAGCAGAAAAATCTGGCCATTCATTTTGTTTACTTGAGAACCTGGCAGGGTGTTGGGGCTTAGGAAATTTGCATATTCATGAGTCATTAAATACTCTCCAAAAGACAGCAAAATCAATGTCATTTTAGTATTTGGTGTGCTTGAGCGTGCTTTCTAAATTCATTATTTCCACTTCAAATATTGCAGCATGCTTTATTTTAATTGCTAAGCACTCTGACCTAAATCCGGTGGGGCAGTTCTGCAAATGTAATAGATGAGTCATTAAGAACGGTGCTTTATAATTAAGCATATGGTTTGCTAACTCTTATTTGGTTCGTATTAACTTGCGTTGCTTGCTTTGCTTTTTCCAGAACCCCGAAACTCTCATTTGTCTAGAACTGTCATAGGGCAAGCATCTGCATCTCTTCCCATATCAGAGCTTAATTTAAACTATAGGCAGTTCAGTCTATACTATTGCTTACCTCAAGGATCTCTGAACACATGCAAAATACCTTTTCCACCACTGCACAGTCAGAATAGCAAATTAGTGGAAAGGATTTCTGTGTCAGAAATATAAATTCATTTCCTTTTTTTTTAGATTATAATATTGTGGCAGAATGTGATCTGGGTTCCCAAGAGGAAGGGATTGCATTCCAAAAAGCAAAGAGGCAACAAAGCAGGGAGAGTTTGGTTATGGATTAAAGAATAACAGAGTTGGAAGCACAGGTGGGCTGCTGTAGGCTCACACAGGTTCGGGCAATCCTGTAGCTAAGGATCTGCCCAGTTTGGCAAACCCCTGGCTGATCCCACCCATCCCGCCCCACACCTCCCAGGAGTCTCCTCATGGCCCGTTTGGTATACAAGGTGAGTACAGGGCCTGCACAGAGGCTCAGGGAGAGTGAAAAATGGGCCTCTTGGAAGTTCTGGAAGGCTGGAAAAGGGCCCATTTCCAGCCTCCAGGGGGCCTCTGGAGTCTGGGGAGGCCATTTTTGCCCTCCCAGAGGCTTGAGGAAAGCCTCTGGAGTCTGGGAAGGGTGAAAAACAGGCCTCCGGAAGCTCTGGAAGACAAGAAACAGGAGTACTTGGAGTACTCATCTCAAATGATCTAAGTGCCAATGCTTACTGCAACAGCATTGCCAAAAAGGCATTAAAGTTGTAAACCGAATCCTGCATAGCTTCTTCTCCGGTAATATTGAACTGCAAACTAGGGCATACAAAACTTTTGCTAGACCAATCCTGTTATACAGCTCATCTGTCTGGAATTCGTACTGCATATCAGACATAAATGCAATCGAGCGAGTCCAGAGATATTTCACGAAAACAGTCCTCCACTCCTGTGCTCGCAACAGCATACCTTATGCCACCAGACTTGAAATTTTGGACTTAGACAACTTAGAACTTTGCCGTCTTCAATCCAACCTAAGCGTAGTACATAAAATTATATGCTACAATGTTGTTCCTGTAAATGAATACTTCAGCTTCAACCACAACACAAAGTTCATAATAGATACAAATTTACGGTAAATCATCCAAACCTGATTGCAAAAAATATGACTTCAGTAACAGAATTGTCAATGCCTGGAACTACCTGATAAAGTGGTTTCTTCCCCAAAGCCCTAAAACTTTAACCCTCGACTGCCTAGTATCAACCTCACTCTGTTCCTAAGAGGTGTTTAAAAGGTGTGCATAAGCACCCCAGAGTACCTATTGTCCCTGTCCTAATATTCCCTTGTATTTGTATGCATTTCATGTATTCATAATCATGTTTATACATATACCTGTTATCTAATGCATGCTTGATGAAATAAATAAAATTAAATAAAAATTAAAATCTCCCATGCCTAAAGCAGGGTAAAAACTTGGTCTCCTGATTTCTAGCTTGGTGTCTTAAATCAACAATTAGCATCTTTTCCATTAAATCAAAACTCAGTTAAGATCAAAGACATTAGCTGTCTTCATGTTTAATGTATCTGTTGATAAATGCGGTCCATAATATACATATCCGATTTCTGAGATTAAGTTTCTATAACCTAATTCTGTTTTTCCTGGAATAATCTTGCAATATATGAATCTCACTTTCTTGATTATAAGCTGTTGCAGAGTTTGACATTCTTTCTTTAACATGATTTAATTGATTTCCTTCAAATTGAAAGAAGTCTTCTTCTGTGGTCCACCAGGTTAGTTTTGGATACCCCTGATAAACTAGACCACAATTTCTCAGCCTCAACAAGTTTAATTCTAATATTTTCATTCCCCCAGCCAGCACTCTCAGTAGCTTTGATGTAGTGTTCATGGTCACTATCTTTGATATTGTTTCTACATATAGCAAATTTGCCAAAAACTTGGTTTGAGTTGTCAAACTTATTTTACGTAGTTTTCTTTCTGGTAGCACTATGCTGCTAACTAGGGCATACAAAACATTTGCCAGACCTATCCTTGAATACTGCTCACCTGCCTGGAACCCACATTGCATTTCGGACATTAAAACATTAGAGGGGGTCAAGAGGTATTTTACTAGAAGAGTACTCAACTCCTCTGCTCGTAATAAAATTCCTTATACCACCAGGCTTGAAATATTAGGCCTGGATTACCTTGAACTATACTGTCTACATTCCGACCTGAGCTTAGTGCACAAGATAATCTACATAACGTCCTACCTGTTAAAGACTACTTTTACTTCAATTGCAATAATACAAGGGCTATCAATAGATACAAACTAAATGTAATCTGTTCTCATCTTGATTGCAGGAAAAACGATAGAGTAGTAAATGTGTGGAACATCCTAACTGATCCTGTTGTTAGTTCCTCTAACCCCCATACCTTTTACTTTAAACTGTCTACCGTGGACCTTATATGTTTCTTAAGAGGTCCCTAAGGTGGCATGCATAAGTGCACCAGCGTGCCTACCATCCCTGTCCTACTGTCTCCATTTATATGTACTCTTTTTATGTGTTTATGGCTATGTTTTGCTTATTTATATCCATTTATTTGTGCCATTTTTTCATGTGTTCTCATACTTGTTTCCTTGTACTTGTTGATAGATAGATGATAGATAGATAGATAGATAGATAGATAGATAGATAGATAGATAGATAGATGATAGATAGATAGATAGATAGATAGATAGATAGATAGATAGATAGATAGATAGATAGATAGATAGATTTCAAAAGAAAGCATAATGTGGGAACTCTTCCCATCTGTTCCCTGACAGTTAAATGATTAATATTTTTCATGTTCGTTAATAAAGAAAAGAAATAGGGTAAGACATTGTTTGCGACTAATACTTTCATGTCTGTCACAAAACAGATGTATTGCATGTTCAGAATTCATTTTGAAACATAAGGCCTTCTAATTAAATCTTTTGTTCATATATAGAAGGCATGATTCTAAATACTTTCTGATATGATTGATTTGAGAAAATGATTTGGATCAGCAAGATACTTAAATATTTCTAAAAGATACTTCTTTTCTGATTGTGCCTAAACTTCATCATTTATTTCTGGCCCATATGTGAAGGGAGATATCTCAGCCAATCAATACCCAACCATTGGCTCTAATCAAGATCAATCAAAAGCAGTCACTTTTGCAACAACACTTGCTGATTGCAGAATAGTGTTGCTAAAATGGTATGTGAAGGTGACCTTGGGAGATAGGGGGACAAACCACAGCCAGGGGAACTGTCAGATAAGAGGCAGGTTGGCCTGCAGAAGGAATGTAGACAGAGCAAATGTCTCAGAAAGGACTCTTCCTGGTTTTTTTAGGCTGTAAAGGCAATGGAGACAAATGTACCTTTAGATTTGGAAAATTCTGTTAATGTAATCCTACAATAAAGTTAGAACTAGTCCTTCTCGGTGTGCTGTTTCTTTGAACTTCCTTACAAGGGAGACTGTTTGTAAAAATAACTTTGCACTAGAGGAATGACATGGTTTAATTGCATTGGTTTAGTCATGGCATTGACTCCATGAGGAACTGCATAATCAGCTGACTCAATGGGTATTGTCAGGTGTAACTCATTCAACATCCAAGAAAGGAAACCCCAAACTCCAATTAGTTAGAGAAAAGGTAGTTTTACTAAATAAAACAGTGAAAGTGGAGCAAGATCTGAGGCAAAAAGGCATGAACTTGTACATATCAAACATTTGCCCAAATCCATCCCCCCCAGTTACCCTGGCCCAATATCCAATCTCCAACCTCTAAGCTTGTCATGTGTGGTGCATGTTCAGGTGGCCTCATTCAGCTGGTATGCAGAAACAGTTGGCCTTGACCAAACCCAAACAAGAACCTTCAGCATGCGCAGAAGATGGTGAGAACAAAACTCCCTTTTTTGAGATGTCTCCACCAGCATGCTTCCTCTCCCAAATACCATGAGCCCCCTCCCTCCCTGTTACTATGGCAGCCAATAGCAAGCAAGTGAGATAGAGACTGACAGATATATTCAACTATCCAATTTGCAAGATGGAAACAAAAATCAACATTGTTGGATAGGAATAGATTAAGTTTGGACAGTATGATATAAAGTGTCTTTATCCAAGTATCAGCCTGGCATTCAGTAATTTCCATAGCTTCTATAAAGTTATCTACAGTCCTAGAAACAGACTCTGAAAAATTATTAATTCATTTAATGCTTCTGGGTCTCTTGAAGTATCCGTAGGTCACGTTAAAAAAGAAAAAGAAAAAAACAAAGATTACCCACAGAAGGCAACATCTCTGTCCACTGATCCTTTTTTTTTTCTTCAAGTAAATGCCATGGCTTATGACAAACTGGTCTTGCGACTTTCATTAAAAGGGCACTGCTGGCACAGTTGCCACATATATCACACTGGAATTTCACAAGTATGGAGACATTTGGAAAAAAATAGTGACTCTACCTAAAATTGATTGAAGACACATGGACAACATTATAGTACATCAACGGGGAGAATGGAAAAATAATCTGAAGATCACACTCACCAAACATGATACAATATTCAAATGCCTTGTTTCTGTAGCAGCAATAATTAATTACCGTAGAAAACAGTAATGAGGATAGGCCATATTCATGCTTAGATAAAAGATTTATCTAATGCACAGAATAAAACCGCTTCCCTAAACAACCTCTTGTTTAATGGCATCTTGATGCCTGTGAGGCCTCACTTCCATCACAAACTTGTATTTATTCAACTGCATTTAAAAAGATAAACATTGTAATCCTTGTCTGTGACTTAAATTCCTGTGTCATAATTATATTGCAATAGAGCTTCTATTAAGTACCTCTACCTATTATTTCATCCAAATTATTCTGCACCATCTCATGATATTCCTTGGTCAGTTTAAATCTTAAGATATATGCATATCTACATACATACATACTGTACATACATACATACATACATACATACATACATACATACATACAGTTTTTGATTTATGACAACAATTGGGATCATAATCCTTATTCTAAGCAAGATGGCTGTTAAGAGACTCATGTTCAATTTTACAAACTTTTTTACCCTGGTTATTAAGTGAATCACTACAGTTGTTAAGCGAATCATGTGGTCCTTAAGCAAATCCAGATTACCCTATTGATTTTGTTGGAAACCAGTTGGGAAGAGCACAAATGGCTATTACAAGATCCTGGGACACTGCTATCATCGTAAATACATGCCAGTTGCCAAATACCCAAATTTTGATCATGGGGATGGTGCAATGGTCATAATTGCAAGGATTGATTGTCACTCCCCCCCCCCCCAAGTGATGTTGCATCTTTGAATAGTTGCTAAATGAATGGTTGTAAGTTGAAGACTAACTGAATATATAGGAATTCTTTGAACTTGCAGGCTTGCAAGCTAATCTTTTGCAAACAGGATTCAATCTCATTTAACCTAGGTCAAACTACAGAGCTCATTCTGAATTTCCAATATTTTAATAAGTACACTGCTTGACTACATATTCAGCAGCTAAAAGTCAAAGCACGTGTTTTGTTGTTAGTTGCAAAGTCATGTCTAGCCCATTGTGACCCCATGGACAATGTTCCTCCAAGTACATGCTATTAATGAGATAATTATCTGAAGAATTTCTGTAGGTTCAATATGAAAGAACTGCAGCAATAATTTGTACAATCAGGGTTAGAATCTTTTCTACCTGTCTTTATAATTCCAGATTTTGACACTGCATTTTTTTGAATCTGATGATTATGAAAAGTAATGTACAAATCTCACACACTGTCAATCTTTGACAGGACTACTTTCTGAAATAAAGACTCGATCTGAAAAGCAAAACTGTGACCATTAAATTTGGAACAGCATTAGAGAAAATCAGCTGCATCAATTGAATTTCCCATTGCCTCAAATTAGCCTTAGGGATTAGCATGATAAGCTGCTTAGCCACTCATATTAAGTCTAGAAGAAAACACACCGAAAATGAACCTTGGGAAACAAGTAATTTCATTCTATCAACAGTGAAGTCACCCTTGCAGCAATCATGGTATTATGCAATGGCTTTGTATGATAAGGGGGATAGACTACCCATAAAAAGTTCCCAATATGTTCTCCCTGAGTATATTATGTATGTGTGTCATGCATGTTAAATTGGCTTGTGGTCTGGACCCAACTTGAAACATATTAATGGAATAAATACGAAGAATGTCATAGTTAATTTATAATTATAACCTTTATTTCCTTGCAGCTGCTGCAAAATCTCCTACTTGCAGAATAAGGGATAAAGTCACTGTCTAAATGGCTTTCTTCCAGTTACTTTTAAACTTCAGAGACTCAAGTACACTCAGCTCTAAGAGGTCCAATTCCTTTGGAGGGTTTTCCTTATGATCTAACTGCAGGAATCTATTTCTCCTGACTTGTTTTCCTTCTTCACCTGCAGAGGAAAAAATGGATTTATAACAAAGTTTTTGAAGCATTCAGCTTTTTCCTTTTATTTTTGATCATTGCTTTCTTTATGTTATCATGGCCTGTTATGCAGGGATGTGTATGTGTGTATAACTCAACATAGAGGGCAGATTTGTGCATACCATCCATTTTAAAGGGAGTCCTTGGTGCTCTTTGTCAAAGTGTGCACAGTGTGACTACTATTTTGAGACAACCAAGGAGCAAAATATAATACAGAGTTTTGTCTTTTAAACAGTTGTTTATCTACAACACACACACACACACACACACACACACACACACACACACACACACACTTACATACATGTAATAGGCAAATACCAGGCAATCAATTTTTAACTATGACACAGAAGCACACACGGAGAGAAACTACAATGGAGATAGAACATGAGGAGAGAAAGAGATGCCCTCACATGGTCTCCCTTATATAGACAGCTTCTTAAAGTGGCAGTAACCCTGCTGACTCATTCTCATTTCATCATCTTCCTTTAAAGTTTTACAGCAGCTGTTCAGCTGTTAAATGATCATTACCTTAACACCCTTTGACATTGGTTATTTTCTTGCAGATGTTTCATTATCCAACTATCATCATCAGAGCTAGAAGGGAATGGAGTTTTCTCTGTGTTTACATCCTGAGTTGTTTATCATTTGATTGTCCCAAAGGTGCTTTCTCAGGAGGCAACTTGACTTTCTGATTTTTCTTTGAAGATGTTTCACTTCTCATCCAAGAAGCTTCTTCAGCTCTGAGAGCCAGTTGCCTCTTGAAAAAGCACCTTTGGGACAACTATGACTTGGATGACTGAGAATCCCCATAGACATTTATCATGTGATTGTTTGCTGAGTTGATATTTCCTTCATTGGGGTGTTACTTACAGGTTGGTTGTTGGTCTTATTCATCTCTGCTTTTCTGGGTGATGATTCCAGGCAATAAAGTGTTTTAATCTTGTTTCCTTTTTTATTGTCTCTTTTAAATGCTATGTACTGGTGTTATACCTGTCTACATATCTATACGTCTTTAGTAGGTCATATCTCTGGAAAAAATTGCTTAGGATCCTGAACAGAAAAACTTGGAAACACTTTTCTTTTTAAGGGAAATGTTAAAGGTGCTGTACACAATTTGTAAAGCAGAATAGCTCCTCTGGGCTGCCAAGCACCAGAAGAACTGAAAACATGGGGCTAATTGTGGTATTAGCTCAGTAAATCCAAGTTATTGAAAGCTAAGCTGAAAAACAAGAAATATACCACAAATTAGCATTTTGTATAGCAGATGCAAAGGCCTTGCAAGATATGGTCAAATGCTGTGATGCATCTATACCTTCAACAATCAGAATCAGACAAACCATGGTATTCCCTGTGACAATCTATAGAAGCAAAGGCTGGGATTTGAAAAAGCAAAATAGTAAGAGATTTGATGCCTTCGAGAATTTGGTGTTGGAAAAGTTTCCCAAGAATACTGTGAACAGGCAAGAAAATGAGCCAATGGATCTTCAGGCAAATCAACCCAGAATTCTCACTCAAGGCACCAATGACAAAATGATCGAATGAATCTACTTCACTATCATTATGCAAAGATCCAGTTTTTTGGAGAAAGTTATAATAATAGGAAAGTTGGAAGGAAAGAATTGGATAACAAATAGTAAGGTGGATGGACACAGTTATAGTATATAACTCAGTGGCTACGACTGCATCCTTAGTAGGCCTAGAAATGGGCTTTGGGTAGATAATAATGGAGTAAAATCTATCTATATTTTCTGCAGTAATTAAAAAAAGTATTTGATGGCACATAATTAATCAAGCTGCAAAACTAAAGGACATATATGGGAAATTGAGCTGTTGAGTTTTTTACAACCTGATCTAAATGAAAAAAAAAATAGATGATAGATGATAGATAGATAGATAGATAGATAGATAGATAGATAGATAGATAGATAATAAATAAATAAATAAATAAATAAATAAATAAATAAATAAATAAATAAATAAATAAGCCTAGTGTGTAAGCATAGACTCAGTGCATACAGATTCAATACATGCTAAAGAAAGACTCCTCTGAAGAAAAGGCTGGTGTGGTGGAGATAATAATACTTGATAAGAAAAGTCTACTTAGCTAGTCCTTGACTTAAAACAGTTTGCTTAGTGACAGTTCCAAGTTATAACAGCACTGAAAAATGTGACATGGCCATTTTTCACACTTATGATCTTTGTAGCATCACCATACTATCAAAATTCAGATGTTTGGTGACTGCTTCATATTTATGACCCTTGCTGTGTCCCAAGGGCATGTGATCACCTTTTGTGACCAGACAAGCAAAGTCAATGGAGAAAACAGATTCATTTAACACCATGTTACTAACATATCAACTGCAGTGATTCACTTAACAACTGTGGCAAGAAAGGTCATCAAATGGGGCATATATCTACTGAATTTACAGCAGTAGAGACTAATTTGGTTCTGCACTTAATAACGGCAACAAGACTGTTGGTGGCGCAATACTGGAAGAAGGAAGACTTGCCTACAACTCAAGAGTGGACATTGAAAGTCACAAAGAGCCAAGGTGGCGCAGTGGTTAAATGCAGCACTGCAGGCTACTGCTAGATCAGCAGGTCAGCGGTTCAAATCTCACCGGCTCAGGGTTGACTCAGCCTTCCATCCTTCCGAGGTGGGTAAAATGAGGACCCAGATTGTTGGGGGCAATATGCTGACTCTCTGTAAACCGCTTAGAGAGGCCTGAAAGGCCTATGAAGCGGTATATAAGTCTACTGCTATTGCTATTGCTATTGCTATTAAACCTAGCCGAGATGGCTAAAATATCGGCATATCTTAAAGACCATTCAAATGAGAGATACAAATGAGACTGGAAAAAATGGATTGACTATATACAAATGGGGCAAAACTCACATAACAAATGTTTCACTTAACAACAGAAATGTTGAGCTCAATTGTGGTAATCACTCAGAGTACTACCTGTATAGAAAATGGCTGCTTGATTGTTCTTACCAGGTCTGTATAAGCAAACTCCCTGACCCTCCTGGGCTGCTTGCCATGAGTCAACACATTGCCCAAATAGAGAAAGAAGCTGATTCTTTACCCACACAAAACTTATTTAGAGGGAAGGAAGGGTCCAGAGCCCACTCAAGTGAGAACTAGCTTATATGCTCACAGCTGGGCTGGAAGTCTTATTGAGAGTGTTGGTGTGAACTTCACTGTCATCAGATTAATTTGGTTCTTTAGTTACGTATATATTTCGGTTGAGTGTTATTTTGAGTTCTTGTTTCAGATAGCTGTGGCCTCAGAGAGTTTTCATCCCATGTTTGAATGCTTAAAGGAATGGAAGGAATAAATTTCAGCAGGTTCTCTACAACTTGGACAGTTTGGTGTTTGTTTTCTATTGCTTGCTAATCAGTTCCCAACCTCACTTTACAATTGTGTATCTACCACTACACAAACTCATTCATCTGGTATAAATAATCAAAATAGTGGTATTCCCTGTGACACTCTTTGAAAGAGAAGGTTGCATTTTGCAGGCGATAAAAAGAACATTGATGCTTTTGAAAATTGGTGCTGGAGAAATCCCCTGAGAATACCATGCACAGCCAAGAAAAACAAACAAATGGATCACTGAATAAATCAACTCCAAATTCTCACTCCAGGGACAAATGACCAGGCTCAAATTATCCTACTTTGAATACATTATATGAGGATCCAACTCTCTGGAGGAAACTCTAATGCTGAGAAAAGTGGAAGGAAAGAGAATAAAACAACGAACAGAAAGGTGGATCGATTCAGTTACAATGGTGATGGAGGCCCCATTGGAAGACCTGAGTGACCAAGTGATGGAGGAAATCTATGCAGTTACTAAGAGTCACCAATACCAACCTGACAGCATATAATGACAGCAGAGGTGAAATTCAGCAGGTTCTGACAGGTTCTGGAGAACCAGTAGCAGAAATTTTGAGTAGTTCGGAGAACCAGCAAATACCAGCTCTGGCTGGCCCCAGAGTGGGGAGGGAATGGAGATTTTGCAGTACCCTTCCCCTGCCATACCCATCAAGCCACGCCCATAGAACCGCTAGTAAAAAAAATTGAATTTCACCACTGAATGACAGCTTTCAAAAGATGCCTCTGGAGGACAGTAGCTGTTAAGACTGCTAGGATATGGTAGTCTGTGATTATCAGGGGTGGGATTCTACTGGCTTGGACCAGTTCTGGCAAACCGGTAGCTCTGACAATCATCTGGGACCAAACTGGTTTGCTCTGACGATCAAGTGAGTCCGCCTGCCCACTCCTGTGCTTTCCTGACCTATATCTTCTCAGCTGAGTCACATGGCAGAGTGGATTGCCACGCCTTAGCTGTTTTTCTCCCCAGCAGTAATGCGGAAGATAAGTGTTCTCAAAACTGTACACACTTGTGCAGTGCATGTCAGGCGCATGTGCAAGCAAAACAAGTATGTGCGTATGAAGTGCACAATCACTGAACCGGTTGTTAAACCGGTAGGATCCTAACACTGGTGCTTATGATAATGTACTGTATTAAACCAATATAGTGAAAGACTTCATTTTATATTAATTATTACTTAAAGGATCTGCAACATTGTGTAAGATAGTTTCATGTGCAATCTCTTAGAGCAGGATTATGCAATCACTTGGCCACTACTTTCATGAGTCAGAAAAGGGGAAGGGCAAAACAGGGCATGATAACCTACCTGGTCTTCATGGTTGACCAAGTCAGAAAACTGACATCACAAGACATATTGGAATTCTGTTCTTTTTATAATAGGCTATAATTACAGAATCTTGAAAAACCTGGTTGTGTTTCTCATTCTCTCTCTCTCTTACAGTAGTAAAAGGGAAATAAACTTGAATTTATTTCCTCACCACTTCCAGTTTCCTAGGCTAAGCTTGTGTTATATCTAAAGCTTGCTGCATATCTTCTTCGAGGCTGTTTTCTTCTCTACATCGTCAGCATCTCACACTTTGCCCATACTTCACAAACTACTGCCAAGGGTTTCAGCCCAAAAAGCATTTTCTGAATTCAGTCAATCTGGCATGAACACAGCTCCTTTAACTTGTAGTTGTGGGTTTGCCATAAAGTTGACATATCTAAAGGGATGAAGAAACACTAATTCAGGACAGCAAAGGAACTGGAATGATTATTATGAGCTTTTAAATCATATTTCATTGTGGACCTTGTTGAATTTCAAAAAGTGTTGTATTTCCCTGAACAAATACAGCTTGCTTCTGCAAAAAAGATGCTGACATTTGTTTTCCTTCCTTTATTTTTAGTTTTGTTACTTACTATTGTTACTTTAGTTTATTACTTACTCTAAGGATAATTATAAGCTTGCAATATAAAGCCAGTTTGCAAACCATTCTATGTAAGAATTAATTTGTATTTTGTATGGCCATTTGGGAGGTTATAACTTCTCTTCTTGATTTTCAGGTACATATAAGCAAGTATTTAAATAACCTGGTACAATCTAAAATTGCTATATTGCACACAATTTAAACAGAATTTGGGGACACTGTTACCTTCCCGCCAAAGGTGGTTCCTATTTTTTTACTTGCATTGTTACATGCTTTTGAACTGCTAGGTTGGCAGAAGCTGGGACAAGTAATGGGAGCTCACACTGTTACGTGGCTCAGGGGATTCGAACCACTGAACTGCTAACCTTTCTGATCGACAAGCTCAGCATCTTAGCCACATCAATGCCATACACTAATGCCATACATTAATACTAATGACAACAACAACCTTGCAAGTATGAATACTATTTTGCAGACATTTAGAAGGCCTAACATCCTTAAAAGTCATTCATTTGGGAACACCTGTCTTAAAATACAATAATATGATGGAACTCATGTAAAAAGGAAGGTAAGATTAATATGTTGGAATGGGGAGGGGGGGGGAATGAAACAAATTAGCCAGTCCTGCAAACTTGTTCCTTTGAAGGATGAGTCGGGGAGAAATTCTGGGCAATCACCGATCCTTCCTTTTTTTGTTACAATGAGTTTTGTACAATTGTTCCATTCTTCCCATGCAACGAATTTACCCTCTGACACTTCTGCTGTGCTATTATTGCTGTGTCAGAGGACATCTGTGTTTAAAGTTGATGTGGCCTTTCTGCAATCAACCCCAATTAGAGGACTTCAGAGATTGCAACCACTTCAAGTTCCATAAAGTTAAAATTGGACAAATGAGCTGCCTGCTTACATGCACTTGGTTTGCAAAAACATCTCCAGAAATCAATAGATGATTCCCCCCGCCACTTAAATAAAAAGATAGCAAGGAATTACAAACAGAAATTTAAAGCTAATAATTGGAAGTGGTTTAAGGCTCCCACAGTCTACAGGAAGAACTTTTATCAATGCTGCCACATAGCATACTATGTTCTCTTTCCAAAGTAAGTGCCATAAGGTACATATAGAGCTGAGGTGGCACAGTGGTTAGAGTGCTGTACTGCAGCCACTTCAGCAGACTGTTATCTGCAGTTCGGCGGTTCAAATCTCACCGGCTCAGGGTTGACTCAGCCTTCCATCCTTCCGAGGTGGATAAAATGAGGACCCAGATTGTGGAGGCAATATGCTGACTCTGTAAACCGCTTAGAGAGGGCTGAAAGCCCTATGAAGCGGTATATAAGTCTAACTGCTATTACTATTGCTATTGTTATTCAGAAAAGAAACTGATCTCCCGTGTATAGATGGCAGAATATTTTTATTTATTCATTTTTTAAATTTTTATGCTGCCTGATTCTGGATAGCTCTACTAGCTGACAAGTAAAATGAGTAGAACCTCCTTTCCCCTTATCATATGTGTGTTTTATGTTTTATTGTGGAACAGTGGATTAAAAATGTAATAGTTTCAAAGTCGGAGTCTATGCATTTTAATTAGAAGAAAATCAGTGTAAGTATCTCTTTAGTTTGAAAGCATTTGTGAAATTGCAGTTGCAAAAGACAATTTTTTCCTGGCTTATCAGAAAATATGTTGTGATCATGAAAATTTTATTTCTAGATAAGTATATATAAGATTGCAGGTTTCCAGCATTATCCATAATTATCCAAAGTTAAATTTCACTCATTTCCACAGAAATGACTTGCAGTTAATTATGTGTGCAGTGGCAGCATCAATATGCAAAGTGATAGGCCTGTTGGATCAACCCTGATTTGATTTGCATTGGAATTCTGAGATTCAAAGAGGGTCTGATTCGATTTAAGATTGGGGTCCAAGATTAGATGGCAGACTGATTCAATTCAAGCTGCTCTGAGATTTAAGATTTGATTTAAAAAAGGCTTTTCCCTCAATTATAATATAACTTCAGAACGCCTAAAGCTCCTTCACTTCTTGGCTGAGTGGGATGAAAATAGAAGTTCTTGCTCCAATTTTAAAATGCTATGTTTAAATGAGCTATGTTTTAGCTTCCAGTTCATGTCTTGCATTTTTTAACTTCTGATTTCCGGATTTTTTCTGCAGTGGCAGAGCTAATTGATAAGATTGGCTCCTAAATTCTGGCCATGGGGGGTTGCCAGGATGGATGGAACATACTGGCAAAGCTTGGCTACTGGGCAGGAGTTAGAAGAATGAATATTGGCCTGCTTGTATAACGTTATTTCTTTTGATCATTGAATTTTCAAGAGTGCCAGGAGGGCTGGCCTAGCTGCTTATGAAGCTCAGACCTTCCTGGAAGCGTGCCTTTCATCACTGGCAACAATCAGAGTTATGGTTAGCTGGAAAATACTCTGGATTAATTAATTAGGAGAGGCAAAAGAAGCAATTGCATGTAATACAATACCACAAAGATATATTAGCCACAGAGGGGAAAATGGTGATGCAGAAAATGTGCCTCTTGTTTTTATAGCAGTAAAATGTTGGCTCTGTGCTATGACTCATTGAGAAAGACTTAAACCTGCCCAGGTTACATAGAATTTAGACATTGATCCAATATTCAGAATACTCTGAGCAAGAAATTGCTATTATTCAACAATTTTAAAGTTTTCCACTAAATACTTAAAATGTAAAAGCTGAATCTCAGCTGTCAAATTGAACTAATTTTATTCATATGCCTTCAATGCAATGGGAAGATTTTTTTAAAAAAAACTTCTGGAGGCAAGTCATTCCACTTGTTTAACTGTCAGGAAATTTCTCCTTAGTTCTAGGATGGTTCTTTTCTTGATTAGTTTTGACCATTATTTCTTGTCCTGTGTTTGGGTGCTTTGGAGAATAGTTGATCCCCTCTTCTTTGTGGCATCCCCTTAGATATTGAAACACACTGATATCATGCCATGCCTTTTCATTAAACTAGATATACCCAATTCCTGCAACCATTTTTCACATGTTTTAGCCTTCAATCCCCTAATCGTTTTGATCTTCTCTCTACTCTTTCTAGAGTCCCAATCAGTGGTGGGTTCCAGGCAGTACAGCCCAGTATGTCCATACTGGTAGTATCTGGGAGCAGCAGCCACTGTACCAGTACAATGGCTCATTTGGACCACCCACCTGCCCGCGTTCCATAGCTGTTTATAATGCAACCAGCCAATTGAGCATGCATGCACAGTGTGACCTCCGTCGAGCAGCTGGGTGTCGCAGGGAGGTGGCATGCACATGTGTGTGCAGCGTGCTTGCCCAACTAGGATGCCCACCCCATGCACAGCAAACCAGCTGTGAAGGGGTCTGGAACCCACTACTGGTCTCAACACACACACACACACACACACACACACACACACACACACACACACACACACTCTCATACACACATATAGCAATAGCAATAGCAGTTAGACTTATATACCGCTTCATAGGGCTTTCAGCCCTCTCTAACCAGTTTACAGAGTCAGCATATTGCCCCCAACAATCCGGGTCCTCATTTTACCCACCTTGGAAGGATGGAAGGCTGAGTCAACCTTGAGCCAGTGAGATTTGAACAGCCGAACTGCAGAACTGCAGTCAGCTGAAGTAGCCTGCAGTACTGCACTCTAACCACTGCGCCACCTCGGCTACATTTATCCATATCCATATCCATATCCAAATCCATATCCTTTTCAGTGAGGATAATAAGATGTTCTGGAACACCAATTTCTTTCCCTTAGCTTGATACAGTCAGTATAATCAAATACCTTTCTATAACCAATAAAGCACACATTGATTTCTTTCTGATAGTTTTTAGCTTTCTCAGTTAACTTGTGTGCATTAGCAATGATTCCTATTGTGGAGTCTTTTCTAAAATCAGCTTGAACATCTAGGGCCTTCCTTTCCATACAGAAATCTAACCTGATTGGATAATCCTAAACATTATTTTACTAGCATGTTAACCTGTTGGCATGGATCTTTAAAGCCATACGTTCTTTTAAAATGCCTAGGAAACTGGCTGTCCCATTGGCAATTTGTCCAGCTATTCAATCTATGGGAGAAGTTATATTTTTTTTTAAAAAAAATATTAGCTTGCTATCATGTAGGAGATATAATTGCTGTCAAGTAGAAGACACCCCCCACCCTTCTACGGCTATGAAACTAACTATATGATTGTCCATTTTCCTCTCATCTTTTAGAAAATCTGTTCAGTTATATCTTTTTCAGGCTTCCAAATTGCTTTTGATACTAATTTTGGTGTGTGTTTGTGTTAGATCAGGTAAAGGATAGGCACATAAAGGCTACAGTAACAACAGCTCTTTATTGCAAGTAAGGTAAATATCTGGCTGAGGAAGGGTCAGACAACAGCCCTTTTTAAAGGGGACTGTCAGACCCTTTGACCAATGGGATTAAACTCTGTTCCCACCGGAACAGAGGACCTTGGTGGAAACCACTGTCGGGGGGAGGGAATATCTAACAGTTTGTGTTTGTGCAGTACAGGAACCATGAGGCAATTATGCTTCAAAGTAGAATAATCCTTTCTCTATATATAAAGAATTAGAAACACATAAAAAGGATAAACGTGCAGTTTTAATCCTAAACATTTTATTTCCGTCTTTTTACACATGAAACAAAATGTCTCTCCGTGTGTGTATGGATATAAATATAAACATGAACATAAATATATTTCATTCCAGTACCTGTCAGGTGCAGTTTCTTGACATCTCTGTTCAATTGTTTATAATAATCTCTTTTCAGTGATCATGGGCTGCTCCTGTGGGAAATATGATTTGATTGCTTTGTTTAAAATGTGTCTCAAGTCGCATTGCCAAGACTCATCTTTTTCCTAGCATTTTAATTATTCATTTGTCTGTTGAAAGTCTGAGAGCGTTGTCTGCCAGCAAATAAAACACAAATGTGTCCTTTCATTTTTCTAATTAGGTTCTATATTGATTTTCCTATGATACGCAGATGAGGTACCTGATATCTAGCAGTCCCCTGATTAAGCATGTTTCAGCTGCAATGTCTTTCTAAATAATGGTCTTATGGGCTTTACAACCCAATCCTGGTGAGAGCGATCTGGCTGTGACATCTGTCACCCCATTGATCGCCAGGGTTGATTCGGCTGATCTGGCTGGCTAGGCGGGTGTCCCCTTCCTCCCTCACTGCTCCATGTGCGTCCCTCCCGAAGCTGCACGCTCAGTGGAAGAGGACGACCATCCCAGATAGGAGTGTACTGATCTTCGGTCAAGGGTATACGATAGCTGCACTCCTCTGCTAGAACCTCCAAACAACTCAAGGTCCATTTGTAGGAGAACGTAGGGTAGTCAAGCTTCCAATCCTGGATAGGTTTACTTGGAAGCAAAAGGGTTCAAAAAGGCTCCAAATTCCAAAATCCAAATTTCACACAATATGACATCAAGAAAACATCCAAGTGCAGCACTATTATTATTATTATACAATTGTATCACAGCGGCCAGTTGTTTCGCTGGATTTGGCATTGGTTACTAGTCGGGCCCCATCCAGGGGCCTAGGACGTTGTAACGTATTTTCGTAATATGCGTGTAGATCCAAGCAGTGCGGCTTTTTGCATTTGACTGATGGTGATTTTGTCAAATTTTAACTGTTTTAAATGTAATTTCAGTGCTTTTGGAATACCACTCAGTATGTCAATTTCCACTGGAATTACCACTGCTGGTTTGTGCCATAATCGTTGAATTTCAATTTTTAAGTCCTGATATTTTGTGATTTTTTTCGTGTTCCTTCTTGGCGACCCTGCTATCACCTGGTATTGCGATGTCTATGATTGTGACCTTATTTTTCTCAACCAGTGTGATGTCTGGTGTATTATGCACCAGTATTTTGTCTGTTTGTATGCAAAAATCTCACAAGAACTTGACCATCTGATTTTCGGTGACTTTTTCAGGCTGATGTTTCCACCAGTTTGTTGCTGATTTAATATTATAATTTTTGCACAAATTCCAATGGATCATTTGTGCTACTGAATTGTGCCGCAATTTATAATCAGTCTGTGTGATTTTTTTACAGCAGCTGAGTATGTGATCAACAGTTTCATCAGCTTCTTTGCAAAGTCTGCATTTGGCATCATCAGAGGATTTTTCGAGTTTGGCCTTAATGGCATTTGTGCGGATAGCTTGTTCTTGCGCAGCCAGGATTAGTGACTCTGTTTCTTTCTTTAATGTACCTGTTGTTAACCATAACCAAGTTTGTTCACTGTCCACTTTATCTTTTATTTTTTCCAGAAATTGGCCAGGCAGTGCTTTGTTCTGCCAACTCTCCATTCTTGATTTTATCACATCTTTTCTGTATTCTTGTTTCGTCCGTTGGGCCTTCAGTAGATTTTTTTTCTTTACTAGGATTAATAGATGTTCTTGATTTTCTTTTAAATAATCAGCCAGTGCATGTTTTTCTTCTTCAACTGTTTGCTTCACTTGCAATAAACCTCTGCCACCTGATTTTCGGGGCAAGTAGAGTCTATCAGTATCACCACGTGGATGTAAACTGTAGTGCATTGTCATTAGTTTCCTGGTTTTTCGGTCCAAAAGGTCCAAATCAGCTTGTGTCCAGTTAACTATACCAGCTGTGTATCTTATAACTGGTATTGCCCAGGTATTTATGGCCTTGATTGTATTTCCACCATTCAATTTAGATTTCAAAATTTTCCTAACTCTGTTGGTGTACTCTCGCCTGACAATAGTTTTTACTTCTCCATGCTTGATGTTATCCAACTGCAGAATGCCTAAGTATTTGTAGGCTTCATTTTCGTTGCATTTAATTAGTTGGCCATTGGGCATTTCAATTCCCTCACATGCAGTGATTTTGCCCCTTTTTATGGATACAGTGGCACATTTTTCCATGCCAAACTACATTGAAATATCGGTGCTGAATACTCAGACTGTGTTTGTCAATGATTGGATTTCTATTTCTGACTTTCCATAGAGTTTCAAATCATCCATATATAGTAAATGCGAAATTTTTTCAGCTTCTTTGGCTGTTTGGTAGCCTAATTTCATTTTTTTTTAAGATTACTGATAGTGGGATCATTGCGATGATGAAGAGAAGAGGTGAAAGTGAATCACCCTGAAAACTTCCTCGCTTGATATTAACCATTCTGTAGATCTCATTCTCTACTGCCAACTCAGTTCTCCATTGTTTCATCGCCTTTTCAGTAAAGGATGTAATATTTTTGCTAATGCCAGTTGTTTCTAAGCCTTTTATGATCCAACTATGTGGCATTATTATTATTATTATTATTATTATTATTATTATTATTATTATTATTATTATTATTATTGTACAATTGTATCACAGCGGCCAGTTGTTTCGCCGGATTTGGCATTGGTTACTAGTCGGGCCCCACCCAGGGGCCTAGGACGTCATAACATATTTTCGTAATATGCGTGCAGATCCAAGCAGTGCGGCTTTTTGCATTTGACTGATGGTGATTTTGTCAATTTTTAACTGTTTTAAATGTAATTCCAGTGCTTTTGGAATAGCACCCAGTGTGCCAATTACCACTGGAATTACCACTGCTGGTTTGTGCCATAGTCGTTGAATTTCGATTTTTAAGTCCTGGTATCTTGCGATTTTTTCATGTTCCTTCTCGGCGACCCTGCTATCACCTGGTATTGCGATGTCTATGATTGTGACCTTATTTTTCTCAACCAGTGTGATGTCTGGTGTATTATGCGCCAGTATTTTGTCGGTTTGTATACGGAAATCCCACAAGATCTTGACCATCTGATTTTCGGTGACTTTTTCAGGCTGATGTTCCCACCAGTTTGTTGCTGTTTTAATATTATAATTTTTGCACAAATTCCAATGGATCATTTGTGCTACTGAATTGTGCCGCAATTTATAATCAGTCTGCGCGATTTTTTTACAGCAGCTGAGAATGTGATCAACAGTTTCGTCAGCTTCTTTGCAAAGTCTGCATTTGGCATCATCAGAGGATTTTTCGATTTTGGCCTTAATGGCATTTGTGCGGATAGCTTGTTCTTGCGCAGCCAGGATTAGTGACTCTGTTTCTTTCTTTAATGTACCTGTTTTTAACCATAACCAAGTTTGTTCACTGTCCACTTTATCTTTTATTTTTTCCAGAAATTGACCATGCAGTGCTTTGTTCTGCCAACTCTCCATTCTTGATTTTATCACATCTTTTCTGTATTCTTGTTTTGTCTGTTGGGCCTTCAGTAGATTTTTGTTCTTTACTTCGATTAATAGATGTTCTTGACTTTCTTTTAAATAATCAGCCAGTGCATGTTTTTCTTCTTCAACTGTTTGCTTCACTTGTAATAATCCTCTGCCACCTGATTTTCGGGGCAGATATAGTCTATCAGTATCACCACGTGGATGTAAACTGTAGTGCATTGTCATTAGTTTCCTGGTTTTTCGGTCCAAAAGGTCCAAATCAGTTTGTGTCCAGTTAACTATGCCAGCTGTGTATCTTATAACTGGTATTGCCCAGGTATTTATGGCCTTGATTGTATTTCCACCATTCAATTTAGATTTTAAAATTTTCCTAACTCTGTTGGTGTACTCTCGCCTGACAATAGTTTTTACTTCTCCATGCTTGATGTTATCCAACTGCAGAATGCCTAAGTATTTGTAGGCTTCATTTTCTTTGCATTTAATTAGTTGGCCATTGGGCATTTCAATTCCCTCAGATGCAGTGATTTTGCCCCTTTTTATGGATACAGTGGCGCATTTTTCCATGCCAAACTGTATTGAAATATCGGTGCTGAATACTCGGACTGTATTTGTCAATGATTGGATTTCTATTTCTGACTTTCCATAGAGTTTCAAATCATCCATATATAGTAAATGCGAAATTTTTTCAGCTTTTTTGGCTGTTTGGTAGCCTAATTTCATTTTTTTTAAGATTACTGATAGTGGGATCATTGTGATGATGAAGAGAAGAGGTGAAAGTGAATCACCCTGGAAAATTCCTCGCTTGATATTAACCATTCCGTAGCTCTCATTCCCTACTGCCAACTCAGTTCTCCATTGTTTCATTGCCTTTTCAGTAAAGGATGTAATATTTTTGCTAATGCCAGTTGTTTCTAAGCATTTTATGATCCAACTATGTGGCAGTGAGTCAAATGCCTTTTTGTAATCAATCCAGACCATATTCAAGTTCGTTTTTCTGTTCTTACAATTTTCTAATATCATTTATCAATTAGAAGCTGATCTTTGTGCCCTGCTCCTTCTTTTGTTGCCTTTTTGCTCTACTGGCAAGATGTTGTTTGTTTCCAAATAATCCATCATGTTATCTGCAATAATGCCTGTGAGTAATTTGAAGGTTGTGGCAAGCATGTTATTGGTCTATAGTTTTCTGGTGTTGTTCCTTTAGTTGGATCTTTCTGAATCAAGTAGTTTTTCCAGTTGTCAACCATTCATCAATTTGGCCCTTTTGTAAAATTTCATTCAGTTGCCTGGCCAATATTGCATGTAAACTGGTCAGATATTGAGCCAAAACCATGTAATTGGTCACTTCCAGGTGATGTCCAATTCTTTACCTTTTTAACTCGATTTTTGACCATCTCAGTTGTTATTTCTAATACTTGCATTTGTTGTTGCCAATGCTTTTCTCAAAGTCATGTATCCACTTTGCTTCCTTGTTGTAGTCCTTTGCATTTTCCCACAATTCTTTCCAGAATTCAACTGTGGCCTGTTTTTCTGGTTTTTCACTTTTGGTGTCACCATTTACATTAAGACTTTGATAAAAACGCCGTTGATCTGATCGAAATTGCTGATTTTGTTTATATTGGATGATTCGTGCCTCATATCTTTCAATTTTTCTAGCTGTTGCTGTTATCTGCTGTTTTACAATCTCTACAGCTTCATTGATGTTTCTTGTATCCAATCTATATCTTCTGATTAGCCGATCTATGATTTTGTTGTTTTAAGCCGTTGCTCATGCATGTTCTTTAAGTTACTAGCATCTGCCCTTAATTTTTTATTTTTGTTCTAAACGGATTTTCCACTTTGGCTTTGATGCTTTTTCTGTTGTATGACTAGGTACTTTAATTTTAATGCCTAGTTCATTAGTGACTATTACAGCTGCGCTGTACATTAACTGGTTTGTTTCCAAGATGGATCCCGGTTCAATTGTTGAAAACACTGCATTAACCATTTTCATGATAGGGGCCAAAATTTTCTTAGGCACAGTTTTTAGTGATGGTAAACGTTGCCTTTCCTCATTAAGCAGAAAATGCTCCATGATCTTATCCTTCAATTCTTTTTGTTTTTGAGTTAGTTCATCAGTTGGTTCAGTGATAACTGGTTCTAGTGGTGGTGGTGTTATTTCCTCCCCAAGAGCTTCTTCTGGGAGTTCTACTATAATGTCTTTAGTTGTGTCTTGAATATCAGTTATTTCCGCTTGTGATATTGTTTTTGGGTTTTGCAATTTGCCTGAATTTCCTCATGTTCAACTTCACTAAACACTTTATTCCGTATAATAAATCGCCTTTGATCTGCTAGTCGTTGTTCACTAACATTTGAATCTGGATATTGTTGTTTCCATAATTCATACATTCGCTTTAAATGGCCTCTTTTTTCTGGCTCTGAGTTGTAGTAACAGGCCATTATGGCACGGTTTTCATCTGCACTATATTTTTGTCATTTTGTTGGCTGGTCCACTTGTAGCCCACTTGTCGACGGATGTCCAGGGACCCCAACATCCGCCACGGCCCTTGTTAACCCGCGCGACGACCGATGCGGTATGGAATTCTTATTTGTTTTTTTCACCATATTGTATGGGTTGGCGGGGTTTTTTTTACGGGACCAGATGCCAACCTGATCCCAACCTTCCTCCTTTCTCATCCGGGCTTGGGACCGGCAATGGCGGAGTTATTATTATTATTATTATTATATTATTATTATTATTATTATTGTACAATTGTATCACAGCGGCCAGTTGTTTCGCCGGATTTGGCATTGGTTACTAGTCGGGCCCCACCCAGGGGCCTAGGACGTCGTAATGTATTTTCGTAATATGCGTGCAGATCCAAGCAGTGCGGCTTTTTGCATTTGACTGATGGTGATTTGTCAATTTTTAACTGTTTTAAATGTAATTCCAGTGCTTTTGGAATAGCACCCAGTGTGCCAATTACCACTGGAATTACCACTGCTGGTTTGTGCCATAGTCGTTGAATTTCGATTTTTAAGTCCTGGTATCTTGCGATTTTTTCATGTTCCTTCTCGGCAACCCTGCTATCACCTGGTATTGCGATGTCTATGATTGTGACCTTATTTTTCTCAACCAGTGTGATGTCTGGTGTATTATGCGCCAGTATTTTGTCGGTTTGTATACAGAAATCCCACAAGATCTTGACCATCTGATTTTCGGTGACTTTTTCAGGCTGATGTTCCCACCAGTTTGTTGTGTTTTAATATTATAATTTTTGCACAAATTCCAATGGATCATTTGTGCTACTGAATTGTGCCGCAATTTATAATCAGTCTGCGTGATTTTTTTACAGCAGCTGAGTATGTGATCAACAGTTTCATCAGCTTCTTTGCAAAGTCTGCATTTGGCATCATCAGAGGATTTTGATTTTGGCCTTAATGGCATTTGTGCGGATAGCTTGTTCTTGCGCAGCCAGGATTAGTGACTCTGTTTCTTTCTTAATGTACCTGTTTTTAACCATAACCAAGTTTGTTCACTGTCCACTTTATCTTTTATTTTTTCCAGAAATTGACCATGCAGTGCTTTGTTCTGCCAACTCTCCATTCTTGATTTTATCACATCTTTTCTGTATTCTTGTTTTGTCTGTTGGGCCTTCAGTAGATTTTTGTTCTTTACTTCGATTAATAGATGTTCTTGAGTGTCTTTTAAATAATCAGCCAGTGCATGTTTTTCTTCTTCAACTGTTTGCTTCACTTGTAATAATCCTCTGCCACCTGATTTTCGGGGCAGGTACAGTCTATCAGTATCACCACGTGGATGTAAACTGTAGTGTATTGTCATTAGTTTCCTGGTTTTTCGGTCCAAAAGGTCCAAATCAGCTTGTGTCCAGTTAACTATGCCAGCTGTGTATCTTATAACTGGTATTGCCCAGGTATTTATGGCCTTGATTGTATTTCCACCATTCAATTTAGATTTTAAAATTTTCCTAACTCTGTTGGTGTACTCTCGCCTGACAATAGTTTTTACTTCTCCATGCTTGATGTTATCCAACTGCAGAATGCCTAAGTATTTGTAGGCTTCATTTTCTTTGCATTTAATTAGTTGGCCATTGGGCATTTCAATTCCCTCAGATGCAGTGATTTTGCCCTTTTATGGATACAGTGGCGCATTTTCCATGCCAAACTGCATTGAAATATCGGTGCTGAATACTCGGACTGTATTTGTCAATGATTGGATTTCTATTTCTGACTTTCCATAGAGTTTCAAATCATCCATATATAGTAAATGCGAAATTTTTTCAGCTTTTTGGCTGTTTGGTAGCCTAATTTCATTTTTTTTAAGATTACTGATAGTGGGATCATTGTGATGATGAAGAGAAGAGGTGAAAGTGAATCACCCTGGAAAATTCCTCGCTTGATATTAACCATTCCGTAGCTCTCATTCCCTACTGCCAACTCAGTTCTCCATTGTTTCATTGCCTTTTCAGTAAAGGATGTATATTTTTGCTAATGCCAGTTGTTTCTAAGCATTTTGATCCAACTATGTGGCAGTGAGTCAAATGCCTTTTTGTAATCAATCCAGACCATATTCAAGTTCGTTTTTTCTGTTCTTACAATTTTCTAATATCATTTTATCAATTAGAAGCTGATCTTTTGTGCCCCTGCTCCTTCTTTTGTTGCCTTTTTGCTCTACTGGCAAGATGGTTTGTTTCCAAATAATCCATCATGTTATCTGCAATAATGCCTGTGAGTAATTTGAAGGTTGTTGGTAAGCATGTTATTGGTCTATAGTTTTCAGGTGTTGTTCCTTTAGTTGGATCTTTCTGAATCAAGTATGTTTTTCCAGTTGTCAACCATTATTATTATTTTTATTTATTATTATTATTATTATTATTATTATTATTATTATTATTATTATTATTATTTTATTATTCCTTAAACAGGAAATTCAGTCAACTGAATATTTAGAAGTGTATCACAAATATTACTGATTGGCGCTGATGGATGTTGCTGCCAGCATCCTAGGTATGAACCATGTACCTTCTTAAAATATAGAGGTTCTGAGTAGCACAGTTTTTTGCAGTTCTGCTGGTGTTATGCATGAAGCTTCAATTTGTTGATGTATCTTATAAAATTCTTGGACATGGTACCAAGTGCCCTGATGACAATGGGTATCACTGTTACATGTTTCATCTATAATTGGGTAGGTTTGATGGCCAGGTTGCGGTATTTTGATTTTTTTCCAGTGCTTTTTCTCGACTCTGGCATCTCCTGGTATTGCAATGTCAATAAATTGTATGTTTCAACCCTCTACAACCATGATATCTGGTGTGTTATGTTCCAAATGACAATCTGTCTGTATTCGAAACTCCCACAAGATCTTCACCTTCTCATTTTTGGTAACTTTTTCAACTTTGTGCTCCCATGACTTTTTCGATACAGGTAAGTCGTATTTTTTACATAATGACCAGTGGATTATTTTATCAACTCGGTCGTGTCTTGCTTTGTAATCAGTTTGTGCAATTTTGCTGCATTTACATATTAAATGTGAAACAGTTTTGACTTTGTCGTTGCATAGTCGGAATTTTGGATTATCGGTGGATTTTTATATTTTTGCTTTCATGGCATTAGTTTGTAGTGCTTGTTCTTGAGCAGCCAGTATTAAACCTTCCATTTCTTTCTTGATGGTTACCATCTTAAGCCATGTCCATGTCAAGTTGTCATCACATTTTCCTTCAAAGTTTTTCAAGTGTTGTCCATGCAAAGCTTTGGTTTTCCATTTATTTAATCTGTCATCCAGCAGTTTATCCTTATATTCTGCCTTTGTTCTTGTTGTTTTTATAATGTTCTCCGTTTTCACAGTCTGCAGCAATTTTTCTGTATTTTGGTTCACCTAATTATTAAAACTTCATTTTTCTTCTTCTACAGTTTGATGGATTTGCAAAAGGTTCTCCCCACTATTTTTCTTGGCAGGTACAACCTGTCGATGTCACTTTGTGGAGGTAAAGCGTGGGACATATTCAAAAGTTTGTACATTTTCTGGTCCAGGTTTTCCAGTTCAGCCAAAGTCCAGTTGATGATTCCAGCTGAATAGCATATTACTGAAACTGCCTGTGTATTAATGGTTTTAATTATGTTTCCAGCATTCAGCTTTGATTTTAATATTTTGCCAGTTATTATTATTGTTGTTGTTGTTGCTGCTGTTCTTGTTGTTATCGAGTTTTGTATTTTAATTATTTTTTAATTAAAAAATGAAGGCAGAAGAAAAAAAAGAAAACATCCCTGTGTAGATAAACTTGTGGGATTATTTAAAAAAAATAACCACACATAAACAAAGGGTGCAATCCTATGTTAACAATATAGTCCTATCAATTCCTATTCAAAAATATTTTACTCACGAGGCTTTATTCCCTGGAAATCATATCTATAGAGTTACAGACTAAATATTTTGGTACACACTGTTTTTCATATCTATGCAA
Organism: Thamnophis elegans; assembly: GCF_009769535.1. NCBI lineage: Eukaryota > Metazoa > Chordata > Lepidosauria > Squamata > Natricidae > Thamnophis > Thamnophis elegans. The sequence goes on along the minus strand of NC_045548.1, from coordinate 60,406,378 downwards.
TATTTATAGAAGGTAGAAATTCTCTGATGACTTACGTATATTTACTATAAATATAACTTTCTCAATTTTTGTATATACAAAAATGTGAAATCATAGCTATTAGTTCTTTAGCTGATGCTGGCCTTCATAGGTGAAAGGTATATATTTAAAGTCACAACCCCTGGTATGCCCAAATATGGGAGGAAGATCACTACTTCCATTCTCTGTCCTTCGGCTCGTCACAAGAGACCATCCAGACAGAAACCCAATATTTTTTACTGTTGCCTTTTTGATAAATAAATAAAGGGAGACTAGTATAGATCTATTTCATATATAAAGGCAAAAAGGCAAGAGTAAAAAATATTGGGTTTCTGTCTGGATGGTCTCTTGTGACGAGCCGAAGGACAGAGAATGGAAGTAGTGATCTTCCTCCCATATTTGGGCATACCAGGTGTTGTGACTTTAAATATATACCTTTCACCCTGGCTTGGCTGATAAGGAGTCAAGCTCTGTAGCTCAGTGGTTAACACATCTGCCTAAGAGGCAATACAGCACAGGCTCGATTCCCAGCAAGGGTATGGCTAGCTGATGAGAGCTAAATAGCTTGAAATAGATCTATACTAGTCTCCCTTTATTTATTTATCAGCACAAATACAACACACACACACACACACACACACACACACATATATTTCATAGTGTGCCAATAACCACTGGGAGCATCATGGATAGTTCTCGTCATAATCCTTCAATTTTGATTTTCAGCTTTGGCTTCTAGTATCCCCTGGTATTGCCCCATCAATTATCCACACTTTGTTTTTTTCAACCACAGTTATATCTATATGTGTTATGAGCCAAGACATTATCAATCTGTAATTAGAAATCCTGAAATATACTACTTAATTTATTTCAACTTTATGTTCCCACCAGTTTCCCCTCTACATGCATTATTTCAAATAAGTTGCTCTTGGGCAGCCAAAATGAAGCCTTCAGTTTATTTTTATTTTTTTAATGTTCTGGTTGTAAGCCATTACTAGGTTTTACCTTTATCCACTTTCTCTTCAATCTTTTGCAGAAAGTAACTATGTAATGATTTTTCTTGGCAGCATTATGTTCTTGTTTTTATTACATCATTTCCATATTCATTTTTTTGTTTCTTGCACATTTAGCAAATTCCAATTTTTAACTTGAATCTTAGCTGTATTTTAGGTAATCAGCCAATGCATGCCTTTTTCCTTTGACTATTTGACTTGAAGTAAACCTCTGCTCACTTTTATTATTGTTATTATTATTTATGATCACCATCACATGAATCATTTAGATGTAAATAGAATCACTGTAATTCAAGTAAGGTAGTTTGATAAATTGACTTAAATAGACATCTATTTATCTGATTTAAATAGTCCATAAAAATGGACTTTATACAGCTTTGTTGCCTTATTGGGAATAAACCTACAGAATAATTATGATTTTTGTGAACAATATTGAGGTCATCAATGACAACCAGAATTATAAAATATCCACCTCTGCTATTAGTAGATAAATTCTGAATTTGACACAGGTAACAGTGCAAGTAGTGGTTTTTTTTCAAGTTTATTAGATGTTTTCCCAAAATAATTTTCTCGTTTTAGATTTGGTGAAACAAGGAAGATTCCTTTCCTACAACCCACAATCTTAACTTTCCTTGGAACTGTTCTCTTAAACTCAAGGTCATCTCCTTTATTTAATTCAATATGAATGCTGAAGTATTGTTCTTGGAAAGTTAGCAAATAAGCACCTGTTTCTCATCCTAGATTTGTGTGAAGCTATAAATGTTTGGAATGCAATCAATTCAAATTGTCAGTTTGAATCAAATCTTTGAATAAAAGCTTCCAATTGATTAAAAGTGATAAATCAAAACCGGTGGCTAGGAACAATTTTGGAGAGATTTGAAATCAATTTAGCAATTTTCTGAATCTCATATCATGCCATAGGTTTCCTTCCTTCTATGATCAAGTGGGATTTATCCTTTCTGAAAACCTTGCCTATCAGGGAGATTACTGTTCTACTCTGCTGACTTGGAGCAAGAGAAGAATACTAAAATGTATTCATTTTACAGGTGGATCTCAAATAGTGCTCTTATTATTATGATACCCCTTAGAATATGACTTACATATTTATCTCATAGTTATTATAAACTCAATAGTGATAATGCCAAGGCTTCTTTAAAAGAAATAAGATGACATTACCAGGAGAGGCCAAACTTGTTAATGTGCCATGCCTGTAATTTAAGGTAAAGGTAAACGTTCACCTTGTACATATGTGCTAGTCGTTCCTGACTCTAGGGGGCGGTGCTCATCTCTGTTCAAAGCCGAAGAGCCAGTGCTGTCCAAAGACATCTCTATGGTCATATGGCCAGCATGACTAAATGCCAAGAGTGCACAAAACACTGTTACCTTCCCACCAAGGTGGTTCCTCTTTTTCTACTTGCCTTTTTACATGCTATCGAACTGCTAGGTAGGCAGAAGCTTGGACAAGTTGTGGGAGCTCACTCTGTTACGTGGCATTAGGGATTCAAACTACCGAACTGCCCACCTTTCTGACGGACAAGCTCAGTGTCTTAGCCACCGAGCCACCCTTGTGTGTAATCTTACCATCCAAATATAAGAAGTTTTTCACAACAGCTTATTTTTGAAATGGTTTTTGAAATTTTTAAAAGGTTTTAGGATTTTCTGCTCTGGTTCAGACCTATTAATCCTCCTTCTCCTCCTTCTCTTTGTGGAGAACTATTCTGCTGTTCTTGATCTTCTCTTATATTAAAAGAGGTACAGAATGGATAGTTAAAGCATTATTTAAATGAAAGCAAGAGATGAAATTTGGCAAGAGAAACCTCCTCCTTACTATTTTAATTCCATTCTGTCCCAAAATCTCCATGGAATTTTGGTTTCTCTCTTTTGTAGCCTATGACTTAATATTTTTTAAGAATAGTTTTAAGATATCATGCTTGTTACCTTCAAAATCTCAGTTTGAATTGCATTAAGCTCCAAATTCTCACCTCAGCCGCAATTTCAAGAAATGTGAATTTCATAACCAGTCACACCAGGGGTGGGATTCTACTGGTTCGGACTGGTTTGGGCGAAACCGTAGCTCTAACTATCAGCAGGGAGCGAATGGCTCGCTCCGACTTTGAAGGGTGTGCCTGCCTGCCCCTGCACTATACTCACCTATATTTCTTTTTCTGAAGCCAGGCTGATTGGCTTGGCAGAGGGATTGCCATACATCAGCTGTTTTCCTTGCCAGCAGTAATGTGGAAGGATTAGGGTTAGGAGTTTTCTGTAAATGGTGCACACATGCGTAGAGCTCAGACGCATGCACGCTCAGTGAAATGGTTGTTAAACCAGTAGGATCTCATCCCTGAGTCACACCCATAACCTGTCACTCAGATCTAGTCTTAGAATTTTTGACTGAAACCCTGAACATGAGGTAGGTATTCTAAACATTCTTTCTAGCACCGCCAGTATCTTTAAGTGCTTTCATCATTTGCTCCCTTCAGTAGAAAATTCATCCATTACTTTAATATTTTGCTTTAGTGATTTTGCTAAGGTAGTCCCAGTTAATTGCCATAGGCCTATAACTTAACCTTTGAAACATTTACCAAAATTTGCATTTTTAGGAGAAAATCTCCAGAGAATGGTTCTTTGTTCAAATGCTTACCAGAAAATGCATTGTTTTTAGATATATTTTTTTTTGGGGGGGGGCGGGGGGGGCGGGAGGGAAGGGTATAGAAAAAGAACATAAATATTTTCCACATGAACATCCATTATTTTCAGGGAGATGGCAGTTCATTGTAGCTGACACCTGTTGGTACTGGAGCATGACTGGTAAACATTACTCTTATTACAAGTCTCTATGGGGACTGGGCAAGTACTCTTGTGGCTGATGCTGTCATATTCTAATGAACCGCTGTGCCTAGAGTTGTATTTCAAACACTGCTCTGCAGATGTTACTCAAAATTAGATTGCACTGGAGGAATTTGATTTCTTTTATTGCTATGCATGGCACATTTTATTTTTCTGTCACAGATAATCCTACATGCACTTGGGAGCTGCCAGATGCTTTATGCGTAAAAAAAAGTCAGTCATATAGCCATTGGTATTGCATATAATGTGGATAGAAGCAACAAAAGAAAATATAATTCCTTCATCAAGGTGCACAGAAGCGACAAACATATGCTGCTTGAATTAAAAGCATTGATTTTTACAGTATCCACCTCATCCAAAGAGACACGTTAAGGGACACATATTATGGGAGACGGTAGTGGGATATATTCTTATAGACAATATTGTAACTGTATATTTTTGTTTATGTTTGGCATTCTTTTCCAATTCATAGGCCTATAGTAGAACAATTGCTGAGCTTAACAAAAGCTTACTAGAAATATTAGTAGTATTAGAATGACAGAATTGTAAGGGACCTTGGAGGTCCTCTAGTCCAACCCCCTGCTTAGGCAGGAAACCCTACAGCATTTCAAGCAAATGGTTATCCATTCTTTTCTTAAAAACTTCCAATGTTGGAGCTTTTACAACTTCTGGAGGCAGGTTGTTCCACTGATTAATTGTTATAACTGTCAGGAATTTTTCCCTTAGTTCTAGGTTGCTTCTCTCCTTGATTAGTTTCCACCCATTGCTCCTTCTCCAGCCTTCTGATGCTTTGGAGAATAGCCTCACTCCCTCTTCTTTTTGGCAGCCCCAGAGATCTTGGAACACTACTATTGTGTCACCCATAGTCCTTCTTTTCATCAAACTAAACATACCCAGTTCCTGCAACCATTCTTTATGTTTTATTCTCCAGTCCCCCAATCATCTTTGTTGTTCTTCTCTGCACTCTTTCTAGAGTGTCAACATCTTTTTTTACATTGTGGTGACCAAAACTGAATGCAGTGCTAGCTAATGTAATTCACCCAGATCCTTCCAATCTCTGTGTCTTAATCAGAAACCATCTTCAGAAGGTGCTAGATCTCACAGACAGAGATGAAAAACTATATAGCAATAATCTCTGGTCTACAATGCATTTGAATTAGCCGAACCTGATAGAAATTCCTTAGGGGGTGCATCCATGGATCCAACTAGCAACTCTTTCTCATCTAAGTAAATGCTATTTATTTCTTACATGACTTACTGTACTCTTCATCCAGGTGCCGTATTTGACCTTCAACATCCATTTTATTGTCCCAATAATTATTTTCACAAGTGAAAAAAGAATGACTAATCTAAAATCATCTAGTTGTCAAGAGGGTCAGAGAGAGAGAAAAAGTTTCAGTGTTTTAATGAGGGAGGTTCCTCAATGACTGAGAGAGACTTTAAGTATTAGTTAGATTTATAGCCCAACTTTTCAAAGTGATTGGAAAAGATGTATGAAAATAAAGGAAGTAATTGTATGATTGCCATGATTTTGGTTGGTTTGCATCAGAGGTGGTATTCAGCCACTTCTGAAGAACCGGTAGCAAAAATTATGAGTAGTTCAGAGAACCGGCAAATAGACCATCCCTGCCCCTGCTGCCTCCCAGCTGATCTTTTGTTGCCCTGAACAGGAGAATGGAGCTGGAAAGCAGGTTAATGGGATGGGAAGGAAATGGGAATTTTGCAATAACCTTTCCCCCAGGAGTGGGGAGTGAATGTGGATTTTGCAGTATCTTTCCCCTGCCATGCCCACAAAGCCACGTCCACAGAAGCCGTAGTAAAATATTTTGAATCCCACCGCATTATTATTTCTGTTGCAATGGACCAATTCCTTTTTTTTTGTTGAATGTGAACTGTGTTTTATTCAAATGGTTTTATTGAACCATTTGAATAAAACACAGTGCATGTACTTACACTATTTTGCTTTCGGAATGCAAATTGCAGAAAATTGTATTCATTATAATTAAATAAATTATAAAGACCATTTCTGCTTATCTTACATAACAGCTTTTTCTTCCACCCGAAATACTAGTTTAGGAAGTATTAACATTTCAGTGCTTTCAGTATGAACTATGGAAGGTCATCGCATAAAAATGAAAAGCTAGATAAGAGGACCAACACTGTAAAACTACAATAGACAAGTTCAAGGCTGAAAAAAGCACAGTGAAGCTGGAAACAATTAAAACAGGTGCATATAAAAGAAGCTGTCTTACTTTGCATGCTATTTATAATAGCTTTAACCCCAATAGTAATTAATAATGCTACAGCAGAGGAAAACATAAAAGAGCATAGCAATCTGCATAGCTTACATCTGAAAATCAAATGCTATTGAATGCATTTCTCTCTAAAGGGCACATTAAAGAGAATAAAGTGACTGCAGTTGTTATTTTATAAACTATTTAAAGGTAATTTGGTGTTGGTGAAATTTGGAATATTATTCTGCTTTTAGTAATGGAACAGCAAATCCATCTCTCCTTCAATATTGTCTAAATGAGTTATTCATTGAGGAATTGCCCCAAGTGGCTATGTATTTATCTAATTATTATCTCAAGAAAAAAATGTAGTCAAGCAGAATCTAATTTCTTGGTTATAGAAATATGACAAGAATACTTACTATTAATTGCAGCTGTCTAGATTTTATTTCAATGTATATTTATTCTGATGGTAAAATCCTTTATGGCAGGGGCTTGTCAAATATAGTAAAATAGTGAAAACATGAAAGAAAGCGAGCTTCAGAAATATTCACATTAAACACATTTCTTTATTAGAACAGAAAATATCCTCATGAAAACAATCGACACCTTAATACTCTTTCATCTCAATAAAAGAAACAAGAACAACACCACAATACTTTCAAATGATGATGAAAATGTTGAATGAAATTCAGCTAGATAGAAACACTTGGCCATATCTGTGTAGTACAGGGGAAATATCAGTATAATTTTAGGTCCTCATAATGAAACAGAGGAGGGACGCAGTGGCTCAGTGGCTAAAATTCTGAGCTTGTTGATCAGAAGGTCGGCAGTTCAGCGGATTGAATCCCTAGTGCTACATAATGGAGTGAGCTCCCGTTACTTGTCCCAGCTTCTGCCAACCTAGCAATTTGAAAGCATGTAAAAAATTCAAGTATAAAAATAGGGACCACCTTTGGTGGGAAGGTAACAGAGTTCAGTTCACCTTCGGCATTTAGTCATGCCAGCCACATGACCATGGAGATGTCTTTGGACAGTGCTGGCTCTTTGGCTTTGAAATGGAGATGAGCACCTCCCCCTAGAGCCAAAACGGCTAGCACATATGTGTGAGGGGAACCTTTACCTTTAATGAAACAGACTGAATAGCTCTGAATAGATCATGCTATCAATAAGATTCTTGTTTGTTATGGAGAATGGGAATCATTAGTAAGCACTATTAGTTCTTATAGTAAAGATTAAAGAACTATATTATATTTAATAGTTCTATAAAGAACTATTAGCTCTTATAGTAAAGATTAAAGAATCTTGGAATAGTTCTGGATTAGTTACATGAATGGGTTATTTCCCACACATCAATAACCACATTCCATAACCATATGTGGCACTTCCTTTTCCTAAGATGGGACATGTCTGCTTAAGAATTATATTAAGTAATTGATAGTTATTAAACTGTTGGGTAAACAGGACCAGTCTGCAATAAAATATTCTTTTTCATTTACACATCTTTCCATCAGTCTGAATTCTCCCTGCCAGCCTCTATGTATTTCCTACTTTGAAAAAGCCCCATAAGTGAAATTTAATAGGAAACTAAGACAAATATTTGGATCCTAATCTACTTTATGACAAAAGAAAAGCAGGAACATTTTGTTCTTCCCATGAGAGTTTAACTGAACTTATTTTCTTCTTTCAAACCAGTTTTGAAATCCAATGTTCTTGGTTCAAAGTGAATAAAAGCTGATATTACACAGTGGAAGATAATTCTACTGAAAAATATTAGTAAAGGGAAAAAAACAGACAGTCAATATCACCTATTCTTTCTCCTAGTGGTGACTTATTCTTTCATTGCCTTTCTCTCTCATTCCTTCTTCAACAGTTGGAAGAAGACTTTTAGGGTGCTGACTCCAATCCTTCAGATGACAGCAGGAATCAAATTTAGAACTCTCAACAAATTTCTTTTCAGCCTCAATTTGAATACACCTGGAACAGAGAAATCAATTTCTGGATTATTGGTCCACTGTTAAATTAAGAATTTAAGTAACTTTCAGGTAGAATCCACCTGCCTGTTACAAGACGCTTATTCTACCTTTACATTCTTAAGTTGGTGGAGAACAGATTTTCCATGATACCCGTTCAACTACTGAAATAATGTTATCGTATTCACTTATAATCAGTGATGGGCTTCAAAAAATTTTACTACCAGTTCTGTAGGTGTGGCTTTGTGGGCATGGTAAGGAAAGGATACTGCAAAATCCCCATTTCCCCACTCCACTAACGTGCTTTCCAGCTCCATTCTCCTGTTCAGAGCAACAAAATAAGATCAGCTAGGAGGCAGCGGAGGCAGAGCCAGCCTATTTGCTGGTTCTCCAAACTAGTCAAAATTTCCACTACCAGTTCTCCAGAACCTGTCGGAACTGGCTGAATACCGTATATACTCGAGTATAAGCCGAGTTTTTCAGCCCACTTTTTGGGCTGAAAAAAGCCGCCTCGGCTTATACTCGAGTCTACAACTGGATCCGGCAGTGCTGTTGCCTGTTGGAGGAGGAGGAGGCGAACCAGCCTGCCATCGCCGGCCACCACTAGCCCCGCCGCTCTTCCCGACCCCTTCCAAGCCCCACAGTCCAGCGGATGGAGCAGCGAAGCCCCGGGGCTTCGCTGCTGCTCCCCGCATTTGCTGCACGGGGATCCCTTGGAGAGGGGATTCCAGCCTGCCATCGCCAGCCACCGCTAGCCCCGCCGCTCTTCCCACCCCTTCCAAGCCCCACAGTCCAGCGGATGGAGCAGAAGCAGCTCGGGGGCTTCGCTGCTGCTCCCCGCATTTGCTGCACGGGGATCCCTTGGAGAGGGATTCCAGCCTGCCATTGCCAGCCACCGCTAGCCCCGCCGCTCTTCCCACCCCCTTCCAAGCCCCACAGTCCAGCGGATGGAGCAGAAGCAGCTCGGGGGCTTTGCTGCTGCTCCCCGCATTTGCTGCACGGGGATCCCTTGGAGAGGGGATTCCAGCCTGCCATCGCCAGCCACCGCTAGCCCCGCCGCTCTTCCCCCCCCTTCCAAGCCCCACAGGGTGGGAAGAGCGGCGGGGCTAGCGGTGGCTGGCGATGGCAGGCTGGAATCCCCTCTCCAAGGGATCCCCGTGCAGCAAATGCGGGGAGCAGCAGCGAAGCCCCCGAGCTGCTTCTGCTCCATCCGCTGGACTGTGGGGCTTGGAAGGGGGTGGGAAGAGCGGCGGGGCTAGCGGTGGCCGGCGATGGCAGGCTGGTTCGCCTCCTCCTCCTCCAACAGCACTGCCGGATATCCGCCCAACGCTGCGGGGCGCCAGCGGGAGCTTTGGCGGCTTCACCTCAGCCGCAGCGCTGGGCAGCAAATGTGCTGGTGCTGTTGGAGGAGGAGGAGGCGGCGGCAGCAATAGCACCTGAAGACAGGACAAGAAGCAATGGAAACTTGTCAGAAGGAGACTCAAGCTGGAAATAACGAGAAATCTGACAGTAAGAACAATTAAAATCCTAGGAAAATGTCCTTTCATGAAAAATTACTTTTTCAGTTAACTCTGCCTGACATTAGTTGGCCGAACAGAAATATTAGTTGGCCAATTCTAAAAGGGAGCACCAGAAAGAACTTAAAATATTTTTTAAGAGAGCTGGGTTTTTCATTTATATTATATGTATGAACAGAATTAACACAAATTGCAGATACCAATCAAACATAAAGAAAAAAGGATGAAATAATGCTCATTTTTAAAAACTCAGTGAAAATAAAAACAATATACCAAGAAGGTGGCATACTGGTTGTGATTTGATCTCTTCGTGGGATCCCGGGATCCCCTATACAAGTATTTTAATATTGCAGACTTGCAGTATTATAAGTCATACTGATATTATAGAACACTTTAATTAAGCGGGTCCCTTGAATAAACATAACTTTGAGTTTCAAATAACACTGATTTTTTATTTTTGAAATTTACCATAGCTGCTGCATTTCCCACCCTAGGCTTATACTCGAGTCAATAACTTTTCCAGCTTTTTGGGGTAAAATTAGGTGCCTCGGCTTATATTCGGGTCGGCTTATACTCGAGTATATACGGTACTGCCTCTGCTTCTAATGTTTTTTTTCCCCAAATGTACTTTATCTTTGTGAATATAATCCATTCCTGGCACTATCATTTCAACACACTGCCATTTATGCAGGAAAAAATTGCAATTTAAATGTGAATACAATTGATTTAATGCTGGAGTACTATTATCTGTGTCCTACTATTTCCAGTTTGTTTTAGAACAAGTCTTCTGGGAATGTTTTCTCACTTCTAAGCCCCGTGGTTTCTTTCCAGTAGTAAGCTGACCCAACCTAAATTCTGGCGTTTGTTTAAAGGCAGCTAACAGAAAAGAGGAGAGAAATTAGAGAGAGGAAAAAAAGTAGGATTCATCTAATTGATATAAATCACTGCAACAATACACAAAACTAAGACAGTTATAGAAAAAGCAGCTGGTGGTGTGATCCTTCTGGAAGGCTAATATATATTAGATTTTATTTATTACAAGTGTTTTATGCTGAAGCAGAACGGTACTCCAATATGGATGGATAAACTTATTATTCCTGTTATATGTTGATTGGAATATCCCATTCTGGAATAGGTAGAATGTTTGTAGAATAATACCTTACACAACTAACCCTTTCAGACCATCCAGAATAATATTATAGTTGTCTCTATCAAAAGACATCAAGAGATCCATCAAGGCCAATAGGATTCTGCTTTCCCCCATCTAGGAGTCACCATAGGTCATTCATAAGCGGGACCAGTACATTATGAAGTTTGAACCTTAACTGAAAAATCTTCAGAATCATTGGCATCTGTCATTCCACAATTATTATTATTTTTCCACAACCTTCCCCAAAAACAGAAGTCTGAGGTCTGAATTGTTCTTATCTAATATGACTAGATACAAGATGGGCCCTTAAATAAGAGTAACATACTTGATCATCTTCAAGATTTCTGGCATCTCTTCACTTTATGAGGTAATTACCACAACTAGACACAGTCATGGTTCATGGACACCTCATTCAAGCCAGGCAGAGAATGGGTTCAGAGGACAGGTAGAGGAGGTCATAGCACCCAGGACTTATAGCAATAGCACTTATGTTTGTATATAACTTTACAGTGCTTTACAGCGGTTTACAGAGTCAACATAATTGCCCCAACAATTTGGATCCTCATTTTACCCACCTCAGGATGGAAGGCTGAGTCAACTTTGAACCTGGTGAGATTTAAACTACCAAATTTCAGGCAACCGGTAGCCTGCAGTACTGCACTCTAACCACTGTGCCACCGCTGCTCATTTATACACTTCTTCAAGACTTGACAGCTTTAAACTTCTTCCAGGTAACATAATAATTCATGTTTTTGTTGTTGTTGCTAATTGATGTAAACAATGTCAGCATTCTAAAATTCATTCTATTTTCTTCTTCCCCTCATGTCATCCTATTTCATATATAGGGAGGAGTATAAATAAAGTTCTCCCCAGTGATAGTTAAAGACACACTATACACTTCCAATTTAAGGATCCAATAATATAGAACAGAATAATTAAGAAAACAAAGAAAAATCGATGTACAGTAATTTGCTCCTCTGCCAATATCACAACCCAGCATTCCTGTTGCCCCTTTGAGTTTTGTCCATTTGGCTTCTAACTCAGCTGTTAAGTTTCTGCAAAGATCACCACCTCCCAGGTAAACTAGATAAGAAACACAACTAGATGAACTAAACCTACTTCATTTGTAAAGCTACTTTAACAGAATCTTGCAAGTCTTAAAGAACAAAACTTCCTCCTACCATTTTTAATTGTTTGTTCCATTAAGACAGGTCCTTTCTGTTTCTTTCTCTGACCATGAAGCTATTGCTTGTGCTTGTGTCCTAAGCAGCATCTCTTCCTCTCATTTCCTAAGTTCATCCACACAGTTCATTACAACAAATAAGTTGCCTTGGAACAGATCTTATGTATCCAGGATTATGTACTACAGCACTATATTATCATGATATAGTAGTATCTGGAGTAAAGTTGAAATCCCAGATCTTTCTTTTAAGTTCCTATGGTGCATAGTATTTTGTGAACTCAATAGCTGTCTTCTATAAGAATAGCAAGTGGCGAATTCTTAAAGAGATGGGAGTACAAGACCATCTTATTTGTCTCTTGAGAATCCTATATTCGGGTCAAGAAGCAACAGTGAGAACTGAACACAGAACTACTGATTGGTTCAAAATTCAAAAAGGAGTCCAGCAAGCAGTGGTGGGTTTCAAAAATTGTTCAAACCTACTCTTTGGGTGTGGCCTCCTTTATGGGATGGCTTGCTGCCCATGTGACCGGATGGGAGTGGCTTGCCGCCCATGTGAATGGATATGAAGATGCCAACGACACTTATCAGAACCACCTTAAATTACCTCACACGCAGCACTGGCATGCATAAGAATATGATGTAAACTTGTTTTTTAAAAGGCATCTTTGGTTTGCATTAAAACAACTTCAACACGTGCAATGTTCTGATTGCACCACAAATGCAGTAGTCATCCTTACCTTTCACAGAGGCACTGAGTTTTATAAATATGAGCATGATAGTGTAGAATAATCATATCCAAGGACCAGTGGTGGGTTTCAAAAAAATTTGGAACCTCTTCTGTAGGTGTGGCCTGCTTTCCGGGTCCACTGGTGGAACCTCTTCTAACTGGTTCGGTAGATTCGACGAACCAGTTCTACCAAATAGGTGCAAACTGGTAGGAACCCACCTCTGCCGGCAAGGCTGTATACTGTCACCCTGTCTATTTAATTTATAGGCAGGGCACATCATGAGAAAGGCGGGGCTAGATGAATCAAAAATTGGAATTAAGATTGCCAGGAGAAATCACAACAACCTAAGATATGCAGATGACACCACTCTAATGACAGAAAGTGAAGAGGAATTAAAGAGCCTCTTGATGCGTGGAAAGAAGTAGAGTTCAAAAGTTGTCTTGAAACTCAACATTAAGAAAACTAAGATCATGGCATCCGGTCCTGTCAATTCCTGGCAAATAGATGGGGAATAAATGGAGGTAGTGACAGATTTTATTTCCCTAGGCTCCAAGATCACCACAGATGGGGACTGCAGCCAAGAAATTAAAAGATGCTTGCTCCTGGGGCGGAAAGCTATGGTAAGTTTAGACAGCATACTAAAAAGCAGACACATCACCCAGTCAACAAAAGTGTGTATAGTCAAGGCAATAGTTTTTCCAGTTGCAATGTATGGCTATGAAGGTTGAGCGATAAGAAAGGCTGAGCGCCAAAGAATTGAGGCCTTTGAACTATGGTGCTGGACAGGTTTCCTGTGAATCCCTTGGACTGCAATGTGATCAAACTGATCAGCCCTAGAGGAGATCAACCCTGACTGCTCTTTAGAAGGCCAGATCCTGAAAATGAATCTCAAATACTTTGGTCACTTAATGAGAAGGAAGGACTCACTGGAGAAGAGCCTAATGCTGGGAAAGATAGATGGCAAAAGAAGAAGGGGATGACAGAGAATGAGGTGGCTGGATGGAATCACCAAAGCAGTCAGTGTGAGTTTAAATGGACTCCAGAGGATGGTAGAGGACAGGAAGGCCATGAGGAACGTTATTCATGGGGTCACGATGAATCGGACATGAATTTGCAACTAACAACAAGAAGAAGAAGAATTTCATTTAATGTTAAAAATAATATAATGTGAAATATAAGAAGTTACTATGAGGACCTTCTTAGATATTATGGAACATTTTGTCGAATACTTGCTTTTCTAAACATTATATTATTTTGTTGTTGTGTTGAGCTAAGCCCATCTCTGTCTCTTTCTCTCTCTGTGTGTTTCTCTCTCTCTCTTTCACATACATACTCTACCCTACATATTTGTGTTTGCTTTTTATTTGTTTTTTATTTCATAAAGCTGATTTTATTTTGCTGGCATTTTAATATAGGTGGTATAGCTATGTTTTGAAGGAATGCTTTGATTTGCCAAACCTTAGATTGAATTTTCCCATCAAAGCAAATGTGAAAAATAAGAGTCGGGATCTCCTTCAATCCCATGAATCAAAACAAGTGACTTCAAAGTGTTCCAAAACTTTTGAATTTTTTTGTGGTTTTATTGCTACTTGCTCCTTAGACAACATGAAAATGAAAAAGTTGAGTAATGTGGTAGACACTTTATCATTGACATTAATACAAATGAATGAATTTTATCAGCTTATTAAACTCCACCAATCAGAATACTTATCCAGTAGGCAAGCTCGGATTTTTTTTTCAGATTCACACTCTTTCTCATCATCTTGAATATGGCCAACAATGAGCCTTAATTTTGCTCTCTTGTGCCAATAGGATATTGTAGTGGGTGATCCAAGCCATAGCCCTGAAACAAATGAGACCACCCTGTAAAATCCATGCATGCCTTTACTAACCTTCTTGGCACTATAAAGCCTAATGATCAGAAGGGATACAATTTCACAGGACTATTTTTTTCTTCATGTTTGCCTTCAAAGAGGTGCAGGAAACATATTCCAAAAAAAAGTATTGTAATGATATTCTTGAAGTGATTCAACTGAATTAATACCTTGAAAGAGATCGGCAGTCCTACCACTTTCATTTCCCTCTGTCTTCAGGAAACTTGATACCCCTTAGTTATAATCTATGTGTACCAATCTTCTATTGAACCTTGAATTTCAAAGCAGCTTCAAGTAAATCAGTTCACTCTTGGGTCTTGTATAAGAAATAGAAATTGAAACATATCCTTTTTGAGTTTTGTACCTCTAATTCAAATCATATCAGGGCCGGTGTTGGTAAGGATGAAAGGTTCATCTAATTTTGCCATTCATTCTTTGCATTCTATGAATCTTATCTTGCATTCGGTGATTCAAGCAAAGGAGTTTGCATGAAACCAAGATTAAGTCAAAATGTTGACAACATCATGTTGAAAACTCCATATTTGCATCCTAATGTTTGATGAAATCATTAGCACGGCCAGTTCAGGTCAAGTTGGTATGCTCCAAATCACTCCAATTAAACAATGTCATATATCAGAACTTAAGAGCCTGCCTTTTCTTTGTGACACCTACCTCTGGAATAAGATTTCATTGGAAATCTGGGTGGCCCCTTCTTTTCTGTTCTCTCAAGCATCAAATTAGGATGTTGGGCTCTATGCTGGATAGTGTGCAGTGGTGGTATTCAGCTGGTTTGGACCGGTTCAGGCGAACCGGTAGTGATGACCTGGTGCCATGCCATCCTATTTAGCCACATTTTCTAAACCACGAGCATGTGTGCAAGCTATCTGCATGTGCAAAGTGCATGCACAGAAGGCCACAGGCATGCATATTTTCAGCATGTGATGAACTGGTGGTAAAATTATGTGAAATCTATCTCTGATAGTATGTGTATGTGCGGTTAGCTGCCCTTAATTCTTCTGTTAAAAAATCCTTCATAAATATGAAGTATGTGACTACTGGGTAAGAACAATGGGCGTAAGCTAATGAAGGAGAGAAGCAACCTCGAACTAAAGAGAAATTTCCTGACAGTTAAAACAATTAATCAGTTCAACATCTTGCCTTCAGAAGTTCTGGATGCTCCAATACTGGAGGTTTTTAATAAAAGATTGGACAATCATTTGTCTGAAATGTTATAGGATTTCCTGCCTAAGCAGGGGGTTGGACTAGAAGACCTCCAAGGAACCTTCTGACTCTGTTATTCTCGTATTGTCAGGCATTGTCAGTCCTTCCAGGTAAGCCAACAGGAAGCATAACTAGATGAACTAATTCTACTTTATTTTAAGGTTTCATTAACATCATCTTGCAAGTCTAAAAGGACAAATTTCAGGTCTACTACATATTCCACTATAGGTGGAACCTAAACTGAATAAATTAAATTAAATCAATCTGAATAGAAGAATGCTTAGATTTCCAGGAGAGGTTTGGGGAACGGAAGATGGTTTTATACAAGTGGAGCTGATGATTTTGACAAAGACCCAGGAAATGGTGAATCGATCACTTGGAACCTCTTTGCAAACAGACAGGATGAAAAATGACAGACATCTGCTCTATATGGCTACTTCATGTGATGAGACAACTGAACAGCAGTTTTGGAGGTGTCTATGAAGATTCTCAGTTATCCACATCACAGTTGTCCCAAAGATGCTTTTGTCAGAGTTTGTTGCAAAAATCAAATCAAGAAAAAACATATAGATAACCGATTCATCAGGATTCATTTAAATAAGAAACTTCTTTATATTAAATGTGTGTGTGTGTGTGTGTGTGTGTGTGTGTGTTTTCTGAGGTTTTTGCGGGTGTTAGTATGTAGGTAGTATGTAGGTATGTAAAGTCTTAGTAAAGCCGAGTAAACAAGCCTGAAGATGACGAATGAGACTTCTTCGAATCGTTGCCAAGACACTTCCAATTTTACGTGGGAGAAAACCCAAATAACCAAAAACATAAATAAATAAATAAATAAATAAATAAATAAATAAATAAAAATAAATAAATAAATAAATAATTATTTATTTATTTATCATATTTATTTATTAGCACAAATACAACACACACACACACACACACACACACATACACATGCGTGTGTGTATTTAGTGTCACAACCCCTGGTATGCCCAAATATGGGAGGAAGTCTACTGCTTCCTTTCTCTGTCTATCGGCTCGTCACAAGAGACCATCCAGACAGAAACCCAACATTTTTACTGTTGCCTTTGTTACATTTGTGTTGTACACACACACACATACACATACACATACACACACACACACATACACACACAGACAACAGATCAGCAGACAACTCCAGACTAGTTTAGAACTTAATACAGACAAAGATAATCTCCTCTATACAGGGCAGTTAAACTAAACCTAAGCCATGCCCAGGCTCCTTACTGTCTGGCATGATTCTCAGTCACCAAATAGTTTCCATTGGCTGACTCAGTTGCCATGGCTATACATTGGCTGTCCTTGTTACCATGTCCTATTCCACCCAGTACCTAATGGCTGACCTGTTGCTACGTCATATTCCAGTTCATGAATATTCTGACAGCTTTTTCAAGAGGCAACTGGACTTTTTCTTCCCTTTGAAGATATTTTGTTTCCAATATGGTTTGAAGAAGCTTCTTCAGCTCTCTGAAGAGTTGAAGAAGCTACCTGAATGAAATGCAAAATGTCTTCAAAGAAAAACAAGAAAGTCCAGTTGCCTCTTGAAAAAGTACCTTTTGGGCAGTTTTGGGGGTGTGAGTGCCTGAAAATGATGAGGTTAAACATCTTGCTCACAACTACAGCAGAGAAAATGAGATTTAAATTTGTAAATTTCTAATGACTTTTAGAAATTGCTTATTAACTAGTTTTAAGATACTGGATACCTTTGGAATGACAAGTTTGAAAACGCTGGATGAGTATGCCTTTAATTCTGAACAAAAGAAAAATTAATTATAAACTTAAGAATTTAAAGAATGTGAAATACATAAAAAGGCTAAATAAGATTTTGATCTTTGAAAGTTACAA
Organism: Thamnophis elegans; assembly: GCF_009769535.1. Lineage (NCBI taxonomy): Eukaryota > Metazoa > Chordata > Lepidosauria > Squamata > Natricidae > Thamnophis > Thamnophis elegans. The sequence goes on along the minus strand of NC_045548.1, from coordinate 60,388,739 downwards.
TGGATTGAGGATTCAGATAACATTGGAATACATCAACTTTTATAATAAGATTTTGGAATTAATTATAAAGTACAATTCCCTTCTCGTGGGAAAAAGATCTGTTTATTTTTATAAGATATAACATAAATAATTTCATGATTTCTCTTTGTTGACATTTATTAATTATTGGAAATCCCTTGTGAACTTCTTGTGAAAAAAGAAAGTATTTGTGACTTATGGTTTTGATGATTAAAAAGAATAGGTTATAGAAAGGAAGGAATTATAATTATAGGAATTAGAGACAGATTTGATTAGAAAGGTATGCATAATCCACAAGAGAAAGAAAAGAAGCAATTTCTTTATATTTCTTTCTGTGTTTTCTGTTCTCTTCTGTTCTTTTTTTCTACTCCCTTTTCTTTCTTTTATTCTTTCACCATTTACCGTATTTTAAATATATAAAAAAGTACTAAAAATTATTTAAACAATCTCATGATTTCAAAAACTAGACACTAGAAGAGACTAAGAGAAAGGAAAAGTATACAGGCCTGCAAGATGTGCCAAACTTATAACAATAAAAAATGCTAAAATGGAATTTTGAAAAAGGGAATCAGAAGATTAACAATGTCAGTAATGAAGCCTGCTTTCTATGGACAGACTATGTCCAGAAGATGTTATTGACGAAGTATCATTGTAAAACAAATGTTATTTGACAAGATAGATACTGTATGAAAATTGGATTTACAATTGACAACCAAAATAATGATTTAGAAAAGGATGCTTTCCTGAATCTACAAAAGAAACTGACCCCTCCCTCCCTCCCTCCCTCCCTCCCTCCCTCTATCTATCTATCTGTCATCTATCATCTATCATCTATCATTTATCATCTATCTGTCTATCATCTATCTATCTATCTATCTATCTATCTATCTATCTTATCTATACTATCTATCTATCTATCTTTATAAAGATTATAAATGAAAAATAAATAGATTCTGCATATGAACAAATATACACGTATTCTAAAAGAACTTTAACTGAGGTTGAAATTAATTTAATTTGAGGAAATAGGAAACTGAATCCAACAGATCTTCCAATTCCTACTTAAAATATATCAGCCTATTTAAAATTATTCAAAATTCCTTTCATATGTCAAGTATGCTTCATTACAAATGGTATAAATAGGTTAAGATGATGGAGAATAATGACCAAGGTAGATAAAAGAAGGTATGTCAATGGTGGGATTCAACAATTTTTACTACCAGTTCTGTGGCTGTGGCTTTGTGGCTGTGGCAGAGGAGGATAATGCAAAATCCCCATCCCTCCCCACCCCACTAACCTGCTTTCCAGCTCTGTTCTCCTGTTCAGGGCAAACAAAAGAAGATCAGCTGGGAAGCTGGGAGGTTGTGGAGGAGAGGCCAGACTATTTGCTGATTCTCCGAACTACTCAAAATTTCTCCCACTGATTCTCCAGAACCTGTCAGAACTGACTAAATACCACCTCTGCTTGAAGTACATTCTCTTACACCATAAGCAAATTTGGTTTTCCATGCAGCCATTGAAATCAGATGTGTATTTTTATAGGCTAATAGCATACCATCATACTACTATTGTAATTTATAACTTCTTTCCTCAAAGAAGAATACCGGAAATAGCTAGAATTTGCTTAAGTGTTGATGAGTCAAAATAGTTTGTAATAAATGCTATTGTGGTTATTCATCAAAAGCAAGAAAATATTACATATCAGCAGGAATATGCAGATCACTTTCTGACAGTCCTATAGCAATCAAAACACAACCACTCTTTAACCCGCTTGGGGTTGGGGGAGAGGACTATGGAAGGACATTAAAATTTGAATGGAAATGATTGCTAACATAATATCATTTCCTTGGTAATTGAATCAAGTCAAAATCAACACCCCTTTAACAGCTTCATGTCAAACCTTACGATATTGTGCCTTTTGATAATCTTCATTTCAAACTTCAGATTCAGTTTATTGTTATGGTCTTGTTCCAATACGAAGAGGCATTGCATGTGAAAAAAAGAGTGCCTGGCTTCATACATAATGTAAATCCATCAATCATAGTTTCGCATCAAAATGCATTTATGCTAAACTCAAACTACCATATTCAAGCTGCAAAAATCCAATGTGAACACTAGATGAATGCAAAAAATCAGAATTTTGTATATCTCTCAGAGGTTCATCTAGAGCAGGGTCTCCAACCTTGGCAACTTTAAGACTTGTGGATTTAAGACTTCAACTTGAAGACTTCAACTACCAACTTGCTGGCTGAGGAAGTCTGGGAGTTGAAGTCCACAAGTCTTAAAGTTGCCAAGGTTGGAGACCCCTGATCTAGAGCTCATCCAGCTTTTGGACTCCTGATGTATATTTATATTCAAGCTAAATCAAGCCACATTAGAGGTTAGTGTTGTATAAATCTGGGTAATCCAGTATTGTTGACAAATAGTCCAAGTATGGACAATTGTTTCTGTTGTTCAGAAACTAAATTGTTTTACATAGTTATCAATAATAATGGTCATGTATTGCTTTCTCTCTACTTTATGGCATTTTTTTAAAATAGGGGACACTCCCAAAGGTGCTTTTTCAAGAGGCAACTGGACTTTCTGATTTTTCTTTTGAAGTCATTTTGCTTCTCATCCAAGAACCTTCTTAGAAGGTTCTTGGATGAGAAGTGAAAGGTCTTCAAAAGAAAAAAACCAGAAAGTCCAGTTGCCTCTTGAAAAAGCACCTTGGGGACAACCATGACCTGGATGACTGAGAATTTCCATAGACAAAAGAAGCCACAATTTTTCAAGATTTCAGAAAGTTTATTTTCTCCCACATCTGCCTGGCGATGCATAGAGGTTTTTGCTTACCAAACATAGCGCTGTCTTGCACAGTTATGCCCACTCTATAGTGACAGTGATGACTGGCTCATTTACACATGGAGAACATTGAAAGTTATTGTGGCATTGGTACGTGACATTTCATCAATCAAATTACTCACATTTCTAGAAGCCATAGGAGTCTCTTTAACTATTATCAAGAAAGATTGAGTGGCCTACAACATGGATTCTCCAATACAGATAAATTAACTCTCTTAAAATCTTTCTTCCCACTCCAGCGTGATTTTTTTTGTCCTTACAATTCTCTGCTTTGTATCCTGACTCACATAATAACATTAAAGAAGATGCATTATTGATAGTCCCAGAGGGCAATTAAAACTCCTTTAGGGGGGTTGGAAAAGGAGATTTGAGGTAAATGACTGTGTCTTTGTTCACACTGGGGTGTCAATTTAACTAGCCACTGCAGAAGAAAACCGCTGAGATATGTAATAAAGTAGTAATGACTAGAGTTTGTGCTGAATGTCTATATGAAAGCTTGTGAGATTTATAATTATACTTCTCTTAAGAACAAAACTATGGAGAGTCTGCAACTTATAACCATTCATTTAGTGACTATTCAAAGTTACAACAGCACTAAAAAAGGGACTTATTGCCATTTTTCACGCTGTGACCATTGCAGCATCTTGTTGGTCATTTGATCAAAATTGGCTGATTGGACAACTACCATTGTACTTGTGACAGTTGCAGTTGTCCCGGCATCATGTCATCACATTTTGTGACCTGTCAACTAGCAAAGTCAACGTGAAAGCAAGATCATTTAACAACCATGTTACTAACTTGATAACTGCCAATTATTCACTTAACAATTGTGGCAAGAAAGGTTGTAAAATGGGACAAAATCCACTGACAACTGTTTTGCTTAGCCACAGAACTGTTGGCCTCAGTTGTGGTCATAAGTCAAGGACTACCTAGAATAGGGATGTCAAACTCACGGCCTGTGGGGCGGATGTGTCATATGCTGCCCACGCCAGAGGTGGAATTCGGCAGGCTCTGACCAGTTCTGGAGAACCGGTAGCAAAAATTTTGAGTAGTTCAGAGAACCGGTATAAATACCACCTCTGACTGGCCCTGCCCCCATCTATTCTCTGCCTCCCAAGTCCCAGCTGATCAGGAGGGAATGGGGATTTTCATTATCATCTCCCTGCCATGCCCACCAAGCCAGGCCCACAGAACCGGTGTTAAAAAAATAAATCCCACCACTGGGCTACACTCATACCCGGTTTAGCTAAGGGGAGGAAAGTCATGATACATCACGTGATGCTGCCATGACGACACAGGTTTGACAGCCCTGACATACAATGTGTTGTACCAATGTCATCAAAACATGTAATATCTTCTGTCCTTTTCCTGTCTTTCAGTTCAGGGGTCCCCGATCCCCAGTCCACAGCCTGGTGCAAGTGGTGGATGGGTGTAAATGTGAAGCAGCATTTGTGCAAATAGTGTGCGTACAAAATGATACACCCACCCACCCCCCAGTTGCTGCTGCCACCAGAAAGGTTGGGGACTGCTTGTTTTAGTTTTATTTTATTTTTTAAGTTCTTAATATAAAGGGATTCCCTGTTGGGTAAATAAACTCTGTACTTGAAACCACTTTGTTCTTATTAAAACAATGGAACACACTTCCTTTATGTTTTATTTTATCATTTTTTTAACTGCAGCTGCCCATCAAACCTACACTTTCTCCTTTTCTAAAAATCAATGCAGATCTTAAACAGCATACAGAGTCCCCAAGCCCTGGGCTTCATCCCACTACTAGACCATGGCTTACCATATTTTTTGGAGTATAAGACACACCTTCCCCCTCCCCAAAAAAGAGGGTGAATATCTGGGTGCATCTTATGCAATGAATCCAGCATTTTTGGTCTCCTGAAACCCCACCCCTTCACAAAAATGGGCAGGCATGGGCTTTGGAAAGCCTGCAAAATGGTCCTGGGACTGGATAGGGTAAAAACAAGCTGTTTTTTTGCTCAGTTTTTCCCCCCAGGCCCCAGAAGCCCTTTACAAGTCTCCCAAAGCCTATGCACGCCCTGTTTTTGCCAAAAAAATGGGCCATTTTTTGCTCATCCCCCCCCCCAGCCCCTAGGAGCACTTTGCAGGCATCTCAAACTCTCTGCATGCCCTGTTTGTCACAAAAAAATAGGTTTGCAGAGGATTGGGAGGCCTGAAAAGTGCAAAAACTTTTTTTTTTTTAATTTGCCTCTTTAAAATTTTGGTGGGTCTTATACTCCAGTGTGTCTTATAGTCCAAAAATAACAGTATTTGGAATTGGGCGACATGAGTAGCTGGATGGAGTATGTGTGCACGCTCATGTAGCTCAACTTGCATGCGTAGCAGGCTGGTGAGCACTCCCATATGTGTGTTCCTGCTTGCTGCTCCTGCAGGTTGAGCTGTGCATGTACATGCTGGCCTGCCACTTATGCAAGGGCTGAATTTGCACATGTGCATGCATGCCGGTCCACCACTTGTGCAGCCCAGTTCTCCTCTTCTCCCCAGCTAAGCCAACAAACAACCAAGGTTGAAGACCACTGCTTTAAACTTTAACAGGTCTCCTGTTCTAAAGCTGCTGGGGGAAGTAATATAGCAGTCATATTTGAAATTAGAGGAGCAATTTTATATTGTAGATAACAAAATATCACATGATCACATTTACAATATGGGGACAAAGAAAAAATGCAATTTTACAATACTAAATAAACTGGATTTAAACCAATTTAGGCACATCAAGAACCATATCGGATGGTAAGAAAACTGCAAGTTCTTTATGCTTCAAAAGAAAACCTTGGGGCTTCTTTGAAATTAACTGCAAAGCATATCCTACAGTGTTGAAATTCAATATTTTTTTTACTACCGGTTCTGTGAGCGTGGCTTAGTGGGCATAGCAGGGGAAGGATATTGCAACATCTCCATTCCCAACCCACCCTGGAGTCAGTCACAGGTAGTATTTGCCAGTTCTCTGAACTACTCAAAATTTCTGCTACCGGTTCTCCAGAACTTATCAGAACCTGTTTAACAGAACCTGTTGAGTTGAATGTCGAGGTGGCGCAGTGGTTAGGGTGCAGTACTGCAGGCCACTTCAGCTGACTGTTATCTGCAGTTCAGCGGTTCTAATCTCACCGGCTCAAGGTTGACTCAGCCTTCCATCCTTCCGAGGTGGGTGAAATGAGAACCCAGACTGTGGGGGCGAAATGCTGACTCTGTAAACCGCTTAGAGAGGGCTGAAAGCCCTATGAAGCGGTATATAAGTCTAACTGCTATTGCTATTGCTATAATTTCATCCCTTAGATCCAGACTGAGAAACAATCTTGGTCAGCCTTGAGCTTTCTCAAAATTGACTCCTTTTTTCCCCCTGTCAGTATGTTTGCTAATAGGAAGCATTTTCTCAGAGTCTGATTATTCCCAATTCAAATCAGTGATCCTGTATATACATGGTGTGATTTGTTTTTAGTTTTGTAAAGTCCCATTACTTGTCCCAGCTTCTCCCAACCTAGCAGTTGAAAGTACATAAAATGCAAATAGAAAAATAGGAACCATTTTTGGTGGGAAGGTAACAGCATACTGTGGGCCTTTGGCATTTAATCATGGCAGCCGCACGTCCACGGAGACGTCTTCGGACAGTGCTGGCTCTTTGGCTTTGAAATGGAGATGAGTACTGCCCCCTAAAGTCAGGAATGACCACCACATATGTACGAGGGGAACCTTTACCTTTACCTAATATATAAACCAACTATTAGAGTTCATTGTTATGGTCAAACTAGGATCCTGATTTTTTAAGAGCCATGGTGGCACAGTGGTTAGAACTGCAGACTATTTCTGCTGACTGCCAGCAGTTCAGCGGTTTGAGTCTCACCAGTTCAAGGTTGACTCAGCCTTCCATCCTTCTGAGGTCGCTAAAATGAAGACCCAGATTGTTGGAGAAATGTACTGACTCTGTAAACCACTTAGATAGAGCTATAAAGCACTATGAAGCAGTATATAAGTCTAAGTCCTGTTGCTATTGATGACTTCTTCCATGAAGCAGGATAATAAACACTGGCTTACTGTTATGTATATGGAATGGTTTAAATAGTTGTACAATAAGTTGATCACAATTTAGAGTTTGTTGAGCATTTTGATCTAAATATCAAATCTAAATAATAAAATATTTCAGTATTACATTATAGTGGAAGAAGTGAAAACATCAGTACTGTTTAATAATTTTTTTGACATCAGGTATCTCAGATCTGGTTGCAAAAATCTGTAGGATCACTAGATGGCTATAGAAAGTTGGACTTTGAGTCTCTCATTGCTTTAGCTAGTGAATGTAGAGATTTTTGTAACCCATATCAGGTCTGCATACAATAAGTCAAAACAACACACAAGCCCTATGGGAAAAACAAACATTTTGGTCCTTTCCATTCCAGTAATATCACTGGACATAGTTCCTTGTACCTCTGAGACTCAACCAACCAACCAACCAACCAACCAACCAACCAACCAGTCAATCAAATCAACTAGTGATTATAATCACATATGAATCAGATTGATTTTTTTTTTCATTTGTTTTTTTCCGAACAATCGAAGTAACATTAATGGTGCCTGACTGAAATCTTTATGAAATGGACTATGAAGCAGAATGACACATATGCTCACTTTATTTTATTTGTTTATGTTATTTATCAGATTTAGGTACTGTCCTTCTTACTGTCTAAGTAAATGTGGATGATATACAGACAAATGTTCTTTCCATGCAGCAGGGCCTCATATGCTTCTTCCTTTTGTATAAGATTCAGAAAAAGAGAACACTACTTTCTCCTGCTTCCCAAAAGTAACAAGCTTAGATAAGCCACAGGGAAGAGACTGACTTGCAGAACATTTGTTGTTGCTGGTAGCTTAACATCTGCATCAGGGAAAGGAAGGGAAAAAGGGCACTTGGGGATTTACTTGCAGAAACTGTTTTTAAAAATGGATTGCCGTTTCTTGCAATTGGCGTTTTGACATATAGGCTGCTGGCTATCTACTGTGGTATCACGTCTGGCTTCACCGTATGTATTTCATCGCTTCATAAATAATATCAATTAAATACACATTAAGTACTGTAGTGTACTTGGATGATGGATACATATATATGGATACATATTTCAAAAATAGGTTCTGCTAGACCAAGCGTCTTCAACCTGCTGCCCACAAGATGTGCTGAGATTTTAATTCCCATGAATTTTCCATTATACCGGCAAGGAATTCTGGGAGTTGCAACTGAAACACTGACGGAAGATACTACCTTGGGAAAAGCTGTTATAATGACATATTGTTATAGCCTGATTTTGTGAGACTTATTGTGTCTTTTTATACATACATACATACATACATACATACATACATACACACACATACATATATACATACATATACATACATACACACACATATATATATATATATATACATACATACATACATACACGCACATACATACATATATACATACATACATATATATATACACACACACACACATATATATATACATAGATACATAGATACATAGATACACATACATACATACATATATACATACATATATACACACAAACACACATATACATACATACATACATACATACGCACATACGCACAGACACACAGACACACACAAACACACACACACACAGAGATATATATACACACACACACACACACATATATATATATACTGTAATTGTCAGCTGAGCAGTTATAGCCATATTAATGATGTTTACAAAAAATAGGAAGGGAAAAATGACTACTAATCAGAATCACATTAATGCACAACTGGGCATAAATAATTAAATAGCTTCTCCATATTTCTGTTTCAACCCTTTCTTTGTTTTGGAGAATCTTTTATTTTTGTCTGCGTAGCTAAGGGCTAAGTGAATTATGATGCGTTTTACATGGGACTATCCTTATGGAGGACTTTATAACATCAACTAATCGAGTGCTCACGGTTCTTTTTGTGGATACACCAAAGTAAATTTGAACATCCGGTACCTTTTGTGACAATTACCAGTGTTCCTATGCGCATATACGATAGAGACAGAAGTCACCTTCACACAGAGAGAAAAGCACAGCTGGAGGCTTGGTAGCTGTGCCTCTGATTGCATGTTCTTCTACAATTATATGAAAAGCTATTTCTATTATTTGGCTAGCAACTGTGGAATGACGGTCTTCATTGCATACCAAATAATGGCTCTTTGTTGCATTGATCAAAAGCTTAAAAGAAAAAGCAATTATAACTCCAGAGATTAGAATTAAAAGTCATTAAGGCTGGGTTCTAATCAAAATGATTGACAGAATCATGACTCTTTATTTAATGATGCAATGACAGTTCTGTTCAACTGCCTGCAAGGGGGAAAAATGTTTCTCCGCCTGTCTAATGTGATGGCATCTTTCCATTTTGACTGACGATCTCTCTCATCTTCATCAGTTTAGAGCAGAGCAAACAAGGGTGGCTGTTTCTACCAGGATCAATGGTCTGGGTCCTTCTCTAATAACTTAGTCTAGAATAAAGTAGAAAAGCTGAAGCTTCTTTGGTAGAGGAACAAGGCTTTTGAAAAAAAATGTAGGGTATTTTTGGCACATTGTTCAACAAAACTCTAAGGTATGAAAAACACTGGAATATTTTTTTAAAGGCTGGGAAAATGAGCTCTCCCCTCTGCCCCCCCAAAAAAGGGGGGGGTGTAGAAATTGTGATCTTAAAATGGACCAAAGTGGTTAAGTGTTACCACCACATTCTAGCCCCATAGTTTTGATCAAAATCACAGCCTCACTTTATTTCCCAGGGTGCTTTTATTTCAAAAGATAACAATGAAAACAGAAAATTGATCAAATTTTTCCTGTGTCCTTTTAATTTGGCCCAGAGAGGGGATGCTGCAATTTACAGTAACAAAGATGACAGTCTACAATGTGTACTTGAAAATCTACTTTGTCTTCTATTTCTTCCAAACTCCCCCCCCCTCCTAATAAAACAGAAATGTAATTTGTCACCATGGTACACTAGGAATTTAATTTTCATTTTGATTTGACTTGAGCTACAAATGACAAAGCTGATGCCAGGTCTACCATGTGTAAAACACTTATGCCATTCAGTTACACAACTGTCAGTGATTTTGGAACAAGTTAACATTTCCTCTATATTCACTTGCTTGTTTGTTGGTTTCAGACCAATAAAGCATATTTAACAGAATAACAAAGTTGGAAGAGACTTTGGAGGTCTTCTATTCCAAACCCCTATTTGAACAGGAGATCCTATGCAGACAAATGGCTGCCCAATCTCTTCATAAAAAAAACCTCCTGTGATGGAGCAGTCACAACTTCTGAAGGCAAGCCACTTCCACTGATTAATTGTTCTAACTGTTGGGTAATTTCTCAGCCTATAAATAATAGCTAAAGTGCCTTAAAAGTAGTCCTATTATAATGTGTTTTTATAGTGTTCTTTGTTTTAAAATGTTCATAACAATTGTGAACCAGCCAGTCCCTAGGGGTCAGGCAACTTATAAATTTCATAAATTAGTATTATTAAAGTTGGCCACAGAGGCAGCCAGAATTTGAAAAACAAAGCATCACCATCCTTAAGGTATAGTGATTCTGCTCCAGATAGAAGTAGATTTCTTTCAGCAGCTTGAGGCACATTTGGAATCTGACGTATATAAAAATGACTGTGTGTACGTCTTAGCATAACTCTGGAATGTCTCAAGCAATTTTAACCAAATTTGGCACACAGATGATTTACTTTCTGGAAGCAAATACTGTGGGGGTTGACACCCCTAAAAACCCTTGTGGTGTGTGTTCTGTTAAGATACAGCCTGTTGTGCCTTGAAATGGCTTCTACTGTACTACTGTAAAGTGACTTCTACTGCATAGCACAGTGAAGTTGCTATGGTAACAGCTTCACAGTACTTCACGAGGAGGCACCCTCTGGTAAGGGGGAAAATCCAACATTATAAATTATGTTTGGTCCGGACATTTCCCAACTATAAATAAATACCCATATAATGCTAGGTTATTGGCTAATAGGCATATATAACAAAAGCTGCTTGAAGGATGACTAATCTCTTCACAAAATGGCTTCTGCAATGGTTTTGATCCACCACAATATGCCCATTTACCAAAAGGCAAATTGGTGTTCCTTTCTCCAACTGTTAAATTTGCTCCTTTTTGCCATAGAAGATTACTTGTCTTTTTTCTGAGTAGGTGAGGAAACTTCAAAGTGCTGAGCTGCCGTTACCAAGCATTTTGAGAAGATATCATTTATGTAATCTCTGTGTGGCATTTTCATCTTCTCCCTGTGTGTGATCAAATCTGTCTTGACTTCTAGTGACTTCCTGGATAGGATCCTGCAGTTTTCTTGGCAAGATTTTCATTTCTGCTTCACACTTTAAAAATAAACACCTCTGTAAAGTTGTCTCTTCAACTGTGTAGTCAGAGAAAGTAGGTAAATTCCTTAAATGGATCACGGAAAGAAAGTTCTTCAATAGTATTTTGAGGACAGAACTACATTCCAAAGGTGCTTTTTCAAGAGTCAACTGGACTTTGTGGTTTTTCTTTGAAGATGTTTCACTTCTCATCCAAGAAGCTTCCTCAGAGCTGAAGTAGCTTGTTGGACGAGAAGCAAAATGTCTTTAAATAAAAACCACAAAGTCCAGTTGCCACTTTGAAAAGCACCTTAGGGATGCACATAGCCTGGATCACTGAGAATCTCCATAGACAGAACTACATATTAGTGGAGCCACCATTAATGAAAAAGGACATGTGAAAGGAGATGTAAGAACATGAAATGCTGGAGAAAGGTAATTAGTAGAGTCACTTGTTTGAGATGGCCAGCCATAGAAATTGGATAAAGAAATAAAAATAACTGTACAAGAAAGGCAGGAGAAACACCAGCTTGTACTAAATTAATATAAGAACCCCATACTGGGTTTTTTTTTCCTTTTGAAAGGAAACATTTCTAAAGCAAATGTTCTTTTGTTAAATTGAATGACAACTGATGGAGAACATGAAGAAGAATCTCTATTAAAGGGAGGGGAGGGTATATTTCCCTGAGTCTGCAAGACAAATTTTGCTGCTGAAATTATCACATAAAAATCATTTAAGAAAACATCCTGAGAATCTAATGTGATAACTCCTTGCTTATACCTGCATCAACCATCATTTAGCCTTGAATCATTCATCTAAAAGTGCTAAAACTAAAACTATAAGAGTGATAGGTGTTTTTAGTCTGGAGGTTCTGAAAGCAAGTCTGGAATTGCATTATGTATATTGTACAGCATACTGTAAAGAAAGCTTAATTGAGAAGGTCTGAAATTTCAAGATAGGTCTGATTCAAGGAAATGTAGTTTTGAACTTTTCATTCCATTCATCTAGGTTCAAAGAATATAAAAAATACTTCACTCAGTTAGAATACTCACAAATTTCTACCAGCAGGATGACAGATCTGCACAATATACCTTAAATGTGATAGTGGCAAATAGTGATATATCAGATTTATACAGAGGTGGGATTCAAAAGTTTTATCAAAAGGTTTTCTGCCCAGTTGCTGGGTGGGCATGGCCATGGTGGCCATAGCCTAGTTGGCCGCCTGCACCATTTGTCCTCCCGAGGTTCTGGAGGCTTTTCTTGAGCCTCTGGAAGGGTGAAAATGGCCTCCCCAGGCTCCGGAGGCCCTCTGGAGGCTGGAAATGGGCCCATTTCCCAAACTTCCTATAGGCCCATTTTTCGCCCTCCTCAAGCCTCCGCATGCACCCTGCACTTACCTGCATCCAAAAAGGGCCACGTGAGGACTACTGGGAGGGGCAGGGTGGGTGGAGTGGGGCCAGCCAGGAATGGAATTTTTGAGTTCTCTGAACTGCACAGAATTTTAGCTACAGGTTCTCCTGAACCCCTGCGAACCCCCAGCAGGCCACCTCTGGCTTTATGATACTTCTATTTTTAGCCCTTCTTCCAATAATTCTTAATATTCATTTTGTCCTTTTCACAGTATCTTCATTTGATAAAGAACCCAACATAGCAAGATGAAATAGAAGAAAAGATAGATTTTCAGTGATGCTCTATATATTTGCTGAGTTATAATTTCCATTTTATACTTTAAGGCAGGGGTCCACAACCCCCAGGCTGTGGCTCATTCACTGGATTGTGCAAGCAGTGTGTGAGTGTGTGTGTGTAGCTCCACTTATGAGAGCTGAGGCCTCTGCTGCTTGCATGCGAAGCTCCATTTGCTTTCATAAATGAAACCCAGAACCATCACATCTTCTCCCCCTTCCTGCCAGTCTGCCAAGCCCAGGGGTCAGCAAACCCTGGCTCTGGAGCCGCATGTGGCTCTTTCATCCCTCTGCTGCAGCTCCATGTTGCCAATCAGTTCCACAATTGATAGGACTTTTGGTTAGAACAGGAGGAAGAAAAAGGATACCGTGCTAGAAGGAGACTCTATGGTGGGGGAACCTGACTTCTGGTCTGATCAAGAATTGAACGGGGGGCTTCCAGTTGTGCCTCTTTGAGTTTTTAAGATTGCTGACCCCTGACCAAGGCAAAGAGGTTGAGGATGCTCTTTAAGGAGTTATTTGAAGGTATATTAGTAGAGAATGGCAGTCTTACTGACTGAGGCTCAGTTAGGTGATATAGCACTTTCAGATTCCAAAAGACATGGAGAAAGTAATTTAATGGATGGCCCCATTACTTTTTAAATAGATAAATAATCTATGTCTCCGTCTCTGGTATTAAGCAATGCACTTCATCCCTCTGTAAGTCAAAATGAACTCAAAAAGAAATATTGTGGTGCTTGCCAATGATGGTTGACTCATATAGTTCCATCTGCTGATATTTAGTGATATCTTCCCATCACATATCATTTCCCCCATTTATTATAACTACTTGCTAGAATATATGAGCGTTCATTTGAGAACCATCACTTGCAAGGGAAAAATGATATTAAGCAGCTGTGGGAACTGATTTATAGGAAGAAATAATGGGATGACATATTCAACAAAGGAGTCTGTCCCATTGATGAACGTAAATCTCAAAAGAAAAACAGAACACATAAACAGTATTTTAATTTTAATAACTTCTTTCTGAAATTTATTGAATTCTTATTTTAGTATGAGCATAACTTTCTTTCATAGAAAATATAGCAAAAGAAGTCTCCTTTAGAAACTGGAGCGATGTCACTTAATCTCTTATGAGACCCTGATTAAGTTGAGGAAAAAAGGCTTTTTGTTTCATCTCAAAGAGAGTATGAGCCATAAAATCACATTCTTTGAATCCAGCGTATTCTCCCTCAACAATCTCTATTATAAGGGACTTTTTCCTGCATCAGCCTTCTTCCAGATAATGGATATCTCCAGGGGTGGGTTTCCATTTTTTTTTACTATCGGTTCACTCATGCGTGCGCTCGCAAGTGGGTGGAGCCTCCTGCTGCTGCCACTACCGGTTCACCCGATCTGGGCCGAACTGGCAGAAACCCACCTCTTGATATCTCTTTGTATAAAAGCCAAATTCCACTCACTCATCACGAACTCTCCAGAACTGTAAATCCTACAAACTTGAAATTTGGCATGTTGGTTCCTCTTGGCTTCTAGGTGCTTGCTAAGAAAGGATTTTTTTGAAATGACTATCCTATTATTAGTATTTTTACATAGTATTATATTAATACTACAGTCTGATGCTAAGGAGTTAGACATTCTTCTCCTCCTCCCTATCTGAACAGAACTCTGATATCCAGTTGCCTTATATTAACATGCTCTGATGCTAATCTTTCACTAAATCAGGAGTGGGCGTGGCCAGCACGTGACACATCCAGCCTATGGGCTGGGACCTTAGACATTCTTCTTCCCCTCCCCACCTGAACAGAACTCTGTTCCAACCGCCAGTTGCTGTATATTAACCAAGCCCAATCACATAGTTTCGTAGTGAAGCATGGGTATCCAGCTAGTATTTTTCAAACGTGTTTCTATATTCATGTCTCACCTTCTCATTGAGGCCAGTGATTTACCCTTTGGATTTTTATTCTTCTTTTCTCCCCTTGTTTAATCAAGAAGCAAATCATACCTTTCCTAAAGTACAGTGTTTCAAATGGACTATGCAACTTTGGCTAAAGATCCGGATCAGAAACTTAGATCTAAAGAAAGGTAGCCCAAATCACGGTAATTACAATTGTCTCAACAGATACAAAGTGGCATAGCTATACAAGTTCATTTCCATTTTTGGAAAAAGATGCAAGCCCCAAGTTACATATATCCTGGCGTATATAATTCCAATATTAGGCAAGATGATTGTGGTTGTTATTGTTAGGATTAGTTTGTTTGTTTATTCAATTTTCATAGTTCACCCATCTTATATGTGTGACGTTTGGCAGCTTACATAATTAAAACAACAACAAAATAAAGAGAATATGAAACAATGAGAAAGATAAAACCAAATTAAAACCATAAAGCATAATCAGCAGGAGAGTACAACTCGGGCATCATAATTAATACAGACAACTAGCAGACTCCATTCCACAATCAGATCCCTAAACATGAAAATAAAACCATCTCCTTATAGAATTTTGAAAGGCAAGTATGGTCAGAGAATAAAAAATAAATAAAAATGTTTTGGGGAAAAAATTGAGTCAGGAAGCAATTAGCAAGTTTTCATGATTGAGAAAAATCTAGACGCCTCTGAAGGTATTGAATGACCATCTTCTCATCAACCTTCCCTAAAAATGAATTATCCAGTATAGTTGGGTCTAGCGATGCTTTTTGAGAAGGGGACAAATTCTTATTATTACTGTGTATTCTATATGATTAAGGTAGTTTTTTATGTGAAAATATAATGTACATGTGCAAAATGGTGTCTCTGGAAGAGAAGCTTTATATTATCCATGTGCTTTCTGTATTACAGACCTTGGGAATCTTGAGATTTAAAATAAGCATTCAAAACATCTGTTTCTTAAAAAAAGTCACTAGAATGCCTCAACGAGAACAATGCAAGGAGAGAGAATGACAGAGGAAATGGTCGGAAAAAAGCAAAAGTGATAGTATAGAAAGTGTAGGAATGAAATAAATGCAAAGTTTTTACATACGTGAAAGTTTCACATATGTAACATTCAATGAGAAAATTTGCCAGAAAATATTCTTTACAAGTCAAGCATATGCACAAATTTGTGACAAAATTTTTTTTCTTTTTTCTTTAGTAAATGAGTTTACAATATAGAGGCAAGTTCTCCCCGAAGGTGAGCAAGTTTGGCTTATAAGAGTTTCATATCAAAGCAACACAAAGGAGAATAGTAAGGCAGAGTCGAAAGGTCAGAGCTTGTAGCAAAATCATCTGTCAGTCCTGGTAAAAAGTTGGAATTGCTAAGGTGCATGAGTCAAAGCACATGGAGTGGGAGTTAACTGATGGTTGTCATCAATGATGGGATTCAAATTTTTTTACTACCAGTTCTGTGGGTGCGGCTTTGTGGGTGTGGCATGGCTTTATGGGTGTGGCATGGTTTTATGGGCATGGCAGGGGAAGGATACTGCAAAATCCCCATTCTCCCTCACCTGCTTTCCATCTCTGTTCTCCTGTTCAGGGCAACAAAAGAAGATCATCTGGGAGGCAGCTGGGGTGGGGCCAGCCTATTTTCCAGTTCTCTGAACTACACAACTGCACGTCTGGTTGTCATCAATGGATAGCTAAAAGTAGCCCTGGTGTAGCTTATTTAGTGAGGCAGGACTTCTGTGTGAGCAGTTATGTTCTATTCTCTTTGCAACGTCCCAGGCTTTTGTGTTGGGAGAGAGCAATAATTCCACACCCCCATTTTCAGAGAGCAACAGCCATTGTGGCTGTTGATTACTGGCCTGTCCGAACTCCTCTGCTGCTCAGAGGAGCAGTGATGTTGCATTAGTTGGTTTCTCATTGTGTTTTGGTTCTTTTGGAGATGGTTCTGGCTACTCCTCTTACTGCAAGAGCCGAAGTGGTGGAGTGGTTAAATGCAGCACTGCAGGCTACTGCTAGATCAGCAGTTCAGCGGTTCAAATCTCACCGGCTCAGGGTTGACTCAGCCTTCCATCCTTCCGAGGTGGGTAAAATGAGGACCCAGATTGTTGGGGGCAATATGCTGACTCTCTGTAAACCGCTTAGAGAGGGCTGAAAGCCCTATGAAGCGGTATATAAGTCTACTGCTATTGCTATTGCTACAAGTCAGAGCCCACCATGACAGAAAAAAAAACGTGATTTAACTTCCTTTTTTTTTTTTTACCTTCAGCCTTTCAACCAGCCAGAGGTGGATTCCTACCAGTTTGCATCAGTTCAGTAGAACCGGTTTGTCAAATCTACTGAATGGTTAGAAGAGGTTCCACCAGTGGACCCGGAAAGCAGGCCACACCTACAGAAGAGGTTCCAAAATGTTTTGAAACCCACCACTACAACCAGCCTTTTCTTAAGTATCACTACCTGATATCTATAGTAGAATATCAGTGTGAGAAAGTTCATTTTCTTCATGTTTCTTGTTTTGTTCTTCCAGTTCTGAAAATTAGTCTTGTAAACGATATACTGTAAAATAAATCTTTTTTTTACTTAATATAGTAGAAGCTTCTCTTATGGTTTCCCATTTATCAAGGTAAAGTTAAAACACTTCATCTCATATATATTCAATTTACTACTATTAAGAAAAGGTACAAATCTAAATTAAATTCCCTTGATTTCAGTCATGCTTGCTTTCAGGTAAGTATATATAGATTGCTGTCTAAATGCATTAGTGCAATGGTAATCCTATCCTTACCTTTTCCAGTCACAACAGGTATGGATATTTGAAGGAACACCTAGAGGCTTTGCTGCTATGGAAACAGCATCCATTTATATCTGATATTTTTAGATATAGTCTCTGTCTTTCTAGAAATATCTCACAAGGAGCTGCTTTTTCAATGCCAAGGGAAAAGAAGCAAATGCTGATATCTATATTTTAAAATGTTATCCCACAAAGGTTATTTCAAAATTCCATAGACAGGCTTGTATCTCCAAAGTTTTTTATTTTCTGGTCTTTGTCTTTTTAAAAAATAATATTATTCATATTGTTTGATTGAGTTTAGGACCATACTCCTAAGACAGCAGTGTCTTGTCCTTATTGATAACTGGATGGATGAGTTTTAGGAAAAGTTAAGTTTGATGTTCAGGATTTATCTAGCCTCAGTAACTTATTTCCTTATAGTCTTAGCGCTAAAATGAAGTAGTGTTGGGCAGCCCTTTGAAAAATTGATTTTCAAAATGATACCGGTCTTCGTGAAGGTTTAAATTGACCCAAATGTTGGTGGGAACCAGGATTCTATTTTTCCAGTCATGTTCATTTTTTCCAGTTGTGTTTACAAGCTTCAGGAAGATTTCTCAAATGTTATGATGGGTCATCTTCTTTGAAATCATTGGTTGAAACCAGTGCTGATAGAAGATAGGCACAATGGTTCTGAATGCACCTGGATAAGGAAAAACAAAAAAGAATTACTTAGCAATTAGACTTATGTACCGCTTCACAGTGCTTTTACAGCCCCCTCTAACCAGTTTACAGAGTCAGCCTACTGCCCCCTCATTTTACAAACTTCAGAAGGATGGAAGACTGAGTCAACCTTGAGCCTTGTGAGATTCAATCTGCCAATTGCAGGCAGCTGGCAGTCAGCAGAAGTAGCCTGCAGTACTGCACTGTAACCACTGTTCCACCATGTCTCTCAGGCACTCCTATTCATTTATTTGCTAGTATGATGCAATTTATGGTGATCAGGATACATTGGATACAAAGAAGGGACTTTATCAACTAACAGAATCTGAGCAATCATCTCAACTCTTTCCTCTAAATACTGGTTGTCTTGGCACTGTACACACTTTAAACAATATATTTTATCAGCCTCTTCTATGGTAGATAGTAATGACTTTTCTCGGTTGTCAGTTTTATTCCCTATTTACATCAGTGTAAAAGCAGGAGGGAATCATGTGAAAGTGTGTTTTGTGATCAATATGAAAATCATATCTTTTCCCAAATAAGATAAATAATTAAGAGGGTCTCTGATTCACAAGCAATCCATATATGATCTAAGGCAGGGGTATCAAACTTGTGGCCTGCTCGCCAGATGTGTCATGTGCTGGCTCTGCCCCCAACCAGTTTAGCAAAGAGGAAAAAAGTTCTGATATGTCACATGATGCCACTGTGACAATGCGAGCTTGACACCCCTGATGTAAGGAAATGGTATTCCACTTCAATATGTCGAAAAGAATATCGCATTGTGGTGAAATGTAGTCTGGATTACCAGGAGAAATGGAGTGCATTCCACAGGTGCAAAACACAGGGAAATTTATGTGGGAGAAAGAGAGTCAATATAGCTCCCTAGGAGTCCTCAGAATATGTATTTAATAATGCAAGCAGTCTGTTTTAGTTTGGTAGGTTTTCTGCCTGTGGGTGAGATAAAGTAAACTGCTTAGAAGAATCCCAATGTGTCTTTCTTGAGTTTTAGACACTGACACAAATTGTCTTTCACAACCAAGACAAGATCAACATCATAGTGGCAAATGAGCTTCACAAGGCAAAACAACTTCCTGGGCAAGAACAGACAATTGCAATAACACCAATCGCAGTAATCCTTATTTGTATGGCTGGATTACAGCTGCAAAAAGGTTGTTAAAATGATGATCCAGGTTGTTGGGGGCAATATGCTGATATTGTAAACCACACAGAAAATGCTATAGAGCACAATGGGGAGATATATGTATGTGTATACATACATACATACATACATACATACATACATACATACATACATATATATATACATACACACACACATACACACACACATATATATATATATACACATACATACACATACATACACATACATACACATACATACACATACATACACACATACACACATACACACATACACACATACACACATACACACACATACACACACATACATACACACATACACACATACACACACACACATACACACACACACACACACTATAACCTTTAGACGTTTATCAGTAGAGCACCAGGAGGTCCACATATTCAATATCACATTGTAAACTCCATTCTTCTTCCTAAAGCAACTGTTAAAATGTTGGATTAAAAGGTACATTTTCTTAGGTATATTTGACCTCATTGTAACTTTCAGCATAGTGAAGATGACAGGCAACAGTTTCTGAACATTCTCAGATATCCCTAAATATGGGAAAAAAAGGTTGAATTAATTCATCTAATAGTCATAAGAAATACTTGAAATGTTTTAATGATTTTACTATTTCATCTCATTATTCCAAATCCCATACATCTCATTATTCAAAATCCCATACAAATAACCAATAAGAAGTCTTTAGAAGTGCTCTTTAAATGTCATTTTAAAATGCTATACATTTAGAATTGTCCAAATTCTAATTGGACAATTGCAATACTAATAGTCTTCACATTTTGAACACCTGTACTTTATTTGGTGTAAATTGAATAGAATGACATTTTGCCATTTTACTTCTCCTCCTCTTTCTCCTCTTCCTCCTCCTTCTTCACCTCAAATGATTTAAACAACTTGATTGATAGAATGCTGATATTCCTAGTAGAGAAAAGAAAGAAAAAAGAAAGAAAGAAAGAAAGAAGAATGTACTAGTTAATTAATCAATGAATCACAAGAAGAAAGAGCAAAACTGTACATTTGTCCTACACATTTGCAATAACTTCTAAATATATCTTTCAGCCTTTAATCCTGGAAACATATTTCATTATAAATAAAATGAAAAGCAAGTCCTTGTCATAATAAACAGATGACAAATATAAGTTACTAATTATTTTGGCTTCTTGGTTTGAAGTTTGTATTGAAGGATTCCACCAGCAAACCAGGGGTGGGTTTCTCGCCCCGTTCCAACCGGTTCGGTTGGAACGAGGCCGGCGGCGTCCTAGCGCATGCGCACGGCACGTGCGTGCATGCACGTGGCGTGCGCATGCGTACTAGCGTCTGTGCGATGCTCCAGCTGCTCCTGTAGGATCGCGCAGGCGCTGTATGCGTCCTGCGCATGCGTGGAAGCGCAGAATTCGGCAAAACCGGGTAAGGAGCGGGTGCAGGCGCGCGCGGGCGCGCGGGGGGGGCCTTCGCCATTCCCGGAAGTTACTTACTTCCGGGTTCGGCGACCAACCGGATCGCGGGGACCGCCGCGAACCGGTTGAAACCCACCCCTGCAGCAAACCATGCATTGTAGCACAAAATTCCAACAATTCCACCAGTGTCCTCATTAAGAATGCAAGTATAAATTATTGGTCTTTTTCTTGGAGGGCATTTGTGAGACTGAAATGTTTTTGTCAGTTTCAACAAAAATAGCTGTTAATAGCTGAAAGTGAGCAAGTTAATATTTAACCAGAAAATGTGAGGAAGATTTTACTCTATCCTTATTTAGTTTTATCAGCTAAAAAGCTCATTAGGATCATAAGTAGAAATGCTATCTTCACGGAGGGTGCCACATGTACTGGCACAATGTTTTCCTGAAAATTATTACTTCTTAGGAGTCTGGCGTCTTCATTTGAGAGGGGGGGGGGAAAGACTGATGCTTCATCAGATTGCTAGGAAAGCATCTCAAATCTGTTCCCTGAATTTTCTGGATTCCTGGAGATTAAGTTTCAGTAGCAGTCTTTGTAATGAGCAGCTCATTAATTTTAAAATGTTTTGTTCCCATGGCTGATTTCAAGGTTTCAAGGTTTTATGTCTTTATTTGTTGCCCATTGCAGCAGGCAGAGTAACAGGTTAGTAGGATAAATAAAGTAAAGTATGGAAATAAAGTGAGATAGAATAAATCAAAGGTACAGTAAAATAAAGTAAACAGTTCAGAAAACAAAGACAAAAATTCAACTAAAATAAGCACTGTGTGGACTTTATGAATTGCTCTCCTTCTCTTCCAATACCATAAATCATCACCATCTGGGAATTATTATTTTTAAAAAATGTGACTGTAATAAAGATTATCTATTATTGTTATTCATTCATATTTCCTTTGTCATCCAGAACTCAACTGAGATATCAGAGTATATCCTAAATGAAACAGCAGTTAACAGTGATGTAAATTGAACTGATTTTTAAAAATCATTTACCAAGGACTGGTGTAGACTTACAACATAGTACATAGAATAATAAAGTTGGAAGGGACATTGGTGGTCTTCTAGTTCAACATTTAAATTACAGAAGCATTAATTTAAAAAAAAAGCTTCATTAAAATTAAGAAAAGGCTTATCAAGATAAAACTGGTTGGCAATAATAAGAGTGCAGAATTTGTGCAGAAGAATCATAGTGGCACCGTGGTTAGAATGCAGTACTGCAGGCTAACTAAAAAAGACATCAATAAATTGCAGATTCTTGCAATAACACCAGCGGAACTGCAAAAAAACCTGTGCTACATGGAACATGATATGTTTTAAGAAGATACAGTTGATACTTAGGATGCTGGTAGCAACCCATATCAACAATTAGCATCGGTCAATGTACTTGTGAAACATTTTTAAATGTTCAGTTGACAGAGTTTCATGCTTCATGAATAAAAGAGATAATAATAAATAAATAAAGTCAATGTGATAAATTTTCAAATGTTCGATTGACTGAATTTCAACAATACTAGTAAATAATAACAACAACAACTAATAATAATAATGACAACTAAATCAAAATCTGAATGTAAGAAAGAAGTAATTGAGAAGCGAGTGAAAATTGGAAAAACAAAGCTATGCATAGCCAATACTTGAAAAGTATTGAAGGCAAAGCTGACTAAAAGCTGACTTGGAACTGGTTAAGATCAGGAGCACTGAAAAAAGAAACAGAAGGCTTTATTTTGGCAGCTCAAGAACAAGTCTTAACCACCAACTGCAAATGTCGCCTTTGTAATGAGGAAGACTAGACAGTCGACCACTTGATCAGTAGGTGCAGCAAAATTTCACAAACTGACTATCTACAATGCCATAACCACATTGCTAAGATCATTCACTGGAAATTGTGCAAAAAGTTTGGATTTGAGTACAGCAAAAACCACTGGGAACATCAGGTTCGGAAGGTTTTAGAGAATTAGAAAGTCAAGATCTTGAGGGACTTCAGAATTCAGACTGACAGGCACTTGGCCTGCAACACACCTGACATAACAATAGTTGAAAAGAAAAAAAGTATGGTTCATTGACATTGCAATACCTGGAGATGCACAAATTGAAGATAAGCAGCAAGAAAAAAAATCACAAAGTACCGGGACTTGCAAATTGAAGTTGAGCGACTGTGGGAAAAAAAATCATGTGTTGTCCCAATTGCAATTGGAGCCCTTGGAGCAATACCTAAAGGGATTATTATTGTACAATTGTAACACAGCGGCCAGTTGTTTCGCTGGATTTGGCATTGGTTACTAGTCGGGCCCCACCCAGGGGCCTAGGACATCGTAACGTATTTTCATAATATGCGTGCAGATCCAAGCAATGCGGCTTTTTGCATTTGACTGATGGAGATTTTTGTCAATTTTTAACTGTTTTAAATGTAATTCCAGTGCTTTTGGAATAGCACCCAGTGTGCCAATTACCACTGGAATTACCACTGCTGGTTTGTGCCATAGTCATTGAATTTCGAATTTTAAGTCCTGGTATTTTGCGATTTTTTCATGTTCCTTCTCAGCGACCCTGCTATCACCTGGTATTGCGATGTCTATGATTGTGACCTTATTTTTCTCAACCAGTGTGATATCTGGTGTATTATGCGCCAGTATTTTGTCCATTTGTATACGGAAATCCCACAAGATCTTGACCATCTGATTTTCGGTGACTTTTTCAGGCTGATGTTCCCACCAGTTTGTTGCTGTTTTAATATTATAATTTTTGCACAAATTCCAATGGATCATTTGTGCTACTGAATTGTGCCGCAATTTATAATCAGTCTGCGTGATTTTTTTACAGCATCTGAGTATGTGATCAACAGTTTCATCAGCTTACTATTATTATTATTATTATACAATTTTATCACAGCGGCCAGTTGTTGTTTTGCCGGATTTGGCATTGGTTACTAGTCGGGCCCCACCCAGGGGCCTAGGACGTCGTAACATATTTTCGTAATATGCGTGCAGATCCAAGCAGTGCGGCTTTTTGCATTTGACTGATGGTGATTTTGTCAATTTTTAACTGTTTTAAATGTAATTCCAGTGCTTTTGGAATAGCACCCAGTGTGCCAATTACCACTGGAATTACCACTGCTGGTTTGTGCCATAGTCGTTGAATTTCGATTTTTAAGTCCTGGTATCTTGCGATTTTTTCATGTTCCTTCTCGGCGACCCTGCTATCACCTGGTATTATTATTATTATTATTATTATTATTATTATTATTATTATTATTATTATTCCTTACTTATTATATTCTATCCATTGCTTATCCAAATTGGATACTTTTCCTTCTAGCATCCAGATATCAACCTTGTCATGATTAGAAGCAAATACAGTTTCTTTATTCTTTATCATTCCCAGAAGTTGATGCATATAAATAGTTTTTCTGCATTTAGATGCTATATTTCATAATAATTTTTGTACTATATTAAGAAGAATACTGAAACATTAGAGCATGTTTCATGCACAGAAAAGCAAGCTAAATGATGAAAGTTCTAACTCACTGACAAATGCCTGAAAGAGATAGATATTCTTAGCCTCAAGAAGAGCAAATTAAGAGGAGTTCTTCAAATACCTGAAGAGTTGTCATCCAGATGACAAAGAGTTGGGGATATTATTATTTTTGTAGCTCCAAAGGGCAAGATTTGGAGCAATGGATGAAAATAGCAGGAAATATTTTGATTAAGAGTTATAAGAAACTACTAGATGGTGGAACAGAATGCTTTAGGAGATGGTAGGTTTTCTGCTGCTAGGGGTTTTTAAACAGAACATCTGTCAAGGATGCTATAATTACTTTTTGAAACAGAGAGTGTACATTAAACAGGATTTTCACCATTCTTGTCTTTTCCAGATACAGCATATGTTTACCCTTTGTATTATCAATGGCCCCACTGTCAAGAATTTTCAACAAGACAAACTGTGGACATGAGTTGACAAATTAAAGAGTAAAGTTTGCATTTACTCTATATGATTGGTTTAAAATAATTAGGAAAGACAAAAGCTGAACTGGATTCCTTATTTAAAAGCACTCAATAATTCAATAAAGAATGTAATTTGGCATCCATTCATAAAGGGAAATATACCTGATGCTCTATTTAAAAACAAAAAGGAAACTAGCTATGAAGATATATTTAGAGATGCAGCTCCCTTCTTTCTCTGCAATACTTCCATTCCTATTTGTAGAATTCTTCAGTTTCTTTCTTTTTCGGCAAATTGCCCACTTCTGAGAACTTTGAAATTTGAAAAATCACTGAAAGCTTTCAAAGCACAAGGGGTACATTTTTTCCCCAGGTTCTCAAATACACGACTGACATAAACAGTGGAAATACTTCACACAGGGAGAATCTTCCCGCTAGATTGCAGTTTCTACTTTGCCAAGGAATATAATATATGCAGAAAGAAATAAAGCATCAATTCTCTGCTACCAAGAGCTCAGTACTTAATATCAAAATGGAATAGAAATTATAGCTCTGTGGACCCACTTTTCTTCCCCACTCAGTGCTACTATAAACATGAAGGAAAGTATCAACTGGGAAAGAGAATCACCTAATTATTTTCTGTTCTGATCTGTTCCATATCACCAGGACCAATGCCCACATCAATATTTGTGACATTTTTGCTGCAAGGCATATTTTTTTTTGTAGAAAGGTAATTTAGAATTGGAAGAAAGGTATTTTGGCTGAAGTTCAATTACTTTATTTATACCTTTAATAGTTATTTAATAGTGTTGCAATTTAGCAATTCAGAGAGAAATATTTGAGATGTTGTTCTCTGGTCTTTTAGCATTTGTACCCATATTTTATTTTAGCTTGTTCTGTCATTAAAAAAGGTATCTCATTTAGATATTTCTTCTAAACAGAAAATGGACTTCTGGGGGCTGTACGGCAAATTGAAGACAGCTCTGCGTAAGCAAATTTGATAACTACCGCAAAGTCCAAAGAACTGATGAGTAGACTGATTGCTCAGGATCTTTCTGAATAAAGAGAGGATGGATAATCATCCATATATGTTCTGGAGGGCTGCTTCCTATAAGAAGACTGAGGATCAGACATTTTTTCATGGGTTTGAGAGGCTGGGATATGATAGAATAGAATAGAATAGGATTCTTTATTGGCCCAATGTGATTGCTCACAACAAAGATGATTACTACTACTACTACTACTACTACTACTACTACTACTACTACTACTTCTTCTTCTTCTTCTTCTTCTTCTTCTTCTTCTTCTTCTTCTTCTTCTTCTTCTTCTTCTTCTTCTTCTTCTGCCATATTCATCTTTCGATTTTGGCGATCATGTTGGTAATCCTATTTTTGTCAACAGTTGCATGAAAAAGTGTGGGTGAGTTTTGTCCATACCAGTCTCTTAGGTTTTGAAGCCATGATGTTCTTCTGTCTGGACCTCATTTGTCTTCAATCTTTCCCTAGAAGATTAAGTGAAGGATGCTGTATTTTTCTGGGTGTTCTATCACATGTCCTTTTATTCTATAGAAACTCTATTTTATTTTACAGAAATTGTAGCAGAAAATTTAATTAAATAATTATTTGGATTTGAACACTCAAGTAAAGCAGCTCTTTAGATAAGAAAGATGTATCAGGCATATGGCACAGTGTTTAGAATGCTGGGGACAATATGTTGACTCTGTAAACTGCTTAGAGAGGAGTGTAAAGCACTGTGAAGTGGTACCTAAGTCTAAATGCTATTGCTATTGCTATAATATCAGCTCCTTGATGTCAATAAAATTGTATTAAAGCCTACTGAAGAATTTTTTTTGGGGGGGGGGGAGTCAGGAACAAACAAGTTCAAAAGACATTTTAATTGTTACAGTCTCTACTCAAATAGGATATTACATCTTCATAGAATATCAGCATTGGAAGGGATTTTGGAGGTATTCTAGTCCAAGCCCTACACCACTTCAGACAAATGGTTATCTAATCTCTTCTTAAAAACTTCCAGTGTTGGAGCATTCACAACTTCTGGAGGCAAGCTGTTCCACTGATTAATTGTTCTAACTGTCAGGTATTTTCTCCTTAGTTCTAAGTTGCTTCTCTCCTTGATTAGTTTCCACCCGTTGCTTCTTGTCCTATCTTAGGTGCTTCATAGAATAGCTTGACTCCCTCTTCTTTGTGGCAGCCCCTGAAATATTGGAACACTGCTACCATGTCTCCCCTAGTTCTTCTTTTCATTAAACTAGACATATCCATTTCCTGCAACCGTTCTTCATATGTTTTATTCTCTAGTCTCCTAATCATTTTTGTTGCTGTTCTCTGCACTCTTTCTAAAGCCTCCATATTTTGTTTTACCTCGTGGCAACCAAAACTGAATGCAGTATTCCAAGTGTGGCCTTACCAAGACATTATAAAGTGTTATTGACACTACATATGATCTTGATTCTATCCCTCTGTTTCTGCAGCCTAAAACCATGTTGGCTTTTTTGGCAGCTGCTGCACACTGCTGGCTCATATTTAAATGGTTGTCCACTAAGACTCCAAGATCCCTCTCACAGTTACTACTCTTGAGCAAGGTACCACATACACTGTACCTGTGCATTTTGTTTTTCTTGTCTAAATGTAGAACCTTTTTTCACCATTAAATTTCATTTTGTTAGATAGCGCCCAATGTCAAGATCCTTCTGTATCTTAAGCCTATCTTCTGGAGTGTTGGTTATTCCTGCCAGCTTAGTGTCATCTGGAAATTTGATGAGTTTACCATCTATCCCCTCATCCAAGTCATTGATGAAGGTGTTTGAGAGTACTGGGCCCAAAACAGAGCCTTGGGGTACTCCACTGCATATTTCCCTCCATGAAGATGCAGTTCCATTGAGGACTACACGTTGAGTGTGGTTGGTCAGCCAGTTATGAATCCATCTGGTGGCGATACTGTCTAACCCACATTCTTCTACTTTATCTAGTAGTAGGTTATGGTCTACTTTACCAAATGCCTTACTGAAGACCATGTAAATTATATTGACTGTATTGCTCTGGCCAACTAATTTTGCCACATATTTGTAGGCATATTGTTCTTGATGGCTGGCAGAATCTCAACTTTGGGGATCATAGAAACTATATTTAGGAGAAAGTAGTGTATGAAACTTGTTTTTCTAGTGGGATATGCTGAACATTCATCATCATCACAAATTCTGCATACAAAAGGAAATGTATACTTGGGAAAGGAGAATACAAAAAATACTGGTAAAAAAAATGACCAAATTTTTTAAAGGTTCTATTTTTGTTATTGTTGTTACCATATTACAGTACATTGAGAAAAATATGTCATATATTTGTCATATATTTATTTTAGTGAAAGCTCCATTCAAAAGCACAGTTTTAGGGAAATGGATTAAAATTGGAAATGGAAATGGATTAAAATTGATGGAATAAATTAGCAGCTGGCCACCATTATATTCACACTGATCAGATTTACTACTCTGGGTATGTCCATGTGATGTATTCATATTTTTAATTGGAAGACTATGAAGGAATCAATTGAATTGATTGATATAAAGGGGAAAAGAAAGGTCTTACGATATTATGCTTATGTGAGGAAGAAGAGACATAGACAACACAACAGACAGACAAGAAAGCCTACAGGATTGAACCTCCTCACTTCTTCAGTATTACCAAGTCTGGTATGCATGGCTGAACATGATCTTCATATTGGATGATTCTTTAACAGGGAGAATAAAGACACAACTCAGTAAGTAAGAATTGCCTTGTGGAAAGAACTAGAACATACATTCAAACTTCAGCCAAGGCTGGCATTTAAAAGGGTAAAAGGATAAACTATCAACCAGCATGTTTGCATTTAAAATGTACTCAAATAGATGGCATTAGCTATTAAGTGAGATGAAGTAAAACAGTAGTGCAGGGTGAAAAAAAAATCTGTATTAAGAACCCTGGTTGGAATCTACTAACATTATAAATTGAGTGATTTTATTTACTGATAGACATAGTTAAAGATTAGCAAGGGAGCACATTTTAAAATAACCTACTGTGCTGTTAACATCTTTAGTCCTATCAAACAAAATAAAATTTAATGTGGAGAAAAGCAAGGTTTTACACCCAGGCAGGAAAAACCAAAGGTACAAGTCAGGGGTGGGTTCCTGCCAGTTCTAACCTCTTCTATAGAAGAGGTTCCACACATCTACTGCACCGTTTAGAACTGGTTCCAGCTCCCTGCCCCCGCAAATCTGCACCATGCTTGCCCCGCCTGCCACTCACTGATTGGCTGGCTCACCAATTGCCCTCTTCGCCTCTAAGAGTCCTATCTAAACAAAGTCTTAAAGCTGTCAAGTTTGATCACCCATGGGGTGTTTCCTAAAGGGTTAGGGGTGCAAGGGTCTTGTAACTTGACAGTTTTAAGACTTGCACACTTCAATGCCAGAGTTCCTGAGCCAACATGACTAGAGGAGGAGTTCTGGGAGTTGAAGTCCACAAGTCTTAAAGCTGTCAAGTTTGAACATCCCTGAGTTTTTTTTCTAAAGGGTTAGGAGTGCAAGGGTCCTGTAACGTGACAGCTTAAGACTTGCGTGCTTCAAATGCCAGAGTTTCTAAGCCAACATTTTGGTTGCTAAGCAAGAGCATTGTTAAGTGAGTTTCACCACATTTTACAAGTTGGCCACTCCCACCCGGTCACATGGCTGGCAAGCCATGCCCACAAATCAGGCCACACCTACAGAAGAGGTTCTAAAATTTTTTGAAACCTATCACTGGTACAAGTGTAGGTTAGACGAAACTTGGCTCAGAAACAGTATCAGTGAGAGGGACATTTAAATGATCAGTTGTAGGATTTGGGTTTGGCTAGTCTAGAGAAAAGAAAGACTAGAGAGGGACATGATAGCAATATTCCAGTATTTGAGAGGTTGTCACCCTCTCCAACCAAATGATGTAGTAAAAAAACAAGTTTAAAAAGCCTGAATCTATCCCAAAACACCACTCTTTTTTCAGAAAAAAATCTATATTTTTATAATATAGATTTTTTCTTAATATTTCTTTATTTTTAACATAACTGTGCCTACAATGAACGCTAGGAGATGAGTAAAGTTTTATATCTAGGTTTTAAAAAAAACATCTATCATATTCTACACACACACACACACACACACACACACACACACCTCAAAACATATAGAAAATATTTGATCTTACAGTTTGAGTATGCAATGGAGAACGTTTTAATTTACATTTGTTCATTCATTCATTCATTCATTCATTTATATTTATTTGCTGCTCACCTCACTGTTCAGGCAACTCTGAGTAGTTTACCTCGAGAGAAAACAAACCTTCAATGGTTATAAATCTAAAAATGGATTAAAATGACAAAAATTAAAACAAACAAGGGTTTGGAAGATAGAGGTGAGGTGACTTCTCTGTTAATGTGCCAACTACCTCCAGCCAATAGCTTCTTCTTCAGGGCCCCATGTCAGCTGGCATAGCCAGGTTCCAAGGCCTTTCCTAAATACTAAAAGAAATGAGACTGATTTTACTTCCTGCGGTGGATGTTTTAAAGGGCATGAGCTGTGACAGAAATGGCTCTTCTCATGGACCCCATCAGCCAAAATTTCTTAGCTGATGGCATTGCACTAGGCCCCTTCTGTCTGCATACATAGGGTGAGTCAATCCAGTGGTAAAATTCAGGGGTTTTTTTACTACTGGTTCTGTGGGTGTGGCTGCTTGGTGGGCATGGGATGGGAAGGAAACTGCAAAATCCCCATTCCAACCCCACTCTGGGGCCAGCCAGAGGTGGTATTTGCCAGTTCTCTGAACTACTCAAAATTTCCACTACCAGTTCTCCAGAACCTTTCAGAACATACTGAATTTCACCCCTGGGTCAATCCCATTAGGGAAACACAGTTCCTCACATTTATTCTCAAACAAAAAGTCCATGGTTTCCTAAACTGTCCAGACAATTAATAATATATATTCTATTTAGGTCAATTCATTTTATTGTAAATACTACGGTTGTCTATTTTTTTTTTGTAAGGACATGCTTTTGTGTGCAGAAGATGTCAAATGGTACAGTCTTTCTGCTTACTTTCACTGCAGTGATGGAACTATTTTGAGACTTTATGCCACCAGAAATTTGCTATTGCCATTTGAAAAGAAAACCTTCTAATTAATTCTACTTTTTAAAAACTTTAAGAACAGTTTGAACTCCGTGTTCTTGAAGTTATATAAAAAAAGAAATGCAGCCTATTCCAAGTGTTTATTAATATATATTTAATCTCTGAAGGAGAAAATTAACTTTGTTTTACAGTAGTTTCAGATTACTCTACTAAAAAAAAATGTAAAAAAGGGAAAAGCAAAGGAAAAGCTATTCTTTCTCTGGACTGTACAGCTTTTATGTTGCCGAATATTATAAATATTCTCAAATAGGTATAAAACATAAGATAGTAAAATTATCTCATATTAATATACAATTACCATAAACATGCTTGCTATAAGTTACTGCTTGTGACTCTTCTGTTAGGAAGAACTGTAAAAAATGGAAATAATAGTGCTTAAGACATGCGACTTATTTGCATGTGAAAGAAGATCCATTAAGGATATTTTGACTGATTGTTCTAAGAAACAAATACCATCAAAAGTACAATTAATAAAGAAAATGCAAACAATTATTCTAATATTAATATTAGAATGATCTAGCTAAAATTAATACTTTCTCATTTCAAGTTACCAAATACGACAAACCATTACTTTTTAATATGGCACCATAATGTCTCCTTAAACTTCTATTAGAACCAGTTTGATATCATGGTTAGGGCACCAGACTAGAAATTAGAGCATAATTTCTATTCCCCAATTGTGTACAAAACCTCTAGGTGACCTTGGGTCAGTCATTCCCTCTTAGCCCTAGGAAAATGGCAGAAGTGGGTTTCACATAATTTCGGTGGGTTTGCCACGCACCAAAACTGCTTCATGAGTGCAGGCACCTTCCATGCATGTGCTTTGCTCGTGCATGTGGCTTGCATACATACTGTACATGTGGCTTATAAAATGTGTCTAAATAGGATGGCATACAGCCTGGACCCACAAGTTGCCACTACTGGTTCAACTGAACCAGTCCGAACTGGCTGAATACCACCATTGGAAGGAGGCAATGGAAAACCACCTCTGAAATCCTGTCAAAAAACCTGGAGGAGCTGGTCCAGAGAATCACCAGGAATCAACATGACCTCAAGGCACACTTCCACAAAACAAAACTTCTATTAAACAGATCCTGTACTGACTTGCAGCAAAAGGGGAAATTATCTTTTGTCTTCCAAATAAACAACCAGCGTCTTTCCCATAAAATTGTTTATTGAGAAGCATAACTGGTGATAAGTAATCAGTGCCTCTGTCATTTGCTGAAGTATCATTAAAAAGTGAGTTCACTGGAAAATGTTTTTATTTTATCACTACATATGTGACATTAGGGGTGAAATACTTTACTTGACTGACAAAGCAATAAACATTTTGCCTCAACAAATCAGCTTGGTTGTGTTTGCACATTCTCTAAAACTGAAAATATGAGAGGAAGAGGAAGAGGAAGAGGAGGAGGAGGAGGAGGGGAGGAGGAGGAGGAGGAGGAGGAAGAAGAAGAAGAAGAAGAAGAAGAAGAAGAAGAAGAAGAAGAAGAAGAAGAAGAAGAAGAAGAAGGGAGTACACTGAAACTGCCATATCAAAAGATAAAGCAGATGAGTAAGCATTATGGACAAAAGCTAGAAATAATATCTAAAGAATTGGAATCTTGTCTAGAAGCTACTTTACAGAAGTAGTTAAAAAAAATAAGTCGTTAAGGAAGCAAAAATACTAGAGAAAAGTACTTGGGCTTGAGGACAAGGACACTCCCCTCCAATCAACAATTACCAGGCTTGAAAATTAACAAGAATCTCTGCCATTCTTGTGAATCAACAAAGTAAGGACTTTGGGAAATAAAAAGGGGTCCTGAAGCCCACCCACAATTTGAGTTGGCTTTGATTTCAGACTTGGTGGTTTCCATCCTTCTGACTAGTGCCTGGCAGGCAGACTAGTTGAGAAGGATCTGGGTAAGTGAGGATGTGTATTTGTGTCAGTGGTGGGATTCAAATAATTTAACAACCGGTTCTCTGCCCTGGTGATTTCTTCTAGCAACCAGTTCTCCAAACTGTTCAGAAAGTTAACAACCGGTTCTCCCGAAATGGCGTGGAATGGCTGAATCCCACCACTGGTTTGTGTGGATGTGCTTGTGAGAAAGAGCAAGTGAACACTGTAATCAGTACATTTTTTGCAATACTTTAAATTCATTGGCTATTCGAAAGGAAGTAGAAGTTGGAATTCCTTGGGTTTCTTTGGAATATCACATAAGTATTCCAAAGAATATTAATTCTAATTCCAAATAGCCAGTTGTGCCCAAATGTTTTATTGAAAGAGTTTTGACTGTGCTTGTTGACTAGGATTGCAAGTGTGTGACCATAAGCTAAACTTGAGAGTGCACAAAAGAAAGAAGAGGAAGAGGCCAGCCTAACAATCTAAGCTGGAGATCCAGAGGATCATCTTCTCTGTAAAATCCTTATTGTTGAAGCTCAACACCTTATTTAAAGAGATAGCAAGTTATTGGTTTAACTGGGTTAATTGTCCTGATTCTATATAGTCTTCTCTATTAGTGGTTGCTGTTTTGTTTGCTTTTCTCTTTCACAATAAATCTATGTGTTTATCTATTATCTATCTATCTATCTATCTATCTATCTATCTATCTATCTATCTATATCCATCCATCCATCCATCCATCCATCCATCCATCCATCCATCCATGAGCTTTGGTGGTGCAGTGGTTAGAGTGCAGTACTGCAGGATACTTTTGCTGGCTACTGGCTGCCAGCAATTTGGCAGTTCAAATCCCACCAGCTCAAGGTTGACTCAGCCTTTCATCCTTCTGAAATGGGTAAAATGAGGACCCAGATTGTTTGGGGGAAATATGCTGACTCTGTAAACTGGTTAGAGAGGACTGTAAAGCACTGTATAGCAGTATATAAGTTGAAGTGCTATTGCTATTGCTATTGCTATTGCTATTGCTATTGCTATTGCTATTGCTATCTATCTATCTATCTATCTATCTATCTATCTATCTATCTATCTAGTTTCAGACTTTTGATAATAAAATATGTCATTAAAAATTTCTCCATTTGCAACCTTGCATAATTTTACAGTGACCTCTTGTGTACAGGTTTGTTAAATTCTATTGTAGCTCTATTGTTTGTTGTATTCTATTGAATCTAGAAGAAGATTCAAATCAAATTGGTTTCCACTTTCTTAGTAGTATGTGAAAAAAAGATGTATTCAGTAGGACAGTGAAGAGCTCCCAAGCAGATCAGCTAAGATGTATCTGAAGATTAATGCACAGTGGTAGTACTGTGTTATAATTACTTGTTATCAAAACATATTTGGAAGATGGACTTTGCCAATGGGAATTTAAATTCTACATGTCCTAGGTATTAACACCTTATCAATCTCTATTTTATAATAATATGCAGCAGTTCTGTTCATCTTTTATGTTCCTTTTTATTTTTCCCCTTTTCTTTTGCTTTATTTTCAGATTTTGTTATTAATCTTTTCCTTGAAATCTTGCCTACATCTTAATATCATTTAGGGAAAATGATGGGTGAGTAATATCTAATTCTGAAGTGCAAGGGGAACATTGAATGGGAATAATTTTTGGAAGCATCCGTCTTTTCAATTTTGCATTACACAAGCTATCATTATGCATAATCTTTTGATGATACTTCATGAAATGTAGCTGAGAACTGGTGAAGGATGTTTAAGTAAAGAGTTCTGATGAATAAATTACTGTCATTTGGGGAGGATTGTATAGGTGGCACTTTGGGGATCTAGAATGGATCCATTTTTATTTCATAACCTCTTTAATGATCTGTAAAATTGTTTTAATAGTGCTTCATAAAATGAGGCATATACCACTAGGACAGAAACCAAGTATAACAGAATTTAGCTGCAGTAGAACTTGAAGTAGCCTATTACCAAAAGGAATTCACAAGGACTATTCCAGGAAGAACTAGAGAAAGAAATGTTAGCAAATCTCTCAAGTAAACTAAATTATTGCACACTATTAATCTGAGTTTTTATGATGAAGAACTGCTGATAGTTGACAATCTTCATGAAATGTTTATCACCTTCTTTGAAATCCCTAAATGGATCTTATGGGAAGCGGGGGAAAAAGAGCCAGCTCTCTCTGACATTTATTTCATATTGGATAACCATCCCAGGTGAGAATGCTAGTGACTGTGTGGCATTTTCTTCTTATACCAAATGGGGCAAAATTATTGGTTAAATATCTAAAGATAGTTTACACTGAAAAATGGATTTCTCTTTTTTTCATCGCTGTCTCAACTAAAAATGGTGTTTTTTTAAAAAAAAAATCTATGGCAGAGAACCTTCTCAGCTGGGAATTTTTTAATTGGCTATGCCAAGAAAATAACTAAGTTGGAAGAAAGAGGAAGAAGACAATTATCTGGACAAAAATTGGCACTTATAAATAGCACCAGTACTTCACTGCTTATTTCTCTTTCTCTTTGGTAATGGGATGAGCTTCTTCAGATGGCCTTCCATTATTAAATTATTTCTTTAAAAGACTGTCTTGGTATTATTATTTTTTTACCTTTCTTTGACCTAGGGTAAGATCTCAAACATTATTTCTTTGTAATCTTAAAATTCTTAAAATTTGAATGCTTCATCACTGGAAGTTTTTAAGAAGAGACTGGGCAGTCACTTATCTGAAATGGTATAGGGTCTCCTGCTTGAGCAGGGGTTTGGACTAGAACCTCTAAGATTCCTTCCAGTTCTATTCTATTCTAATTCCATTGTATTCTGAATTTGTATATCTACTATTGAATTTACTCTGGGATCTTTCTTCTCTAAAGAATTAATGCTTTAATCTCTTTATGATGTTTTTAACAGAATCAAACAA
This sequence comes from Thamnophis elegans, assembly GCF_009769535.1. Taxonomy (NCBI): domain Eukaryota; kingdom Metazoa; phylum Chordata; class Lepidosauria; order Squamata; family Natricidae; genus Thamnophis; species Thamnophis elegans. Next base: position 60,352,808 of record NC_045548.1, on the reverse strand, counting down.
CACTTTGGTTCCACTTTTACCAAATATATATAAAGATCAAACTGACCTTGATGATATGGAAGGAATATGTGAGGTGCTACAGGGAAACCTGTAGAAAATGTTACACAAAGGAAAATGTGAGAAACCTTAAATAATAGTATTTTTTATTTTGTTTAATACTAGGAGTGAAAGTTTGATGGGCTTCAAAGTTGAAGGCAACTCTTTGAGGTAAGGCATATCAAAGAACAAATTAAATAACTAAAACTTTCCCACTCTTCCCCCCCTCTCTCGCTCCCTCCCTCCCCCTCTCTTCCCTCATCTCTCCCCCTCCCCATCTTCTATACCTAAATAAATAAGCAATACTACACAAAGCAGGCTGTAATCATCCACTCCCATCACTATATTTGTTCTCTAGTTTTATTATGGTATATTTATTCTGAAATTTTAATGTGGCTGCAGAAGTTGCAATTGTGTTACATTCACTGGCCTTTACACTGTCTAGATTGTTGTTATATGTTTGTCCAAAGCAACTTCATTTTTTTCTTACACTATGGATGACAGAAAACAACCTGCAGCTAGTGATAATTAAACTAATAGATGAATGTGAAATCGCTATCTGGAATGGAAGAATGGAGTTCTTGGTGCTCTGTGAGTTTGGTTATTTCCTGTGTGAGTTTGTTATTTCCTTTGTGCTCTATGAGTTTGGTTTTTTCCTTGCAGGTATTCCTTGCTTGGCTAGCATTGGAGATGTTACCTAACTCAGTAGTGAAACATCTGCAAGTTCACAGAGCACCAAGGATGCCACAGTTCAATCCTAAACTACAAATATTCTCTTCTTATGGAAGAATTTGTTGTTGTTAGTCGTGAAGTTGTTTCTGACGCATCACAACCACATGGACAACATTGTCCTCTACCATCCTCTGGAGTCTATTTAAACTCATGCCGACTACTTCAGTGACTCCATCCAGCCACCTCATTCTCCTTCATCCCCTACTTCTTTTGCCCTCAATCGTTCCCAGCATTAGGCTCTTCTCCAGTGAGTTCTTCCTTCTCATTAGGTGGCCAAATGGAAGAATGGGCACATGCTAATATCATTCCCTTATCACATGGAATAGGAAACCACTCGTGAAGATCACATCAAACAGAGACTATTAGACAACAACCAGAGATAACCAAATGAAAGTTCTACCATGTAGCAGTCTACCCAGAAACCTAACAGGTTAACAAAAGGCTGAGGTGAGGTAAAAAAGGATGTGAGCTGGAGGCAAATAGCAGAGAATTAAAGAAACAGCTACATAAGTATCTGTTGGAAAATCCCATTATTACATGGAATTGACTTTTCTAGAACCTAGAACAGACCTGGTCAGTCTAGCTGAGGAATGATATACAAATTGTATGAGCGAATGAATGCAGACTTGTTCTTGTTACTTAAATCAATAAAGCTTTGTTGTGGCTGAATATCGGTGTCTTGTGATACTCACTGCAGAAATTTAGGCTGCTCCTCTGGAGTCTGGCAGCAGCCCCTTGCCCCTACGTAACATATCAGCAAGGTGCAAGCTGTGAACCCAATTATAAGGAAAAGAAAATGCTGTCTCCTGGGAGCTAAATTTCTCTGTAACAATTGGTTCCACTGTACTTATTTTTCAATAGGAAAGCAATGTATTTATATCATAGAGTTTGACCTAGGAAGTCTCACAGTTTTTCTAAAAATTGTAGAAAGCTTCTTGGCGCGTGAAGAAAAGGATTTGTGGAAGATCATGAAACTTGAACAGATGCTGACTGCAGATCTTTATTATTATGTTCAAGCTAAACTTCCTGGTGATTTTCTTTCCTCTAGCAAACAGAACTACTGCTTCTCAAAGTTCACTTTGAGCAAAGCTATCAGAGAGAACAGTCTTACCCATTTTTATTCAGAAATCAGTCCCACTACACTAAGTGGTTCTTGCTCATAGATAAATGTGCCTGAGATAAGAAGTTTAAGTGTTACTTAAACTTGGAGATGTGACAAGGACTCATTCTGATGAATCTTCTCTTCTTCCCTTCATCTGTATGCTTTAACAAGATTTCCTACACCTATTCCAACTATAATCCTTTTTTGAATATGGAAAATGTACTTCTAATGTAAATATTTGTAATACTTTAATATCTCTCTTTCAAGTTGATGTTATTACTATGCTTATAAAAATGTAAAAATATTCTATGGTATTTCCCGCACTGGCACAACTTATCACAGGGCTGCTACAATGCTTTTAGCTTAAAAATGATGTAGACCTTTTTCTAACATGATTAAGACACACTCATTGAATGCAAGTCAGTATTGTAATCTCTCTTATAAATTAGCATACATTTGTGTTCCATGTTTACCTCATGAATTCACAAGTTACAGTATAGACCCTACAGGAAATGTACTGCACTTTCAGATATTAATGAAATTTTTCACTTCAGACTTCAGGAGAATTTTTAAAAGTGTATTTCAAAGTCGATTCCTGTTTTGTGTACTGGACTGTGCCATGGTTTATAAATAAAGATGCAGAACATATATTTATTTGGGTGTCATCTTATTTGGCAAAGCAATACTTTCTGTCTCATATTTTTTGTTAAAAGGAATCTAACAATTGAAAATTATGACTAATGAATGGATATCCATATTTAAAGTTGGCTAGTCATCTGCTTTTCAGAGCAAATTTATTTACCTCGGAAAAATTCAAGTAACTCCATTAAGTAATTACTTACTATTAAGATATTAACAATCTCTTCATCTACATGAGCTTGTCAATTTATGATTTCATTTACATTATATTGGAGTTATGCTAGAACAAGAAGCCAAAACCTAAAACAGTTCAAAACTCTTTGATCATCAGGAATTGACAATTTTGCATCTTGATCTCTCTTATGGCATCTATATACATTCTCCATAACACCACACCCAGTTATATTTATAAACAAAATCAAATCTTGCAAGTTTTATTTACTTATTCATTTATTTAACTTATATGCCACCTATTTCATTCCTCAGGTAACTTTAGGTGGCCTACAACACAGGAAAAAACATCTAAGGGATTAAAATTTTAAAACAATAAACTCATCCTTTCTTGTAAGATTTAGGTGTTTACAGTATATCACAGAAGTTAGTACACCCCCTCACATTTTGTAAATATTTAAGTATATCTTTTCACGTGACAACACTGAAAAAAATGACACTTGGCTATAATGTAAAGTAGTGAGGATACAGCTTGTATAACTAAATGTGTTGCCCCATAAAATAACACAACACACATCCATTGATGTCTAAACTGCTGGCAATAAAGCACAGCCCTACTTTTTATTTATTTTTAAGAGGATTTTTATAAAGAGACTGAGTTCCATCTAACTTTAGTGAGTTTTCACTAGTTCTTAATAGTATGCAGTATCTTATTTCTGTCAAAGAACCAATCCAAAAAATTGGTTTCCTGTATTATTCTGATACAACAGTGTTCCTTTTATAGACTTGTGGGCAGGAAACAGGAGTTGTTTTGAAACTTGGCCATATCCTGCAAAAATATTTTAGGACATTTTTCAGAGTATGGTTCTTTTTTTAAAAAAAAGGTGGGAATGAAAGTATTTTGTTTCCCAAAGCTTAATGTTGTCATTATCATTCCTACCCTGTACTCCAAAATAACAAATGAGAAAAACATCATCCTGATTCCTTCAACTGAACTTCCTGTAGTCCTTTGGAATAGGGATCCACAGCTCACTTATGTCCTTAGATGTCAAGCATTGTCTACACTTTCAGTGGTGGGTTCCAGATACCATCGCAGCTGATACACTGTACACAGGGATACACTGTGCACGGGGCTGGGCATCCTAGGCTGGCATGTGCACTGTGCACGCATGCATACACCATTGCCCTGCGATACCCAGCTGCTCGGCAGAGGTCACGCAGTTGCTGCACAGGTAAGTAACATGGGCAGGCAGGTGGGCCAAACAAGCCACCATACCGGTATGGTCTCGGTTACTACCATTACAGCTGTACCAGCCTTTTCAGTGGCAGCTCCGACCCTCTGGAACGATCTCCCCATGGAGATTCGTACCCTCACCACCCTTCAGACCTTCCGCGCAGCCCTCAAGAACTGGCTATCCCGCCAGGCCTGGGGGTAAAGACTTGATCCGCCCCCACCCGAATGTTGGATGAATGTTGTTTACTTTTTAATTATGTGTTATGTTACATGTTACTGTCTGTATCCCCCTCCCTATAAGTTGTTAGCCGCCCTGAGTCCCCTTAGGGAAAAGGGCGGCCTATAAATAAACTTATTATTATTAAAAACCTTATAATCAGGCCTAAATGATATAATATTTTTTTGGGTAATATGATCAGGCTGTTAGCTACCTTGATGACTCTGCTCCTCATTAAATAAAGGAACACAAGATTGGACAGGGTATGTTGTTTAAATTAGGAACAGAGTAATCAAGTTATACTATCCATCTCTGGAGACAAAGGAGTAAAGGGGAAACATGCAGAGGCTGTAAGGTAGCTGTGTGTTCAATAGCATCCCAATTAAAAAATTTAATTAGGATAACAAATTGGAATCCTTCACTAATTGGATGCTTTGATTTAACTCTAGAAACTTTAGAAAAAAGAGAATGATGGATCTCACAATGGGTGATATGATAGTTTCTTCTCCTTCTTACCTAGACATCCATTGCAAGCAGTGATGTCAAAATGTAATGTGGATCATGTTATCAACACACAAATAAACCTAATGGATGATTTTTGTCAAGATATCAGATGCAAATACTTAAGTTATTTATTAATATATTTGACTTCTACCCTGTCTCAAAACAGCATACATAGTGTTCTTTCCTCTTACGCATTCCCATTATCCATTGGCCACGATACTCAACAATGGCTCAGTCAATTATGTTGCTTATCTGACGACACCTTGAGGGGTGTTTTATCATATACCTAGATTGTCTCTGCTGATGTTTTCAAAATGGAGATATATCAGAGGGAAATTATTTATAGGGCAATTCCACTAATTAGAAGAGGGATGGTTCCTCCCAATAGAATCAATATGAAGGCAAAACCAGCAGTCCCAATATCTGATTTTGTTGTACAATTTTCCTGTCCCGACTATGTCAGGAGATCTGGACCACAGCTCTTCTTGCAAACTCCAAACCTTTTACAATCTATTCCAATGTTGTCATTGATAAGGTTTCTTCACTAGTAGAAGGAGATCCTGTCTTACATTCCTCTGGCAACCAGTGCCCTGTCAAAAGCAAAGATAATGACATTAACCCACTAAATTGCTTTCTCTCCCGACTCTAACCTGCAGTAGCAGCTGCTTTTGAAAGCCAGGTGAATGTAAATGTAAACAGATTTTATTTTAACTGCATGCCATCTCCAGCCATGCATAACCAAATAGAATTCTAATTAATCTCCATTTGTTTGGTTTGGAAGCACTGGGTCATGCTAGAATGTGTCAGAGACACAACTTGTAGATCTGTCATGAACTCAGAATTTTTGAAGATAATATATATAAAAATGTGGCTCTTCCTCCTTATATATCTGCCCATTGTACACTGAAGGTATAATAATCACTGTCCTTGTTTTGGGGTGATAAAATACACAAAGGTGTTCAGTAGCAAGCAGTTGTCTCAGAAGGAAGAATCCATTACTCTGATACACTCTTCTCTGTTTATCTGGTCTCACCTTTGTACAGCAAACAAGGCTTCACTGACCTCTGCGCTGTCTAAATAGACATTAATGAATTGAGTATTTTAATTCTGAACATATAATTTATCATGTTAATAAGAAAACTTAGCGGGGCTTGAAATTGGCAAGGGCAATGATGCAAATTGTATCCAAAGTGTAAAGAAGGCCTGGTCAAGTGACAATGCAGATGTGAGCTATGTGTTTTCCAACAACTTAATATTTTACTATTTTGTTCTTCCACTTGTAAGGATGGTGGTTGTAAAATCAGCATACTTTAGTTGATTGGAGCACTAGATCATGAGCTTCTGTTTGTCCTTGCATCATTCATCCTCAGTGCGAGCATGATCACAGGACTATTAAAAATAGTAATCAAAATATTAATCATCAGCTTATTGTACCATTCAAGCTTATAATGTTTCTCCATATGAATTACCAGAGTTTTCCAAGCTCAAATAATAGTTGTTTTTGTCTGTGTGTGAAAATTGTGCAGCAGAAGCTTCTAACTTAAGCCGAAAATATTGTTGTGGAGTTTGCCCTAGAAAATATTCTTAGGATCATGTTCATATGATATTATGAATGTTTCACTCCAAATTTCACTCCACTTTGTTCAATGAACATGAAACTGAAATGCAAAAAAATGCACATTTGAAATGTGTATAAAAGTACACAAATATACAAAAATACACAAAAATCTTAACTTGAACAGCAGAATTTGATTGAGTTGCTAAGCTAACTTGACAAGTCACTTCAAATCACCATATTGAATTGCATGCCTCCAAATTGATTTGGACATTTTGAATTATATCTACACACAGAGATATTTCTTTTCTCCCAATCAGTTAGAAAGTCCAAACTGATTAGATTCAGCAGTTTGATTTGGAGTCTGAATTAAATCAGAAATTTTTTTTGAACTAAACTTGACTCAAATTGTATTGGATCACAAATTCAGAATGGTTGATCAACCATTTTCAATAGTGCACACTAAAGTCTCCAGTCTCACCAAAAATGCCTCAAGTTCTTATTACATTAAGTCCTTTCTGGGCTTTTCTTCCAAACCCTTTTGACATGCCTACTTTTCTCTTTTTTTCAAGATAACCCAACCTGGAAGTAAAAATTGGAGCTGTTATAGGAATTTGGGAGATAGTATGCTTGGCCACAAAAACCACAAAGGAGAATCTCCCCTTATCTTTGGCCTATATCCTGAATTCTGTGGCTTAACTTTACCCAAATATTTGTGAGATAGCTGCACCCCTAAACACACCATCCCATGTTCCAATCTGATCCCCTCAAGCTCCTTGTTATATCTATTTGAAGTAAGCATGACCAGTCCCTCTCTTTTCCATTCTTCCCTTCCTTTTAATTTTCTCTCTTATGTCTAGAGAAGGAAGAAAAAAAACTGCATTCTTTCTTGACAATCTTGGCAATCTCACAAAGACTTACTGGTACTAATTTATTGGTCATGGTTGTCCTCCCATTTTCATTAAACAGTATTGGAGATAGTATCTTTCCACATATCTGGAGAATTGTGAAAGTCTGTCTCCTAGAACCTAAATGTAGTTTTGTTTTGATTAGAATAATCCTCCTCATTCTTGATGTTACCACAGATTCTCTTCCAAATAGCCAACATCTCTTGGGCTATAGCCTCTAGCCTGGAGCAAGATGGGGACATATCTTCCTTTAGGGCTGAGACTTTGTAAACTCCCTACAGTCCTTTTTTCATTTCCATTGCTTTCATGATTCTAATCTTATGACATTTGAGAGACTAATAGTAATTAAATGATCAAATTCCTTCTTCACCAAAGTATGCAGCCTATCTCTTGAAAATAATCTCAGCTACTTGTTGAATGTGGTGTCATAAGAGAGCTTCAAAGATTTCTGTCTTACTTTGACAATTGCTATTCCAGTTCTGTCCCAGGGGAATAATCAAATTTTCTGCCAGACATTTCTTCCAGTACATTCGGCATGGTTTTTCAGCTGTGCTCAAAAAGAATTTAGTGCCAAGAGAAAAGGAAGTCCTTCCCCTTTTCCCCATTCTACCAAATAGGTTACCAAGGTGAGGATCACACTGCTGTCTCTTTTTACACCAATAGATTTTCCAGTGTCAACAAATTATTGCAGTAAGTCATTACATATTTATCTTTATCAATATACACTCTGCTCTGATATATAAATATTCTGCATATTCCAACAAAAACTAAGTTGCTCGTTATACATGAGACAAATAGGCTTCTATACTTGTCTTGATTCTGTTCTCTGTCCTTTTTGTTTGTGATTCAAATCCAACACAGACAATATTGTTTTTACATTATTCAGAATGTTTCCAGAGCACATTTTATTATGTCTTCATCTTCAATTAATATATTAGACGATTTGTGAGAATCTGCAAGAAAATTGGGAACAGAAACAGGTGAATCAAGATAGCAGTTATATATTTTGATATTTTAGTTCTTCATAAAGGTTCCCTATGGATTTTTATAAGTTCTCCACATTTTATTTTATTCTATCATTCTATTATGATTGTTGGTTATAATGCCCTTGCTCCATTATTTCATATTTTATTCTTCATACACTTTTAGCAGAAAATACTATTCTCTTTACCATATAATGGGGTAATAGTTTTTCTTTCTTATAAAGCTGTCAATGTTGATTTTTTTTAAAAAAAATGTTTTAAAATAAAACTTTGTAAAACACACCCCAGTCCTTCTATAATCCTCTCATTGACTCCTAACTAAGTCATCACCTTCTTTTATATCTTATTGTTCCTTAAAATCAAGCTGTCCAAATCAGTCAAAATAATCTCAAAATGACAAGGAAAACTCAGATATAATGTATGCAAATCGGTAATTATATGTACATTTTTATCACTGCCTGTAGCTATGGTTGTTCACTTTTCTAGATGCAATATTGATTCAATCTGCATGTCTACTTAGCAATTTATCAACACAAAATTATTCTAAAAGATTCCATTATTTCTGCTTTATAAAATAAATTGTACTTTATAAAACTTTGGTTCCAATTAAGTATAGGTTGATGTCAACCTGGAATAAATTTAAACTTGAATATCATTCTCATCTTTATTTAAAATACTAACATTGCATGCCAAGGGGCTGAAGTTAACAAATAGATATAAACCAGTAAATTAAAAAATGGTGATACAAATTTCAGTAATCTAAAAAAAATACACTTAATTAGTTGCCTAAAATTATATCAAATTCAGAATAAATATATTCCATATCTTATTTGAAATAAGTTTTACAATGATACATGAGAAGAGAAAAACATGAAAGATTGAATCTGAAAACTTTCATTTAATACCAATATTTTCCAATCTATGTTTGACAGCAACAAAAATCATAGTGCAGCGGAAATGGTGGTATCCTGCAGTGATGGAACTCACATGTCAGCTATCTAAGTATTCATTCATAACCATCTCAAAAGGGTTTTCCACATAGAGTGCATAATCCAAAGAGATGTTTGTCAAACCATGGGATACTGTCACCAAGATTATCAAGATGTCCTGGTGAAATCCAGAGCACTATCTTCATGGGACTGTGAGTCCTATATGTACAGGAATAAATAATTTCAGAGGTCAATGTAGCCACACTTGGAATATTGTAACCAATTCTGGTCATCACAATACAAAAAAGACCATAGAAAGAACGCAAAGAAGAGCAACAAAGATGATAATAGTCTGGAGGCTAAACCATAGTATGAACAGTTGAGAGAACTAGGTAAGTTTAGACTAATAAAAGAGGAAAGGGCTAGGAGTGATATGATAGCTGTCTTCCAGTACTTGAGGAATTGTCACAGAGAAGAATGGCGCAATACATTCTCCAAAGTACCTGAGGGCAAGACAAGAATTGGAAGACCATTAATCTTTAATCAATCATTAAATGGAAATCCAACCTAGAACTAAGGAAACATTTCCTGACAATGAGAAACATTAATCAATGGAATGGCTTGCCTATGAAAGTTGTGGATACTCCATCAATGGAAGTTTTCAAAAAGAGCCTGGACAGCCATTTGTCCATAATGGTATAGCCTCCTGCTTGAGCAGGGGCTGGACTAGAAGATCTCCTAGGTCCCTTTCAAGCACATCTTACTCCACACTGATTGGTGACTAGTCCAGCAACTTCCTATAGATGTTGAATATTGTAGGAGAGAGCATTAAACTCTGGTTGTCCCAAAGGTGCATTTTCAAGAGGCAACTGGATTTTCTGGTTAAACTTTGGTGGTGCTATGAACTTTGGTTCATGGCCTTGAATGCTACTCTTCATGATTATCAAATGGAATTGCTGAAACTCCATGCCACTGACTCTTGATGATTGTACAGGATCCAGGAGATTAACATATTCAATTATAGTTAATGCTCTTAAAGCTCAGCTAGAGAATCCTGTAAGAGGAAGATTACCTCAGATCCAAATAATCTTTCTCTCTGGTGGAGTTGCAACCTGTTTGTTGGAAGTTTGGAAAAAGAATCTCTTAGGTAATCACTGTGGATTGATAAACATTTTTAAAGGGTACATTAATTTATTTTGGTTTTTTCCCCCTCTTCATCTTATTTTCTGCCTGGATTGTGGCATTTTAGATTGTAAATTAAGAACAGGAAATACTTTTCTAAATATTTTAGATAACTGATTGACACTCAGTAGAGCCCATTGATAAAATCCATATAACCTCCACTCACCTATTGTATTTAGCAACAAATGAGAAAGTCACCTTAGTATTTAGTAAGATCTATAGAATTGGACATGATGGAACAGAAGGAAAAAAATGAACATAGCAATAAAGCAATCCATTTTTCAAATATTATACTATCCATGCATTTAATAACTAATTGATGGTGCATAACCAGATATTTTCTTCTTAAATCTCCAGCAATCAAACAGAGGATGATAATACGTTAATAATGTGATACTAATAGCTCACATTTCCAAAGCAACAGATTTGTTTTTTCTCTCCCACATAATTCATAAACCACAGATTGTCTACTAGTAGTATAGGAAGAAATAAGCAGGACAAGAACATTTATTTTCATTATTAAACTTTTTTTCATGTTAAGAATCACTTTTGGCCAACCCACATACACTGTCCTCAATTATGCTGTCAACTTTTCCTGTCATTCTTTCTGAAAGGATGTCAAAAAGTTCAGTGAACCTACTCTGGAGTTAGTCATCAAAAGACTCAAGACATCAGCAATAACCAAGCTTGCCACAAAAATACCGAGACCATTTTGGTCTCTCAGTCGATTCTATAGGTCAAAGTTATTAGGCAAGATCTTTCCCTACTTTACCTTGTCTAAACTGTCATAAATTTTAACAGTGTTCTTGCTGCTTTGAGACCACAGTCATTAATGCTTGGTGAAAGAAAAGTGAGCTTGAACATATTGCTCCCTGCCATTATCTATGTCAGTCAAATATGCAAATGTCCCATAAGCCAAATTTGGCAGCTAAAGAAAAAAAATCAGCAAAGGGCATCATAAGAGTGACAAATATATTCTGCCTATATTTAGTTGTTTAATGTATCCAGTCAAAATGCAGTGCAGAGTCCTAATTTGCAAATAAAATTGGACAGGGAATGTCTTGACTCTTCTTTTTTCTGGTGGAAGGAGAGTTGGTCAACAGGTCTTCAACTGGTAGGTAGGTAGGTAGGTAGGTAGGTAGGTAGGTAGGTGGATGGATGGATGGATTGATGGATATATAGAAAGAAAGAAAGAAGGAAGGAAGGAAGGAAAGAAAGAAAGAAAGAAGAAAGAAAGAAAGAAAGAAAGAAAGAAAGAAAGAAAGAAAGAAAGAAAGAAAGAAAGAGGATGGAAAGATAGATAGGTGATAGGTGATAAATGATAGGTGATGTATGTATGTATGTATGTATGTATGTATGTATGTATGTGTAGATGGGTAGATGGGTAGATGGGTAGATGGGTAGATGGGTAGATGGGTAGATGGGTAGATGGGTAGATGGATAGATGGATAGATGGATAGATGGATGGAACAGTGGAAGGGTGGAAGGATAGATGAATTAGATAGATGATAAATGATTGATAGATTATAGATGATGGATGGATGGATGGATGAATGTATAGGTGGACAGATGGATAGATAGATAGGTGGATAGATAGATGGATGGATGATACAATGGATGAATGGACAGACAGACAGACAGACATTTAGACAGACAGGACAAGCAGAAGAGACAAATAGATGGATGATAAACAGCTTTTCATAGGAAAAAAAACCAGCCTTAGGACTTATTTCATAGAATCATAGGGTTGAAAAGGATTTTTGAGGTCTACTCCAACCTCCTGCTCAAAGCAGGAGTCCTTATACCATCCTTGACAAATGGTTGTTTAATCTTGAAACACTCAAAAGGAGTGCAAACTGTTCCACCAATTAATCATTTTCACTTGACAGCACCTATGAATTTATTTAATAGTTCTTAATATCTTTGTTGCCCATTCATTGTAAATATTGTTTTACCTCCCATGTAACAAGTTGGATAGAATCAAGAGACAAATTAAGGAATAAATCTTATTTATATCATACTTATATATGGGAAAAGTCAACAAATTAATTTATTCCTAACAATAATCCACTTAAAGAAATCATGGTCCTTAGTCAAAATTGCAAGAATAATTTGGAAGAGATGTGAGGAGAGAGAGAAGCGTTTATTTATTATTTCAAAAATATGGTAAATGTATGGAATTAATAAAACTAGGCAATATTGTTCTGATATTCTGATACATCAAGTTATGCTGATGCTTACCATTTTTATATCTTTACACTAGAGTATGCAGAAGTTTCTTCCCCATGCCTACTCTTTGTATGAAATGCTAATTCAAATTCTCTTCAATAAATAGAAAACACACATACACAGATATTTATATGCAATGTATCAAGATATATAAGGAATCTTGATACACTGAATGTAAATTGGTCTAATTAATAATGACACTTTTTGATGCCTTTCATATTCTCGTAAGACATAGAAAAGCCTGGAAATATTAGAATTCTTGTTATAGAATAAAAGAGAAATTAGCTAGAGACTCAGCATGTCTTCATTAATCCATATCCATAAGCAAATGTAATTATAATATGAAGCCAAACAAGATTCAGGTATTACAATTAGGATCTCTTTTATTCTCTACAACATGAGGTTGCACAATGGGTCTAGGTTGAAAACCAAGCCAAAATCTACTCTCCAATTTCCCAAAATTGTAATTCATTATAAAAGAAATTTCTTGTTTTACCGTCTCATCCATATGGTTTAGAAATTTTGGAGGTGGTATTTTCAGTATACTTTTCGATTGTATATACTGAAGTGGCACAGTGGTTAGTGCAGTACTGCAGGCTACTTCAGTTGACTGATAGTTGCAGTTTGGCAGTTCAAATCTCACTCGCTCAAGGTTGACTCAGACTTCTATCCTTCTGAGATGGGTAAAATGAGGACCCAGATTGTTGGGGGCAATATGCTGACTCTGTAAACAGCTTAGAGAGGGCTGTAAAAGCACTATGAAGTGGTATATAAGTCTAAGTGCTAATGCTAGTACTAGTGCTATACTACAGATGTATATTTTTTTTCTATCTGCCACTGTAAAATCTTCCTGGTTGCCCCTACTTCCTTTTCTCAAAAATCCTCTTAACAAGAGGCCACTTAAAATTGTTGGATTTTAAGGGAAGCAGATTAGAGGTGTGGAAGGACAGGATGATTGCAGGCCATAAATTGATTAGATGCTGAAAGGCTGATATTCACACAGCATTCTTAGCTACTTCATAATTAAGTTGCACACTAGAACATATGTTGTTCCACTCTTTTCAACATCAATTACTTATCTTAAAAAAATAATTTTATTTATTTATTCATTTATTCATTCACTCATTCATTCATTCCAGCCCACAACAGTTAAAAGCACAACCAATAAATATCCTGGAAATAAAACTACTATGGAACAAAATACAAATATCACAAAACTATCTAAAATCATAAACAGAATTCTCAGAATGCAACCTCAGAACAATATGTATGAAGATTATGAAAAAAAACAAAGGTAATTTGTCCTCTGATTGTTTGACAGGTGATACAGGTTGTCAACAGTTTTGAAATAGTAACAGGTAGCTCAGGTAAAGGTTCATTCTCCAAGCTTGTGGGTTGATTTCTGAATGTTTCATTACCAATCTAATGTCTTCAGTGGAGTTTAGGGGATGTCAATGTCAGTGTTCTGCTTATAAGGGCTTCAGGTGGCAGTATGTCAAGGGACGGTCTTGTGACAAGTCTTGGATAGGTCATCTGTGAGTCATCAGTGAGTCTTGTGATAAGGAGATGACCTCAAGTCATGGTCTTTGGAAGGTGAACTGCTGGTGGAGGGGAATTGTGTGGTTTGGTTGAGGGTCGGTGCTGGTTGACTATGTTTGATTTGTATTCTGAGGGGTTCGTACACTGAACAATGTATCTGTTCATGTGCCAGGCTTCAATAAACTCAGACGTATGGTGGGTGGTAGCATGGCCAAAGGTTTTTGTGTTGCTCCACTCAAACCGATGTTGTTTAGTGTGGGTGTGGGTAGAAATTAAGGACTTGGGATCATGTCATTTGACTCTTTTAGTTGTTACAATTTGGGATAGATGCTCAGGAAGTGGATATAGTACAAAGAGGAGGAACAAAGATGGGAAGACTTTGGAGGCAAAATCCTATGAAGAAAATAATTAAAAGAACTGAGTGTGTTTAGTTTTAGTTTTAGTTTTATTGAACACTTATAGGCCGCCCTTTTCCCTGAGGGGACTCAGGGCGACTTACAATAATGAGGGAAGGGAGTGCAAGACAAGACATAAAAGAAAATGTGAATAAAAATAATTAACCATAAAAGCACAACATTCACTCAGCATTCGGGCGGGGAGATAGTAAAGTCCTATCCCCAGGCCTGACGGGATAGCCAGATATTGAGGGCCGTGCGGAAGGCCTGGACGGTGGTGAGGGTACGGATCTCCACGGGGAGATTGTTCCATAGCGTCGGAGCTGCAACTGAGAAGGCTCTCCTCCGCGTAGTCGCCAGTCGGCACTGACTGGCAGATGGGATTCGGAGGAGGCCTACCCTGTGCGATCTGATGGGACGCAGGGAGGTAATTGGCAGAAGGCGGTCTCTCAAATAGCCAGATCCACTACCATGGAGCGCTTTGTAGATGGTAAGTAGGACCTTGAAGTGCACCCGGCGATCAACAGGTAGCCAGCGCAGCTCACGGAGGATCGGTGTTATGTGGGCGAACCGTGGTGCGCCCACGATCACTCGCGCGGCCGCATTCTGGACTAGCTGAAGTCGCCGGATGCTCTTCAAGGGCAGCCCCATGTAGAGCACATTGCAGTATTCCAGCCTAGAGATCACAAGGGCTCGAATGACTGTTGTGAGGGCCTCCCTGTTGTGTTTAGCTTAAAGAAGAACACATTATGATATTATTCAAAATAATTGCATGCTGAATTCATTATTTGCATCTGAATCTGATAGTTACTATGCTATTGATGCAGTTTTTAATGCATCTTCAGCACAGTAAGAATTAATTGCCATTCTAAATATCATAAGGGAGAACATCACTAAGAAATTAAAGATCAGGCTGTTTATTGAAAAGAAACAGCAGATAGCGGCTGGTTAAGAGGCTCTGCAGAATTTTACCTAAAGTGCCATTACAGAAACATAAATAAAACTAAGAATATTTTTTTTTAATTCAGCATGATAATACTGTGGATATGTGGATAGGATTAGGACACATATTTAAAGAATATTTAGAAGATGTCTTCAAACATCAGCTAGAGGGTTGCAGAAGTGAGCTGATTAATTTTTCTAATTAAAAGACATTTAAAGACAAATTAGAGATAAATCTTTAATTAGGATTTAGCTACCTAAACTTATCAGCACCTTTATTATTTAAAGATACTCTTTACCATACATGTATTATAAATGAATCCTTGTAATGGTAGTGAGAAAGACCTTGAGAGACTGGGAAATAATTGTGGCTAAAGAATGGTTAGATAAGAGGGGACATAGCCTGCAGCTGGATGATGAATGGAAAAAAGAGGCTCAGAAGAGAGACATCTGTGACTTCTCAGGCTATAAAGGGGAAGGCAGGAGATTTGTATTTTCAGGCTTGCATGATTCTGTTAATATCATCTTTTAATTTCTTGTGTGTCTAATAACACTTGGCCAATAAAGTAATCTTCTCCTCTCCTCTCCTCTCCTCTCCTATTCTATTCTATTCTATTCTATTCTATTCTATTCTATTCTATTCTATTCTGCTTATCTGCTCTGCCTGGGAAGGTTGACAGCTTTATAGTATTTGTTCAAATATAGTAAGATTGAAGCATGTGGTTGTAGCAATAATAGCAATAACAGTAGACTTATATACCGCTTCACAGGGCTTTCAGCCCTCTCTAAGCGGTTTACAGAGTCAGCATATTGCCCCCAACAACAATCCGGGTCCTCATTTTACCCACCTCGGAAGGATGGAAGGCTGAGTCAACCCTGAGCCGGTGAGATTTGAACCGCTGAACTGCTGATCTAGCAGTCAGCCTGCAGTGCTGCATTTAACCACTGCGCCACCTTGGCTCAGTGTAAAAATGGTTTTAAATAGATTTTTGATATAGGTATGTCCAGAGGTGGGTTCCTACCAGTTCACACCTATTCGGTAGAACCAGTTTGTCAAATCTATCAAACCGGTTAGAAGATGTTCCACCAGTGGACCTGGAAAGCAGGCCACACCTACAGAAGAGGTTCCAAATTTTTTTGAAACCCACCACTGGTCCTTGGATATGATTATTCTACACTATCAAGCTCATATTTATAAAGTCAGTGCCTCTGTGAAAGGTAAGGATGACTACTGCATTTGTGGTGCAATCAGAAAATTGTATGTGTTGAAGTTGTTTTAATGCAAATCAAAGATGCCTTTTAAAAAACAAGTTTACATCATATTCTCATGCATGCCAGTGCTGTGTGTGAGGTAATTTAAGGTGGTTCTGACAAGTGTCGTCGGCATCTTCATATCCAGTCACATGGGCGGCAAGCCACTCCCATCCGGTCACATGCGCAGCAAGCCACTCCCATAAAGGAGGCCACACCCACAGAGTAGGTTCGAACAATTTTTGAAATCCACCACTGGGTATGTCTCAATGTGTAGATATGTCTTTTGTTCTAAAATCAAATGTATCCCACCATGATATCACTCACATAAAAATCTTATGATAGTGGCCATTGCCTCTAGTTACCTTACATCACACTGTTACAATGTGCTATTTAGTTTTTCCTACAACAAATCATAAATATTCTACTCAGAAAAATTGCAGACAGTTGCCATATCTACAATATGAGGTACAACTGTGTTTGCAGCCAAAGCTAAATATTATCTTGGTGGAAAGAACTGTAAAATGGTTTTAAGTAGAAAATTGCCATGAAATCCAATTTATACCCTATCTATGCTGTGGAGAGCATTTGACAAACCTACAGTATGTATTTGAGCAATAAGAAATTAAATGTATATTTGGCAGTGCTTCTTCCAAGCTACTAATCAACATTTGCAATGGATTTAGGTGACACTGTCATACAATACTCACACTTTGAATTTTCATGATTTAGGCTTATAGCTGGATCATGGGATGCCTTTCCATGGGTCAATTTAAACAGAGCAAATGGATTAGCTAAATTAGAACAATTGGAAAAATATTCCAAAAAGTCTTCTCTCTCCCAATCAGCCTCATCTTCCCTGAGCATTTGAAAACTGAAACAAGGAGGCTTTTTGATGCTGCTGATGTTAGGAATTTGCATGAGGCAATGAAGTTTACCATCATATATATTCATGCATGATTACTTCAAAGGAATTCAATTACCATATTTTTTGGAGTGTAAGACACACCTTTCCACCCCTAAAACAGAGTGAAAATTTGGGTGTGTCTTATACCCAAATGTAGCCCCACCCACCCAGCCCTCACCAGCTCTTCCTATAACATCACTCAAGGCTCCCTCCTACCAGGAGCTGCCTCACAAGTGGACACCACAATCAGGAAAGTTCAGAGCTATCAGAAATCTGGGTGCCTGCATAGAGGACAGCTTGTTTCCCTACCCCAGTAGTACCTATACCTACTCGCATATAAAATGCTTGCAAACTGCAAGTTGGGCAAAAGCTGAGGCAAGTGATGGAAGCTCAACCCAACATATTATACTAGGGCTCGAACCTCTGGAGCTGAGGTTATCATTAAGCCAATGATTCAGCTAATGAGCCATCATACCTCTCATCCAGATGATATGATCTTTTGACACTGTCCTCTGACAAGATTTACAGTGTTTAATACATATATTCTCTTACTTGGTAAATTGAGAGGACTATCTTTTTTTTGCCCACTGGGATCATATGTTGGAGGTTTGCCTACTTTTGGAAATACTCCCTCACTTAAACAGGGATAACTTTTGTAAACTTTTTATGCTCTGAAAGTGAGCCTGAAGCTATCTATCTTTCTATCTATCTATCTATCTATCTATCTATCTATCTATCTATCTATCTATCTATCTATCTATCTATCTATCTATCTATCTATCTATCTACCTACCTACCTACCTACCTACCTACCTACCTACCTACCTATCTATCTATCTATCTATCTATCTATCTATCTATCATCTATCTCTATACATACATACATACATACATACATACATACATACATACATACATACATACATCTACCTACCCCCACAACTTCCTAAGAATAAGGACAATGTATCCAAGATACTAATTTCCTAGGGAAATAATGAGTTCATCTGGATTTCTGTATTGAACAATGCTTATTAGTGACTTGTTAGTTGTATTTCCATTCTTCTCCATTCCCCTTTTTCTTATTTTTCTTTTCTTTTGCAGTCTAGTTTTTCTTTAACTTCACTTTTTCCTAAACCTTCCATTTTTGCCTTTTTGCATTTTATCCTCAAAAAAAATATCCTTCTAAAGTAAAATTGGTCTTATCCTATCTTGATCCTAAATTTTTCCCTTTCTTTAGTTAATATTTGAAAATGTGGAGCAATATTAATAGTGTATGAATTTATAAAAATGTCTTTATGGAAGTCTTTTACAAGTTTTTGGTCCGAGTGATATCTTGCATTATCTAGAAAAAGACAAAGGCATACAGAGGTCAGAAATTCCTGTATCTAATTTTCTAAATTACTCTCCATTTTGGTTTTTGTTAAAGCTCCTCCATTAATATTATTACAAGTTATTATGTACCGTATTTTTTGGAGTATAAAACGCACCTTTTCCCCCCTTAAAAGAGGGTGAGAATTTGGGTGTGTCTTATACACTGAATGTAGCCCTACCCAGCCACCATCCCTCACCCTTTGGCTTCTGCCTCCCAGAAATTTACCTCCTTGCAGCAAATGGGGAAAAATGGGGCTTGCAGAGGCTGCAATAGGTTATAGCAATCCCTGCAGCCTGAAACAGCTGATGATCGGTAGGCCCCTTAAACCAAAAGTGAAACTTGCTGTTTGTTCCATGAGGCAAATTGCTGGGAGGCAAAGGCAGATTTTTTTTCTTGTGCTAATCAAGCTGTTTGCTGCAAGAAGATAAGTCAATAATTATAAATGCCAATAGAATGTTCAAATTATTAGACTTATTTTTAAAAGACTGTTTTATTTTTGTTCTAGACAGCTTAACAAAATGAAGAAGCTTTTTAATATAATTGCTTGATCTGAAGAGGCCCAGTGCTAGTGTATTTTCTTTTAAATAACTATACTTCCAGAAATCACATCAATTTTAACAGCATCTGTACAAGTATAGTTTGAAATGTAACACTACAAACAGTGTATATTGACTGTACTGTTTTCTGTTTGTTGCAAGGAGGCAAATTGCTGGGAGGCAGAAGCAGATTTTCCCCCCCTTGTTTTCCTAGGTGAGTCTTATACTTCAGAGCATCTTATACTCCAAAAGTACAGTATATATCATGACATACAATTCCATATTTGTTTGTCTGGACCTCAGCCACCAACCTGACTCTAACTATAAAGAAGGTACCAGAGAAAACTTGCAGGCTTTTATATCTGGAGCGGGTGCCAAAAAAAATAATAATAATACTATTCATGAACACCCATAACAAGTTAAAAAAAAAGATTGGACTATAGATCAGAAGTAAATCAGCTTCTGTCACTTGCCAAATAACTGCACTAAATACTTTGCCAATTTCATCTGGAGAGTTTACATGCCCAAAAAACTTAATTGAAGTCAACGATTGACCCTGCAGATTCTGATCAAGCTTGGTGCTAAAGATTAAGGTGTCATTACAAGATATGAGTAGATGATACAGAAAGCGACCTTAAATTAAGTTCATCGAGGTGATAAATTGTATTCTTCTTAAAGAACAAAGTAATGCATATAAAAATATGCATGCCCAAGAGTAGATGAGGTTGGGACCACTAAACAGCTGAATGATTCTGCATGACTCATGATAAGTTCCTCTGCGTTGAGGTGGAACAGATTGCCAAATACCAGCTGTCATATGTTTCAGAAGTAATTATCTTGCTGAAAACACCAATTATCACTAACTGATAACCCAAATGCCCACGGGGGATATTCAGGTTGTAAAGGTTATTCTTTGTAGAAGGAGAAGACCTTTCTCAGAGTATTGTTTAATTCTCCTTAAAGACCAGGTATCTTCTATTCAATGTATGTATTACAGACAGAAATAGCCTCGGTCATTAGCTTCTAGAATAAAGCAAAATATAGATTTAGCTAGACAAAAGAATTGAATCTTTAAGAATATTTTACACATGTAAATTCTGAGACCAAATGAGCAGGCATCTTGATTCCTCAGCCTAAATGCATATTTATTCATCTAACATTCACTTGTCGATAATGCTATTCTTTTCTCCTAAGTGAAGTGCATTTCTTTTTTTTTCTAATTTGACAAAGAGCTTTATAGGTTGTCCTCGACTTACAACCACAACTGAGCCAAGAATTTATGTTGCTCAGTGAAAAAAATTGTTAAGTGAGTTTTGCCCCACTTTACAACTTTTCTTGCCCCATTTGTTAAGTTAATCTCTGCAGTTGTTCAATCAATCACATAGTTGTTAAGTGAATCTGGCTTTGCCATTGACTTTGCTTGTCAGAAGGTCTCAAAAGATGTTCACGTGATCCTGGGATGCTGCAGCCATCATAAATGTGAACCAGTTGTCAAGCATCTGAATGTAAAACCATGTGAGCATGGAGATGCTGCAACAGTCATAACTGTGAAAAATGAACTGCTGTACATTGAGCACTACCTGAATTAAATTTTTAAATGAGAAAAAATTCAAAACTAACAGAAATAAATAATTAAGTTAAGAAAGAAAAAATAAATAGAGAACAAAGCCAAAAGTACAATTTTAGAGTAACTACCGTACTTTTCAGAGTATAAGATGCACTGGAGTATAAGACTCAGCAAGGTTTTGAAGAGGAAAAGTTTTTTAAAAAGTTTTTGCACTCTGTAAACCTCCCCAAAATGACCCACTTTTTGTGAAAACGGACCCATTTTTTTAAAGGGCATGAAAACTCCTTAGGAGGCTTTTAGAGTGTTCTGGGGGAGGGGGGGCAAAAACGAGGAAAAACGGCCTGTTTTTCACAAAAATGTCCATTTTTTGTCAAGAAAGGGCATGCATAGTCTTTAGGAAGCTTATAGAATGCTGCTGAGGGGTCCAAAATGGGCCATTTTTCACTCATTTCTCCCCTACCAGCTCCCGGGAGCTATCTGAAAGCCTTCTTAAAGCTATGCACGGCCATTTTGGTGAATGGGGTAAGGTTTTGGGAGGCAAAAAATGGTGTATTCAGTGTATAAGACACAGCCAGATTTTCAAATTCTATTTTGAGGGGGAAAGGTGCATCTTATACTCCGAAAAATACAGTATTATTTCTTTTACATCAAACCTAGAAAGTACATAATGATTGTGATATTAATGTTCCCTAACAGGTTAGCAACAGAAAAGTCCATTGCTGCTAGACCTCAGTTCTTGACTTAAAGGCAGCTGTTAGTCTTCACTGTATTCATTATGTTGTGCAATATTGCCCTAACCCCAATACGTAGATTTTTTGTTTTTCAAGAATGGACTACCATAATTAAAGGATGAGGCTGAAAGGTCCTAGCAGAAAACCAAAAGAAATTTTGGGGAAAAATATTCCCCCTGCTTTGCTTTGTTTTCTTTCACTCCTGAATCTGATGCCCTGAAGGGATACCTTCAGAGAAAGCAAGCAAACAAACAAACAAACATGGCAGGAATAGCTGAACAATCAAGATCCTGCCTTTTAAAATGCACACAATTGAAAAACAAGATTTCTTGTTTCCATGTTCCCTTCTGTCATTCTCACTTTCTCAACTCCCCATTTTATCTCACAGATATTGGAGCAATAAGAAAGATTGTGAAGAAAGCTCTGTGGGGGGCATTTTGTATGTTACAATCAGTGGTGGGTTGCAGGCAGTACACCCTGGTACGGGCGTACCGGTGCCTGCCGGGAGTACCGGGTACCATTCCAGTACGGTGCTCTGGAAGGCCCACCTATCTGCCTGAGCTCTTTACCTGTATTTGAGCTATTCAGCGCTTCCGCGCACGTACAGTACCTGCACGACGCTCTGCCGAGCAGCTGGAGCATCACGGAGGCATCGCGGAGATAAGGACACATGTGCATGTGTGCGCGTGTGCTATGCCTGTGCATATGGGGGACTACGGGTCCCATTGCACCGTACCAGTTGCAACAGGATCTGGAACTTACTACTGGTTACAATACATCTACGTTCATGATGAAATATAGCCAAATCAGAATTCAGGACAAGACAAAAGGAGCAGAAAAAAACATCAATCAATGTTGTCCAAATATTATATCCTGGTCCGAAACCCAACTGAAAAGTGTTCTCATATTCCATTTCCTCTAGAGCTATCTAGAGTTGTTTCTTCTCAACCACCATCCATAAAAAAGGGAGTTGGAGGCTGGATCAAAATTATACAGGGATGACTTCTTGAGGTGAAGATGGAACATCACTTCTTTAGGAGCTGGAAGAGCCATCTCCTTTATTTACTACTACCTGGATTCAACCATATGTTGTTTTTCCTGAGACCTTAATTTCCTAGGTCAGGGGTGTCAAACTGGTGGTCCATAGACTGGATGTGTCATGCGCAGGCCCTTCAAATGGGGTGTGCAAATGGGAAAAATGTTGTGAAACATCACGTGACAGCAATGTGATGCTGCGAGTTTGACAGCCATGCCTAGGTGACCATGTCACAATCCCAAGAACTCTGATGATGTCTTAGAACCAACAAGCTCAAATTCTTCTCCAATAACCATATTAAACTGTCCAAGGATCTAGCCACAAACTTGCATTATCAGATGTTATCACTTTTTTTTAAGAACCTACTTATGCCTATTTGGAATTCTCAGAAATTGCTGGGATTTTCTGAGCAATGAAGCTGGAATTAAGCCTTAACTAGTTTGGGACACCTTACCTAAGATTCCTTTTACAGAATCCACTCCATGGCCTCACTCCTTAATTTACTTCAGAAACCACATTTTTTCCCTATTTCCAGAGATTACCAGGATTTGTAGAATTCTTGGTGGAGCTAGCTTTTCTTTTATATATTTGCTTTTGATTAAGAGGGCACTTAGAAAGAGTGTTGCTTGGCTTCCTTGATTGTTCATTTGCTCAGTAATGGAGCATCAGGAAAACAATCCTTGCTCCATGTCTACGTAATCTCTTTAAAAACAACTCCCTTATTTGATCTACTTTTCCAAAACATACATTCATATGTCCAGGTGAGGGATTGCTTCATTACAAGTATGGCACTGTTGAAAGATAAATGCATTGGAACATAAAACATTTTTCCCAGAGATACGATTAACTGTGCCTGAATGTTTACAGACACTGTACAAGTGAAATCAGTTAGAATTAACAGAGAATTAACTTTCTTCCCATCTTAGTAAACTACTCCTATTGTTACTACCCTAATTTTATATGGGTATTTTTGATTAAACTTTCAATCTTAATATATACACTTTACATAATTTTCCAAAAGGATAAAAAATCATTGAGAGAATAACCACAGCCTTTAATTGGTGTCTTTGCCATTAAGTAGATTTAAAATTGCATGCTTCTTGTTGCAGCAGATGACTTCATATTTTATTTCAATATTGCTTTAATTCCCTGCCTTTTCTTTGTACACTTTTTGTTTCCCAATAATAAAAATGTGGGACACATTTGCATTGGTAGTTTATTGCAAAAGAGGACAATGCATTGCTCAGTGGAAAAGTGGTGGTGGGGAGTGCTGACAAGAAGAACAGTCTTAATAAAGAGATGCTTCATGTTTTCATATTCTTGCACGAATTTAGTCCCCAAACTCTTCTTACCTAAATTAAATTTCTCTACTCTGCTCAGATGGCTCTTCTAGAACTGTACTTGGCACTCCGTTTGTGCCATTCTCCATCTCTCCATCCATCGAGGAGATCAAAGAGATGCTGTAAGGGCTTGCCTCTCCCCTCTGATCAAGAAAGTAGAACTCTTGAAACACTTAGCATTTCAAAGGAAACTTTTATTGAAAGGAAAGTGATAGCAAGACAAGGAAAGCAGGATCTGTTACAATTTTGTTACATTGAAACAGTTAGATATTCCTCCCCTCAGTCCATTGCTGAATCAACTCTTCAACTCTCTGCAGCTCTATAAGTTAGTGAAACTCCGAAGATGTTTTGAGAATTGTGGCTGAGAATGTGATAAGGTGTTGCTTGCTGAAGGCTCCGGAGCTGAGACAAAATAGATGGCCCTCCCTCCCCACTAACATTCCCAGGAATGGAAATCAAAGCACAGGATAGAGAGATAGCAGGAAAAAAGGTTATAAACTGAGGAATGAACTCCAGGCCCTTTTCCCACCAGAATGGCAGCATCCCAATAGGGATATATGGAACCTGACAGGTGCATCAGTTTTTCTATCTTTTAAATAAAGAGGTTCAATTTTATCACTCTTCCCTTTCTGAGCAAGTTTTCCTCCAGATTTTGCCATTCAATGTCCTCTGGAGTCTAACTAAACACTTCCTTCTTTCCATGTGATAGATTCTGACTGAATTACCAAACTGCAGTTGCAGCTCTTTAAGTTAGTTAAAATCTTATAGTGAAAAGAAGAGGGAGTGTATGCATTCTCACATTACATTATGAAATACATTAAATTAATGAACTGCTCAAACATTTATATGTTATTGGTAATCTCACATAGAATACTCCAAACTAATGAACTCCTGCCTGAATTTTGTTTATGAGATGTTACACAAGAACACTAAAATCTTGGCAGCATCTCAAAATTTTAAAACTATTAAAATATATTGCTAATCTTGTATTTTTTTTTTTAGATTTCATCAAGGAATATTAAATGGAGTAGTGTCTACTAGTATTCATGGTACCCATACTAGGAACATAATAACAATAATAATAGCAGTTACACTTATGTACCACTCCATAGCCCTCTATAAGCAGTTTGCACAGTCAGCATATTGCCCCCCCCCCAACAATCTGGGTACTCATTTTAGAAACCTCAGAAGGATGGAAAGCTGAGTCAACCTGGTCAGGATTGAACTCCTGACTGTGGTCAGAGTTAGCCTGAAATACACCATTCTAAATACTGCACCATAATATCCAGAAATATATTTCTAGATAAATCCAATTGAATTATAGGGAAAAGCTATGCCAAGATGTCCTAGGGGAAAAATAAGTACTATTTCTATTTGGACTTGTTAGTCTGAAGAAATTATTCAGGCAGACACAGGCTTCTTTTATTAATATCACTAAGTTATTTTAAAAGAAATTCAAATGAATCTGAAATGCAATGGATACTATTCGTCAAATGCGCCCAACTGGAAAAAAATCCTAATATTCATGCTAATAGAGTTCTGTTATTCAATGCTGTTTTGAAACACTCTATAAGGGATTTAGCTTTCTTTGTGTGTATGTGTACCTGCAAATAAATAAATAAATAAATAAATAAATAAATAATAAATAAATAAATAAAAACACACAAACACACACATGTTGCATTTTTGCTGATAAATAAAAGAAGGGAGACTAGCATAGATCTATTTTCCCTTCATTTATTTATCAGCAAAAATGCAACACAAAAATGTTTCTTCTGCCTGGAAGGCTCCTAGGGTGGAGTTGAAAGGCTAAAGGAAAGCAGTATGCTCTCTCCCATAGTTGGGCATACCAGGTGCTGGCCATGTGACCGAGTGGGAGTGGCTTGGCAGTCATGTGATTGGGTGGGTGTGGTCAACTTGTAAAATGTAGTGAAACTCACTTAACAGCGCTCTTCCTTAGCAACCAAAATGTTGGCTCAGAAACTCTGGCATTTGAAGCACGCACGTCTTAAAGCTGTCAAGTTACAAGACCCTTGCACCACTAACCCTTTAGAAAAAAAAAACCTCAGGGTGTTCAAACTTGACAGCTAGATTGACAGTTAGATAGGACACTGCGCTCTACATGGGGCTGCCCCTGAAAAGTGTTCGGAGACTACAATTGGTCCAGAATGCAGCTGCGCGAGCAATATCGGGTGTACCTAGATACATCCATGTTACACCCATCTTCCGCGAGCTGCACTGGTTTCCTATTGGTCTCCAAACGCACTTCAAGGTGCTAGTCATTACTTTTAAAGCCCTACATGGATTAGGACCTGGATATCTAAAAGACCGCCTCCTGCCACATACCTCCCAAAGACGAATAAAATCTCATAGGTTGGGCCTTCTCTGGGTGCCGTCGACTGGACAATGCTGGATGGCGGCCCCCCGGGGGAGAGCCTTCTCTGTAGCTGCTCCGGCCCTGTGGAACAATCTACCCGTGGAGATCCGGACCCTTTCCACTCTCTCGGCCTTCCGAAAAGCCACGAAAACCTGGCTGTTCTGGCAGGCCTGGAACTGTTGATCAAGGTCCAGCCCCACTTTAACGGAATGTTTGGTGTGTTGTTTTTTTTAAATTGTATCTCTTCTTTATTTTAACTTTAACTTTTATTTTTGTTTCTGTAAGCCGCCCAGAGTCCTACGGGATTGGGCGGCATATAAATTTATTAAATTGCCAATTGCCAATTACTTAGAGGCAGGCAGGGTGATTGGTGAGCCAGCCAATCAGTGAGCAGTTGGTAGGGCAAATGTGGTGGGGATGGGCGGGGGTAGGGACCTGGAACCGGTTCTAAATGGCACTGTAGATTTCTGGAACCTCTTCTATAGAAGAGGTTAGAACTGGCAGGAACCCACCCCTGGCATGTTTGTGTGTGTGTGTGTGTGTGTGTGTGTGTGTGTCTGTGTGTGTGTGTGTGTGTACATAGATACATATACACACATATACAAATACAGATAGATACACACACAGAGACACAAATTCACATCAATAGTCTAGGAAGAACAATGGAATGTTCATTGAAATTAAGACTTATTTTTATTGCATAATTAATAAATCAGAGTACTGTATATTCTAGGAATCATATTTTTTTGCTCAACCTATGAGATTTTTTGGGGAATTTCTAACCTTTCCTCCATTTTTGTAGGATTGTGCAATGGAATAAAAAACAAACTTTGCTAATATAAAGGGGTCATCAGAGGCAGAGATTCTATTTCATGCTAAAAGCAGAAGGTAGAAATTATCATTAGAGAGGAACCAGCTATGCCGAACTTTTAAAGAGTTATTGCAAAGTACATTCAACTTGGCTATTTTAAGTCTAGCTGGAAACTTTTAAAAGCTCAATATTTTGCAAGAAAAATATGAATGAATGTATCAACAATGTAGGTAAGAAGTTATTCCAACAGGGACACTTGCTATATTTTGGATCCAACTGTAAGATGATAGTTTTAATGCTTCCCATATAAAAATAAATCTTGTGAATGCAAAATTACTTATTCTTGCCTTTTTTTGGGGGGGGGAAGAGTACTTCCTATCTAAATGTGATATCTATCATACCTGCAGGATGAAAGGTAACATACAAATAACTTATTAAATAAAACCCCTTTTAAAACCACTTGTGAACCTGTATTTTCCAAACATATTTTATACACACATACATATGTCTAATGAATGATAGATGTTAGCAGTTAGTACTGGTAGTATACTCAGGATAGGATAAGATAATCTTTATTATCACTTTTATCTGTGAACACACTGGTACACAGTACAAATGAAATTCTGTTTCCTACTTTCAAAAGAACACATACTATATTCACACACAAATATACATGAGCTTTATATACATAGACACACACATGAACATATATAACTCACAGTCTATTCTAAGAGTCTTGAGAATTAACCTTATCAATACTATATGGTATAAAGCTATTACAAAAACTAGTTGTTTTGCTTCAAATACTGTGAAGTCTCATCCCAGAAGGTAACAAAGAGAACCAGCCATGGAGTGGATCAGTGGTGGAATTCATTTTTTTTACTACCGGTTCTGTGAGTGAGGTGGGCATGGTGGGCATGGTGTGGCTTAGTGGGCATGGCTTGGTGGGTTTGGCAGGGGAGGAATCCTGTAAACTCTCCATTCTCTCCCCACTCCAGGGGAAGGTTATTGCAAAATCCCCATTTCCTCCGGATTAGCTGAGATTCAGGATGCAGAGAATAGATGGGGGTGGTGTCAGTCAGAGGTGGTATTTAGCAGTGGTGGGTTTCAAAATTTTTAGAACCTCTTCTGTAGGTGTGGTCTTGCTGGCCATGCGACTGGGTGGGAGTGGCTTGCCGGCCATGTGACTGAGTGGGAGTGGCTTAGCAGTCATGTGACTGGGTGGGTGTGGCCAACTTGTAAAATGTGGTGAAACTCACTTAACAACGCTCTTGCTTAGCAACCAAAATGTTGGCTCAGAAACTCTGGCATTTGAAGCACGCAAGTCTTAGAGCTGTCAAGTTACAAGACCCTTGCACCCCTAATCCTTTAGGGAAAAAAAACCCAGGGGTGATCAAACTTAACAGCTTTAAGACTTGCGGACTTCAACTCCCAGAATTCCTCTTCCAGTCATGTTGGCTCAGGAACTCTGGCATTGAAGTAGGCAAATCTTAAAGCTGTCAAGTTATAAGACCCTGGCACCCCTAACCCTTAAGAAAAAAACAGGGGTGTTCAAACTTGACAGCTTTAAGACTTGTGGACTTCAACTTCCAGAATTCCTCCTCTTGCTCTTCATCTTGATGATGTGCAGACGGTGGGGTAGGGAGCTGGAACTGGTTCTAAATGACACTGTAGATTTGTGGAACCTCTTCTATAGAAGAGGTTAGAACTGGCAGGAACCCACCCCTGGATTTTAGTGATTCTCTACTCAAAAATTCTGCTACCGTTTCTCCAGAAATGGTCAGAACCTGCTTAATACCGTCTGTGGAGTGGATGTATCCCAAACAATACTGTTGACTCTGGTCAACCAGCATTTACATGCCACATCCTGGATAAAAGGAAGTGAACTTCCAAATAATATTTTCTGTCATCCTCACCACTCTATGTACAGATGCCAGGGGTACATGCATGCAGAAAACCTTGCTACAAGAATTTAAATGATAATCATAATTGATTATTCAGACTTCACTTGTCAACATTTACTGAATTCGTCTATTTTTTTCTAATCCTTGCTCTGCAGGTAAAGAAGAAAACAAAGACCAATGTATATTTTCAGTTCTTGATGATAAATAATGAAATGAAAGCTAAAATTGGGGAGATGGGAATATAAAAGCAGTAAATCTCTTTGTGAAAAAGAGAATAATATGTAAATGGAGGAAGACTGCAGAGGTAAAGTGTTTTGAAAGACACAATAAGGTAGCCTCCTTGGTTTATTGTTATTGGAGTAGATTTATAATTTATCAGCAATAAAAAAACAAAGAGAATCATAATATTAGTAGTCGGGCTTTCAAAATACAAATTGGTAAACCTTTAGCTCAAAGAGAGACCTAATTATAGTTAAAAAGAAACAAGTATGGATAATTAACACTGAGGTATCTGGATACAGAGTGGTCAATGAGAAACTAATAGAAAAAAATAGGGAAATGTAAAAATATTTAGATAGCAAATGTGAACAAATAATAATAATAATTGAAATCATGCCAGCATTGGGTGCTATAGAAAAAAAAATTGCAAAAGCACTTGGATACAATAGAACTCAATCTCTCTCATTTAAAAAAAAGTTTTATTACTTGAAACAACATTTATATCATAATAATATCTTCATTCTACATCCTTGGGAAGAATCCAATCATTAAAATACCAAATCCAAATAAAAATGTCTGGTAGACTATGTGTAACTAAATGAATAAATAAACAAATAAATAATAATGTGGTATTTCAAAACAAGCTTACTTTATTATTCATCTGTTATGAAAATGATTGTCACAATTTCATTCTATGCACTTCTATTTTTCTTGATTATCTCTTGCACTAAAAAAAAGTCACATTTATATCCTGATTTTGGCTTCTGAATACTTGAGTGAATGAACTGATTAATGTTGCTGCTTAAGCAAAGGTTAATTTATTGTGATGGAGACTAATTGGACTCTCCCTTTCCAAATAATTTTGTGATGAGTTCATGACACCTATTATTCCAAAGCAAAGTTTTATAAATAGTGAAGTAGTAGGAGGACAACTGATGATTACCTGGAAGAAGAAAGCTAGTTTAACTAAATCCTTCTATTAGACTGTTCAGATGATAGCAAATTTAGCAAATAGAGATGAATTTATCCAATTTATATGGCAACTTAAAGTCACTTGAAATGGTGGCCACATAAGTTGGACAAATAAATAAATGAAAAGAAAGAAATATTTATTTCTGCATCATTTTATATGGCTATCTATCTCTACAAATATGTTACCTTGGGTGGCATATAAATATAAATACCTTCCCTCCCTCCCTCCCTCCCTCTGTCTCTCTCTCTCATTCCCTCCCTCTCCCTCTTCCTTGGCACTAGATAAGAGTCAATGGAATCCAAGACTTGTTTGTCGGGATGTAATGACACTAGGCTTATGACTCACTTAACTCCACCATCTGGCTCTTCTACTTACTGTTCTACAGAAAAATCAGTGAAGACTCCTATGGTCCATAGAAACATGGTGATACTGGATGAGGTGCAAATATTAATAACCAAATATGGTCTAATTTGGGTGAAGCACAAATGGCTGCATCAGCCTTTTCAATTAAGATGGCTGCAAAGAAAGCTTATGGTCTGCTATAAACCCTAACAATTAAAATAAGAGCCACTTGGTTCAAATTTGGGTGGCAAAGAGGAAGTTAGAAAAGGGAGAAGCAATTGTGGAGTGAAAGATCAAGATCTTCATTCCTAGAATAAGTAGAGGAGCACACAGATGCTATTATGTAAATCTCAGTTTTGCCCTCAAAAGACATGAGAGGCTGGAGACAAGAAATAAAGATAGCAATAGCATTAGTATTTATACTTATATATTGTTTTTCAGTGCTTTACAGCCTTCTCTAAGCAGTTTATAGAGTCAGTACATTGCCCACAACAATCTGAGTCCTCATTTTACCAACCTCGGAAGGATGGAAGGCTGAGTCAACCTCAAGCCTCATGAGATTTGACCTGCCAAATTGCAGGCAGACAGTAGTCAGCAGAAGTAGCCTGCAATACTACACTCTAACCACTGCAGTATTGCACTCTAACCATTGCATCACCATGGCTCATAAGATTGCCTTGCCTTAACTCTGATTGGTGTAAGAGGGATCAGGCTTTCAAGACTTTGTGATCATATCCTATAAAACACTTGGACAAGTTCATCTACCATATGGCATGAGAATAGAATAGCATAGCATAGCATAGCATAGCATAGCATAGCATAGCAAAGAATAGAATAGAATAGAATAGAATAGAATAGAATAGAATAGAATAGAATAGAATAGAATAGAATAGAATTCTTTATTGGCCAAGTGTGATTGGACACACAATAATTTGTCTTTGGTGCCTATGCTCTCAGTGTACACAAAAAGACAAGATGCATTCATCATGAATCATAAGGCACAACACTTTATGATAGTCATAGGGTACAAATGTGCAATCAAATCATATGAGGAAACCATCAATATAAATCATAAAGATTCAAACACAAAGTTACAGTCGTAAGTGGAGGAGATGGGTGATAGGAATGATGAGAAGATTAATAGTAGTGCAGACTATTAATCACTACCATGTGGCATGTGAATAACTGCCACTTTCATTATTAAATTTGAACATAATTTAACTCCCAATTTAAACAAGTATTTTTGTTATAAAGACACAGAAAAAAATAATAAAAGCATGTAACAATAAAGATAAAGAAGTAAAAAAAGATGTGAAATTGAACATCAAAAACACTTAAACGAACAAGTCCATGTGAAAATTTAGGTGTTCAAGGCATTGAGAACTTTTAGAGGCCAGCTGGATCATGTCTCTCTGTGTGTGTGCATGTGTTGTGTATAGGAAAACTCATTGTTGATCTAATGTTCAATCATTGGGAATTACATTAGCATTAGAGATATTAATTGTTGCATATTCAATATGCAAATACCAGCTGCGACCTGATTGGTTGGTCGTTTTGACAGTTGGTCTGAGTGCTAGTATAAATACCCTGACAGTTGCAGGGAACGTTTGAGTCGCTTGTCACCTGTGTTATAATAAAGATCTGTCTTGCACATGGCTCCTGCGTGTCAATTCCCTCACAACAACAACCCACACGTTACAATACTGGCGACGAGGATGGGATTGATATGCGATTCCCGCAGAGCCTAACAACATCAGCCAACGTGAACGCAGGAAAAAAATTTTCTTTCCCACATTGAGGGCCTGTCAGGGCCGCCGCTATGGCCAGCAAGCGACATCAACAGCAGTACCCACCGCCGTGGGCCTCCGGTTGTAGCCAACCTCAGTAAGCTCCCAGGCGCGGCCTCCATCCGTCCGAGGGACGGGCCTCCTACGCTTAACCTCGACTGGACCCGCCGCCGCTACTCAGGGACGAGCTATGGACCGTGATGGCTAAACTGCGCCAGCTGTGCCTGCCTGCCTGCCACCAGCTGTTCCTACGGCACTCCAACTGCCTCGTTCCAACCGCTGCGTTCAACAACAGCCTCGTTCTCCAAGCTGCCACCTAGCACCACCAGCTACGCTCTCTCAGCCTGTCTAAAGCCTCTCCAACACTAGCACACTCACAACATACACCAGACTGTCCTCTATACCATGAGCACGTCCGCCATGAGCCTCCTTCCGCTGCAAAGGCCACCGCTTGCTTCTCGAACCAACGAGAGCTACAACACAACGAGAGCCTCCCTGCTGCAAAGATTCCAAAGGACCTGTTTTTTTTTTCCTGGTTCTAAAATTTAGCTACGAAGGACTCACCACCATCTTGAAACAGCAGAACTGGGGGGAAGGAGAGAGATTGAATATGCAAATACCAGCTGCGACGTGATTGGCTGGTCATTTGGTCTTTAGAACTGGGGGGAAGGAGTGTTGCATATTCAATATGCAAATACCAGCTGCGACCTGATTGGTTGGTCGTTTTGACAGTTGGTCTGAGTGCTAGTATAAATACCCTGACAGTTGCAGGGAACGTTTGAGTCCCTTGTCACCTGTGTTATAATAAAGATCTGTCTTGCACATGGCTCCTGCGTGTCAATTCCCTCACAACAACAACCCACACGTTACAATATTAATAATAATTACAGATCACCCCACAATGCTCTCTCACTCTTTAGGTGGCAACAGAATTAAAGCAAAGGTTTTGTCAGTAAGTTTTGTCAATAAGACAGCTCGATGCAAATTTTAAGGGCATTTAAATTCCCTTAGGCAGAATTGTATTTATTTATTATTTATTAGGCATCAATGTTCCTGATTTTTTATTCATGGCATTCTCCCTTTCATTTTTTTTTCCCACAGTAAAAATCTTGTGAGAGTGATGGGCCAACAGTCATCCTGTGACTTCCCTGCCTGAGGATGGATTGGAACCTAGATCTCCTTCATACAAGTTAAAAGTACTTTACCGCTATGCAATGTAGTACTGACTTCTGATTTTATCTAATTATAATTATCAGTCTCTAAAGATGGGAGTCCTTATCCCAAGCTTGTCATATTAATCTTACATCTTACAAGAAATAATTATTTCTAAAAATTCAACATATCCTCTTTGTTATCTCTGCCTAATCTACTAAATAGCAGGGGGATTGCTCAGCTTATATACTTTATAAAGTAACATAACATAGATTTTAAAAGCATACTGTTTAATTTTGTTTGTTTGTTTGCTTCAGATAACATTTTAATATTTTCTTTTTAAAAATAATAATAATAAACTATTGTTTTTCATAAACTAGCTGTCAGGTTTCCAAAAGATGCCCTAATGTCAACTCATAAAGCATTTTCATATCTGTTATCAAGTTGTCACTAGCAAAGGAATTAAATGTACTGAGCTGTGGAGATGCACAATGGTTAGAGTACAGTACTGCAGGCTACTTCTGCTGCCTGTTGCCTGCCTGCAATTTGGTGGTTCAAATCTCACTAGGCTCAAGGTTGACTCTCATCCACTGTGGCACAGTGGTTAGAGGGCAGTACTGCAGGCTACTTCTGCTGATCACTGGCTGCCAGCAGTTTGGCAGATTGAATCTCACCAGGCTCAAGGTTGACTCAGCCTTCCATCCTTCCAAAGTGGGTAAAATGAGGACCCAAATTGTTGGGGGCAATAGGCTGACTCTGTAAACTGCTTAGAGAGGGCTGTAAAGCACTGTGAAGTGGTATATATTGCTATTGCTATTTCTATTGTCTGAGCTGAAAGTAGGCTAGGTATTGTGATGTCTACAATTTCAAAGTATGCACTCACATATTCATGTCGATGCACATAAATTCATCCACACTTTTTTTAGCAACCAACTTAATTTTGAAACAGGTGCTTAAATTGTAAGATGTTACCCTAAATGTTTATTTCAGCCTCTATCTCATTCTTTAAGTCTGAAATCCTTTCATGAGAATAAGCTGTGTTCTCTTAAGTAAAATTTACCACTAATTAGCTATGCAACTGAGTTGACTATAGTCTTGGGAGATATTACACAGCATTGTATTTTGCACTTCGTTTTGAAAAGCATGCATTGGGATAGATATTTGTTTCAATAAACAAGTATTAACTGAATTATTGTGAGTTTTCTAGTGGTATCCTGCCTGTAATTCTAAGTGGCTGTACCTAACTGATGAGCCATGTAGAACATAAGCAAGTTCAGTCTTATTTAGTAGACAGTTCAGAGACCACCAGGAAATCTCTGGGATGTTGAAATACATTTAAGAAGGCAGTTTGAAATCACTTCTATATCATTGCCAAGGAAAATAATAATATATATCCATATCATCAGAAGTTGTATTTGATGCAAAGGGAATTCACTGAACCTATGCATTAATATTCTCAAATAACTACTTATTCTCTCTCTCTGTGTGTGTATCATTGTAACTTTAGTTAAATAATTAATTTGTAAAAATGAATAACTGATAAAATCTGCATAATATATGCAAACCTCTAAGGCAGATATTTCTCTCTCTGGGCACAATGGGAATATATCTGTTGAACAAAACTCCACATTGGCCAGTAAACATTCAGTTCCATTCAATTGCTCAGACCCTGCAAAGGATTATGGGTTCATTAAATGGAGATGATGATTCATGTATTCACTATAAAAAATGTCCTGGTTCACCTGGACCATAGTTGAACCCAAAATTTATGTTGCTAAGTAAAATATTTGTTAAGTGAGTTTTGCCCCATTTTTTACTTGCAACAGTTGTTAAGTAAATCATTGCATTTGTTAAATTAATAACATGGTTGGTAGATGAATATGGATTCCCCATTGACTTTGCTTGTCAGAAGGTTGCAAAAGCACTTCAACCCCAGCACTTCAACCATCATAAATATGAACTAGTTGCCAAGCATCTGAATTTTGATCATGTGAAATGCAGATGCTGTAACAGGCAGATGCAAAATGATTGTAAGTTACTTTTTTCAGTGCTGTTGAACTATTTCCTAAGTCTTCTGTTCTCAGCTTTCTTTGCCGCAAATGTTAGGATTTGAACATTGGATATTTAAAGTTAATTCAAATCCATCACCTTTCACATTCATCTGTATGTTTTCAAAACATCTATGCACATTAGTAATAGGAGAAGACTGTATTTGAAGAATAGAATGCTGGAAGTCTCAAACCTTTTCTCATAAAATCTTCAGGTCTTGGTTCTAACCCCTGGTTTATGTTAGCAGCTTAGGACATCAGTTAACTTATAATGATAGTGTGTATACTGCAGTGGTGGGTTTCAAAATTTTTTAGAACCTCTTCTGTAGGTGTGGCCTGCTTTGTGGGAGTGGCTTGCCATCCATGTGACTGGGTGGGAGTGGCCAACTTGTAAAATGTCGTGAAACTCACTTAACAATGCTCTTGCTTAGCAACCAAAATGTTGGCTCAGAAACTCTGGCATTTGAAGCATGCAAGTCTTAAAGCTGTCAAGTTACAAGACCCTTGCACCCCTAAAACTTTAGAAAAAATACCAGGGGTGTTCAAACTTGACAGCTTTAAGACTTGTGGACTTCAACTCCCAGAATTCCTCTTCCAGTCATGTTGGCTCAGGAACTCTAGCATTGAAGTGTGCAAGTCTTAAAGCTGTCAAGTTACAAGACCCTTGCACCCCTAACCCTTTAGGGAAAAAAACCAGCTTGACAGCTTTAAGACTTGCGGACTTCAACTCCCAGAATTCCTCCTCTCACTCTTCATCTTGATGATGTGCAGACGGGCGGGGGGAGGGAGCTGGAACTGGTTCTAAATGGCACTGTAGATTTGTGGAACCTCTTCTATAAAGAGGTTAGAACTGGCAGGAACCCACCCTGGTATACTGCCTTTCTTATGACCAGAAAGCCATAAATCAAAAAGGGAAATAACAGTATGCAAGCCCTATGTGCAGAGGTATCGCATCCAGAAGTGTTAACTCTTTTTCCTCCCTTTGGGATATAGACCGTCTCACAAATCTCACAAAAGCTAAACAAAAGGAAAATATAAAATGTATAAAACCCCATTTAACTTTAACTAGTAAAATAAAAATATTCAGTGCTGGGAAAAAAATCAAAATAGCAAAAACAATAGCAGTTAGACTTATATACTGCTTCATAGTGCTTTACAGCCTGCTCTAAGGTTTACAGAGTCAGCATATTTTCCCCAACAATCTGGGTCCTCATTTTACAAACCTCAGAAGGATGGAAGGCTGAGTCAACCTTGTGCAGGTGAGGATCAAACGCCTAACAATTGGGCAGAATTAGTCTGCATTCTAACCATGGCACCACCACACACTCCTAAATTATAGACAACAGATTTTTTTAAGTCAAAAAAGAAATGAATATTCTAGAAAGATCACAAGGTGATGGCTGGTGATCTGATGACTACTAATTAAAAAAAAACTCTTGTCAGAAATAGCTGTGAAGTGATAGAGGAAAGGTTTTGAATTATTACAAATCTCAAGATAAAGGACAATACAGGAAAAAAACCCATATATTTTCATGAAAACAAGTTTGAAGTTTGAAATCACTGATATTCAATTTCTACAACGTGTATGGTGAGTTGGAGAAAAGGACTTGCCAATTACAGTCAACAAAACTCAAAGTCTTAGCACTAATTCTTATGCAGACACGTTACCGATTTCTATAGCACTAGAAACTCCTAAAGCAAATACACATCTGCAACACTTAGTTGAATTTCAATGAGTGTTCAGAGACCAGAAATGTTAATTAGAATGTGTGGGTCATAATAGTGATCCTCCTTTTTTCCAGTCCCAGTTCATAGACCGATGGAGTTCAGCCAGGTTCTACCTCATGTTATTGAAAGAATTAAACATTTTCTTTCTCCAGCAAAGAAGGAGCCTGATGACAGTCATGTTTCTGATATCTATTGAATATCTGAGTCAGCAACCTACAGTCCGGCAAGCACTACATTCATAACAAAGTACAAAATGAGGAACATAGATTTTTTAAGCCGTTTTCATATTCATTATATAAAAATGGCATTTGAGCTGATGGTGACCAATCAGATCCTATGTTGATAGTGGGTAGCTCAATCAATTCAGTGTGCATCTTCTGTTAAAGAAGGAAAAACTGCATGTTTAGAATCATTTCAAAAGGGGTTGAAATAAAATGGCTTTTATTAATCCATATGACACCACATTTGTAAAATTCTATACATTTCTTGTTACCATACCGCAAAAAGTACATTGCAAAACTATGGAATCTTTTTTTAATGAAATGATAACAATGTTCTAAGGGGCTGCCACAAAGAAGAAGAGGTCTACCTATTCTCAAAAGCTCCTGAAGGCAGAACAAGAAGCAATGGGTAGAAATTAATCAAGGAGAGAAGCAATTTAGAACTGAGGAGAAATTTCCTGACAGTTAGAACAATTAATCAGTGGAACAACTTGACTCCAGAAATTGTGAATGCTCCAACACTGGAAGTTTTTAAGAAGATGTTGGGTAACCATTTGTCTGAAGTGGTATAGGGTCTCCTGCTTGAGTAAGGGGTTGGACTAGAAGGCCTCCAAGGTCCCTTCCAACTCTGTTCTTATAATAAAAGAAATGTAGAAATAACCTTGAAAGTGAAGAAGCTTTAAGAAATGTGCATGTATGAAATGGCAACATGGTCTATACTGGAAAAGCATGAGGAATAAGTGGAAAGGGAAACTTGATTGTGTTAGGTAGAATATGAGGGAAATATGGAAACTTTAAAGAATAGATTGGATAACAATTTGTCTGAAATGATGTTGGATTTCCTGCTTAAGCAAGGGCTTGGACGAGAAGACCTCCAAGGCCCCTTCCAATTCTATTATTCTGAAACGAAACACCCTCCAAATGACGAGGGGCTAAAATGGGATTCTGCCTATGAAGAAATGGGATTAACAGCTGTAAAAGAGGACAAGGAAAGGTATAACAAAGGAAAATAAATGTTGCAGTATAGGCAAAGTAAGTTTTTCTCCCTCTCTCACTTTGAAACTCATAAAAGAAAATATAAATTCTATGCACAGGGCATAATTAAACTTGCTGTCATCCAACAGAGTACCGGTAACAGACCTGCATGGTTTAAAAAAGGGACTGGAAAATTCATGGACAATTGAATTTGTATTACTCTGTAGGCTGAGCTGAGAGAAAGAGAAACTTGGCTCAAAGTCTTTTACATGGCTGACTGTGAAATTTGTTTCTTCCTGCCCTGCAATCACTGATAAACCACTCTGACAAAACCCTACACTTTCCATTTACAAAGCCTAATAAACAAATAGAGGGGGGCAGCTTTTCTGCCACCACTGTTAAATCATTAGAAATCAATTTCCTTGCCTGGTATAGTTCAGCTTATGGCCGGCCTGTAGTTTCTGATCTACCTTCTTTCCATCTCAGCAGATTTAACTGTCTAACCACCCCTCCCTATGCAGCTATTGTACATACAAATGAAAGTTACACATCAGTAATGTAATCCCCGTAGACTACATTATAGCATTTTAGAGAGTTTGTTTTAAAAGCACTTTCCAGCTCTTTTCTGGAGAGGGCTGCTGAATCGGCATAAAGTATGGCTGGCATACCTTGGCATCTTCTTCCCTTTTGATTTATAGCCTATTTTTAAAAAGCCGGATTCTTCCATTTGCAATGGAAGGAAAAAAAACATGTGTGAGGAAAAAGGATTAAATAATAAGTAATGGCAGAGTAGCTTAGTTGCTTTGTTGTTTTGTTTATAGCTTTATTCTTTTCTGTCCTGATTTAGTGTACACTACTACAGGGCATTTTATCAGAAGGTTGATACAAAAATAGAAATAAAAACACTGAGTTCAACAGCTGGACTAGGATTCTACTAAGATTTGCAATTCAGTAGTCAAAGTGGACAGTAAAGTTCAGTTGTGTTGATAATAGGAAGATAATTCTGCGGTAGAAATTATCCATCAACTAATCCATCATTGTGCACCAGAACAACTAGACACAAGGACAGTTTTTCCCCAAATGCATCCCTCTGCTAAACAACTAATCCCCACAAAACTGTCAAATTATCTACTAACACTGTATTACTATTATTCTTCTCTTCCTTCCTAAAACCTGTCTCTTTCCTAGTACCTATCTCTTTCCACTTATGACTATGACCATGTTGCTTGTATCTTTAAAATTTATATTGTTTTATTTCTTTCCTAGTATAATTTGATTGCTTATTAGTAATCTATGACTATCACTGTGTTGTAGCTTATGATTCTTGATGAATGTTTTCTATTTTATTTTTCTTTATTTATACTGAGAGTATACGCACAAAAGAGATATTTCCTTGTGCGTCCAATCACACTTGGCCAATAAACATTTCTATTCTGTTCTGTTCTGTTCTGTTCTCTCTTTTTTTTTTTTTGAGCTTGAATATTCCAAAACCTGGTCATCATTGGTCCCTATGGTAGCTAAGCCCGTGACCCGACAAATGCGTGCCCGACAACAACGCACCCGACAAAACCGTGGCGATAAAACCGCGACGTCGACAGTGCGCCCACAAAGGCGTGTTAACAAAAGAGCGCCCACAGAAACGTGATTACGGTTAAAGTAAGGGTTAGGGTTAGGGTTAGGGTTAGGGTTAGGGTTAGGGTTAGGTTTAGAGCGCGCTTCTGTTGGCGTGCTGTTGTCGGCGCGCTTCTGCGCTCATTTGTTGCTGCGATTTTGAACTCGTGTTTTTTTCCCAGTGGTTTTGTCGTGCGCTTTTGTTGAGCGCGCTTTTGTCGGTGAACCAGCTAAGCCAATAGATCAACTAATGAAGGAAGAATATCTTTCCCTACCCTCATATCTGTGACACCAAGGTTTATTAATGTCAAAAGGAGTGGGTAGACCAAACAAGAAAGAAGGAAAAAAGTTATTGAAATAAAAATGGTCAGTTTCTCCAAATAGGGCAAAATA
Organism: Thamnophis elegans; assembly: GCF_009769535.1. Taxonomy (NCBI): domain Eukaryota; kingdom Metazoa; phylum Chordata; class Lepidosauria; order Squamata; family Natricidae; genus Thamnophis; species Thamnophis elegans. The sequence continues at coordinate 60,312,230 of NC_045548.1, read as the reverse complement.
GAAGAGGCATCCGATTGACAGGATGTATTAGAAGGAGGAAACTTAGAAACATTCCATATTAGAATGGAAAATAACTTCTTTGCAGGCTTGTCCAGCAAATGACCTTTTCTAATGATCAGAATGAATAATGAATTAATGAACTATGTGATTAATACTCAGTTTAATTCAGTCCACCTGAACACAAAGGAAAAAATAGGGCAGCATGTTAACTGAATACTGACTGAAATAATGACATTCCAAAGATCAGGAGATCAAAGGATGACTGTTAGATAAAAATACCAAGGATCAGAGGATGATAAAGAACTATCCAAACTGCCTTCTAAGATTTCTCTTCAAACTACCTTATAAGTGTAATAAATATTTCCATGAAAAGAGAACCAGTTTGGCTTAATAATTAAGGCATCAGTCTAGAAATTAGAAATCATTAATTCTAGTTTCACCTTAGCCATGAACGCCAGTTTTTCTTTTTCTTTTTGTTTATTGGATTTATATGCCGGCCTTCCAAAGAACTCAGGGTGGCATACAACATGAAAAAACCACATATTACAAAAGTTAAAAAGGAAATTAAATAAAGTATCCAAAAAAACCCCAATTAATATTAACAATAAAATTTTACAAATAGATTAAAATTAACAATTAAATTAATCATTTATTTTGTTTTGTTCAGGCCAGGCCGGATTGCTGGAAAAGCCAACTTTTTAGGGCGCATCGGAAGGACTGAAGGTCGGGGATTATGAGAAGCTCCAGGGGCAGCTCATTCCAGAGGGAAGGCGCTCCCACAGAGTTAAGTGATTTGGGGCCAAATACAAGGAGACTGTGAGTTCTGGTCCCACCTTAGGCATAAAATTGGTACTATAAATCACACACACACACACACACACACACACACACGCACCAAAGGTGGGTTGCTAATTTTTTTACTACTGGTTTGGCTGCACTCACACGTGCATGCGACACTTCTGCACATGCACAGATGCACCCGGGCAGGTGGGCGAAGCCTCTCACCACCCTTACTACCAGTTTGGCTGATCTGGGCAGAACTGGCAGCAAACCACCTTTGAAACTTACATTTGGCACCCTTGCTCAGTACTTTTTTTTCCATAGACATTAAAATAGGTAACATAAATTGTATACCCACACATACAAACACATACAAACACACCCAGATCCAACACATCTGGGCTAGAAGATGATTGTGTGTCAGCTGGAAGAAGTGTATGGAGGATGTGCATGAAGTGTGTAAGAGCTTTTGCTTGTTACTTTTACCTTTGCCTGCTATTCTCTTGCTGTCTTTCTTCACATTGCAAAATCCACCTGAAATCAAGAAGCTACAAGATAACTTTTGTAACTACCTGATCACTAATTTAGATAACCTCTTGGCTTACATTAATTGGGGAAATTGTGCTGATCGGTGATGTGTATCTCTAATTAGGTGCATTGGCACTGAGAAATGTGTTAAAGAAGCAACTGTATTCAAGATTTTATTTTATAAACCTTTCATTTGTTGTAAAGTGGGCTATTGCCTTTTGTGATGATTGGACTCATCACTTCCTTGAGGATGGGGGCGTGGGAAATGAAGAAATTCCAGAGGAATATCACTCACATATGGACACCAACAAATGTATATCTATTCTTACTATTAATTATATAAGAACACCAGAAATTTCATTGCTGAATACTTTATGAGCAGAAAATTAACCTCTGAAATCAGAGAAGTAGGGATTCTAATATTTTCCACTGGCTTTCAGAAGCCTGTGTATAGATCTGCTTCACTGCACTTAAATTTAAAATATAGCAACAGGAATGTTTGGTCATTTAAAATAGGCTTTCAACGCTCTTTCTTTTTCCCTCCCTCCTTTCCTTCCTTTCAGGAATTTAATCTCTTGTAGGGGGAAAAAACAGGCAAAGAAACATATTGGCTACCCTATGGTTGAATCATTGATTCATTGATTGATTGACTGCACAAAGGAATAATTAACATCTTTTTAGAGTCAACATACTCTGCATGATTGGATAAAATCTAAGACTGCAGACCAGTGAGAAAGGCCCCTGAACTTCATAAATCTATGCATTTACTTCTGAATACACATGCATTCACTCAGGTTGAGGGGAAAATGGCTTACTTTGTGGGACTTTTGATCAAATAATTTTTCAAAATAAAAATGAGTGATGCCTGTACCGAGAAAAGCCTAAAAGATAGGGGGTGGGGAGAATCATAATAATCCTGTCAATTCTGAAGTCTTGAAATTGCCTCCATGATATTTTACACATTCCTTTATAAGAATTACAGTTGAAAGGGAGATGTGAGATACCTGGAAGAAAATACTTTGCTAAGAGAAGTGGTATGTAATATATATTTATATATATGGGGCACAGCATGATTTATAGTATACAAAGGCTGTTTCTATATATGCAGACAATGCGGGCAAATGTGTGGATGAAAGCACAGTAATGATTGCACAGGGAAAGAAAGATTGGTTTTAGAAAAGACAAGATGGAAAATTTGAATTTGATGTAGCTGAACTCCATTCAAGCTTAAAAGCTTTATCCTGTAGATAAGATTAGCTACCGTTTATGCCACTGCAGCTGAAGGGCACTCTTGGCAACTGACTGGAATCACATTAACAATGAAGAAAAGGAACTCGTTCTAGCCATAACTCCTAATGGAATTATAGAATCTATTCCAAATGGATGATCAGAACAGCCAAATGGTATCCAGTACATATATACAACTTCTGCACGTACAGCATAATGTGTTATGATCCATATGTAGCTGTTTTTTTTTAGAACAATGCTAGGTGGTTATAGAAGAATTGCACAGTTATTGCACTACTTCAGTTTCAAAAGTAGTCTAGTTGTTTTTCTTTGGATTTTCTATTTAGAATTGTGGAATTCCTTGAAAATCTCTGTTCAGGCTATGGGTGTATGACTTGAAGAGAAACATTTTTTAAGGGGAGTTCCATCAGAGATGGTATTCAGCTGGTTCTGACTAGTTCTGGCGAACAGGTAGCGGAAATTTTGAGTAGTTTAGAGAACCGGCAAATATCACCAGTGGAATGATTAGCTGTGTGGTTGTATCATGATTGGTAGATTGTTGCTGATTGGTGCTGGCTGTGTGTTCGTTGTTGTTTTGTGTTGTAATGGCCTGGATGGTGGGTGGGACTTGTTTGTTGACTAGGGCTGGTTTCCAGATGGCTGGAAGGTGGGAGGTATTGTCACATTTATTCATATTGTGGGGGTGTTCTGTTCTGTTCTGCTCAACATGAATAAACGTGACAATACCTCCCACCTACCAGACATCTGGAAACCAGCCCTAGTCAACAAACAAGTCCCACCCACCACCCAGGCCATTACAACATATATACATACATACATATATAACATATATACATATATACATATATACATATACATATATACATATATACATATATACATATATACATATATACATATATACATATATACATATACATATATACATATATACATATATACATATATACATATATACATATATACATATATACATATATACATATATACATATATACATATATACATATATACATATGTATGTATGTATGTATGTATGTACGTATGTACACACACACACACACACACACACACACACACACACATATATTCGTAGATTTTATATATATATATATGTATTGTGTCACAACCCCTGGTATGCCCAAATATGGAAGGGAGCATACTGCTTCTTTTTTCTGTCTTTCGGATCACCCTAGGAGCCATCCAGGCAGAAAGCCATTTTTTTATGTTGCCTTTGTTACATTTGTGCTGATAAATAAATAAAAGGAGACTAGTATAGATCTATTTCAAGCTATTTAGCTCTCATCAGCTAGCCATACCCTTACTGGGAATTGAACCTGGGCTGTATTACATATCAGGCAGTTGTATTAGTGGCTAAGCCTGTGGCTTAGTGGCTAATATATGCCCATATTTGGGGATACCAGGGGTTGTGACACAATACATACCTATTTCCCTGGCTTAGCTGATAAAAGAGGAGAGCTTGTGGCTTAGTGGCTAATAGAATTGCCTGTTATGTAATACAGCCCAGGTTTGATTCCCAGTGAAATGGCACAAATATAACTTAATAAAACAAAATCTGTTTCATGCAATAAGGCACACACATATACAACAGGGACAAGAAAATATGAATCATGCATTTGGTTCCTTTTCCAGTGAAATATGTCAATCATTTTAAAAGAGAAGCAGGACTTACTGTAGTATAAAATCACAAAGCTTATATAAGATAAAGTTGTACCTTCAAACTGAAAGTGAAAAAACGCTGACGAGGCACAAAGGACAAGGGCTGACCTTATAATTGGTCTCACAGGTTTTAACCTTATTATTCTTTAATAGTTGATTATCATTATTATATAATCAGGAAGAGATCCTTGTGTTAACCTGCATAATTAATTTGCCATTCTCTTCCACGATATTTGTAGGTTTCAGCTTAGGCAACAACCTTGTGACTCTCAGGATATTCTTTTCCCCATAGTTTAACCAAGGCCAACCCAGTTCACATTTCAAGAACAGCTAAGGCCATCAATATAATGCTACCCTGTTAATTTATTCTTTGGTCATATTCATTACTCTATGTCTCTTTTTCTCTCTTATTCATGTCCTCAAAGTACAGTAAAAACTTCGGCAATCAATTATCTGACATTAGTTGCATTTTGAAGGTTATTGCATATATTCTAGGGACATAAGTGAATTTGATTTAGACTATAAATATGTATCAAACCATTTGTACAGATCAGCAAGTTTTCTGTATTGCCAAAAAGTAAACATTATTTGGGGTGATAATGATTTAGCCAGAGTTGGCTTTTTCCTGTCTTGGCTCCTTAGTTCAGGAAAAATCAACTTTTTTCCTTGCCAATGGTACATTTGAAATATTGAAATTAAGTCAAAAGTATTTTTAAAAAAGCGGCTCTGATGAAGGAAAGTAACCATCACCCTGCTTTAGAAAGAATCTTTTTGTTTAGTTCTAGAGCTTCAGAGGCACTGGAGGCAAAAATGCAAATAACAAATATGTTAGCAAATACTAAAGGGATGTATGATGATGATGATGATGATGATGATGATGATGATGTATGATGATGATTTATTGCTTACTCCTACAGATGTTTAGACTGGGTTTGGCATTATTATTAATAATAACAGTGACTAAAGAAAGCAAATGTAGTATTCATAGTAATCGCTGCTTGAGTGTAATCCCAAAGAACTTGGAGCACACTTGAACATCATTGGCATCGACAAATTCACCCTCAGTCAATTGCAAAAGGCAGCTTTACTAGGAAAAGCTTACAGTCCTGCAATGTTGTCTTTAACTTCATCAAATATCCACACCTGGCTACCCAGGTCCTTAGGAAAACTCGATAGGTGGATAAAAATGTCAAATCGAGGCTGAATATCTGGCTGACTGTATGAACAAACCATCCTTAATAATGTGTGTGTGCGTGTTTGTGTGTGTGTGTGTGTGTGTGTGCCAGGATTGCCAGGATTAAGTGATGCAGTTGTGTGTCATTATGCTTTACAACTGCATCACTTAGTAACAGAAATTGTAGTCCTACTTAACAGTGCTATTTGTACCAATGTGACTGAGATCCATTTGAAAATTCAGTATTACATTAACAAATGTCCACAAAAACACTTATGGGAAAAATATATTTTTCATGCAGCAAGTATAATGTTTTAAGGATAGCGCCAATGAAATTAACAAAGTAAAACATATACACAAAAGTAGATAGAGAGATGATAGATAGATAGATAGATAGATAGATAGATAGATAGATAGATAGATAGATAGATAGATTAGAGGTAGAGGTAGAGATAGAGATAGAGATAGAGATAGAGATAGAGATATATTATTCACTGCTAAAGATAAGCAACTTTGTCAATTTAATTTTAGAGGACTTTGACATTTGATCTCATTCATGAATCTGAGAAGAAATCTCTGTTTGGGTTTGTTATTGTAGTCCTTTCGATTATGTGTGCATTTTAAATTACCTGAAACGTATTGCATTCTTGCCTGAATTCTTTTCACCATGTTGATATTTTTGTGTACAGATTTTTTTTTAGATACACATTTTCTATGGAGATTCTCAGTCATCCCAAATGAGAGATGGGTTGCCAATTTTTTTACTACTGGTTCAGGTGCTCTCATATGTGCAGATGTGTCTGGGTGGGTGGGCGGAATCTCCCTTTTTTCAAAAGGCAACTGGAGTTTGTTTTTCCTACATTGTATGTCTTCTGAATTACAAACTGTATTACAAATTCAAAAAAGGCATAGCTACTCGGGGAAACACCCATGCAAGTCTGCTTCAGGAGATCCAAACAAAGCATGTTTCAGAAATATTAATTCCCTATCTATATTAATCATTGATTCTTCAGGGTGGGTGGAAATGATTTACATTAAAAATGCCCTTTTATGTCATGTACTTTGAAAGGACAAGAAACAATGGATGCAAACTAATCAAGGACAGAAACAACCTGGAATTAAGGAGAAACTTACTAACAGTGAGCACAATTATTCAGTGGAAAGGCTTGCCTTCAGAAATTGTGGATGCTTCATCACTGGAGGTTCTTAAGAAGAGATTGGAAAGCCACTAAGTCTAACATGGTTTAGGGTTCGCCTGCTTGCATAGGCTAGAAGACTTCCAAGGTCACTTTCAACTATTATATTCTACTACACAAATTTCATTCACTAAAATAATAAAATTGAAACAATAATGTTCCATTTACAAGACAGAAGAGCATCAATAATGGGTAGGTTTATATTGGTCATTTGATAATCATGCAACTAAGTCTCATATCTCAAACTATAATAATAGATGACCCCAAGGGATTATTACAGGTATTAGTACAGTATTACAATTATGAATGTATTGATAGATATAAATCTACCAATATTTAATTCTATCTATTTACAGACAGGAAATTTGAAAAATACATGGTTAGTTTGGCAAAAGGCTTAATGAAATGGCTTTTCAATGTCTCCACTTGGTCTGGGCGTGAAAGCTGCATCTGTTTTCTTCCTGAAATCCCATTGCCAGCACTTCTGTCATTTTAAATTATAAACCAGAGCTTTCTGCCTACAGGTGTTACAAGCAAACAATTCTATAGTGCCAAGAAAAGGAAACAGCACTGATGCAGATAAAAGGGTTATTTTGAAATCGATGCAGGACATACAGACAACTTTCAGACAAGGGTTTACAATCTAGTTGCACCAGATTTCACCCAGGGTGATAGTTGAAGGCCCTCTCTGCTTGAGATACTACAAAGATAATAAATATCTCAAATGTGATTCTACATAACACTTTTGTGAATAGAATTGAAAATGGTTGGCAGTTTTCATCTCTGTAGTTCAGTTTAGCCTTATCCAGCTGGCAGAAGCTCTTCACTTCAGGTCTATTTCAGTCTGTCACAAATCCCTTTTGATTATTTAGAGTGGTCTCTGCATTACCCCTTCGTTAATGACTAATCCTCCAGAAAGTTGGCATTTTAGGAAGAATACTTGCCCTTTGTAATGTAATTATAAGTGTCTGGATTTGTGTTAAAAATATTTCAGTTATTTATTTATGCCTTTGAATAGTATTAAATCATAGTGACTGCTTGGACAAGTCCATGCAATTTTCTTGGCAAGATTTCGAAAGAGGTTTGCCATTATCTCTTTCCTATGGCTGAGAAACAGGGACTGTGCCATAATCCTCCCACTGGCTTCATGCCTAAGGCATAAGTAGAAGTCATGGTCTCTTCGTTTTAAGGTTCATGGCTCACTACATCAAACAACACACCTACATATTTGACAACAAATAATAATGCTGTAACTCTCAACACATTCAATGCCTTCAAATTTTAACTTCTAGATGGAATGAAAGTAAATATAACTAAAGGTGATTTCTACTTGTATCTCTTAGTCAAGGCAAAAAATAAAATATTAAACAAGTCTAATTAAGGAATTTTATAAGCCCGCAATTGTCGAGAACGTATATCAGACTACCTTCTTTTTATGACAGAATGACTGCATTGATAGAACAAAGACATGTTAGAATCATGCCCTTAATTTCAAAAAAGATTTCACAAGGACTTGCACTATTACTACAGTGACCAGGGGTGAAATGCTACGGTTCAGGCGCTGGTTCGCCCGAACTGGTAGCAAAAAGTGCTAGAAATCGTACAGCACAGCTGATTGTGGCACAGCTGATCCTTGGAACTTAAAAAAAACTTTTTAAAGCATTTTTTTACTACTGGTTCAGGCAAACCAGTAGTTTCAATGATCAGCTGTATGACAATCAGCTGTGCCGTATGATTTATATTTGCTAGAAAGCAGGAAATCCTACTTTCTAGCAAATCTAAATCATGCAGCACAGCTGTTCCCCCTCCTCACTGTTCTACTTATCTATGCAGACTCAGAAAAGGCTTCTTAATCCTTTTTCAGAGCTGTGTGGTAGTGCCTGCAGTGTGCATGGACACAAAGTGAACCTGTAGCAGACTTCAGAGCATTTCACCCCTGACAGTGACCATATTTTCTTTCAGAAAAGAATAAAGAACAAAGGAATAGATACATAAAGGTTAAAATAAATGTTTATATTTGTGCCTCCGAGTTGACATAGAATGAACCTATAGCCAGTCATGAACAGTAGCCAGAATAAAACATTGACCAAGTGAACCTATGTATCTGTTGTCCCCACTGATCTATGAGACTTGAGGGAATATTTGGAGTAGATTTCAAAGATTGGAGGGCATGAAGGATAAATCCAACAGCAAAAGACAAACTACATGGATAATGTCAGATGGAACTCCATGTATTATTGGTGGCATTGTCTGTTCTAGCCAACAGCAATATTGTAAAGATGGAACTGATCTGGAAAGCTTTTTCCTGATATCATGCCATATTTATTTTTACTACTATTGTTTGTAATTTTATGGTTGGATGTTAATGTTTTTATCATTGCTATACTGTGGATGATTTTATAAGTTAAAGTGAAAACTAATTTTATAACTTCAATAAACTGATAAGAGCCGCTGAATTGCATCGGGATAAAAATGTGGAGAATGAATGAATAAATAAGTAATTGTCATGTCTCAAGACCCAAGGATGAGTAAAAGTGGCTGTGTTCATCTGGTCCATAAGAAAATCTGAAGACTTTCATCCTGGTAACCAAAAATAGAGCCTCATATTTTGTTTTTTGGACTTATTATCATTTAGCACAAAATATCTCCACAGATAATGTATCATTGAACATGCATCATTTTCACATTTTAATTATTACTTGCTTTTGGAATATATGTTTTCTTCTCATTATTGCTCAGTTTTTTAGTTTATTTCACTTAAAAGAATATTGACCACCTGGACTGCTTGCTAGAGTAGAAAGATATAAATTGAATGAATGAAAAATTCTATTCTGTGCTGAAATCGGAAATTATCAACAGCTGTGTTGAAATAGTTCTCCACTAGTTACCATCTGTCAGGATAATTCAAAAACCAGAACTGAGAATTCCTTGTCTGCATTTGATATCCCATGCCAAATCTGGTATTGGCCAACATTGATGTAAAATATTCAGTATTGAACTAGAGTGAGGTCAGTGTCTGATCTGCAAGGTTAGTTTGGATTCTTTAGTATTAATTTTTCATATCAAATTGACCAATTTTGATTTTCATATGGTTGGTAGTAGCATAAGTACCAGGGAGAAATCATATTATTGCATTGGTAGACCATCATCATCATCTTCATCATCAAAACATCTGGTTGGGAGACAGATGGCTTTATAATATTTTAAATAAATAAAATCATCATCACATTGAGCCGAGGTGGCGCAGTGGTTAAATGCAGCACTGCAGGCTACTGCTAGATCAGCAGTTCAGCGGTTCAAATCTCACCGGCTCAGGGTTGACTCAGCCTTCCATCCTTCCGAGGTGGGTAAAATGAGGACCCGGATTGTTGGGGGCAATATGCTGACTCTCTGTAAACCGCTTAGAGAGGGCTGAAAGCCCTATGAAGCGGTATATAAGTCTACTGCTATTGTGACATAATGTTAAAATAATCTGCGTGTGAAAAAGAATACAAATGAAAAAAATATCTGCAGGAAGATTTTGTTGACTGATGTATGATAGAATACAGTCTGTATGATTGGTTTGTGATCCATTATATCATGTGAATTCATAATTAAGATAGATATTTGAGCAGTCATGTGTTAGGTAACGAGGAATATGTTGTTCACACACAGACATATAATTAGTTCTGGGTAAATGCAGAGGTCACTATCAAGGATTCATATAGAAGTTTGTTCATGCCCCACATTTTAAAAAAAAGGTTTGAGAAATGGAGGCTTGTAACACTCTGGAGTTATGTGTAAAGTTGTAAAACAAAGAAATTATTAAATCAAACTCGGTGCTCTAATTAGTGCAAATTGAGAATGATTGTGATGGGTTAGAGAAATGGGCTGAAAGGAACAGAGGGAAATTTAAGACAATTGCCCATTTTTTCATTCTGGCAGCAGAAGACAAATGCACAAGTATCATGATGAAGCCGTGCTTGGTAATATTATTGCGAAAAAGAACTTGCAATAGCAATTAATCTGAATATGAAGTAGCAATGTGATGTGAAAGCAAACAGAAGCAAATGAAATTTCAGGCTTCGTCTGTTGAGCATCTGAGTGGCATGGAGCTGAAAACAATTTAGCCTTTGACAGTGAGAGAAAAATGCTCAATTCTTTTATAAAGTGGCTTTTTTGTCTACTTTGCCAATATATGATCCACAAGTACTTTAGCAAAGCAAAAGGATTGTATCAAGCAGGGGGTCAAAACTTTTTAAAGGGTTTATAGAAATAAATGATACATATATATGATATATGTGATGCATCAGAAAGCAATACATTAAGCAATAGATGACAATAATGATTAGACAGGAGAAAAGACATGAGACACCTTAAAATATTTGCATCTCTTCTTCATCCTATTGTTTGATTGATGGTCCCTGAAAGACTAGTTTCTTCACAAAAAGAAATGTTTGGACTCTAAGGAAAAATATGGTGTGTGAAATGTTAAAAGGAGGCATACATGTTATGTTAAAATGCTAATCTCACTTTTCAAAAAAATGTTATGAGGCCTAAAATTCCACACATCCACAGTACAATTATTTTCAAATCAAGTGAGGTAATTGTTTCATTTTATTCTGTGTTGGTTAGACTCCATGAAATGAAACATGTCCAATTCTAGGTGCCATGATTTGAGAAGAATTGAAATAATACAACGATTACAAATTCTGTCGTAGGAACTGGAAGTATCTGGAAATGTTTAGTCTTGATAAGAGAAGGCTGAGAACACTTTTCAAATATTTGACAAATGCTACATAAAGAAGGCCAGGAATTGTTTTCTATAATTCCAGAAAGTTGAATCCAAAATAACAAATTTAAGCTGTAAGAAAATAATTTCCATTATATGGTTTTTAAAAAAAAATATAATACAGAATGTTGACAATCAAATCAATTATGCAAAGGTGGGTTTATTTTCAGAGGATTGTTTACATGGAGTCATCTGTCAAAATTGTTTTAATTGGATCTCTGTATTGAGTAGGAAATTGGGCTCAACAGCTTTAAGGAACTTTTCTAACTCTATGCTTCTGTAATCAGGACAATTCCATTACCCAAGTTGTCCTATACATAAATGGAGCAAACAGCTAAGGAAAACAAGTAGAATCTTACCCCAAAATCAGAGGTCTCTTGATCATTGAAGTTGAAGCCAAAGTAATACTGGTACATATTCTTCCCTGCTCTACCAGAGATTAAACATTATCTGTTCTGATAATTGATGGCCTAAGATTCAAAATGGTGTTTTAACTGCAGGGGGTAGGTTCCTGCTGTCATTACTACCAATTACATTTTTTTCAATGAAGATTGTTCTGGCATGTGCAGAACAGAAAAATCAGAAGACTGATGGTCCCACTGAGGATAGCGAACTGGTAAGTCACGTGTCCTCTGGAGTTACTACTTATTCAGCCGAATGGTACCGTAGCGGTAAAAACCTACCTCTGACTGGTTTTGTAATCATAGACTGGGTACCCTTTGTTTAGCCTCTCTTTAAAGAGAACATGTACAGAAAAGGCAAGAAAGTTTATCACTGAAATTGTGTTGTTCGATCTGTACATTTGGAAGCAGTAAACTTCAAATTGTACATGAATTTTATCATATTCAGGGCTGCAGAACAGTGTGGCAGTTTTAATGACTGACCTTGAATTGAATGTGTTCATTGTGTGATGTTTTGGTATGATCTGCTGACTGAAAGGATTCCCCCTCCCTTTAAAAAACAGTTTAGGGTTAATCTCTACCAAGCTTTGCTTAGCTGGGTCTGACTAGAACAGTTGATGCATTTGATGGTTTTGTAAATAGCTGCATACCGACATGATTGTGTTAGGAACTTATTGAGTGTGACAGCTAGGTTTGTTGACATTGGTAGAATGCAAATCTTCATCTGTAATAACCATCTGGTGTCTGTTGGCAAACCATTATTTTATCATCTGAAGGATATTGTTCATTAGAGAGCTCTTTCCACCACACACTGTAAGTTATTTATGTAAACAGCCTCTTTTCTCAGTGTAATACTTAGAGTACTAATAAAAGCAATAGGCAACAGCTTTGTTTTGCTTTAGACAATATTACAATTTATAATATTACAGAAAAACATACGCCTATAAATCAAGGCAGATGAAATCAGGAGCCATTTTTCAGCTGTTTGTCTCATCACAAAATAGAAAAGGGCGGACAACTTGAAAATTAAGAGGGGGCCACCTCAATTTACTTTCAAAAACCTTTTGCAATATATCACTTCTGGATTCAGACAGTATCGCTCATTTGGGAAACAGGGAGAAGAGATAGAGAGTGATGTCAAAAAGAGAGTGAAGGAAGCAGAAAGGGAAGAAAAGAATAACCTCTCCAGTTCTAGCTAGAATCATTGTTGGATCAAAGTCAGCCATTTCTAGCAGCAAGCAGATGCCAAGTTTCCTGTTGCTCTAAGGAAGGCAAACATTTCTCATTCTCTCTCTTCATCTGTCTACACAAACATAGCTTTTGTTATGTATCGTATATAGTTGTGAGTTGAAGTTCTCAGTCTGGTCCTCCATTGGAGCAGGAAAATACTCTCTCCTGATTGGTTGTTGGCTGATCAGCTTCCCTATAAAAGGCTGTGTCAGCCAGAGAGAAACAGTTGCCTCACTGGCAGTATTGAATAAAGAACTGTTAGAAGTCACTCAGGCATCACCTCCATTCTTCACCCAGAACATAACAGCTTTTACCAAAAGTCAGCCCCATAAACAATTTGTTAGATAAATTACATTAAATGTTTGAACTGGTCGCTACTTTCTTCTAAACAATTTCTTAGTCATTTGACACATGACCTTTGAGCTTCACTAAGTAAAGTACAGAAACATTTTCTCTGGTGTTCACAAATTATGGTCTTTAAATCATATATTGTCCTGTGTGGATGGACTTTAAGTTATGTGTGTGTATAAAAAATTAAATCTGGATACAGATTTTGCTTTGCATGGGAATCCAGCCTCTCAATGGTTGCCCCAAAGTCTCTTTTTCAAGAGGCCACTGGATTTTGTTTTACCTTAAAAACATTTTATTTCTCATCCAAAAACCTTCTTCAGTTCTGCAAAGTGAAATGTCTTCAAGGAAAAACAAAGGAAGTCCAGTGGCCTCTTGAAAAAGAAACTTTGGGAGGATCCAGGTTCTCCTTGTATCTACAGCTCCAAAAGTAACAGATTTACCTAAAATTTCTGGAGTGCTGAATTTCTCATGCATTTTGGGTTCCTATCTTATTCTTGAACTACACAACCACTTGCCTTGGAATAAATCTATGAAGAATAATCACACTTACTGCATATTTGATTAAACAGCCAGAATTGGATTGCCCGTTCAGCTTTAATTTTCATGTCACATAGATAAGAGACATTCCTTTCTCTGCTACTGAAACGTGGGCTGAAAAACATTCAGGCATCCTAAATGCAACATGTATTATTTACCCAGAGTACGTGAAGCAAGCTTGTTTACTCTTGACATGCTGCTCTGAGATGCAGATGTGATGCTCTCTAATCCATGAAGAGTCAAGCTGGGACTGATTACCTTTGAGTAATGTGACTTCCCTGCTTTTGCAGAAGCCAGGTTGGTCAGTTGAGGTGAAGCACTAGAGCTGTTCTTTTTACTTGACACTTTTGTTTGCAGTATCTGTGTTTCCTTCAAAAATCCATCAATTTGGAATTCTCTCTCTCTCTCTCTCTCTCTCCCTCTCTCTCTCTCTCTCCACCACACACACACACACCACACACACACCACACACACACACACACACAGAGACAAACACACACACACACACACACAAAGATAGAGAGACACTGCAACTTCACTTTAAGCAGCCAGGTTTGAAAGCTAATCGTGTTCTTCAGATGACAGGAGACAGATATTCTCTTTTCTCTTAACTCCCCAAACATTATTTTAACATTCATTGACAGTGCAATCATTTGGAAGGGGGAGGGGTTTTTTAATATAAAGAGAGTACAAATGGTGATTTATGAAGCATTTCCATCTTTTATACTTCTCCAATAAAAGGGATTATTGCCAATTCCTAAAAAGATTGACTCAGCCTTCCATCCTTCCAAGGTGGGAAAAATGAAGGCCCAAATTGTTGGAGGCAAGATGCTGACTCTGTAAACCTCTTAGAGAGGGCTGTAAAGCACTGTAAAGTGGTATATAAGTCTAAGTGCTATTGCTATTTGTCTTTGTATTATTATTTCCTTCCAAATGAAGGAGGTACAATATAATGTGGCTTTCAAACTAGGAGATGTCAACAGGCATAATGATGAAGAATAAACCAGATAAACATTGCGGGAATGCCTTGTTATATGCTGAAGGATTATTGGATTTTTTAAAAAAAGTGGGATAAAATTTAACTTTGCACCTATGGCATGTGGTGAGAAAAGGGACAAAGAGAATCACCAAGAAAAGATCTGCTCTCAGTGATTTGGTTTCATCTGGATGAGGACAGAATACTGAGAGATACCAGAAGGAATGCAGGTTGCTCCCATACAAAGAATGCTGAAGGAGACATGAGGAAGATCTGAGACAAGACAAGTTCATCCATTTGTTGATCCACATTAATAACACTCATCTTGGTCACTCATGCCTCCCGTGAGGACTCTAGTTTGGCTGTGATTAGTCCCTAGTTAATAAGTAGAAAGCAGAACCTTACTGATAATTTATATAATATGATATGGGAAGGGTATACCGTGACCCGACAAAAGCGCGAACGTCATAAGTGCGCCGACAACACCGCGGCGCTAAAATCGCGATGTCAAAAGCGCACCGACAACAGCGCGCCGACAGAAGCGCGATTTAATTTAAGGTAAGATTTACAGTTAGGTTTAGGTTTAGGGTTAGGTTTAGGGTTAGGTTTAGGGTTAGGTTTAGGATTAGGTTTAGGGTTAGGTTTAGGGTTAGGTTTAGGTTTAGGTTTAGGGTTAGGTTTAGGGTTAGGTTTAGCGTTAGGTTTAGCGTTAGGTTTAGGGTTACGTTACAGCGCGCTTCTGTCGACCCGCTTTTGTCAGCGCGCTTTAGGGCTAATTAGTCGCTCATTGTCGTGCGTTTTTGTCACCGCGCTTTAGACACCGCGGTTTAGTCAGGCGCGCTTTTGTTGTCCGCGCATTTGTGGTGGAACCAGGGTATACACCATATAGTACAGGTGAAGCTCAACTTACGACTACAATTGAGCTCAAAAGTAGGTTGCTAAGTGGGAAATTTGTTAAGTGAATTTTGCCCCATTTTACAATTTTTCTTGTTACGTTTCTTAACTGAATTGCTGCAGTTGAGTAACATGGTTGTTAAGTGAACCTGGTTTCCCATTGACTTTGCTCATCAGGAGGTTGCAAAAGCTGATTATATGACACCAAGTCACTGCAACTGGAATGGGCTGCGATGGGTTCACCCGATTTAGAAGAACCTGTAGCTAATGTTATGGCCGGTTCAGAGAACCTCCAAATCCCACCCTTTACTGGCCCTTCCCACCCTTCCCCTCCCAGGTCTCCACGTAGCCCATTTTAGATGTGAGGTAAGTGCATGGCCCCCACGGAGACTCAGGAAGGGGGGAAAATGGGCCTCCCTGAAAATCCGGAAGGGCCTCTGGAGCCTGGGGGAGTCCATTTTCGCCCTCCCAGAAGCTGAACAAAAGCCTCCGGAGCCTGTGGAGGGCAAAAATGCCCCCCATACCATGGTGTAGGAGGCCAACTAGGCCATGCCCACCATAGCCATGCCCACCCAGAAACTGGAAAGACGACCCATTGCTATTTTTTTTTAATTAAATAGTTTTTTTGTTTTTTATTTTCAAAACAAACATAACACATAACACATCTTCTTCGACCTGTTGCTAAAATTTTTGAAGCCCACCCCTCACTGCAACCACCATAAATGTGAATCAGTTGTCAAATATCCAAATAAAAATGACATGACCTTGGAGATGCTGCAGTAGTAAAGTGTGAGAAATGGTCACAAGTCACTTTTTTTCAGTGCCATTGTAACTTTGAATGGCCATTAAATGAACTGTTCTAAGTCAAGGACTACTTGTAATCAGGTTTAACTGGAGTAAAACATAATCTCACTTTTTTTTCCCTCCAGAATATCTTCTTATTTAAAATGTGTGCATGCAGAAAAGTTCAAGAAGGTTAACCCTATATTTCTGATTAAAGTCTTATCAATTGATTTGAAGTATGGGACTGGTTCAAATTACCAGGCCAAGTTATCTATTTCCCCTCATTTCTTTCCTTCTACCCCATTTTGGACATTGATTACCATTAGAATTGCAAACAACTTGATCTAGGCATGCCATGTGTTAATTAGATGACAGTGCAAAAATTTAAGCAAATCACTGATTATCATTATTTTTTATAGATGCCCAGTGTCATAAAAGGTTAAAGTAAAGGTCAAAAAGCAACATTTCAAATTGATCTTGAATACCAACTGAGAGAGTCTTAGAGTTTAAAATCCTTTTCATTTGATTAGTGGATTAGTGTAAAGTTTGGTTCTTTCATCCAACTTTCATAAAGATGGATGTTTTCATGATAACATTTGTTTTGTATAAATTATGGATAGCAATAGCAATAGCAATAGGATGAATGTGTGCTTTGCAAAATCATAGGGCATCCTGCTACATATTATGATTGTTTACATTTGTTTTACTTGTGTATATTAGTCTTACTGGATTTATTATGAATTTGTGAACTAATTTTATTGGATCAAATTTTGAAATGACTTAGGTTTTTTTTGCTGTGTACTGTGCCTTGCCATGTTTCTTCTTCTTCTTCTTCTCTCTTCTTCTTCTTCTTCTTCTTCTTCTTTCTTCTTCTTCTTCTTTTTCTCTTCTTCTTCTTCTCCTCCTCTTCTCCTCCTCTCCCTCCTCTCCCTCCTCCTCTCCTCCTCCACCTCCTCTTCTCCTCCTCCACCTCTCCTCCTTCCTCCTCCTCCTCTTCTTCCTCACTCCTCTCTTCTTCTTGTCTTCTCTTCTTCCTTTCTCTCTTCTCTTCTTCTTTCTTACTCTCCTTCTTCTTCTCTCCTCTCCCTCCTCTTCTTCTTTCTTTTCTCTTCTCTTCTTCCTTTTCTTTCTCTTCTTTCCTTCCTCTTTCTTCTTCTTTCTCCTTCTTCTGTCTTCTTCTTCTTCTTCTTCTTCTTCTCCTTCTTCTTCTTCTTCTTCTTCTTCTCTCTTCTTCTTCTGGCTTTCCCCATGCTACACTTCAAATATTGAATAGCGAGCTTTATGCTTACAAATAGAACTTCTACCAGATGATTGAGACATAATACAAAAATATGGTGTATGATTAGGTGACTCATATGGTGAATATTATAATGCGGCTATAAAACTTGGGCAAAAATCTACTTCTGATATAGATCAGATTTTGAGGTTACATTTGACTGCACAGAAGCCCAATTATTTTATACTGATTGGTCTGAAATACATATCACTGAAATTAAGCTGTCTTGCTATGAAATGAAAGAGGCCAAGGTTTTAGGTTCTCATACAAGTGGTGCATGTAAACTGAATCATAGTATAATTTTATATCTGAAAGACTTATCTGAAAGTTCTACAACAGCCCTGAAATTCAGAAAGGCTACTGAGAGTTACAGTAAATTTATCTTTGTGGTATAATTTTTCGGGTGCATGTGTAGGACACACATAATGAAATCTGTTTCAGCACATCTAAAATAGGGTGCATGAATGAAGAATATGTTTCTATCATCTCTGTGGAGATTCTCAAACTTCAGCACAGGCTTGCCCAAAGAGCATTTTCAAAGGACTTTGTTTTCCCTGAAAAACCTTTCACTCTCATCCAAAAAGAACTAAAGAAGCTTCTTGGTGAGAAGTGAAACACTTCTAGGGAAAACAAAGTCCAGTTTGTTTAAAAAAGCATATTGGGACATGCTTCTACCTGTTCATCCTCATTTACAAAATGTTTAAAACTGGGCTGAAAAAAAACCATATGACCACAAGGATTTAAAAAATTAAGACTCTGTATAGTTGTTGCCATCTGGAATTGGCAGCCCAGATCTGATAGCAATAGCCCTTATATATCACTTCACACTGCTTTACAGTCCTCTCTAAGTCGTTTATAGAGTCAGCAATGCCCCCAACAATCTGGTTCCCCGTTTTACCAAACCTTGGAAGGATGGAAGGCGAGTCAACCTTGAATCTGAGATTCGAAATGTTGAATGCTGGCAGCAGTCAGTCAGCATAAATAGCCTGCAGTACTGCATTCTAACCATTGCTCATAGTCCGAATTGAAGGAATATTTAATGAGAATTTGAAAACCATGTGAATCTGACCCATGAAAAACATATTATGAAAAGGAACTGCAATGAAATGGGAAATTATAACATATTGCCTAATTTCCTTTATTTATAAGGCACACACAACACAACAACAACAATAACCCCAAAAATATCAACCCAGATTTTTAGCTGAACATGATTGGCATTCCAGATAACAAAACGTTGTGGAAAAATATGCTTTATTCAATAGTCACAATTTGAGTAGTCAAACAGGATTGAAGTATTATCTTTCCCCTCTTTCTATACACACATGTACACAAGGACACACAAAACCTATTTGGCTTAACAGTGAATTAAATCCTAAATTTGTTTTACACAGTCACCTAAGGCTTTCAGAAGAGAAACTCATCCATAGAATAGAATATATAATATAATAGAAAATAATGAAGGATGCATAATTTAAATGACTAAATAAAAAAAGATGTTCAAACCATAATTAATTTATCAGAGAACCTGCCAAGTAGTGCCAATTGCTAAAGAGAGCATTTAAAAAAGCATTATATACTATGATTGATTATAAGATGTTTCATTGATGGACTGCATTTATTCATTGACAAAACACTTTATTCCTTTCCTTAACACTGTTTGTTTAAATACAATGATTTAGAAGAGGATTAAAATTCAATGCAGTAAATTGAAAATGCACCTCTTTTTATTGGCTTTAATTTATTTTATGATTGGTTGTGTTTTTGGGTTTCTTTCTGTTTTTGGAAATAATTTACAAGTTGAATCATGAATATTATGTAAGAGTCTTAACACAACACACATACACACGCACACTAATGTAAGTGTATGTACTTGTTTATTGCTGTTATAACTTTATTTTGTCTTGGATGACGGCCTAGGAAAAGGGGCCAAGAGTAACATTAAAAAAAAAACAGCTTTAAAACACAAAGAGTGAATCAATAGACAGAATATCTTTTCTAGTAACAGAAGGAGGAAAAAGTCCAGGAGAAACTCAAAAGAAAGCTTTGAAAAGATTTCCAGAATGACCCATACATGACTACAGGAAATATAACCCTGACAGTGTCTGTTCCAAGTAACCCCCCAATGAAGAAGACTCCAAGGCTTGAGTTCCTTCAAAGTTCCAATTTATTAGAGATGTCATATTGGCATATCTGAGAAAACCCGAATCGGAAAGCTTCCAGGTTTTCCCCACCCAGTTGAAAGTTCAAGTCCTGCCCAGCACCCACACATCCATCACATAGTCCAATCAGGCACTGTCCCAACTGGAGATGTCTCCCAGTCACACCACCCCAGGTACAGGGTAAGATGTTCTTGACAGTCTGAGAAAGGAATGCTATTTAGACTATACAGTATGTCCCATACTCCATATAATCCCCCCCCATTTTCCCACAGCAGAAAATGTGTCAGACCTAAAGGCTCAATGTAAAAGATGGCTTCCAGGCCTGACAACCACTTTTGTAGTTGAACATGTTGAAGTTCTCACCCGAGATCTTATGAGAAAAGGTACTGTGAGATAGACTTCTCTGGCATCATATAAAAACATACAGCATGTGTTCTGTATGGGCTACCTGAGTTTAGGAATTAGTTTTTCAAATCAGAACCAGTGGAAAGGATGTTTAGGGCTCTGTGGTTCAGTATTATGCTTCTTGTAAAAATCGATGCCTTGCTTTGAGAAGGCTTTTGATTGACCCTTTTAAACCCCTTCTGTCAGATGCCCTTTATGCTTTGGAGAATATGACTTATTTTTGCCTTCTAAACCTTTCGATCTCTAGACAATTTTTACAACTTTGTGTTTCTGCCTTGGCTTAGGCCATGAAATGGAACAGCTGGTCTAAAGCTAGAAGGCCATAGGAGATGACAGACCCTCCAGTGACAGGGTTTATGTTATTTGCAGGACATGAATGAAACATAATACTGTCCATAGGAGGCAAACAGTACAAGTTGAATGATGATACATCTTATCAATATTTGGATATTCCTCTCAATTAATTAACAGTACCATCTGGACTATTGCAAGAGCTCACACCATTGACTATGAGCTTGGTATGCACAAATTGGGGAACACATCTGGAAAAAAGGGGAGAAAGCCCCAAGAAAGTTTACAAAGGAGAAAGATTAGTATAATGTTCTTTTCTTTATTTTTTACCCACAGTTGTTTCGGAAGACTTTAGCTCTGTCTAACAACATGAATGGCTATTTTGGAAATTGGCAGTAGATATACAAGAAAGCTATCTAAAGAAAGACCATATGTTGAAGGAAATGAACACTTTTTCATTTGTTATGTTATTCCCCCAGGGGAAAATAGCTGTTAACTAGATTTTTTTTAAAAAAAATCTAGTACTCTGCATGGACTTTAAAGATGCAGGATAGGAAGAGTATTGACACAACCCCACAGGGCTGTGTGCTCTCTCCACTTCTCTTCTCTCTATACACCAATGACTGCATCTCAAAGATCCCTCTGTCAAAATACTGAAGTTGCAGATGATACAACAGTGATTGGTCTCATTCAAGACAACAATGAATCTGCATACAGACAGGAGGTTGAACAACTAGCTTTGTGGTGCAACCAGAGCAATCTTGAACTAAATACACACAAAACTATAGAAATGGTGGTAGATTTTAGAAGAAAACCTCATATACTACCACCTCTTACAATTTAGACAACACAGTGTCAACTGTAGAGACCTTCCTTCAAGTTTCTAGGTTCTATCAATCTCAAGACTTAAAATGAACACCTAACATCAAAAATGTCATCAAAAAAGCACAACAAAGAATGTTCATTCTGTACCAACTCAGAAAGCTCAAACTGCCCAAAGAGCTGCTGATTCAGTTCTACAGAGGAATTATTGAGTCTGTTGTCTCCACCTCCATATCTGTCTGGTTTAGCTCTCCAACCAAACAAGACAAACACAGACTTCAATGGATAATTAGATCTGCAGAAAAAACAATGGCTACCAATCTGCCTTCCATTGAGGACCTGTACACTGCCCAAGTCAAAAAGAGGGCTGTGAAAATATCTACAGACCCCCCACATCCTGGGCATAAATTGTTTCAATTTCTGCCCTCAAAACGACATAGGGCACATCACACCAGAACAAATAGACACAAGGACTGTTTTTCCCCCGAATGCCACCACTCTGCTAAACAACTAATTCCCACAACACTGTCAAATAATTTACTAAATCTGCATTACTATTATTCTTCTCTTCCTTCCTAGTACCTATCTCTCTCCACTTATGACAATAACCATGTTGCTTTTATCTTTCAATTTATATTGTTTTGTTTGTTTACTAGTACAATTTGGTAACTTATTAGTAACCTTAACTATCACTAAGTGTTCTATCTTTTTATTCTGATAAATGTATTTTATTCTCCTTATGTACACTGAGAGCATATGCACAAAAGACAAATTCCTTGTGTGTCCAATCACACTTAGCCAATAAAGAATTCTATTCTATTCCATTCCATTCCATTCTATTCTTTGAATGTTGGTGTTAGAGAAGACTCCAGAGAATGCCATGGAGAAATAAACACACTTATCCTATTTCAGACATATTTTTAAAGACCCAGCTTTCTGTAGAAGGTTCCAGTGCTGGGGAAGGTGGAAAAAAGAGCAAAGGACGACCAGAAGCAAGGTAGAACAACTCAATTATAGTGACAATGAGTCTGTCATAGGGAGACCTAAAGATATGTTAGAGATAGATAATGATGAAGAAAATCCATCATAGTAGAAGAGCAACAAGAATGATTAGGAGGCTGGAGGCTAAAACAAAAGAACATTCACAGTATATCTAGTCTAATGAAAAGAAGGACTAGAAGAGACATGATAGCAGTGGGAGTCAAACTACTTTCCAAAGCACCTAACGGCAAGATGAGAACAATGGATGGAAACAAACTAAGAAGAAATTTCCTAATATGACAGCAATCAGAATAGCTTGCCTTCAGAAGTTGTGGATTCTCCGTCACTGGAAGTTTTCAAAAAAGAAAGTGAACACGTTTTATCTGAAATGCTCAAGCAGTGGGTTGGACTAGAAGACCTCCAAGTTGCCTCCCAGCTCTATTGTTCTATGTTGTAACTTGACAGCAGACAATCATTCTATCAATCAGTAAACGTTATAAATAAGTTTTATGGGCAGTAAACAATCTACAGAGTAGTATACAGAGAAGCTGCAATTTGCCATTATTGTATCCTTGTGAAACTTTATATAATCAATTAGATGTAATAATTGGCAAATCTATTTTATTAAAGGGCAATAGTGTATTATCAGGCAGTGACTGAACACAATTTGCCTTAACCATTGTAGTATTTCAAGCCTGACTACTTATATTATTTCTTTTAAAAAACAGACTTTCTGCTTCTTGTTATGAACAACATAAATGCTCCTAATAGTTACTGTTAATCTGGCTCACTTTTGAGACTTGTAATAAACAGCCAGAGGCATATTGTTTTTCTGAATCTGTTGTTCTATAGAATCTACAGTCGAATCACCTGTTATTTCGATTTAGGATATTTACTTGACTATTTGTATTCCTATAATTATTTTCAAATCAAAGCTGAGAAGAAAGGAAAACATCTGCCTTAATCTATTATCTTTGGAATGCAACCTCAAAATTCATGAGGTCTCCTCAGCTGCTTTGTGATCACATTATTATTTTTTTCATACAATTGCTATCAAGAGCCACAATGGGGCAGTGGTTAGAATGCAGTACTGCAGGCTACTTCTGCTGATCACTGGCTGCCAGCAGTTCGGCAGATCGAAAATCTTCAGGCTCAAGGTTGACTCAGCCTTCCATCCTTCTGAGATGGCTAAATGTTGGGGGCTGACTCTGTAAACTGCTTAGAGAGGGCTGTAAAGCATTGTGAAGTGGTATTTAAGTGCTATTGCTATGATTAATTCTATCAAAAGGAAGGGAGAGAGGGAGTAAGGAAGATTATTTTACATGAATGTAGCACAGCTGGATTCCAAATAATCTTTCATTTTCAATCTGGATTTAGAAAGCTGGATTCCAAAGTATCCATCACCATAACGATAGATGGTTAATGAAAGAGATTTCTCTCCTGGCTAGCAGTTACATACACTGCGTAGACCAGTGATGCCTAACCTTTTTGTCATCGTGTGCTGAAAGCGTGGGCGCACTCATGCACACACATAATGCAATGCATGCATAAACACACATCCCCACACTCCATGCCACAGTGTATGCTTGCATGACCCCCCTGTACGCCCACCCCCATACATGCATACAACCCCTGTGCTCCTCCCAACTCCCTGCATATGTTTGTGCATGCTCCACGTCTCCTGCATGTGCCTCTCCCCCATGCCTGCATGACCGAGACCCAAAAACCAGCTGGCCAGGAGATGTGTGTGCATGCACATGCACATGCATGGTGCAGCTGAGCTGGGGCGACAGCTCTCATGCCCACAGAGAGGGCTCTGCATGCCACCTGTGGCATGTGTGCCTTCAGTTCTCCATCATGGGCTTAGACAGTTGAAAGACCTTCACACTGAATGAAACAAAACAAATTTATGTGGATTGCAGACAGACTTATTCATCTGCATGATTAGTTTTGCCTTCAAGTACATCCATGAAGCTATATAAGAACTGTATACCATTGTTATATTCAGCCCAATATTATTGCTTTGATTCACTATAGCCATCTGTTATCTATTTTTTAAATATGGAAATTTCAGAAGTTGATATGTAGCTAAAGTATATTTGTTCATTACTCAGCTAGGATCCCTGCATTGTGCCTCTTGTGACATGAGCTGTTCAGTTTGTATAGATCAGTTGATTTCTCTTTTCCTATGTGTCATACTCTGGATTCCACATTTACTGATCTTTTAAACCACTCTTCTGCTTGCTTACCCTTTGGTTTTAGACTAAGTCTATTTTTTCTATTATTTTGAATTCTGGCATTCAAATCCCTCTCTCTGTTTCCTCTTTTGAAGCTTAAAACACTCTGTTCTCAGTAGCGGTTTAGTATCTTTTTTCAACACTAGTTTGGTAAACCTAAATTGCTAAGGATTTTATGGAGCATTTAACTTCTTAACAAGTCTCCCATAACGTAAAAAGCACCTTATTTACAATGTCTACCTAATATGCCTCTCTCTCTATCCTAGTCATTGGTGACATTGTTAAATTCCTTAATCATTAACCAATAAAGTTAGCCATCCTGCTGTGTTCTTTTTTGTTTCTGTATTGGTTTTATTTTTCACTGGTTATCCTTTTTATTTATTTGTCATATTTATATGGTTGTCCATCTCACAAAGAAGTGACTCTGAATGTCATACAACAAAGCTTAGAAACCATATATAGAAACAAGCGTTAATATTTTTATTAAAAAGCTTTTAATTATAGAAAAATGAAGAGCAGGTATTAGCAGGTACTGGAACCATCTTGGCCTGTCAATATTTTTCCTTTGTTTGTTTACTTAAAGGCTCTTTCTAGCTCCTGCATAGTTGTCCTCACTCTGCCTTTTCTAATGATAAAAAAAAGATTTTAGAATAATCTGGAACAATTTGTTTTCTGCTTGCTTTATTGAACTACTACCAGTGAATCAGTGGTGGGATTCAGCGGGTTCGCACCTATTCGGGAGAACTGGTTGTTAACTTTCTAAGCAGTTCAGAGAACCAGTTGTTGGAAGAAACTTTCTTTTGTTTTTTCCCACTTTGCAGAGCTAATCCTGTAAGGAAGGAAGGAAGGAAGGAAGGGAAGGAAGGAAGGAAGGAAGGAAGGAAGGAAGGAAGGAAGGAAGGAAGGAAGGAAGGAAACATTTTGGTGTTGTTTCTAGCCTGATCTTTATTGCCCTGCTTACAGAAACTTTCTCTCCGGGTAACCCTTATTACATTGTCACAGCTAAGGCAAAGTGCATCGACCTGAGTGATGTTGAGTTGGCCATCCCCACAAGGTCACATGACCACTGAGCCACGCCTACCCAGCTGGTGATTAGGGCAGAGAACCGGTTGTTAAATTATTTGAATCCCACCATTGCAGTGAATCTTTAAACATTACATTGTATACATGTAGCAAATGTACAGATAGTTCTTGACTTACAACCACAACTGAGCCCAAAATTTCTGCTGTTAAGTGAGACATTTATAACTGAGTTTTGTCCCGTTTTACAACTTTTCTTGCCACAGTTGTTAAACAAATCACTGATAAATCAGTTACCTGATTCTTAAGTGAATCTGGCTTCCCCGTTGACTCTGCTTGTCAATACAATACAATATAATACAATACAATAGCAGAATTGGAAGGGACCTTTGAGGTCTTCTAGTCAAACCCCCTGCCTAGGCAGGAAACCCTATACCATTTCAGACAAATGGCTATCCAACATCTTCTTAAAGACTTCCAGTGTTGGGGCATTCACAACTTCTGGAGGCAAGCTGTTCCACTGATTAATTGTTCTAACTGTCAGGAATTTTCTCCTCAGTTCTAAGAACTCCTAAGTTGTAAGTTGCTTCTCTCCTCAAACATGATCACATGACACCAGGGCACAAGAAAGGTCATACATATGGGTGTTCTGCTGTGGGTTCACACAGGTTTGGGAGAACTTCTAGCTAAGAAATCTGCCCAGTTCAGAGAACCCACAAATCCCACCCCTGGCTGGCATGGTCATCATCCATTTCTCTTGCAATGTGATATACCCATCAATGTGGTGAGTTAATCTGAGTTCTGATAGCAATAGCAACAGTACTTAGACTTATATCCCACTTCATAGTGCTTTACAGTCCTCTCTAAGCAGTTTACAGAGTCATCACATTAAAAAGTATCATCATCATCACCTTCTTTTCGGCTCCCAGGTTTAATTGGTTTCTGAGAAAATCGCCCATTTTTTTTTGTTTCCCCAGCAGCTGTACTAGTTTATTCATAAGAGTGATTTTTAAACAAACATACAAATGAAATGAAAACATGTATATGAATCTATAGGTGGCCATGTGTATGAGAATTGTTTACTAAATACAGTGATTACAGCCACGTACCCTGACGTCATGTCACAAAGACAAAAGTATGACCACATTTTGTTTACGTGCCTTCTCATTGTGTTGTTTTTTTTAAAAAAACAACCTTAGGACAGCTCAGTTGAAGCTGAATGAAATACTAATCTGTTTTGCTTTAAATATAAACATTACAAGAGCTGATGTTTGAAATTGCCCATGAATATCTAGGGGAAATCTCTCTGAGCTGAAATTTACAGCATTGTTTGCTTGCCAAGAATGTCCTTTGTTGAAGATATTACATCTAAGAATATCATTTTCCCTGTCAACAGAATGAAATATGCTCTATCCCCGTCCTATGCAGCAGGTCAAAATCAAATCCCAGCTCTGCCAGTTGCAGTGAAAGAACACAACCAGCAGAAGTATCACTTGATAGAGGAGGACACAGGGGACCTATCTTTCTAGTAGGGAATTCAGAATACTTGACATTTCTAAGGAAAATAGTATTACATGGCTTTAAAAAAAATAAGGAAGGGAAAGGAAGTCTGATGATTTAAGGTGACATATTTTTTTTGACCCTTGAATCTTGACCTAGGTGTTGATTTACCCTTAATATGCATCGCATATAACACATATGATGTTTACCCAAGCATTTGCTGTATTTATGGATGCAGTGACATAAAATTTATGAAAAGGGATAAGTGTTAAATATCACAAGAGTTCTTGCAATGCATTCGGGCCCCAACTGAATTCTTAGTAGAGATTTATTGAGTAGAATGTAAATTTCCATGCATTAATAAAAGTAAAATAAATAAAAGCTTTAGTTAAATGAACATTTGGACCAGATTTACCTGTCTATAGTTCAGAAACTGATTTACCAATTGTTTTCCCTCTCCATATTCTAAATAATAATTAAGATAACACTGCTACAAAGACTGTGCTGAAGATTGATTTTCCCCAAAGAAAAGAAAAGAAAAGAAAAGAAAGGGAAGGGAAGGAAGGAAAGGAAAGGAAAGGAAAGGAAAAAGAAATTCAAACTAGTTATACCCCTATTTCTTTAGCTTATTGAAATATTGGTAAATAGAAGGTATTACAGTGAAAGAAACTGGTCACTTTAAGCACTGGCTAATTATCTATCTATCCATCTATCCATCCATCCATCATCTATCTATCTATCTATCTATCTATCTATCTATCTATCTATCTATCTATCTATCTATCTATCTATCTATTGTCTATCATCTATCTTACTATCTATTATATATCCATCCATCTATCCAAATTACATTTTGTAATAAACTTAAGAGATATGGTGGCACCCACACATCAGATTGAAATAAACCTCTATGAATGTGCATCTGTATAAAAGCATTTTTTTAAAAAATAATAATAATAATGTTGTCCCTGTATCCTGGGGCTCTTAATGTGATAATACAATGAAATCCCCATTGTGATCTCTTCCTGTGAAACCTTTGAAATGCTGTGTTTGATTTCTCAGTTCTCTTCATCAGGATGTTTTTTTTTCTATATGATTTTGTAAGCACAGATTATCTGATTTGTGCTTGGAAAACATGTACGCCCTTCTCCTCTTTGTAAAAGACTGTTTATGTTTTCCACATTAATCAAAATGTGTCCTCTTAGGTATTGAAGTATCTTTAAGACAATATGCAGTTATTGAAATTGTACAATATAATGACCAATGTAACTGAATAATCATTTCTACTTTGTTACACTACAGCCCTTGATAAGGAAGAGAAATAGATATTTACGTTGATCAGATAGAACAAATTGTTAATATAATTGCTTCTTTAAAGATTACCAAACTGCCTGTCCACTTGGAAAGTATAAAAGATA
Source organism: Thamnophis elegans (assembly GCF_009769535.1). Classification (NCBI taxonomy): domain Eukaryota; kingdom Metazoa; phylum Chordata; class Lepidosauria; order Squamata; family Natricidae; genus Thamnophis; species Thamnophis elegans. The sequence goes on along the minus strand of NC_045548.1, from coordinate 60,283,569 downwards.
GGATATGTTTATTGGCATTTTTGGATACTTTAAGCATGTTAGTGCTTAATGGGTCAAATATCTGGGAAATAGGTCAGCTTTCATTTAAACATTCTCAATAGAAAGTGTAAAATAGCTTCACTAACCGCCACTCTGCATTTGTTATCATCAATGGAAATGATACTTCATTCTGTGTCTTTAGATCCTTGCCTAGATTATCACCATGCACTGTTGATTTAAAATTATCTTGACACAGGAGCTCTTTTTATTAACATTTATTTATCAGATTTTAAAACCATCCAACTTAGAGGAACTCTGGAATTAAAATATCAAAAATATAAAAACAGCTCTCTCTTTTTTTGGTGTGTTGGAGGTACCAGGTGTGATGCAAACATAACATTCTCAAAAGCTCTTTCTGTGGCTTCATCTTACATTTAACTACTTGATGAGGAAGCTACTCATCTGGATTTTGAGTAACAGACCTTCAAGTAACTGCTTGTACCATACATATGCTTGATTGATTCCAACAGCCGTTTGTTATTATTATTTTTGAAGGAAATCTCTAAGGATTTGTTAAACAACTAAGATAAAGACCTCCAGAGCTTTGCTGCGATGAGGCCCTGATAGAATATCACCATTTCTTGCCCTGCACCTCTGTGCTCGGAAAAATCCACACAGTAGATCATTATGCTGGGGGGGGGAAACAAATTCAGTAGCACAAACCTTCTGCAGTTGATCTTTTACAAATTGAATCTCTACGGAGTGTCTGATTCCTTAATTAGCACACAAGAAAAGTGGGCAACATTGAACTTGATACTTCTCTTGGAGAAGCTAGATATCAATGAAACTTCTCATGGTTGACATTTTCCCAGTTTTGTCACTTGCATATTACAGCTGCATTTTTTAAAAAAAAAATAATAATAACTGTCCTCACAAACAAGAACAACAGAGACACTACAGGAGTTTCCGTCACACTGGAGAGAATTTTCCACAAGTAGAATAGGAGCTTTCCTATTTCCTGGAACATTAAGCATTTTGTGAGATATTTCTCACAGAATATTGGCAGATGTCATAATTGCTGGGAAAATAATAAGTAGGAAATCAATGAATCTCATAGGCATTATTTATATCTAACAGCTCTTTTTTAATTCTTCCATTACATCGATCATATCATATTGAATATACGTACACACTCATCAAACTGTTCAGTACTGATTGCCAAATTGTGGCTAACTTATCTTCATTACATTTCTATGCAAATCCTACTGTTACGACTACTGCACTGGGATTTTCCAAGTGCTCAAATCTCTAAGAGTGCAAATATTTTGTCATGTCTTGGGCTTTTTTGGGGGGTGGGGTTTGTTATAAGCTTACTTTTCCCATTTTACAACCTTTCTTCCCTTGTTGTTAATGGAATCATTGCAGGCATTAAATTAGTAAAACAGTTGTTAAGTGAATCTGTTTTCCCCATTGGACTTTGCTTGTCAGACGGTCACAAAGGATGATCACATCACCCCAGGATACTGCAACCATCATAAATGTGAATCAGTTGCCAAGCATTGGAACCGGCAGCGACCCTTGCCTGCCACACACCAGAAATGGTTCCCTGGGCATCACCGTAGGTGCTGCCATCTTGTTATTTTGCCTCTGTGCATGTGCAGAACAATTTTTATTGCACTGCGCATGTGCGTGCAGCATGCATCAAGAGCATGCATTGTGCGCCCATGAGCAAACCAGCAGTAGTGCCTGCTGGAACCCACTCCTGACTGTAAAGCTGTCCAAAGTCACTTAGATGAGGAAGGTGATGTAGAATGTAATCAATAAAATAAATGTGCACTTTTTCTATCCCAACCTCTTTCATCAGATAAAATTGCAAGGGACTTATCACTGCTTGGGAATTTAGAGTAAAGAACATTGGTGCCTTTGATAAAAAAAAAAAAAATCAGAAATCTATTTAGAAGTTAAAATAGTGAGAAAGCAAAGGCAACATGAAAGCTAAGAAAAAATAGTATTATTTGTAGGTATCAGTATTAGTGCAACTGTATATTGGAAAGTAAAGATACTATTATTAAAGTGTTTCTTTGATCTCTGTTAGAATTGCAATTGGTCTTGTTTGGCTTACCCAGCAATTTCCCTTATGAAAGTGATCTTTACTATTTCTCATATTGTTCTCTTTCCCCAGTCTTATTGCTGTTGCAAAAAAAAAAAATTCTTATGACACACATCTCACCAATATTTACAGAAGTCTCAGCTACTCTCTTTCCAAATTTGACAAATCCCTAATGAATAATTCCCTAGACATTTATTTGAAGAATAAACAGTGCATATATCAGATCAGACCAGCCATCCAGGCATATCTATTGGAATTAACTTTCTACTCTCCTCAATGAGGAAAAAAAACCATTAAAATACTATTGGATATGGAGAGGAACATATTCGTATTATCAATCCGTTTCAGTAGTTCCAAAGAAGGTGTCATACCCATTTGCATACCCAGGTGACCCAGATGGCACTGATAAACATCAAGTGGTCTCAACAACTCTCAGAGAGAGTGCTAACAACCAGATGACCTGCAAATCTTTCCATTCTCCACCAGTCAGTTAGAACTGAAGAAGCTTCTTGGATGAGAAGCAAATGTGTCAAGGAAAAAGAAATAAAGTACAATTGCCTTTTGAAAAATTGCCTTTTGCAAATTCATAACTATTTGAATCTGTAGTGTCATGAAAACTAACAATAATTTTGAAAGCTAACAATAATTTTGAACATTATTGAACAAAACGAGATGAGTAGTTTTCCATCCATACAGAAAACTTTGCTAAGAATTAGCAGTCTAACCTTTCTTTCCCACTTATACCAATGCAGACTCCAAAACCCTTTCTTCCTAGGGCTTCATTTAAACTAGTGCTTCTGTTGCATATCAAGCAGATTTAAAAGCATAGTATACATTCAAATCACAATACTTACTAAATGGCATGAATGCTATAAGATTTAATATATCTACCAGCATGCTATGCAGATTCCATAATGGGAAAGAATGCACAAATAATGCACTGAACTCTGTATAAGCTACTATGTGTTATCTTAGAGGTTTAAACAATAATTCTTTAATATTCTTTACAATAATAACCCTGTACCTGTTCATCAGTGATTAATGACAGCCTTCTGTCTGTCTTATATGATGTCAACTGAAGATGTCCTACATGTCTTAATATGCAGCTTGATCTCAGATGATTATATGGAAAGAAGAAAGAGAAAGATTGAGAGAGTGGAAGGCAAACTGGAAAATAAAGAGAGAGAAGGAAAGAGAAAGAAAGAGAAAAAGAAAAATGTCTTGGCAATAAGATAGAAGTGGTTGCCATTTGTTTCTTTTTGGAGGGGAGGACTTTCAACGACCCAGTTACCATCCTGTGATTATGGTGTTCTCTCAGCTATCTACCAGTAGATCCAACTCTGCTTAGCTTTTTTACATCAGTCGAGGACAGCCAAGAGTTGCCATCTGCTAATATTTTTCTCTCAATAGCTAATTGTTTACAATTTGCTGTTCCTTGAAAATCATTTTGAATAACAGTAGACACGGAGGATTTAAAGGACAACTGAAAATTATCAGGAAGCAAAATGAAGCAATATTCTCCAAGATATCTTGAGTGAGTTGGTGAAGACATCATAAGCTGAAAACTCCCAGATCAAAATTACAGTAGCTACAAATTCACTTTGGGTCTCTAAATGGATCAGTGTGTAATTCTCTGAAATCCTGAGATCAGGACATGAGAGAACTGGTCTTATCTTACTTTTTATATTTCAAAAAATCGTTTTGCTGGATTCTTATGGTTGAATATTGAGGTACCGAAAAGCAAAAAAAAAAAAAAAAAAAAGCTTGATACTCTATGGAACAAACTATGACTGAATCTAGATGTTCTGCTTTGTATTCCACAAAACTTCATCCCATAAAGTAACAAGGAAAACAGATCATGAAGAGGATGTGTCCGAGACAATCCTGTGGACCCCTGCTCAAACATCACTTATATGCTATATCTTGGATAAGGAAGGAAATTACCAATGATCTTTTCTGCTGTCCTCAACACTCTTGGTACCACTTTTCTGTCTGCTTCCAAACCAGACAGTAATGCCATATGACAAGATGCTCTCGATCATTCTTTTATAGAAAGTAATGAAAACAGAGGAAGGAAGATGTATTTTTCTCATGTGATGCAGAAAAATCCAGGTGTTGCTGTGCCTGCTTCACCAGTGTCTCACTGTTGAGTAACCAAACTAGGCTACTCATTAGCGTCACACCAAGAAATGTGATGCTGCTTACCATCTCCACAGGTGAATAGAAGTGTATGGCTTTTCTGAAATTGACAATGATCTTAGTTTCTCCTATGTTTAAGATGAGGCTGTTTTTCTTACACCAATTCACCAAACTCTCTACCCCATGTGGTAAGCACTCTCCTTATTCATCCTGAATAAGGCCATAACCATTGTATCATCTTCATACGTCACAATATGATTGGTGGCAAACCTTGCACAACAGTCTTGGATCAGGCAGGGTGAGCAATAGCAGACTTAGCACACAGCCCTGAGAAGAATCTGTGCTCAAGAAAATATTATTGTTAGAAATGTTGGTCATAACTCACACATCCTGGGGCCTATCAATAGGGAAAATCAAGAACCCAGTTGCACAAAGGAGCATTAAAGCCTAAGAGATCCAATTTGTGTATTGGATGCTGAACAGTATTAAATGCTGAACTGACCAACTGATGAATAGCATTCACCCATGAGTATTTCTTCCCTCTAAATGCACCAACCTCAGATGGAGAACAGAAGAAATAGCATCTTCTGTGGAGTGATTTGGATGGCAAGTGGATCAAATTCTGGAGGGAGGCTGGCTACAATAATGTCCTTTATCAGCTTCTCAAAACATTTAATAATGATGGATGTAAGTGCAACTGGAGAGTAATCATTAAGACCTGTAATTGTAGACTTTTGGGGGGCACTGTCAAAATAAGGACAGTCTTAAACACAATGGGACCCCTGCCTGCTGCAATGAAAAATTGAAAAGATCTGTTAACAACACAAGCCAAATTGTTTGCACAGTCTCTAAGAACACACCCGGAGATATTATCTGGGCCTACTGCTTTCTGAATGTTAACTTTACGCAATGTCCTTCAGACAGAAGTAACACAAAGCTAAGCACTTGCTCGACAGGATGGGCACAGCTTTCCTTGAAGGGGTGCTATTTGATGTCTCAAATCTTCCAAAAAATGTATCAGCTTGTTTAAAAAGTCTGTGTTGCCCTTATAACATGATGGAAGCACCTTATAGTCTGTAATGGCCTGGATGTCACGTATGCTTGGTGTCCGTCAGGTCCTTTAAAAAGTTCTGAACTTTCTAACTATGGGCTTGCTTTGCACTTTTCAAATTGGCTGTGGCTGTTTTAAGTGCCATCATATCACTGGGCTTAAAAGCCACATCCCATGCTTTCAACATCTTTCTTTCTGCCATTTGTGTGATCCCTCAAAATGGTTCAGGAGATTAGAAAGAAATGAGCAGAAGACCTGCTTCTCTGCTTCTCTTCTGTTTACTTCTCTTGTCATGGATGGCAGACAAAGAGGTGGACAGAAAGAGAAGAAATCCTAGTCATCTCTGCAGCAATTGCAGAAAAGTCAATTCCCCCTTTCCTTCTTCCTGTAAAGTGACCCAGCCTATAGCAATAGCACTTAGACTTACATACCACTTTATAGTGCTTTACAGTCCTCTCTAAGCAGTTTACCGAGTCAGCATATTTCCCCCAACAATCTTGAGCCTCATTTTACCCACCTCTGAAGGGTGGAAGGCTGGGTCAACCTTGAGCCAGTGAGATTCAAACAGCTGAACTGCAGCTAGCAGTCAGCTGTGGTAACCTGCAGTACTGCACTCTAACCACTGTGCCACCTCGGCTCAGCTGCGTCTACCTTTTGGATTAGGCATTGCAACATCTAATCCACATATATGGTGCATTTATAATACATCTCCATTGGTCTTCCAGAAACCTTATGGATAGGTGTTGAAAAGTCCACTCACCCAGTCCTATAGATTGAATATTTTTGCCTACTGTGATGGTTTGTGTGTGCAAATCTAGTGCGACGGGTGATACCTGAAGAGTTGTTTTTCCCCCCAGATACTTCCCTTCCCTCTTCTCTGATCCCATCAGATGCATCCATTGTAAATAAGAATTTATGGGAAGTGACATTTTGACACAACATAGGATTTCAGATTCTTCATTTCGAAAAGATGAAGTTCCCTGCAGCAGCTACAGGTAGCCAATAAAAGGTCCCCGGCTCCATAAAAGAGTTTAAAAAGCAAGATTTGTATTGGCAGCAGATGAGAAACATGATTTTAATCAGCCTTTCCAGCAGGTCAGTAATAAGTGGAAGACAATTATCATCCATTTATGTCTTCCTTAATGGGTTAATAAAGAATCTTCCTGCCATGCTTAGTGAGAGATGCAGAAGAGCTTCTTGCTCAAGAAACACAGTGTGACTCTGAATAAAAAAGTAATGTGCACACTAGAATTAGAACAGGTGTCATTAATGTTTAATAAGTTACAGATATTTTTTTTTAATCTGTTGGCTTTTCAATTTATAATCTTGCCTAAACATACTTAGATCAATGCCAGTAATATCTTGGTTTACAAAATAGATATAGTCATCAACCGTGGCCTGCTTAATTGAAGACCTGATTCAGAAGAAACTTTCATAGGGCTGAAAATATTGCAACCCTGCATCATTAACTATCTCAAACAAGGTGAGTTTGTTAGATCCTTAATTGACCTGGTTATATGTGTGCCATGAGCACAATCTCTATTTAAACAGGTAGTCCTCAATTTACAACAGTTCATTTAGTGATAATTTGGAGTTACAACAACACTGAAGAAGTGACTTATGACCATTTTTAACAGTTACAACTTTTGCAGCATCCCTATGGTCATGTGATCCCAAGTTCAGATACTTGGCAAATGACTTATATTTATGACAATTGCAGTGTCCCTGGGTCCCTTTTGCGACGTTCTGACAAGCAAAGTCAATGGAGAAGCCATAGTAACAACTGAGTTACAAACTTAGCAACTGCAGGGATTCACTTAACGACTTTAGGAAGAAATGTTGTAAAATGGGGCAAAACCCACTTAACAAATATCTCACTTAATAACAGAAATTTTGGGCTCAATTGTGGTCATAAGTTGAGGACTAGCTATACTTGCAAATTGTCAACATTGCTTCTGTTTGTAACTGTTCTCAAAGGTATATATGTCCAGAAAGACCCAGTCATAGGGAAAAAAAAAGTGATTGTTGTTTTCTTGACATAAGGAGAAAAGAAGCAGGAGAATCCACTAATCAGTGAATTAATTCCACAAAGACAACATATTTTAGACATTATCATGGGCAGAGCAAAAGAAGCATTGAAATTTGGAAAGGAACTTCCATATTTTTCAGAGTATAAGACACACCTTTTTCGCTCAAAAAAGAGGGTGAAAATCTGGGTGCGGCTTATACACTGAATATAGTATTTTTGGCCTCCTAAAATTTTGCCCCCTTTGAAAAAATGGCCTCACATAGCCTTTAGGAGGCTTTCAGAGTGCTCCTGGGGGCTGGGGAGGGAAAAAATGAGCAAAAAAAATAGGCCATTGTTTGCTCGTTTCCCCCCCCCCCCCCCAAGGAGCACTCTACAAGCCTCCTAAAGGCTATGCATGGCCTTTTTTGACAAAAAAATGGGCCCATTTTGTGAAAAATGGGCCACTTTGGGGAGGTCTGCAGAGTGGAAAAACTTTTTTTTTAATCTTCAAAATCTTGGTACATTTTATACTCTGGTGCGTCTTATACTCCAAAAAATATGTTTTTTTTTTTTTTTTTACCCAACTTCATTTCTTGAGCATTTATGCACAGGAGACAAACAACTGAAGGCTGATGTGCAGAAGAGCCATCTGCCTCTTTCAAATAAGCTTAATTTAACTCCAAACAGAGAAAGGAAGCTGTTGAAAAATTCAGACAATCCAGAAATAGGGAAAGGAAGGTTTTAGACTTGAGCTGGTGAGCTCTCAACAGTCAGGTAGTAGAAGAAAGAATCACCAGGAAGGGAAATGTTGAGATGTTTGCTTTTGCATTGTTTAATATGTCACTTGTCACTTATGTTCTGCAAGTAATGTTGCTTTTTTTACTTAGTTCGGTTAATCATGTGAGAGCCAGTTTGGCATAGTAGTTAAAGCACCAGGCCAGAAACTGGAGACTGTGCGTTCTAGTCCTGCTTCAGGGTTGCCAGTCACTTTCTCTCTGCCAAAGGAAGCAGTGAAACCCCTTCTGAAATTCACCCAAGAAAACTGCACAAAGTTATCCAAGAAGTTTCCAGGAATCAACATTGACACAGGGGCATTAATTTAAATACCTCCTCCCCCACCTCGTTGGTGGAAAAATTGTCTTTTACAAAATTGGACCCTGGTGTCAAAAAGGTTAGGGACCACTGTTCTACATAGAATCTATAAACTTAGTAGCCTAGAATCTGATTCTGTGGGGTAGGTCTTGTTATTATTAGTTGTGTCCGACTCATCACAACCCCATGGGCAATGTTCCACTATGCCTTCCAGCCCTCTACCATCATCTGGAGTCCATTTAAGCTCATACTGACTGCTTCGGTGATTCCATCCAGTCACCTCATTCTCTGTCGTCCCCTTCTTCTTTTGCCCTCAATCTTTCCCAGCATTAGGCTCTTCTCCACTGAGTCCTTCCTTCACATTAAATGGCCAAATATTTGAGTTTCATCTTTAGGATCTGGCCTTCAAAAGAGCAGTCAGGGTTGATCTTCTCTAGGACTGACCTGTTGGATCACCTTGCAGTCTAAGGGACTTGCAGGAGTCTTCTCCAGCACCATAGTTCAAAAGGCCTCAATTCTGTGGTGCGCAGCCTTTTTTATGGTCCAACTTTCACAGCCATACATTGCAACTGGGAAAACCATAGCCTTGACTATATGCATTTTTGTTGGCAGGGTGATGTCTCTGGTTTCCTAGGCCTACTTCAGATTTAATCCTGCCCTGCTTGTATATAATGAACACCTTAAGGTTCCACTGACCTTGTAAAATTTGGATCATTAATTCTGAATTCTGGCATCACTATATATCTTATGATTTTGAGAGACATACAGGAAATTCATCTTACACAAGTTTCCAGGTTATTGTAAAAGGTGCGCTAATTAATGGTACCATCAAGGAAGAAATATTTTAGGGTCCTGATTTATTAGAATATTTATTTCAAGGTGGCATACAGAAAATCTGGCGCATGCCTCTCTGTGGAATGGAAATTTTGGTTTCATAGTATTTATTCAAATGCTGGGTTGTTGCCATGCTGCAAAGCTACTGACATTTTGCTCTAGATATATCAGAAATCAAAAATAAACACCACATAACATTATGTTATATATCTTTCAAGATGATTGCAAAAGAACATGTACAACAATCATCCCTTTGTTTTTATTTTATTTTATGTTTCACACTGCAGCTCATTTTGAAAATTCATGCTAGCTAACTTAATTTCTGGGTTTTTTTTCCTTCCATCGATTCTGCCAGAACTGGAACTCTTTGCAGCATTATGTAAACATGTTTGAATTTAGTTTGTCTATTATTTGCAATTTCTATCAAATATAGCTCATTTCCCACATTTGTTTTGAAACTTACAATATAATAAAATGACGGAATCAAATTGCATATTTGTGTGTGTGGTTGTCTATGTGTTTGTGTGTGTGTGAATCTGTGTGTATACACAGATGTATAATTGAAAAATAATAGATGGGCTGAATGATTAGTGTACAATTATGTGCAAGAGAAACTTGACAAATGTGAAAGATATCAGGATAGACTACAGCTTGTATTATTTTTGTTGCCACAGTGTTGAGTGTTGAATTATTGTCTACCCAGGAGAGTAAGGATATGCTTTTATATCCAGTGTATATTTAGAGACATTCTTCTCGATGACACCCAGGAGTCTATGTTCAAGCATGAGAAAACATTCCAGCATGAAAAAAGAAGTATATCTCACTTATTTTTCTCCCCTTTCTATGTGTTTATACCTAGGTTTAAACCTACATTTCTGACTTATTTTTCCATAGACAACTTTCAAATCTTGGAATGTTCTACTTGAATACCCCCTAGTGAAAGATCCCAATATCTAGAAAAAGTGATTCAGGGAGAAAAAATATTAATGTATATTTGTATTTATTTGTATTTATTAGTTTGTCAAACATATACAAGATAGCAGGTATAAATATAAACATGGACATGAATGAAAGAAATGAATACAAATAAATGGGGACAGTAGGACAGGAATTTCTACAAATTTCTAGGATTTCTACAGGGATTGTCTATGAGTCCAAACTTCTTTCAAAGAAAGATCTCAAAGTTGTTGAGTAAGGTGTCAAAAAATCTAAATAAAGCCCTGCAATTCACCACCAACAAAGGATGAATAACTTCAAAGACAAAAATGCCTCCCACCTTCAGGATTCTAAGTGAAGAGTTGACAACATAACATCTGTTTTATATATTGTCTTGTCATTGATTAAGCCTGCAGTGTTACAAGTTGCAAGTATATACCATTGTATTGGCAAGTTTGCATGGAAATCTTGGCAGTGTTGAATATTTGTCCTGTGCTGGTTAAAGTATTTGTCTTTGATGCACAATTATGTAAAGATATCAAACACCGGCATTTGAAGGAGGGACTAAAACCAGATGGCCATCTGGTCAGGCTAGTCTTGCCAATGGACAAATTCAACTGTCAGCTATGGAAAGTAAGGCCAAGGAACAGCCCTCCATCTGTGTTCCCTGCCTTTGTATGCAAGGCTGACCATACAGTCAAAGCACTGGTACTAGGGAAGGGCTTGCTGTGAGTCACAGCTTTTGTCTGTTTCAATATTACTGTACATTGCATTTTGAGAAATTGTTCAAATATACAGGAAGGAAGGAAGGAAGGAAGGAAGGAAGGAAGGAAGGAAGGAAGGAAGGATGGAGGGAGGGAGGGAGGGCTCTTTCTGGACAAGAGAATTCTTTCCATAACCAATTATCTATAGTGATTTGAGAGCCTGACACATGAAGAAAGGCTGTGCAAATCTTCAAAGCAGTTCTTGATGAAAGTTAATGTGAAGCATTTCTTTGAAACTGCTTTGCAAAGCACTGATGTCCTCTTTTTCTAAAAGTGAAGCAAATAGACATATTTCATTTTGCCTTGCTCAGCACCTCTCATCCAGATGTTCTAATATAGCCAGAAAACATTTCTGCCCATGCTTGGCACATGCACAAAAGCTTCTTCCGATTCTCCCATTTATGTATTCAATTGTGTATTTCTCAGCGTGACATAAAATGAGCTGAAGCACTGAAAGCATGCATCAAAGGCATGTTGCTTCCCTACCGAAGGGGAACATTAAGACTGAAAATCAGCCTTTGACTCATAATCAATTCTAAACAAGATGAGAAAGCTAATCTGGTGTAGTGGTCAAAATGGTCACTTGAAAACCAGAAGACTGAATTCTATTCTTGCTATCCTTTGACCACCATCTGACGGCTGTGACCAGGGGGGCATTTGCCCAGGTTCGCCTGATGCGCCAGTTGCGACCCTACCTGAATCGGGAGGCTCTCACAACAGTCACTCAGGCCCTTGTGACCTCTAGGCTGGAATACTGCAGTGTGCTCTACATGGGGCTGCCCTTGAAGAGCATCCGGTAACTTCAGCTAGTCCAGAACGCGGCCGCGCGAGTGATCGTGGGTGCACCTCGGTTCACCCACATAACACCTATCCTCCGCGAGCTGCGCTGGCTACCTGTCGATCTCCGGGTGCGCTTCAAGGTGCTGCTAGTCACCCATAAAGCCCTCCATGGTAGTGGATCTGCGTACTTGAGAGACCGCCTTCTGCCAATTACCTCCCTGCGACCAATTAGATCTCACAGATTGGGCCTCCTCCGAATTCCATCTGCCAGCCAGTGCCGGCTGGCAACTACAAGGAGGAGAGCCTTTTCAGTAGTAGCTCCGACCCTTTGGAACGAGCTCCCCATGGAGATTCGTACTCTCACCACCGTCCAGGCCTTCCGCATAGCCCTTAAGACCTGGCTAGCCCGTCAGGCCTGGGGACAAAGATAATCGCCCCTCCCGAATGATGAATGAATGTTGCTCATTATTTTACTCTATGTTTGTCTACGTTATTGTTTGTATTTTCCTCCCCTGATTTTATGTAAGCCGCCCTGAGTCCCCTCAGGGAAAAGGGCGGCCTATAAATGTTAATAAACCTTCAAACCTTCAAACCTTTAGACATGCAAGTCAGTTAAGTGACTTTGGGCCAATCACTTTTTCTCTCAGCCCAGAAACAACTCTCATCTCACAGAACTGTTGTTGTGGGGAAAATTAGGAGTATTAGGTATATTTAACATGTTGAGCTGAATACATACATCCCTTGTCACCCCTTTTCACTCCTCACCCCTATGAGTTGTTTGAGTCTTCCTTAAACTTGAATCTAGGAATTTGCAGGCTCTGCAACAGAGGTGAGTTGCTCCCGATTTGGCCCAGATCGGGTAAACGGGTAGTAATGGTGGTGAGTAACTTAGCTGTTCCTTTCACTATATTCTTTTTGACATGTTGCTTTTGGGGTCTGTGGAAGTCACTTTCCCAGTTTTTTTACACAGCCCCAAGTGTTGTTACCACACCAGAGTTATGTTGCCTTTTCTTTAAGCATTCTCTCTTGTTCCTACTTCAGGCCCTGATATTATTCCAGCTTCTCATACTCATTTTTCAAATGCAAATTATATTATGATATAGTATTAAAAAATTTCCATGTTCACCTTAATGTTTCCATCTTGGTTTTTGTTCCTTGATTGCAATAAACTGTGATGGAACCTCATTAAAATTTAATGTATTTATATTTTTCCCCATGGATAGTGCGAGTTGCTTATATAGGTTTTCTCCATCCTGCATTATTGATTATATTTTGAGAGCCAAGGTGGCGCAGTGTTAGCATGCAGTACTGCAGGATACTTCATCTGACTGCTAGTTGCAGTTCAGCAGTTCAAATCTCACTGGCTCAAGGTTGACTGCCTTCCATCCTTCCGAGGTGGGTAAAATGAAGACCCAGATTGTTGGGGAAAATAGGCTGACTCTGTAAACCACTTAGAGATGCCTGTAAAAGCACTATGAAGCAGTATATGTCTAAGTGCTATTGCTAGTGCTATTTTCAGATCAATTTTAGTTGCATAGTTTAATTTGGATTTTCTTCTAAAAATATTGCTTAGGAACTATAACAAAGATCTAGTCATCTTTTCAGAGGTGTAGACAGATTCCAGAAATTTCCAGCAGCATGGCTATTGATGTGGATTCTATGAATTGCAATCCACAGTTCCCATATTTAGGGAACTTAATTCAATATTCACTTTTCATGATGCTGCTGTTTTGGAGTTCTAATCTAATAGATTAGCCCAACGCTGGAATTTTCATACCATTCTGAATAGTCGAATCTTTTCTTCAAAACCCCCAGTGATGGGGCACCTCAGATTCATAAGGTGCACTATTCCATTGCTTAATAGCTCTGACAATCATGAAATTCCTCCTTAGTTCAAGTTTGGGTCTCTTGGTATAAATCTTTCACCTATGATTTCTTGGGATGGAGTAGTAGCTTCTCCTGGGCTGGCTCCAAGCCAAGGCGTACTAAAACCGCAATCCCCAAGAAATCAGGGATTGGAGATCCAGGAAGAAATATAGCAAACTGAGAAATGAAAAGCTCATGAAAATTAGATTTTAGAATTCTATTTGTTAGAAATCCAAAATTATTTGAGTCTTATATTGTCCCCTAGATATTTGGTTCATATTGTATAGGTATGTATGCATTTCTTGTAGGAAGTCCAGCCATTCACATAAATCCTGAACATATATAAATAGTATTTGCTTTTTCTTTCCTGTTGTCTTTCTGGCTTGAAATTTCCATTCAGGGTTATTTAATGTTCATAGACCTAATAAAAACTTGTGTTCAGCTTTCCTGCAGAAATTGTGGAAAGATACAAGAATATTGTGGATGAAAAACAGTGTTTAGTATCCACACTCTTGTACAATTGTATGCAAACACTCTTCATTACAAGACCTATAAGTACATTCATCTGATTGGACTTCAGTTTTAAATTTAGCTAGCTGTTGCGAACCAGAAGGAGACATTGGAGCTGCAAACAGACTCTGACAGCAAGGGGCCTTATGAGTCGGCTCTGGAAGAGATGGAAGACCCTGGACAGGGTTCCAACTCTGAGCAGGGCACAGAGGGGCTGGTTGGCCACCAGGAGGCAAATGAGAGCCGAAGGGAGTGTGGTCCTGACGTCAGGCCTTGGAGTAGTGAAGAGGAGACAAGGGAGGTGGTCCTGGATGTCCGGCAACACCGGGCAGATCAACGGAGAAAACAGCTACGCAGTTACAAAAGATAATTGGACCGAGGTGGTTGTAATTAGGCTCCTCTCAAGATTGTATTTAAGGAGAGACTCTGGGAGGAATCTGGTTTGCAGGATTCAACTTCATTCTTAACACTGGAGAAGCTGTTATCTGTTTTTGTCGAAGTCTGAGTTGCTGCCAAAGTTCTTATCTGTTTGTTATTCTTGGGCTTTCAGCCACCGAGATTTATGTTTCCTTATGGAATTCCTGTGGAATTCCAGTTAAGCTTGTCTTGGCATTCATTACTGGATGGAGGAAGGGGTCAGAACAGCTAGCTATGTTGAAGAAATGAAAGAATGGTTTGTATCACATCACTGTTTTCTCCTTACAACCATTCCATTAGGTCTAAGCATGATGGCAGAACACTTGCAAAAGTATTTCTGATCTAAAGAAAAGGTTAATAATTAATTATGGTAAAAGGATTTTGGACATAACATCATAAACATTTTGTTAAGAAGCCAAGATAATTTAAGAACATTGCAAATTCTTGACTAGACTCCACCAGTTTTCTTAATTGGATAATACATTTGCAGGGTGAAAGAAATTTTCGTTTCTCCCAAGAAAAACATAGTCACATTTATGTTTTTGCTTGTTTATACTATATAATCTAAGGCATCTATGCCGAGAATTACTGGATATATTAATAGTGAACATTTCATAAAGCATTAAATGCTACATTGCATGGGGTTCTGAAACTCGTCTATCAAAATGCAGATTAATATATTATGTATATTCGATGTAGTGGATGTTCCCAGTAGTAGTAATAGTAGTAGTGGAGATTTCAATTTCAGATTTAATTACATATAACTCACATATCATTGCAAAGCA
Source organism: Thamnophis elegans (assembly GCF_009769535.1). Classification (NCBI taxonomy): domain Eukaryota; kingdom Metazoa; phylum Chordata; class Lepidosauria; order Squamata; family Natricidae; genus Thamnophis; species Thamnophis elegans. The sequence continues at coordinate 60,268,298 of NC_045548.1, read as the reverse complement.
GATAGGTTGTAACATTTGCAGAACCCACATTCAATTTTCAGGTACTGTTATAATATCATAATAAAGATGAATTTATTCATTTAATTTTCCATTGCTTGTATTTCAATCTGGATTCAACATATTGGTTCCCAGTTTTTCTCTCATAAAAGTTGTAGGTGAGAATTCTCTTGTTTCATTATTGTTCCATTGTGATATCTTTCACAGGAGGAGGAGGAGGAGGAGGAGGAGGAGGAGGAGGAGGAGGAGGAGGAGGAGGAGGAGGAGGAGGAGGCAGTGACAGCACCAGCCAGATATAGCTTTATTTCTAACCAAAGAATAAAATAGCTCCTCATGCATATAAATACCTATTAAAGTCATCCCTGGGCAGTGAAGTTAGAATAATATTCTCTCAGCCGCATTTTTTTAAAATCCTGTGCAGGAAGATGTTGTATAGAGAATCAACACATACTATGGAATAAGGAAGAAAAATTGTCCCTTCTGACTGGACCATCTAATCTCTAAATATTATTCACCTTTTTAGTGTGTTGAAGCTCTCTATATACTAGCCCATATCTAATTGGTAGCTTGCAGGTGCACAGGTGCTGTTTAAAAATACTCAGTGGGTAAAATGAAGAGCGTCTAAGACTCTCAAACTGTGTTTATGTTCTATTTCAGTTTTCAAATAAACATCGGAATATTTTGGTTTTGGTTTAATGTAAGATATGAATCTAGTCATCATAGAGAATTAAATGCATAAGCACAAAGGAACCAGAGGAGGAGAATGCTGCCAGTTAAAAAAAACTGCATATAGTTTTCGGTCACCATGAAGTCTAAAATCTTTGTTAGTAGAATAGACTAGACTAGAATGGAATGGAATTGAATTGAATCGAATGGAGTGGAGTGGGGTGGTGGTGGTGGGATTGAGTGGGGTGAAAGGAGTGGAGTAGAGTAGAAAAGGACAGAACAGACCAGTTCTTTATTGGCCAAATGCCAATACGGGACACACAAGGAATTTGTTTCTCAGCATACAAACAGACAACAAAGTGATAAATCATAAGCTACAATCATACATCATAAGATACAAACAAGTGATAAATCATAAGCTACCAATAGGAGAAGAGAGTAAGAAAGATGAGAAATATAATAGTAATACAGTCCTACTACATGGTTAGATATCCTTAGGGATTTAAGACAGTGCTGTGAGAATTATGTGTTTAGCATGGCTTCCCAAACTGGAAAATAACTAGGTGTGTGTGTGTGTGTGTTACAGAACTTAGAAAAAGTGACTTCCTAACTAGACTACTGGTCACCATTTTGACAATGGGTTGGTTTTTTTTTTTTGGACAAATTATAAATGTCCATGAATTAATAATATTGTGCAAAAAAAAAGAATGGATGCACTTTCTTTACAGTATTCATAAATCCTCAGTAGACAATAAGGGAAGAGCAGGCAGGTTTGTGGTAATTCAAAAACAGCTCAGGGCTCAGATGATTTTTCTGTCAGATGCTGGATTAAGAAACTGAATTGATTTAGCTCAGTGCTGATTTATTTGAACCTGGAGAAAAGCCACTTTTTCCTTTGCAATATTGCAAGGCTTATATGTGGGTCATTTTCTTAATGGCAAAAACCTACTCAGCTTCTTGGCTCCTGAATTGAAGGCATTTTTCCTTTTCTCTCCAAAAAAGCTTTAGTGTGCTGTTCTTCATACCTCAGGACTGTCCCAATGGTTACTGCTTTAAAATGAATTCTAGTTTTTTTTATGTGCAATCTTTTTTTTTCCAGATATTATTTTATTTTCAGTGTGATCAACCCATCTTTCTAGTTATAATGTTTATGTATGTGGGTATGACAGAGACAGAAAAAGAGAGTTGGTTCAACAAGGTGTCACAAGCTGCTTTGGGACTCTTTAACGTCAGCATCTGTGGTTAGAACATAGACTCAAGTCATGGTAATATTCATTTGACTTGAACTTAAAGAGATGATTTTAAACTTTTGGGCTTATATATCTGAGCACAGAGAGTGATGCCCTTCTATTAATAAATGATGGATATTCCATTTTTATTGTGATTTTGTTGTCTAGAGGACATATGATGCTCTTTGGTGTGAAATGACCCATTCCAGCCTATTTCAATTCACTGATTCCCAGGATGTCAACCTTTGGCCTTGACATAATATGAAATTGATTACCATTCATGATTGTCATATCTGTGTGGTGTGTGTGTATGTGTATATGTACGTGTATGTATGTATGTATGTATGTATGTATGTATGTATGTATGTAGGTAGGTAGGTAGGTAGGGGGAGAGAGAGAGAGAGAGAGAGAGAGAGAGAGAGAGAGAGAGAGAGAGAGAGAGAGATAACAATATAACAATATAACAATAGTTTAATAATAAGTCAAGTGTGTCTGTCTGTCTGTCTGTCTGTCTGTCTGTCTGTCTGTCTGTCTATCTATCTATCTATCTATCTATCTATCATCTATCTATCTATCTATCTATCTATCTATCTATCTCAAATTATTATTAAATTAGTCAAACTGTTGTTATTTGAATCTGGCTTTCCCATTTGCTTGTCATGCAAACACACATATACATACTTTTTCAGCAGCAAGTTTTTCTTTTGTGTCTGAAAACACAACATGTTTTTGGCTTTAATCCAAAAATCTGATAGGCACCAATACTTTAAATACGTGCCCTCCGCTATTCTACAGTAGCTCCCTAAACATCATTTTGCCTGGGGGGAGGAGCATCTCCCCATCTTGTTCTGGAGAAAGAGGAGGAGATCAGAGTCATGTCAAGCCATGGTGGCACAGTGGTTAGGGTGCAGGCTACTTCTGCTGGCTGCTGGCTGCTGGCTGCCTACAATTTGGCAGTTCAAATATCACCAGGCTCAAAGTTGACTCAGCCTTCCATCCTTCCAAGGTGGGTAAAATGAGGACCCAGATTGTTGGGGGCAATATGCTGGCTCTGTAAACCACTTAGAGATGGATATAAAAGCACTGTAAAGGTGTATATAAGTCTAAGTTCTATTGCTATTGCTATATATACTTACTTATTCTGGAAGGCAGGATAAGAAGTAATAGGTGAAAGCGTATTAAAGAGAGATCTAATATAGAAGTAAGTTTTTTTTTCTTACAGTGAGAATAATTAATGGAATAGCTTGCCTCCTGGAGCTGTGGATTCTCTATCAGTGGAGATTGGTAAATAGACTGGACCATCCATTTGTCCAAGATGGTATAAGTTCTCCTGCCTTGATCAGAGTGGTTGGACTAGAAGACCCACAAGGTGCCTTCTAGCCTTATGCTTCTATATTTTATGTTCAATATATTTCCCAAATACTTTTTTACATACTGAAAGTCCAGGGAACCCATATTCCACCTATAAACATGTCATCATTACTTTTTCTTCTTTGGAAAACAAAATTCACATATTTATTTCCATCAAATGTACTGAGATAGGGTTTTTTCATTTTTTTTAATGCAGAATACATTTTAACCTTAACACTAGCAAAGATAGCAAATAAAAGAAAGAAGAGATTTAAAAGAAAAAAAAAATCCACTGCTTATAGCCACTGCCTTCATTGATCATGATGATCACCCCCTGAGTCTGAAATCACCTGAATTTTATCTCCTCTCCACCCCCAAATATTGCTGTAAATACTTCCCTAAAGAGGGATGCAAAATTAAATGGCCTTTTTGACAGCATGGGTTTCAACCTTCAGATACCAACATTTTAATGGGAAAGGTTGCTTGCTTGGTGTACCCTACATAAATCTTGCCTAAACCTCTCTCTGTGAGTGTATTATTACCTCTCAAAGCCAGTTTCATTCAATTGGAAAATAGAGTTCACAGTCAGTAGGAAAAAGTTCACTTCTATTCACAATTTTTTCCTCTCTCTTCCCGTGTGATTTTGTATGCCTGAGACACATTTTGAATTCAGGGAAAAGTGACATTTAACTTTTAAGCAAATTCTTACAGAATTGAACAAATAAATGTTCTGATTGTTTTAATAATTAAAATAAGTTAGGAAAGCTAAACAATCATGATTTTTCTTATTAAGCATACACGAAATAAAACCTGATATGAATAAAGAATTAATACAAATAAACAGTCTAATTCTAGTATGCTTCCTTGTAGGATAGTACCAGAACCACCAAAACACATTTAAGTTATTTGACTAGACAAAGGCACGAAAACAAAATTTGGGGTCAGAATTAATTGACTGACTCAGAATGATTAATTTGTGGAATACCTTGCCTCCCAGAATTGTGGGTTCTCTATCATTGGAAATTCTCAAAAATTGACTGGACAACCATTTGACCAGGGCGGTATATGGCAGGGGTATCAAACTTGATTTCATTGAGAGCCGCATCAGCATTGTTTTTGACCGGGGGGGGGGTAGCGTACATGTGGCCACCTTGATGTCACTTGTGCACTCTGCCAGCGAAAACGGGCTCCTAAGCTCCATTTTTGGCTGTGACAGCTTCCTGAAACCCTCTGCCAGCAAAACCGGATCTCAGGAGGGCCACCAGCACAATTTCTGTGGCTCCACAATCATAGGTGGTTTATAGGAAGAATGGTCATGATGGATCACTTTATATATAGTTATATAGGCAAAACTATTTATAAATATTTCGTAGCCATAAAATCCACAATTTGATTTATTGCACATTTGTTCATTTTTGCATAGGATATTTTTGGAGTGCCTGCAGTAGTGTTTGTGTATGTGTGTGTAAAATCCTAGATTCCTCCTTCCTTGGGAGAAATGACTTGGTCTGAGTTAGCTCAGAAGCAGCCACTTCAGATTCAGTCCTAGCCCCGATGTGTGATTCTCAAAAAACAAAAGAGAACTCTGTTTTCATGAAAATGTTATTTCTATTGTTATCTAAAAACACATGCATAACACATAAGCAGTATTTTTCCTCCTTTATTGTTTAACTAAAAATTCCATATTTTTCCTGATATGTTTCATGAGGAAATATTGATACAGTCAGTTTCTACCCAGTATAAAATTTTATCTAATTATATAGAATGAAGAATGCTAAAATATAGAATGCAATTTGCAGGAAATAAAGAAAAGTTTACTTAAGGTAAGTGTGAAGACAAACATATGACCAATATATAAAAAGTTTCCCCTATTAATCCTTCCAAGATGTCCATGAAAACCATTGATTTAGTGGTGAAATTCATTTTTTTTTTTTACTACTGGTTCTATGGGCATAGCTTGGTGGGCATGGCAGGGGAAGGATACTGGAAAATCTCCATTCCCTCCACACTCCTGGCGGACGGATACTGCAAAACTTCCATTCCCTCCCCACTCCTGGGGAAAGGATATTGCAAAATCTCAATTCCCTCCCCACTCCTGGCAGAAGGATACTGCAAAACCTCCATTCCCTCCCCACTCCTGGGGGAGGATATTGCAAAATCTCCATTCCCATCCCACTCTGGGGCCAGCCAGAAGTGGTATTTGCCAGTTCTCTGAACTACTCAAAATTTCCGCTATCAGTTTTCCAGAACCTGTCAGAACCTGCTGAATTTCACCCCTGCATTGACTCAACAATAAATTAATCAACAGTGCACCCGATTCTATCATTTATATTCCCACTAGGTTTGCCTTCAAGAATTCTGTTTATTCTTTGGTGCGGCCTAAAGGAATAGATTTACATTTGCTAATAAAAAAAAAGTTTATGGCTTTGAAAATGTGTAGGAATTCAGAGAGTGGTAAGGAAGATTAGAAAAGATTCCTAATTGGCATCAAGTTTAACAAATTTCTGTTAAAGTGAGGACTGTTTTCCTGCCAAGAATATTTTACATTTTCAAGCATCTGGCAAATAGATGCTAAAGACATCTACAACCAGCCAGTAAACGGTGGCTGTATAAACCATTGTGTAAAATGTGTTTATAAGCCTCTGCTTTGAATAAATGAATGTAGTTTGGTGTGAAAACCTTGAATTAATTACTTGACTGAAATAGAAATGGCCCACTCTGGTGCCATGTTATACTGCTGCTTATGGGGAATGGCAAGTTTTCCATGGGACAGAAGATGGAGGGTTTTCATTACAGAATCGAAAGAGGGCATAAATGCTGGTGTTGGCATTATCTTAGCTTCTGATGAGACTATTTTGAAATGGAGGGACTTGATTTCATAGAAGATTGGATGGCAGGCTATCCTCAAGCTATACGTAAGCTGCCACAGCCATTCCACACTGTAATGTCAGCTCTTTTCTTGCATTTGCATAATTTCCATAACCATTTCCACATTCTGAATTGGCTGCCTCAGAAAATAAAGCTATCTTATATTATAACATCATCTGTAAGAGTCAGCGCTTAGGGTAGCACTATGCTTTGGCTCAATTTTATCGATCCTGAGGCAAAACAGTTGGTATCTCATTGCAAAATGGAACACATTTAGCGATTTCTAACCGTCCTATTGAGATAATCCTTTCATATTTGCCTCCCAGTATAAAAGAGAAAGAGAGATTGGCAAAACTTATGAAAATGTTTTAATATTTATTTTCCTTCTGCATTCTAAAAATCTACCTTGGGGTTTGGGATTCTTACGGAAGAGAAAACAGAATGAATGAACTCTCACTTTTGTGTGAGAAAGTCGCATTTACTTTAATGGTTGTTGCTCTATCTCTTTGCCTGGAGCACTAGCTTAATAGATAGAAGGATTATCTTTTTTTTTTAAGTCGCTGAAGAAAGAAAGAAGAGAATGGGGCACAAAATCAAGGCACAAAAGATTTGTTGGTCAAGTTTGTAGTAGGTGAAGATCAGAGTCTGCCCTTCAGAACCCTGTTGTGAATTGTGGTTGATTATTAACCACAGGTTAATTAAAAAAACCCACAAAGGAACATGGTGGCTCAATGGCTAAGACACTGAGCTTGTCAATCAGAAAGGTCAGCAGTTCGACAGTTCAAATTCCTAGGGCTGTGTAACGGAATGAGCTTCCGTTACTTGTCTCAGCTTCTGCCAAGCTAGCAAGTAAAAATGCAAGTAGAAGAATAGGAACTACCTTTGGTGGGAAGGTAAAAGTGTTCCATGCACCTTCAGTGTTTAGTCATGCTGGCCACATGACCACAGAGACATCTTCGGACAGTGCCGTATCTTCATCTTTGAAACAAAGGTGAGTACCCCCCTTAGAGTCGGGAATGACTAGTACATACGTACAACAGGAACATTTACCTTTATTAACCTATCCAATAACTGGAGTTCCCTGGATGACTTACAGATTTTTTTAAAGTTTTATAAAGCAGGATAGCAGCAGAAAAGCATATATCAATTTAATTAATGAATAGCACAAGAAAGATACTTTGACACATGGCCTATTATGTCAGTGTAATGCATATGCAGTATCTTTTTTTTTTAAAGAAAAAACTGAAGATACTGTTTATCTAAATCTAATCTTGGGGGGGTATGATGTGTGACTGGACTCAGGACTTATTTGCACTGCTGTTTTTGGCTCACTCAATTGACTTTTTGTTTACTTACTTGTCTGTGTTTCAACAAGAGAGTGTGAAACCCTGAAGCTGATGGACTGTCCCTTGCTTAATAACATGTAATGGAAATGTAATTCAAAGCCAAGTGGGGAAACTCCCTTCCCAGTGGCAGCTGTTCATAGAGAGTGCTGGTTCCTTGCATTCATTTCTCACAGGCTGTTGTAACCTCTTTCATTGAATGTCACTTGGTGCAGATACGGCTTTAACAAACAACCAGATTCCCCCCCCCCCTTCTACATTTTTTGGATGATCAGAGTTAAATGTATGCTAGGATTTGAGATAAATTTTAGTAAAGTGATTTCAGAAAATAGCATTTCACTTACCTAAAAGTTACATCTTGGCTGCATCAATCCACAAGAGGGCAGTCCAATGAGGTGAAATTTTAACTCTTTGCTGTCCCCTAGTGGTTTGATAGGTCAATAATTATTTGGAAGAATTGTGCAAGTGGGACCAAGAGCATCTTCCTCCATTCTTTCACCCACAAAAAAACACTTCCTTCAATTCTATTTTCAAGAATGATTAGGAAGGGTCAGTATTCATGCTGTACACATCCAAGTGACCATACTGTATTTATGAGATTCAGAGACTTTCTAAATGCTCATTAGGTTACTATGCTGATGGGGGAAAGATGATTTGATGGATTATTCAGATTTGATAAACACCACTTTGGCATATTCTGAATGGGTGATAGGTGATGACAATTAGTACTATTCTAATTTTAGGCAGTGGAAACCATTGATTATTGTCTTAATGACTTCCAAAAGGTTTCCAGGTATACCTCGAGATGCTGGGGGCCATATTAATGAAGCCTACAGGGCATGGTGCCAAGTTAACAGTGAAGTTACCTGTCCCCAATGGTTATGTAGGAGAAGAGCGGGCAGAATTAGGGGACAGAGTTAAACACATCATCAGTTTAGAGTCCTTGTGTTGCCACAAGAGATCCAAATCCAAGCCCTCCTGACTCTTGACTTATTAGCACCAATTTTGTGCTGATCATTAGTTGACCAGATTCTTTTGTATAGGTTTGAATAAGTCTTATAAGCTACAACCTTATGAATGGTCTGTCAGCCCTCAGAGTTGGGATTCAAATAATTTAACAACCGCTTTGCCCAGGGTCAGGTTGGCTGTTGTGGGAGGCATGGCCCATCCTCATCCTCTAGCTCCCCCACACATGCAGGACAATCCTCCAGTGATGGCCAACCTTACTCTGGATGAACTGGTTGAATTACACACCCACCATTCGCTATCAAAGTAGATCCTGGGCACTGCACTGCAATGGAGAAATGGGTAACAAAGCAGCCAGCATGAAGGAAGAAGGAGGAGCAGGGAGAAGAAAGAGGGAAAGTAGCCTTCTCTTTCCCTTGAACTGGTCCGTTGCCCATTTCTCCATTGCAGCACAGGATCCACTTTGATAATTGGGGTGATGTAATTTAACAACTGGCTCCCATCACTATCTTGAGTTTTTGTGCCTGACAGTGTTTGGCCATCACACCAGCATTGGCAGAGTGAGCATTCTTTGGTTCCCCATGGTGGAACTAAACCAACTTGGGGGGGGGGGGCTAGGAAGTGAGTCTTCTCTTCTGTGGACTTTCAGAAGACTATCAAGTCTTGGTTCTTGTACAGCAGGTAAAATAAGGGAAAATACTTTGTAGAGACTTACTGTAGCTTGGTCTTTTTTTTTTTATGTTTACCACTCAGAGTTTCTTTGGTGAGATAGATGGCCATAGAATTTTAATAAATAAATATCACATGGAGAGGCATGTGGCCTTCTTCTGCCTGTGTGTTAAGGGCATACAGTGAAGATGACACAAATTTTGTTGGCATTTTTTTCCTCCTGGAATGAGAAAAAGTGGCTATGTGGATGACAAACTTTATGTTGCTATAGGTAACATTGGGATGCAGATGAAATATCAAATGTGGCATTGGATTGTTGGGAAAAGCTTACAGTACATTCTTCATCCTTCAATAACTAGATGAAATTGCTCTTCAGAATGTATCTAGACATAGATAAATATTTCCTTCCATCTTCTTAAATTTTGAAGAAATGCTCACTGATTTCTTCATAGCATCAATAATTACGCAGTGGCAGAAAATGTAATGTCTCTAGTGCTGTGAAATAAAAAAATGAAACTTATTACTTCTAGAGCTATGAAAATGAAGCTATAACAAGGCTCATGTCTTTAGAAATTCTGCAATCAACTGTGCACTTAACTTCTATGTTCCTTTTGATATGCATTATTTTGCATCCTCTTTAGATAACTTCACTCCTGGGTATAGCTTCTAAGTACTGACATTATTGAATTTTTCTAATGAATTGTAGTGAGGAAACTATTAATCTGTGTTGGGCTTTTAAGATGCACATAATCATATGATCTAACAGTAAAACAGGAAAGAAGTGTGACTACTAATGAAGCCATGCGCTATAAGACTGGTTGGCATGTTTATTGATATTTCTTCTCACTCTTAGCTTGTGGCAAGCTGCTAAGTATTTTCTTGATGTTAAATATAATCCTACAGATGATCAACCCTGACTGCTTTGGAAGGTGAGATACTGAAAATGAAACTCAAATACTTTGGCCACCTAATGAGAAGAAAGGACTCACTAGAGAAGAGCCTAATACTGGGAAAGATTGAGGGCAAAAGAAGAAGGGGATAACAGAGAATGAGATGGCTGGATGGAGTCACTGAAGCAGTAGGCATGAGCTTAAATGGACTCCAGAGGATGGTAGAGGACAGGAAAGCCTGGAGGAACATTGTCCGTGGAGTTGAGATGGCTTGGACATGACTTCGCAACTAACAACAACAACAACAAAAATATAATCTATTCCAATTTATTCTCTTAAGGAAGAAAGTTTCTAATACTAAGAAGGTATTTTGATTTGGAAGCAATTTTCAATAATTTGTTATTTTAATAATTTTAATTAACAATAATTTTCTATTAGTTGGCATTTTTCAGTGAGCAAAGAAAACCATGTCCAGGTTAGGATTAGGGTTAGAAGAAGAAGAGGTGCTACAATAACATTTATTTATGTTACTTTCACTTTCTGCTTCCCTCCCCCCACCCTTGCTTCTATTGCTTCAAATATAAATGTTGTTTTACTTATTTTTTTCAATGCTTCATCTTTTTTTCTTCTCTCTTTTTTTTTAAGAAAAAACCCTTTCTGCGACAGATGACAGAGAGAAGAGAGTGAAGAAAGACAGAGAGAGAGACAGTCAGTCAGTTAGACAAACAGACAGTGCTTTTCCAACTCAGTCTAGAAATACTGTTAGGAGTTCGATTATGACCATCTTAAGGTTGACTCAGCCTTACATCCGTCCAAGGTCAGTAAAATGAGAGCCCAGATTGTTAGGGGCAATATGCTGACACTGTAAACTGCTTAGAGAATGCTGTACAACACTATGAGGTAAAGGTAAAGGTTCCCCTCTCACATATGTGCTAGACGTTCCTGAATCTAGAGGGCAGTGCTCATCTCTGTTTCAAAGCTGAAGATCCAGCGCTGTCCGAAGATATCTCTGTGGTCATGTGGCTGGCATGACTAAATGCCAAAGGCGCACGGCACGCTATTACCTTTCCACCAAGGGTAGTCCCTATTTTTCTACTTGCATTTGTTTACGTGCTTTCATACTACTAGGCTGGCAGAAGCTGGGACAAGTAACGAGAGCTCACTCTGTTATGCGGCGCTAGGGATTTGAACCACTGAACTGTTGACCACAGTGTCCCTCAAAACACTATGAAATGGTACAGTATGTAAATCTGTAAAAATGTAAGTCCTATTGCTATTGCTATTGCTATTTAGGCATTTTTGTTTTTTTGAAAAACAAATACCTTCATTTACCCACAAATCTTTCCTCAGCACTTCTAATAACCTCTTGTCTTTTTATAACTTCTTCCATTAGAAGAAGATATATGATACAGCTGTGAGCTCTGAATGTGCTATTATTGTTAACATACTGAGAGCTTCTCTAGTCTTTTCCCTCTCCTAAATCCAGGGGGCAGGTTTTTATTAAATATTGGTTGAGTGGGAATGGCTGAAAAACTCAATGTCTTTGAAATCCTGACTTCATCTGAATTGATTTATAAGAACATAACCATTCTACCAATGCATTTGCCAGAAGTGATACAGGCCTGGAACAGAATGAATCCTCAAGGGCCAAGAATTCAGAGGTAGACCCAGGGCTGGGTTGTTGGGGGCTCGCAGGGGTTTGGGAGAACCTCTAGCTAAGATTCTGTCCAGTTCAGAGAACTCCATTTCAAAGCCGAAGAGCCAGTGCAGTCCGAAGATGTCTTTGTGGCCATGTGGCCGGCATGACTAAATACCACAGGCACACAGAACGCAGCTACCTTCCCACCAAAGGTGGTCCCTATTTTTCTACTTGCATTTTTATGTGCTTTCAAACTGCTAGGTTGGCAGAAGCTGGGACAAGTAATGGGAGCTGACTCCGTTACATGTTACGATTCAATCTGTCGAACTGCCGACCTTCTGATCAACATGCTCAGTGTCTTAGCCACTGAGCCACCACATACCGTACACCCACTCAAAAAAGGCTAATCAAAACCAAGAAGTTACATTTCATTGGTGTAGTTTTAATGTTTTTTCTGGAGTGGGTTAATTAAAGCAGAGCACTTGGGATATTTAGAAATGCTTTTCCTCAGCTTTCTCCTTATCTGGGACAAATGACCATGTACATGATACCCATCACCTGCTGCTCTCTTTCCATCCCTTTCACAACCTCCCCATTGTCTCTCACCAGTATGGAAATGGAATTTTCCTCTACAGTTATCTATTTGTTTCAATTGTTATAAGTACAATTCTCCCTCCCTCCCTCCCTCTCACAATCGCGCGAGCGATTGTGGGTGCACCTCGGTACACCCACGTTACACCTATCCTCCTCGAGCTGCACTGGTTACCGATCGGTCTCCGGATACACTTCAAAGTGCTAGTCGTAACTTATAAAGCCCTTCATGGTATTGGACATGGGTACTTGAGAGACCGCCTGCTGCCAATTACCTCCCACAGACCCTTTAGATCGCACAGGGTCAGCCTCCACTGGGTTCCTTCTACCAGCCAATGCCATCTGGCTACCACCCGGGGGAGGGCCTTCTCTGTTGCAGCTCCGGCCCTTTGGATTGAACTCCCCGTGGAGATTCGGACCCTCACCCCTCTCCAGGCCTTCCGGAAAGCCATCAAAACCTGGCTATGCCGGCAGGCCTGGGGTTGATGAGTTCTCCTCCCCTCTCGACTTGTATGGCTGTATGACTCTTGTGTATTTTGATTACGTTTATTGTGTTTGTATCCCCTTTCCCCTTTTGAGTTGTTCGCCGCCCTGAGTCCCTCCCGGAGAAGGGCGGCATACAAATAAATTAAATCTTAAATCTTAAATCTCTCTCTCTCTCTCTCTCTCTCTCTCTCTCTCTCTCTTTCTTTCTTTCTTTTCTTCCTTCTTCTATCATCCAACTCCCAGTGACTCCTGGAAGTTCACAAATAAAAACATTAAAAACAAGATAATTTTTTTAGAGTAGACCAAAAGAAATAATAAAAAACAGCAAAGATGACCAAAAGAAAAAAAAAGTCAGGAATGGAAAAAAAATAACCCACACAATCCAAATACTTCTTGTTCTATTAGTTTTCATTTGATTGGATAAAAGAGAGTTTTCATTCGATTGGATAAAAGAGAATAAATTTCAAAGGAACAGAAAATGTCAGTGAGTTTTGTATGTGAAGAGTGTCATTTTTTTAAAAAAAAATATTTGCCTATGAGATGAGCAAAGACTATGTACGAATAGTATCTCTTTCACTGCACAGCCTTCACTAATATTTATCCAACTTAATCAGGGACTCTTAAATCAAACAGACAAACAACATTTTGAAATAACTTGTCATTCAATGGAACATAACATAAAAAACAAACAAACAGAAAAGTTGAAACTGTGAAACATATTCCAGAACTATGCTAACTCATATTGCTTTTCATTAAACAAAATATTGAAGTGCAATGTATTAATTTTTAAAACCCTATATTTTGTATGTTTATTTTTTCTCCTGATAGATTAAAATCCTTCATATGGATTGTTTATTTTGTATTTTTCATTTCAATCAAATAGACTTGACTTCTAATAATTTTTATCCTCATAAAACAGTTTCATTTTAAAATGAAAAAAGCATGATTTTGTTGCCGAATGAAGAAACAGACTTGAGATGATTGAGGACAAAGTGGTAAATTGTGTCTGAAGATATTTTCATAACCATAATAAAAAAAAAAATTATCAATGTATGGATGTGGCAGTTCTTCAATATAGAGTTTTCCTTACCAGTTACATTCCAAAATTTATTATATGTATAAAATAGACATATAGAGCTATTAGAAGATGCATGGACATATATAGTAAATTCAAGCTTAGCTATTTGGGACACTTTGAAAGCCTATCCATCATTGTCTATTTTATTTTTTTATCATTAATATTAAGAAATGTATTTCACCACTATTTATTTCTCTAAGCGTCTCAGACAAATCCATTCTTTTTTTAAAAAAATCAGAAACAAGATGACTATGTATGTTGAAGCCCACACAAAAATCAGTACCATAAATATTGGTTTCAATTTAGGGAAGGACATGCAGACTGAAAAGAAAATAAATAAAACTCTTATATTTTCTGAAAGTGTAGGCCAGAAGCAATATTTTTGTCATATATCCTAATTCAGGTGTTCTGAGAAATGTAGTGTTTGCCCATTTTGTATTCACCTTGTATCTTTAAGTATCTAGAAAGTTGAAATGGATGTGGTGGCTCAGTGGCTGAGACACTGAGCTTGTCAATCAGAAAGATAGGAAGTTCAGTGGTTTGAATCCCTAGTGCCGCATAACGGAGTGAGCTCCCGCTACTTGTCCCAGCTTCTGCCAACCTAGCAATTCGAAAGCATGTAAAAATGCAAGTAGAAAATATAGGAACCACCTTTGGTGGGCAGGTAACAGCATTCAGTGCGCCTTCAGCATTTAGTCATGCTGGCTACATGACCACGGAGACGTCTTCAGACAATGCAGGCTCTTCAACTTTGAAACGGAGATGAGCACCACCGCCTAGAGTCAGGAATGTTACCATTATCTTTCTAGAAAGTTGGTTTAGTCTATTCCTTTCTTTTTTCTCCCTTATCATATCATTCTACAATTCTCAGTGTCAGCAAAAGGCATCTTGAAAAATACATCCAGAATCATTTTATCACTATATTTGTTAAATTCAGTAATGCTATCTTTTAATATGACCAGTATTCTAAAATACCATGTAGTGTTCTCAATTTTGAACAGTGTTCTGTGATGTGGGAATATACACCATATTGTTTATTTGGATTTAAATCAGAAATATGAAGAAGTAATAGACAGTAATTATCAAACCAAAAATATTGAGTCATATCCTTTCCATACTATCATCTTACTTCAACTAACTGGAAGCTGTTTTTATTCAGCTGGTTATTTTATTATTATTTTTCTAATTATTTTTAGAAGTTGATTGATGCATTTACAGTTCAGTAAGTAAAATGCCATGGAGCCAAATCATGTCCAATACAGCATGAATCACTTCTTGTTGTGAAAGATATATTTTGGAAAACTATCAACTAAGACCAGAATGGATGGAGTGTCATACTTCAGAGAAAAAATGTTCCAGATAACATCAAATTGTTTTATGCACAACTGAACCAAACATATTTTTTATGGAAGTTGGTAAATGGTAAATCAGGATTTCTGGACATCACATTCAAGATGAGGCTATTCATATTCTCCTTGCTTTTGTTAATAATGTAGGTATTAATCAATAGTGGCTTAATTCATTGGATCCATTCAGTGTTTCTCAACCTTGCCAGCTTTCAGATAATTGGACTTCAAGTTTCAGGCTGGCTGGGGATTGAAATCTGCACACCTTCAAGTTGCCAATTTTGAAAATACAGGTCTAGATCTTTCCAGTGTACAGGTCATGGAGTAATGTCTTTTGGTTAAAGGAAGGCCATTTTTAGTTAAATTGTAAGGACAACTGACTAACATCAACAGAAGTTCAACAAAAATGCTAACTACCTAGAGAGAAACCATGCTCTCCTTCACTAAACATGTTCAATCAGAGGCTCAAAACATCTGCCATGAAATGCTTTTCTTTGGATTCCTGTGATGAGCAAGGATTGGATTTGATGGTTTTAATGGCTCTTTCCAGTGCTGTGAATTTCCCAAGTACTTCCCACAGAGCTAACAGATGGCTTTTCACACCATCTGACACAAAACAGATGACAATGTCTTATTTTTGCCTTCTAGAGATGGACGAAATAAGAAGAAAACAAGAAGACTGGAGTTGGGTATTAGGAGAAAAGGGGGAAAAGGCCATTATTATATTTATTTAACTAATTAATTAAATTTGGCAGCTGCCCAAGGCCAAAATGAATCTGGACAATTTGCAATTAAAAATAAGAAATACCCCAAAAACCAAACAAAAAAGACCCACGTATGTCCAGAAAACATACAATTAAGAAAAAAAGAGCAGCCAACAAGGACTCAACACCCACCCTAACTCAAGCCTGAGTCTTCAAGGACTTTCCAAATGTCATCAAGGTGGAAGCTGTATTGATCTTTGGGGAGATGGTTTTCTAGAGGACAGATGCCACAACAGACAAAATACATTTCTTAGGTCATGATAGATGTGCTGTTTAATCAAAGGGACTTGAAATCCATCAATTCCATCTCACTGGACAGACAGAAACAATTGGAAATAGGCTGTCCTTCAAATGAACAGTCTCTGTGCCACGAAGGGCTTTAAAGGTGATGACCAGCACCTTTGAGTTGCATGTGGGAGCAAATTGGAAATCATTACAGCTGATTGAGCAATGGTGACATACAAATATGTGGTGGAACACCCATATTTGCTTGTGCCACCCCATTCTGGATGATCTGTAGTTTCCACAGAAAGGATATTGAAATACTGTAGTGTATTACAGAAAAAGAAAGAAGTGGCACATGTGAGAAATACTGGTAGATGAATCTTTAACTCTGCAAACTCTGACCCAGGAAAAATGCTCAGCATGTCCATACTATACAATAGAGGTACACATCTGTATTCCTAGGGTCACACTCCTGAACACTTTGAATACAGTTCTAAGAGGTTTAGTTTTACTCATTTATAAATAGTGTTATCATTTGTTGTTGTTAGTTGCGAAGTCATGTTTGACCCATCGCAACCCCTTGGACAACATTCCTCCAGGCCTTCCTGTCCTCTACCATTCTCTGGAGTCCATTTAAGCTTATGCCTACTGCTTCGGTGACTCCATCCATCTACCTCCAGATTATTATCATAGTTGGAAGAAAAAAATATTAAATAAAGAACTGTTTTTAACTTCAAATAAAATGTACATTTAAATGAAATGATATTAATTTTATTTCTGTTGTGAACCCACTCTTACTATTTATAGCCAGGCACTTAGTATACAATTTAAAATGAAGTGACCATCTAAAAGAAATGTGCAGGGGTATTTATAACGACGGTTAACATTGAGCCTAAGGTCTATGGAGATTGTCAGTCATAGAGAATCCTAGTCCTAGGTCCTAGTTGTCCCAAAAGTGCTTTTTTCAAGAGGCAACTGGACTTTCTTGAAAAGTGAGCTATTCTTGAGATGTGTGATGTGGAGACAGAATTGGTAGCGGGCTTTATGGTCAAAACTGATTTCAGGCTCTGATTCTTGCCATCATTGACAATTACCCATTGTGTACCCTGTGCATATCTCAGATGTAGCTTTTTAGCCTGAAAAAATCCATCCCATGGGATTATCAGGAAGCACTTGTACATGGAATTCCTTGATAAGTAGAAACAGAAAAAAAAATTCCTTTCTTTTGGAATAATATTGTAAATATGAAGGCAATTACCACATTACATCCCTTTGAGAGGTCTATCAATGTTCTCAATAATCTGGTACGTAGCAGTCTAAGCATTCAACAAGGGCATACGCAACAGAAATCTCACTGGTTGCCATATTGATTGGGGCTTGGATGTGGGACTAAACATCTTTCTGGTTCTTCAACTTTTGTTGAGCACAGTATATTCCTCAACCACATGCAAATATTGGGAATTGCTTGTGCCTACAACTCCGTTCCTTACAAAGCAGGCAAACCTTGACTTGGTACCTAATGGTTTTTAGGAATAAGTGAATGGGAATAAGGAAGGTAAGATTAAATCCCTTCAAGGTAGTGGTGCTGATGGTTTATATACCATACTGCATATGTCACTTGTTTCTATGATACTTCTGAAGCAATCCCCCAAAAGAAGTCAGTCTCAAAAAAAAGAGTTTCTAGGTTCATACTTACCAGTGATGGGATTCAAATAATTTAACAACAGGTTCTCTGCCCTAATGGCCAGCTGGGTAGGCAGGGCTCATTGGTCACATGACTGGGTGTGGCCAACTCAATGTCACTCCCGTCGATGGGTGCTTTGTCTTAGCTCTTACAATGTAATCAGGGTTAACCAGAGAGACAGTTTCTGTAAGCAGGTCAACAAAGATGAGGCTAGAAACAACACCAGAATGTTTACTTCCTGCCTTCCTTACAGGATTAGCCCTGTAAAGTGGGGAAAAACAAAAGGAGATTTCTTCCAACAACCGGTTCTCCAAACTGCCTGGAAAGTTACCAACCTGTTCTCCCGAATAGGTGCGAACTGACTGAATCCCACCACTGATACCTACTATCCACTATCTAGGTTATATCTAGGTTCACAGCTACACTATCTAGTTTCACAGCTACTGTTAGGTAGATGGGTATACCCAAAAGGGGTTTTGTCCAGTTGTTTACCAGTTGTGGCCCCTACTGGGAGCATAATGCACTGTCAGCATATCTCATAAGAACCTCTGTAGTGCACTTTATGGTGAAGGCTACCCAGATGCTATAGTTGGTTAAGGGCCACCTGTGTTGTAAATGCTGCATTGGCTACCAATCTAGGAAGGTTTTACAACTCATAATTTATTATGGCTGTTATAAATTAGCAGTTATGTACCGGAAGAATTGCCTTCTCCAAATAGAAATTACTTCTTTGGCATTTATAGCCAGGATTTACAACACTTTTGTGGGGGAAGAAAATAGAATGCACAATCCCACTACATTCTCTTGACCACTCTTCCTTCTGAACTTCAAGAAATGCCCTCCCTGAATTTTCAGAGAGTGTTGAAGATCGAACTTTTGAAAAAAGTTTTTATAGATGAGGTGTTTTGTTTGGTGGGTGTTAGTCAATGTTTTTAGAAGTTGGCACTATAAATATTGTAATTGACTAATTGTCAATTAATAGCTCTGTGAGATTTTCTTAAATATTTAAATCCTAAACTTGCACATACTGGTAAGTCCTTACCTCCTTCCACATATTTGGCTGCTGAAGCTCTTCACCTAGCCATTAAAACTAGATCTAGTTTTATGCTTCTTTAACTCTAGCACTTTCAGTGAATTTGTTCATGATTTCTCAAGCAGCTGGAGAACAAAATTAGTCTTGCTTGCATTTTCCTTTCAGTTACTTCTTGAGCAAGGTAATAAAACCAAATAACAGCAGGCTAATACAGATTTCAGTATTTAGGAACTTAAGCAGAACTGAATATAATTCCTTGCTGATTGTCAGTATAAATTCCCAGACTGTCTCAAATACATCCTAAAGAACAGTTGTCTTATCCAGCAGTATATTTTTCTAGGCCTGACTCTAAGGCCTTGATAAATAGCAGATAAAATGTACTCTTTCCTCTTCAGCTCTGAATCTATTATTGAAACAGATTCAATATTTGCCTTCTTAAGTAAAAAAGAAAAGCACATTTATACAAATTATTTTGCTGTTTCAACTCTTTACAGATATCTTAGAAGGAAAATTCTGTAACTGCATATATAGTTACTGGTTACAAGTAGAACCCACTCTTTTCATTTAGAACTTCATAGAATTCAGAATATAATTTGGCTAATTATTCATCCAACTCCACTAACCTAATATTAACTTTCTGGCCTGGAAATAAATTCTTATCTTCAGCCATAACGTCAGCTGCCTTGAGTTATTTATAAAAATAATAAAGGTGTGATATATATATATATATATATATATATATATATATATATATATATATATATATATATATATATATATATATATGTGTATGTGTGTGTGTGTGTGTGTGTGTGTGTGTGTGTGTGTGTCTGTGTGTCTGTGTGTGTCTGTGTGTGTGTGTGTGTGTGTGTGTGTACATATGTATAAATGAATGAACAAATGAATGAATGAATGAATGAATTGTAACAAAATGAAATTGCTTTACATTACACTATCAGCGTGACCCGACAAAAGGGCGAATGACAAAACCATGCCCGACTAAACTGCGTCACTGACGTCATCAACGCGGCGACAACAGCCAGCGTGGAGAAAGAAGGGCGCTTTAAATAGCGCGTCGAAAGAAAGCCGATTTAACTTAAGGTAAGGGTTAGCTTTAGGGTTAGCTTTAGGGTTAGGTTAAGGATTAGGGTTAGGTTTAGGGTTAGGTTAAGGGTTAGGTTAAGGGTTAGGTTAAGGGTTAGGTTTAGGGTTAGGTTAAGGGTTAGGTTTAGGGTTAGGTTTAGGGTTAGGTTAAGGGTTAGGTTTAGGATTAGGTTTAGGGTTAGGTTTAGGATTAGGGTTAGGGTTAGGGGTTAAGTTTAGATTTAGGGTTTACAGCGTGCTTCTGTCTCCGCGCTGTTGTCGCCCTGTTGATGACGTCAGCGACGCAGTTTAGTCGGGCGCGGTTTTGTCATTCGCCCTTTTGTAGGTGAGTCCACTATCAGTACTACACATGACTGGCTCCATAATTGTTAAGGTACTGAAGATTTAATAGCTGCCAGCTGATGAAAGGTTGTAAGCTGTAATCAGTAAACTGATGCAATGTGGCTGTTGAAATCAGGAGATTCACACAAGTCTATATACATACATATATATGCTGGTCTTGTTGTATTCGGGTCTTTTCCCATGTAAGATTGAGATTGTCTTGGCAACATTTTGGCAAGGTCTCAGGCTGGCCAAAAAATTGCCAAGACAATCTCAATCTTACACGGGAAAAGACCTGAATACAACAAGACCAGCATACCTACACCCGTGAAAATCTATGAAAACAAATACATAAATATATACATACATACATACATACATACATACATACATACATACATAGCAATAGCAATAGCAATAGCAATAGCAATAGCAATAGCAATAGCAGTAGACTTATATACCGCTTCATAGGCCTTTCAGGCCTCTCTAAGCGGTTTACAGAGAGTCAGCATATTGCCCCCAACAATCTGGGTCCTCATTTTACCCACCTCGGAAGGATGGAAGGCTGAGTCAACCCTGAGCCGGTGAGATTTGAACCGCTGACCTGCTGATCTAGCAGTAGCCTGCAGTGCTGCATTTAACCACTGCGCCATCTTGGCTCTTCATACATACATACATACATGTGTGTGTTCATTAGAGGGTGTTTCTCTCTCATATCATGTATTTCATTTCTCTACTTGTGTCTGAGTTGAATGGTAAGGGATTTTATTTAACCACATGTATGTATGTATTTCTGTATATAAAATACTATTAATTTTCTGAAGGCTCTGTGTGCTGTGTTTTGCTCCTGGGTCTACCTCATAATACTAGTCACGCTGCCAAAACTCTGACAATGATGTTAAATTATAATAAAATTTACTGTCTATTTTTGTTACGAACAAGAAGATAATATGAACTATCATCTTCATTATCATAAAAGCCCTGATGGTGCACTGGTTAAACTACAGTATTATAGGAAAACTCTGTCCACAACCTGGAGTTCCATCCTGATGGGCTCAAGCTTCAGCCTTCCATCCTTCCAAGGTTGATAAAATGGGGACCGAAATTGTTGGGGGCAATATGCTGGCATTGCAAATTGCTCAGAGTGCTGCAAAGCACTATGGAGCGGTACATAAGTCTAATTGCTATTGTTCTTATAGTTTGAAAACATCAAGTATGTGAGAGAAGAAAGAATATTTAAGTCTGAGATTCAGACAGGTGTTTACTTGTTCCCAGTTGTAAAATGTAGGTAGAAAAGATGGATAGAAAAATATTGAAGTGGTTCCATTGTGCATTTGAATTTGCGGATGCATGGCTTAGCTACATTAATACTTGATGCCCACATTTCAGTAGTGTACACATGCACAAACAATAAATTGAGCATTTATGACACTGTAAATGTCTACTGATTTTGATACAATGACTTAGCTCATAATGAATATAAGCAAGGAACAAGGAATGAAAGTTAGGTGGTGATGGGGTGAATAAAATGGTAAATTATAATGAGAATTGATTCCCAGAAATGTTATAGTTTTATTTCTTTTAAGCACTTAAAACACCCCTAATCTATTAACAAGATGATCTGGCCATATAAAAGCATCATCTTTTAGAGTTGGAATGGCTTATTAAAATTGTCACATCCAAATCTCTGCTTAATGCAGGAATCTAAATCAAAGTCTCTCCAGACTCCAAAGAATACATGCAGTAGAGGCCTTCCCTTGGTAAGTGATTCTGTGTTAAGTAGCAACTTTTAAATAAATACAAAAATCTGACAATTTTGCCAAACTTGTAAACAGTTTGAAATGTTTAATGCTAAATGCTTTCCTAGTGTGGATGACTCTGGTGGACTAATTTAGAGGATACTGTTTGTTTCTACAAAAGAACAGATTGACTTCCTACATTGTAGAATAGCTGATTTCCTTACAGCATCTAATCAGGTTCAATCACAGGGATCAAAGATTTTGTTTTCCAAGGTTTTGGACTCATGCTGGAGCCCATCTTCAGGAAATTTCTCTTTGGGTTGTTCTGTGTGGGGTATTTACTGTATATAGTGGTTGTTGTATATAGCTTTTAAGATGTAGATTGGGGTGTTTCTTACTGGCTATTAAATAGTTGACTGTTGTTTCCTTGTGCTGCCAAGTACTTCATAAGCTGGGGGTAAATCAACACTTTGCTTGATGAGGGTCCTGTTTCTCAGGTTTCAATCATTTCCCTTGCTGTTTTTGTGCCTGCTCATCCAACAATCTTAGTAGCTGCAATATTGAATATATGTCCTTTTTTCTTGCAATGTGAGGCTGCCATTGAGTTTGGGTCTCCTCATCTGACTACTCAGTTGTGTTCCTATGGTCTGGTGACTAGCTTCCTCCCGGTCTGTTCTATATAGTCACAAGGCAATCCATGCAGGGGATCCAGTAGATTACCATTGGAAGTATGCCCCACCTCCAAACAATATTTACAGTGCATAATTTGTCATTGTATGGTAGCCTCTAGGTGGTGTGAGATCTCATAAGCGGTGTTCTACTGCTTCCAAAATATTTTTAATGTATGGCAGGGTGTGCCATACCTTAGTTGGTCTTGTGCTTTGTTTCTTGGCTTATTTCCCCATCATATTGCACAGACATCTTGTAACAAATGATTGTAGGTATCCATTCTTCCTGAATTGGTCATGTATGTACTTTCTGTCCAGCTGTTTCACTTGCTGGATGCTACAGTGGCTTCTCACCCTGCTGTATGGTGTTCTGGTGGAACTCTTTTTGTGTAACAGTGGATGGTTTTCATGAACATAACAGTCTTGATTTGTCCAAAGCAGGGTTGTTTTTATTTGTTTTGCTTAATTTCCCTTGAGATATTTTCTGGGTTAAGGGGTTGCTGTTATTCCATGTGACAGCATCTAAGACTCTTAGAGGACACAGATCCAAACCTTTCAGCTCTGATAGGACAATATGAGATTTCATTGTGAAATTTCTGCCCATATCAAATCAAATAATAGTCTGTAATCATGATGTAGTGTAAGTATATATAATATGTGTATTTTGCAAAGTGATCTCTTATTGTAATTACTGTGGTGGCATTTGTCAGTTTTCCATTTCTATTTTCTATTAACAGCACTTGACTAAAAGAACAGCAATTAAATCAATAGAACATTATCTGGCCTTCTTAGCACCCTACTTTTTAGTTTGAGAATAACATCTCCGCTCATAAAATTGTATAATTCAACTTGTGAGAAGAGATGTAGTGAACCATTTTTGTTAAAGCAGCATTGTAAAGAAAATACCTCTAGAAAATACCTTTAGATGAGAAAAGGCCATCTAAATCTCTGCCCGGATGCTTCCGGTCAGTATAGATGATACTGAGCTAGATAAATCAATGATTTGATCTGACATAAGGCAGATTCCTGTCCTTGTGGCGGATCATATAATGGTGCCAAAAGATATTGCAGTATTGAGAGAGAAGGACAACAACGAAGGGGAAAATATAGACTTCTTAGCCTTTTTCAGTCAATAGATGCAATAATAACCTTGCTTGTTCCCTCTTCACAATAGTGCCTCTCTGCATTAAAGGATCAGAACGTAATTCATCCAGCATTAACAGAACTATGGTATAAGACACTGAGTCCACCAAATATAACATACTTTTTACTGTGTGGTCTGCCAGCGGCCTGCAGAGCTGGCAGCAGAGTCAGATAGTTGCGTCCCTACCTGAACCGGGAGGCCCTCACAACAGTCACTCGTGCCC
Source organism: Thamnophis elegans (assembly GCF_009769535.1). Classification (NCBI taxonomy): domain Eukaryota; kingdom Metazoa; phylum Chordata; class Lepidosauria; order Squamata; family Natricidae; genus Thamnophis; species Thamnophis elegans. The sequence goes on along the minus strand of NC_045548.1, from coordinate 60,244,275 downwards.
TTGTGACCTCTAGGCTGGAGTACTGCAATGTGCTCTACATGGGGCTGCCCTTGAAAAGTATTCGGCGACTTCAGCTGGTCCAGAATGCGGCCGTGCGAGCGATCGTGGGTGGGCCTCGTTTCACCCACGTAACACCTATCCTCCGCGAGCTGCACTGGCTACCTGTTGATCTCCGGGTGCGATTCAAGGTGCTACTCATCACCTACAAAGCCCTCCATTGTATTGGATCTGGGTACTTGAGAGACCGCCTACTGCCAATTACCTCCACTAGACCGATAAGATCACATAGATTAGGCCTCCTCCGAATTCCATCAGCCAGCCAGTGTAGACTGGCAACTACCCGGAGGAGAGCCTTCTCGGTGGCTGCTCCGACCCTCTGGAACAAACTCCCCGTGGAGATTCAGACCCTCACCACCCTCCAGTCCTTCCGCGCCGCCCTTAAAATCTGGCTGTCCCGGCTGGCCTGGGGTTAACGATTCTAACCCTGCTCGAATTGTATGACTGTTGTGTTCTTAAATGATGTAGTGTCTCCATGTTGTAAATTGTTTGTCCTCCCCCCCTTTTTTTGAACTGTGAGCCGCCCTGAGTCCCCCCAGGGAAAAGGGCGGCATACAAATAAAGTGAAAATGAAAATGAAATGAAAATGAAAGATAGTGAGGGGGTTGGGGAGGAACACGGGCCGGTCCTGGAGTATGGGGAAGGCTGGGACGAGGGCTCCACATCTGAGGCAGAGAGGGGGCCAGGGTATATGCTACCATATGCTGTCTCCAGACCCTCAGGAGTCTGACATCAGTGAGGCAGAAGAATAGTGTGAGCCTGTTCCCACATGTGCAGAGCTTCCAGAAGGCAAGAAGAATTAAGAAAAAAAGTGTGACTCAGGAATAAGGCTTGGAGATGATTGGCCCTCCCATAAGAAATAAAAGAGGAGCAAATGGATTTGAGCCTTTGCAGGAAGCAATTTTGTTCATTCTGGTCGGTTTCAAACTCTGACAAACTCTGTTTGACTCTGTGCTCCATTTGGCCTTGGAAAACTAAACGGCAATTAGGTCTCTGGCAGTGCTTCAAGGGAGATAAAGGTGTATACTTATCAGCATTACCATGAAAGACTGTGGCAGACATCTGATGGACTCTTCACAGACTGTTTGTGAATCATTATGGGCTGTGAATGACCATAATTCACAGCTGTTTAAATAAAATAGGGTTTTTGGGACTAAGATTGTGATTTATGCTTTCTCAGGAAGCCTAGGTCAGAACATTTACCTTCTTTGAAAAGGCCCTTAAAACATGTGTGACAAATAGCTGATAACCAATAATTTAACCTAAACAGGAGTATTATAAAGTGAGCCCAACTGGTTTCCTACAATTTAGGATGACTGGAATTGCAGCTCTGAAAGGGGAAGTTCATCTTTGTCCTTCTTCTTCAGAGCTTTTCCCTTCAGTTCCCTCTTCAGTTGTCTTTGGACTACTGAAATGGAACTAGCACTTATTCAACAGCCAAAGCCCAGTTTGATTTCCTAGCTATCTCCATTTTTCCAAGTCCACAAATAGTATCTTCTTGTCAGTTATGTAGATTCCATTCCTTTCTGCTTTCCCCAAGCAATAGAAACTCTGTGTCTCTGTGAAAAACTTCTCTGTTTCACTTCTAATTATTCTCAGACCAAATTTATCTTCTTCAGACATTGTGTATTTATGATATTAGATGATGGAATGGCATTTACCTGATCCATTCATACAATGTTGTTGTTGTTGTTGTTGTTGTTGTTATTAACCAGTCTACAGGCAAATGTACCAAATGGAACAATATCAAATATACTGAAGAATCAATAAAAGGTGATTGATTGATTATATGCCATCAAGATAAATATTCTCCCTAATGATCTATTCCTAATCTATTGTTCAAAAGTTGTATTCATTGCTAGATAGTTTGCCAACCAACTCTCATTAGTTATCAAATGTCATAAATGTATAGACACTTCTAGTTATCCTCAACCACTTTTTCACTTTTCTGTCAAGCAATCATAAAATTCATGAGATGCAGAGATAATTGATTCAGCAATCTATTAGGCCAGAAACGGTTGCAAATCTATCATAACTGAGCTAACTTGTTCAAGCAGAGGATTACATTAATATTTATATCTCTGAATGGGTAGATTGAGTCATAGTGGGGCAATTAGCTACAGCAGCACAAAAAGTGGCTATAGCTGTAAAGCTATTTAACAATTGAACAGTCCACGAAACAGTATTTTCTGGGTGAATTTCACACACACAATTCTGTAAGTTATAACAAAGAAGCAACCTAAATGCATATGTGTTATTTGGAGAATCCGCCACATTATCAAATTGTATCTATATTCAGGCAGTTGTCAAACATTTTATTTAAAACAAAAAAATCCAAAACATCAATACAGTGAAAGTGTTAGAGCATAGAAATTGGTGGTCAGTGATCCAGCCCAATCCTGTAGTGTATAAAAAATGCCATACACATTCTCATGGCTTTAACTCAATGTGTTCACATCACTTGGTTAATATTAATAAATCTGGCAGCTTCCAAAATCAAGGGACTCAGAAACTTCCTTTAAAACATGGGTGAATAAAACTACTGAAGGAAAGGACAAAACATGCATTCTACTTAGGAACATTATAGTCTTTTTCAAGAAGCAGGTGATCTATAATATATAGATAGTTTGAATTTAAAAGGAAAGGTTTCATCTATTTATCTGGACTATTTTACACAATGTAGAAATTATCTGGGTGCAAGGAATAATTGTCTGCTGTCCACTGCATGTAGGAACCAGGAAGGGCATCCAGTCAGTAAATGCTCAGCTCCAATCAGTCACCCAACTCCCCACCCTGAAGCAAAGGATTGCAGGATCATTAAAAGGGGGTAAAATCACACAATGTAGAAAGTTTAAGTATACTTTAATGACCATTTTCGGGGGCTAGCAGTAGTTAAACTATGTTATTCTAAAAAATGGTTCTCTTTTAATAAACGAAATTTGTCCCAACTTTACAATTACAAAGTAAGCTTAGCCAGAGCAAATGACATGTTTTATTGTATTTCTGAAAGGGGAGTTTCAGTACCAAAAAAACCCAACAAAACTCAGTCTCAGAAAAGCAAAGATATGTAGGGCATAAAACAGAGATTAAGCTGCAATCTAAGGGGGGGGGGATGGAAAACAATGGAAAAAAAATTCTGGGTTCATATGTATACAATTATTTGGTGAATTATTTTGAAGTCAACAGAAGTTGATTGGAAGTAGCAATAGTAATAGAACTTAGATTTATACCACTTTATGGTGCTTTACAGCCCTCTCTAAGCAGTTCACAGAGTTAGCATATTGCCCCCAATCATCTGGATCCTCATTTTACCAATTTTGGAAGGATGAAAGGCTAAATCAACCCTGAGCTTGGTGAGATTCGAACTGCCAAATTTCAGGCAGCCAGCAGCCAGCAAAAGTAGCCTGCAGTACTGCATTCTAACCACTGTGCCACCATGGGTTAGGATTAGGTGGTAACATAATTCCCCATGTTTTTAATAGCATTCTTTTTGTATTGTATACAGGATCAGATGCCTTCTATAAATCCCCTACACAAGGAAGAAATCTACTAACAATTTCAATGCTTTCAAGTGATCTTACTTCCACTTGTTCAACAAAAGGCATGTGTGACATGATTGTGAAATAGCTTATTTGACGGCAGCTGATGTCAGGAAGAAAGAGACAGAGATAGGAAAGATCAGCACAAAAAAAAACATTAAATCACTTTCTTTTTTGTTGTCAGAATAAAAAAAATGAGGAAAAAGGCTCTAAATAAAGCAAAGAGAAATATGAGATTTGTGGAATAAGTAAATTGTTTGAACTGTTCTGATGGAAACCCATTTAGGCTTACTGACTCTATATGATTCTTATTTGCAAAGATGCCTAGAATTGCTAGATTCTGGAGTAGAAAGATCTTCTTGGATGTCAGATCTCAGAGTACGAAGGAATAAAGATCTCTGGATTTTCCTCCCTTTTGTGGCTAAAAAGAATGAAGGAGGAAGAGATGCCACAATAAACATAGGTCCTGATAAACTTTCTAAATGCGCACAAATTTTTTGTCTTCCTTGTCCACTTTGTAGTTTATCTTTTAGCATGGATGTCTAACAAGGCTGAACAAACTGTAAAGGCATAATGAAATCCTTAATCTAATTTCATGAGGATTTTTGCCCTAATTTCAGAACAACTTCAGGCTGTACTTGTAGGGTACCTCATGCACCTTACAATAATACAACAGCAGGGTTGGAAGGGACCTTGGAGGTCTTCTAGTCCAACCTCCTGCCTAGGCAGGAAACCCTATACCACTTCAGACAAATGGCTATCCAACATCTTAAAGACTTCCAGTGTTGGGGCATTCACAACATCTGGAGGCAAGCTGTTCCACTGATTAGTTGTTCTAACTGTCAGGAAATTTCTCCTCGGTTCTAAGTTGCTTCTCTCCTTAAATAGTTTCTACCCATTCCTTCTTGTCCTACCCTCAGGTGCCTCGGAGAATAGTTTGACTCCCTCTTCTTTGTGGAAGCCCCTGAGATTTTGGAACACTGCCATCATGTCTCCCCTAGACCTTCTTTTCATTAAACTAGACATACCCAGTTCCTGCAACCGTTCTTCATATGTTTTAGCCTCCAGTCCTCTAATTGCCTTTGTTACTCTTCTCTGCACTCTTTCTAGAGTCTCCACATCTTTTCTACATCGTGGCGACCAAAACTGAATGCAGTATTCCAAGTGTGGCCTTACCAAGGCATTATAAAGTGGTATTAACACTTCACGTGATCTTGATTCTGTCCCTCTGTTTATGTAGCCTAGAACTGTGTTGACTTTTTGCTACACACTGCTGGCTCACATTTAAATGGTTGTCCACTAGGACTCCAAGATCCTTCTCGCAGTTACTACTATTGAGCAAGGTACCACCTATACTGTACCTGTGCATTCGTTTCTCTTGCCTAAATATAGAACCTTACTCTTTTCACCATTGAATTTCATTTTGTTAAATAGTGCCCAATGTTCAACTTTGTCAAGATCCTTCTGTATCTTAAGCCTGTCTTCTGGAGTGTTGGCTATTCCTGCCACCTTGGTGTCACATTTGGTGTGGAACATTTAAATTTTTTCCCCTTGACAAATTCATTTTTTCTGTGTGTTGGTTTCAAAATCAACCCCGTGTTTTTATTAGAACCATTACTGATTCTGATAACTCTTCAGTAGGCAGTGAAGGATTACATTGCAAATAACTATATTATAAGTACTGTCAAACAGCCAGAATTGATTAGTGTACATTTAATGGCAGTGTGTATTTGATGTGCTAATTTAATAGAGTTTTCAGTCTCGAAATAAGAATGCATAGTTGCCGTTATTATATTGTCTTATTAGTCTTCTCAAAAACTACTTTTTCATTCTTGTGCCAGGTGAGCACATAGAAAATGCATTACTGAATTAAATAATAATTTAAACGACACTCTTCCTAGATGACATCTGGATTCTGATTCTAGGGAAAAATGAGTAAAAAGATGCAAGGATCTTTGACAGTCAAATGTGCATATCATAAATGAGCACTGTAGGAAATGGAAGGAAGATATTACTATCTGGAGCATGGCTATACTAATTCATACATCAAGTACTTTCCCCCTATTTCTGAGTTTGTGTCTAAAAAACTACCAATTTATCCTTTAGGAGTATAATACAGTACTGACTTTATTGTTATTGTTGACCACTGTTCCACTAAAAGGAAAATGTGTATGCATATATCAACACTACAAATGTAGAAATATACATTGCATTAAATAGATTTGCTTAATGACCATTCAAAGTTAGAAAAGCACTGAAAAAATGTACTTATGAAAAGTCCATGCACTTAAAGTTGGAAACTGGTGCATATTTACAATGGTTATGCATATTAGAGTCATGTAATCACTATTTGCAGTCTTCCCAGAGGGGTCTGACAAAGTCAATGAAAGAAGCTGAATTCACTTAACAACTAACAATTCACTTAACAATTTGCAGTAAATAAGGTTGTAAAATCGAGCATAGCATAAGCACAACACAGTTTAATGACCACATGACTTAACACCAGAAGTTCCAAACCCAATTATGGTCATAAGTCAAAGACTTCATATATAGATAGTGTTAAAGGTTCTAAAGTTTACCTTTATCTGTGCATGGAAAATTGTGGATGGTAGAAGACTATTCTAGCAGCAATTGTACGACTTTGTACCTGATAGCATATAACTTATGGAGGATAACTTGAATTATTCCATGTAACAGATGTAATTGGGTAAGTGGTTCATGACACAGGGTGGTATCAGATATGTCTAAAATATGCAAACTAAATTAAGCAAATTAGAAATATATACCCATATACTATATCCATCAAACTTATGTAAATTGTCATGGTGTGTGTACATGTGTATGAGTTTGTGTCAGTAGTGGGTTCCGGATCCTGTCACAACCGGTACGCTGAAATGGGGCCAGGCATCCACCATGGGCATGTGCGCTGAGCACGCATGCGCACCCACCGCCCTGCAACACTCCAACTGCTCGGTGGAGCATCATGCAGGTGCTGTACACTGCACACATGTGAACAAATGGCTCACTAGCTTAAAAAGAGGTAAGAAACGAGGGAGGGTGGGTGGGGCCAACAGAAATACCATTCCAGTAGGGTGGCAGCTGCTCCCAGCTGCCACTGGTATGCACATACACTGGCACACCGCCTGAAATCCATCACTGGTTTGTGTGTAGGAAAGAGGGAAGTTCCCTTCAGGATCCAGTCAGATAATCTTCAGCGGGCAAAGATTTATTTTGTGATCTTTCCTCACTTTATTCATAATGTTGAAAAATTAACTTAAACAAATGAACAAATTTCCCTTCTCTGTCATTATTCTTCCTTCAAAGATTTCAAAATCAAGCCTGGCATACAACAAAAAATAGTAAATTTATTCTAAATCATGTAGGTTGTGGCTAATGCAGCATACAGTTTGCCACAACAAGGCCTGTTAGTGTAGAGCATAGGGAATATATGTTATCAAGATATAGATAACTGTTATTTTGTTGAACAGAAAAAATATAAGCATAGCAAGCCTGCTCAGACTAAAGGAATATTACATCCACCACCCAATTTCCTACAATAGTTAATCAGATGTCCCTGGGTAACCAATGTACAAGATTTTTAGGCTTATTTTATTCGTGTTCCCTAGCAACTGATTCAAAAGCCTGCTGCCCTTGATCTTGGATGTGGCATTTTGCAATTAGGGTTAATAACCCTTTGCATTCATTAACAGAGCAATCTTACGCATTTAGCTATTTCATTAGCTGAATACATTTTTTTAAGAGGTCACATTATGTGCAGGGGCCACATTATGACAATCCAATCAATTTGATTTATAAACCATTATTTATGCATTACTTTTTAACTCAGCCAATTGTGTCTTAATAAACCATGTTTAAAGAAACTGTGGTTTAATTCAATGTGCATTATGCACAAAATAACTTATTCCTAGGTCAATTGTCTAACTCTATTTTAAAACTACTGTAAATTAGTAGACATTGCTGCAGCCACATATTTTAAATATTCAGAGTTTAGGATTCATACAAAAAGGAAAATGGCATCTACTTTCAGTAATAAATAAAATAAAGTTTTCCTTTAACTGTGATTTGCATGAAATAGTTATGTAATGATACAGAAATTTATCTGGCATTCTATTAATTTACTACACAGAGAAAATGTTTTGAAATGACAATCAAACCTGTGTATACATAGAATGGATTTTAGCATCTCCACTGCCATGTGATCAAAATTCAGATGCTTGGCAACTGACTCTTATTTATGATGGTTGCAATGTTCTGGAGAGCTGAAAAAGCTTCTTGGATGAGAAGCAAAATGTCTTCAAAGAAAAACAAGAAAGTCCAGTTGCGTCTTGAAATAAAAGCACCTTTGGATCTTCTGGAGTTCATGTGATGACCTTTTGCAATTTTCTGATTAGCAAGGTCAATGGAGAAGTCAGATTCCCTTAACAACTGTGTTACTAACTTAACAACTGAATGGTTCACTTGACAACTGTGGTAAGAAAGGTTGCAAAATGGGGCAAGATTCACTCAACAACCATCTCACTTAGGAACAGAAATTTTGAACCAAATTGTGATCATAATCTGAGGATTACCTGTAGAAAATTTGTTGCTTTCAATACAGGCAAGTTTTCTTTCAGAAAAGTTTAGATAGCACACAAGAAGTAATTTGTTTGGTCTGTTGGTTATGGATATAGATGTCACATATAGATGTCCAACAAGACAGGCACAAACTTCAGAGGATAAGTAAAACTGCAGAAAAAAAAATTACTACCAATTACTACTGCCTTCTATTGAGGATTGTATACTGCACAAGTCAAAAAGAGGGCTGTGAAAATATCTACCGACCCCTTGCATCCTGGACATAAATTGTTTCAATTCCTACCCTCAAAATGAGGCTATAGAGCACTGCACACCAGAACAACTAGACACAAGGACAGTTTTTCCCCGAATGCCATCACTCTGCTTAACAACTAATTCCCACAACACTGTCAAAAATTTACTAAGTCTTCATTACTATTAATCTTCTCATCATTCCTATCACCCATCTCCTCCCACTTATGATGGCATGACTATAACTTTGTTGCTTGTATCCTTATGATTTATGTTGGTTGTTTCCTAGTATGATTTGATTGCTTATTTGTACCCTATGACTATCATTAAGTGTTGTACCTTATGATTCGTGACAAATGTATCTTTTCTTTTATGTACACTGAGATCACATGCACCAAAGACAAATTCCTTGTGTGTCCAATCACACTTGGCCAATAAAGAATTACATCTATCTATATTGTAATTCAAAGAAAATTCCATTAAGCAGTTTGTTTGCTTTATTTGCTTTGCCAGTCTTAGTAAACATTTGTGCTTTCCATAATTCAACAAAGAAACAATTAGAACTGAATATGGTGTCGTGTTTTATTGGCTTGTTATTTCTTTGTTTTCTTTAAAAGATGGTGAGGTGGTGTCCAATATATGCAAACAAACATAGTCAAGTTGAGAATCACCATATTTGAGGCAGTCCAACAAGAGAACTCTCAAAAGAAGATATTTCATTTGGATGTCTTGTGTGGAACTCCAGAAGTTGGTCCCCAAATACAGGAATGTCCCCATACTAGGGGGTTGTGTTAAAATTAGTTGAACCAGAACATTATAGGGGACTTCATAGAATTTGAAAACATTGTCTTTAAAAGAAATAGCCCATTAACTTTCTCAATTTCATAACTTCATGTAGTAGGTTTCATAATGTTTAATATTTTTCCTCTATATAATCAGAAAACATATTGTTAGCAAAGCAGCAAGGAATAATACAAGCACCACAGTTGTTTCGAAGAGAAACGGGGACACTAACTTGATTAGTAATCATTTATTGCTCAGGTTGTTTCTAACAACACACCAGGATTAGAACAAAGGATCTACTTCCAAAGTGGTAGTGACTAAGTTTCACCAACAGCTCAAAATGTGCTGAAATGCACTGCAATATCAAATCCATATATAGATTTGTTTAATACATAATAATTCAAACACTCATAGAAGAGATAAGCCTCCATTAGTCTTTGGTGCGCATATCAGTGCACCATCATAATATTGTAGTGCATGCATGATTATTTTGATGTAGATAAATCAAATGGCAATAGCTCTTAGATTTATATACCACTTCACATTGTTTTACAGCCCTCTCTAAGCAATTTACAGAGTCACCATATTGCCCTAATAATCTGGGTCCTCATTTTACCCACCTTGGAAGGATGGAAGGCTGAGTCAACCTTGAGCCGGTGAGATTTGAACTGCCAAACTGCAGCTAGCAGTCAGCTGAAGTAGCCTGCAATACTGCACTCTAACCACTGCGCCATTACATAGTATATAAGCAAGACCAAGATCAATATGGAACTTGATTAAGTTTTGAGAATCACTTAAAAAGTTTTTTTTAATAGTGTTTTATTTTAAATGTAATATATATATACATACACACACACACACACACACACACATATATATACACACACATACATACACACATACATACATACATACATACATAAGTTGTATTTGTGCTGATAAATAAATAAAGGGAGACTAGTATAGATCTATTTCAAGCTATTTAGCTCTCATCAGCTAGCCATACTCTTACTGGGATTCGAACCTGTGCTGTATTGCATCTTAGGCAGATGTCTTAACCATTAAGCCACAGGTCCTCCTCTTTATCAGCTTAAGCCAGGGAGGTAGGTATATATTTAGTGTCACAACCCCTGGTATACCCCAATTATGGGAGGAAGCTAACTGCTTCCATTCTCTGTCCATCGGCTCGTCATAAGAGACCATCCAGACAGAAAGCCCAATATTTTACTGTTGCCTTTGTTACAATTTGTAACAAAGGTTAGCTACAGGACTGCCAGTAGAAATCTGAATTTGCTGCTAATCATTTGACCATATGCCATAAATGACCCAAAATGAAACCACTGGGCGAGATCATTCGGCGGCACGGGATAAAATACCACCAGTATGCGGACGATACTCAGTTGTATCTGTCCGCCCCGTGCCAACTCAATGAAGCGTTGGACGTGATGAGCCAGGGCCTTGAGGCTGTCAGAGACTGGATGGGGGTTAATAAGCTTGTGCTCAACCCGGATAAGACCGAGTGGCTGCTGTGCTTCCCTCCCACTAATTGGCCAAGTGTTCCATCTCTCAGGCTGGGGGGTCAAATACTACGCCCCTCAGACAGGGTCCGCAACTTGGGAGTCCTCCTGGACCCACAGCTGACTTTTGAACACCATTTATCAGCTGTGACCAGGGGGGCATTTGCCCAGGTTCGCCTGGTGCACCAGTTGCGTCCCTACCTGAACCGGGAGGCTCTCACAACAGTCACTCGTGCCCTTGTGACCTCTAGGCTGGAGTACTGCAACGTGCTCTACATGGGGCTGCCCTTGAAGAGTATTCGGTGACTTCAGCTAGTCCAGAATGCGGCCGCGCGAGCGATTGTGGGTGCACCTCGTTTCACCCACGTAACACCTATCCTCCGCGAGCTGCACTGGCTGCCTGTTGATCTCCGGGTACGCTTCAAGGTGCTAGTTGTCACCTACAAAGCCCTTCATGGTATTGGATCTGGGTACTTGAGAGACCGCCTACTGCCAATTACCTCCACTTGACCAATTAGATCCCACAGATTAGGCCTCCTCCGAGTTCCATCAGCCAGTCAATGTCGACTGGCAACCACGCGGAGGAGAGCCTTCTTTGTGGCAGCTCCGACCCTATGGAACGAACTCCCCGTGGAGATTCGTACCCTCACCACCCTCCAGACCTTCCCCATAGCCCTCAAAACCTGGCTGTCCCGACAGGCCTGGGGCTAAAGACCTCACCGTACCCGAATAGTATGAATGTTGTGTTTTTTAACGAAGTACTGTCCTATATGTAACTTGGTTTGTCTCCCCCTCCTTCTGAATTGTGAGCCGCCCTGAGTCCCCCAAGGGAAAAGGGCGGCATACAAATATTAATAAATACCAAATACCAATTTTTTTCCCATTTTTGTGGCATGTATCTGAGTGGCCGATCAGTGAACTAAAATTCCCATATTTTTATCTGCAGTGATTTTGTAAGTTCTCACAAATATTTATTTTATTTTATAACCTTCCCATAATGCATGTCCTTTCATATTTGTCCTGTGATATTGGCCACAAGTATTATTAAATGTGTAACCCATATTTATTTTGTACAGCTCAAGATGGCCTACATAATGCTCTTATCTTTTATTTTCTCCACAACAACTATCATAGAGATGGGGAGGGAGGACTAAAAGAATTTGACTTATCCATTCTCAAGTATCTCAACCAGCTTTGAAACCTAAGGGAGGACTGGAAATCATGGTTTCCCAGCTTCTATTTCAATATAACCACTACATAAAACTGGTCCTGATACCAATGTAGCAATAAGGGCTGGCCAATTTCATATTAGTAACCATGTTTGGTTACTTAAATGGTCCTTTACAGGGCCACAAATAATAAAAATGTTAACAAAACATTGGATAAAGAATGTCTGAAATTATTTGGAACTTCTGTTTATGTAAATAATAATGAACTTTGTAGATTAACACCACTTTGTATAATTTTCATGATTTAAAAGGGAAGATTTAGGTAATTTTTCAATCTCAGTTTGGGTACAAGCTTATTCATAATATGAATTGGTGATTCTTAGTAATGTTTAAAACTATGCTTAAAGGTCTATCCCTAATACAATCAAGTTCTCCACTGAGACTTAAAATTGGCAGAAAGAATGAAATTAAAGACTACAATGGATCATTTAACACAGAACAAAGGGATAAAATCACCTGCTAAAAGTCTAAAGCCAGCCAATCACTTACACCAAGCCTAAAAATATTCAGATTAATTGACAAAGACATTAAATGCTTTAATTGAAATAAAACATTTAAAGATATTTAAATATTAAATGGTCCAAAAGATCAAACAAGTATTTGAAGATTATAGAAAAGATGTAAGAGTCCAGAAAAATTCTTCTCAACATTTCACAATTTATAGATATTTATAGTCATTCTGTGCACATTAAGATAATTTAGAGATACCAGCCACATTTCAATCCACTTTTTTCTTAGTAGTATGATTAAAAGTGACAGCTCAAGGTATAATACATCACAATTCAGAGTGTAGTATGTGTATTTTTTTCATCTTCCGTTCTGATTCTTCCCAACTAGCTTATATGTTTCTCTTGTTAAGTCATTTTCTATATTTAATGATAAAGATTTATGGTAGTATTCACAAAGGTTTTTTTTTAATATGCTTCTTCAAATGTGAAATTGCATCTGCTTGAATTAGCCACAGTGCAATAATATTGTCAAATATATGGACTGATATATTTGGCCATAATGTATTGATATAATCCATTACCTTGGATTCATATTTCATCACATTTAAAGTAGACACATTGCAAAATATGACTCCTTTTATTCATGCAAATGAATCAAAGAAGAGCAGAACTCATGGCTGAAAGGAAAGAAAATGATTTATTGAGTTGCAAGCAACAGTTTCCATATGACAAAGAAAATGGAATGGCATTTGTAGAAAAGTAAGTTTAAAAGGAGAGTTCAATTCCTAACATAGATAATATTATTGGTTATTAGTTTCATTAACTTGAAAGTGCAGAAAAGAGCAACTAAGATGATTAGAGGACTGAAGTCTAAAATATATGAAGAATGGTTGCATAAATTGGGTATGGGTAGTCTAGAGAAAAAAAGGACTAGGGGTAATATGAAAGTATTATTCCAGTATTTGACGGACTGCAACAAAGGAAAGGGGGTCAACTTATTTTCCAAAGCACCAGAAGACAAGATAAGAAAAAAATGGATGAAAACTCACAAAGGAGAGAAGCAACCTAATACTAAGGAGAAACTTCTTAACTGTGAGAACAATTAACCAGTGGAACAGCTTTTCTTCAGAGGTTGTGGGTGCTTCATCATTGGAGGTTTCTAAGAAGAGGCTGGATAGTCACTTGTCTGAAATCGTCTAGGGCGTCCTGCTTGAGACTACTAGATCTACTAGGTTGTACTAGAAGACCTCCAAGATCCCTTCCAGATCTACTGTATTCTGATTGATTGATTGATAGACATTGCTTGTTTTTGTTGACACTTCCAAGAAACTCCACCTTTTTCCAGGAGCTGGTCATGCAGATACAAACAGTTTCCTTCAATTAGCTAATTACACGAATGGATACAATTTGATTGTTTTAACTAACTGGAATGTGGTGAGTAGTTAACCAGATTAGCATAAGAAGGGATGTCTTTTTAGCCATGCTTATTCAATTGAGAAATGGAAAGTGCCAGCAGCAAAGTCGACTGCTTTGTTAATCCCTTCAATGAAAGGGAAATTTAAGCCTTTTAGTGCCTGACAATTATTGAAGAGTGCTGATTAAGCAGGCCATCTTTTCCCTGTCTACAGTTACGAGATTGCTCGAGGTGTGGAGAAAGGAAGGAGAGTTCACGTGTTTGTGGCATCTTTGCCATTTTAATTGGTTGAGTTTATTGAAGAATTGAAATTCTCTTCACAGATGATTTAAATATTATTAGTTTAAATCATGAGTGTCAAACTGGTGGCCCGCAAGCAGAATGCATCATGTGGAGGCTCCGCCTACTACTGCTCCACAAAGGGAAAAAACATTTCAAAACATAATGTGACAGCAACATGACACCACGAGTTTGATGTGCCTGCCTGGAGAAATGAGGCAATTCATTTCTAGGCAGCACAGTTTATAATTTGGAGAAGTAGAAAACTCCTATCTTTAGAGGACGTAGGCTTTGTGGTAACTGGTTTGGTTGGAGGCCACACAAAATTAATAAAAAAAAGTAATTAAAATGATAGTGGTTACTAAATGAAGCCTCTCACAGTCCAAAATCATGTAAATAATCATATAAAGTGCACTGCTCCACATTGATTCACCTTTGGAAAATAAATTATTGGTATGTTAATATCCTTTTGAAAAGCAGGAAAAATGGCAGCCATCAAGAAGTATAGGGAAAAAAAATATCAGGGTTAGGCATACTTTGAAAATTATTCAAGAGAAGTATTTTGGGCCTCATCAATGAGTTGACATGTCTTATTATTGGAGCTCTCACAGCTCTTTCTTATCTTTTCTCTCCACTCAGGAATATGCAGAAATGTTTAAAAATATTTTATGGTATGGACATTTAGACCAGGAGTCCTCAAACTTTTTAAACAGAGGGCCAGGCTGGCTGGGTGGGTGTGACTAGGTGGCCATGTGATTTGGTGGTCATGGCCAATTTAGCAGTCCATTTTGCCTTTGTCCTTGCTGTACATGCCCCCCGCCCTACTCATCTATCGGCCCTGGATCTATGGCTGTAAAAAACATCCCTGAAAGGCTGTTTTGAAAGGGTTTTTAAAGACTTTCAATAACTTTCAAAGCACAACTTTACAAACTGGCAGCAGAGGTGCTTTTCAGCCCCTCCCCTACTCACCCACCGGGCCTGGACCTGCACTGGGGAGATCACACCTTAGTCAGCTGGTCCTCCCCAGGTCCTTCCGCCTTACCTTCAGCAGCAGTGGCGTGATCAGAAGTGCAGCTGAACCAGTGAAATAACCAGAAGTGCAGCTGGAGTGGATGCTCACTGGAAGATAAGGCTAATGGTGAGGGGCAGGGCAAGGAGCAGAGCTGAATCCCATCATTCTGTGGGCTGGATACTTTGCATTGGCAGGCCATATCTGGCCCACAGGGATAGTTTGAGGATCAGTGATTTAGGCAGTTAAGTCAGCCACTTTGGGCCAGTCTCTCTCTTAGCCCAACCTACCTCACAGGGTTGTGGTGGTGGTGGAGAAAATAAGAGGAGGAAAGTGTGCTGAATATGTTTGTTATTTTGAATTATTTGGAACAATAATAAAGACTGGATGTAAATAAATAAAATAAAAGACCACTTTAATTTGTTCCACAAATGAGAAAGAAGGAAGGAAGGAAGGAAGGAAAGGAGGAAGGAAGGAAGGAAGGAAGGAGGGAGGGAGGGAGGGAGGGAGGGAAGGAAGGAAGGATCTTCTCCTCTTTTCCTTCTGTTTTTAGATTTACTTACTTTAGATATTCTAATACATTCCAAATAAAATCAATGCTTTCTTTCTTTCTTTCTTTCTTTCTTTCTTTCTTTCTTTCTTTCTTTCTTTCTTTCTTTCTTTCTTTCTTTCTCTTTCATTAATTTATCGCTGGCTTTACTAATGTTCCATGATTAGTCTCATTATTCCTGGGATATGGCCACAAATGAGCATCCTCCCAAGAGAACACTTTTCATTACAGGGAACTGCTTATTCATGCTATTATGACCCAGTACTTTGTTAAGGAAATTGCTCAGGGATTGTAGTGTTTTTCCAAAGGGAACAAATGGTTTGAAAATATTATTGGTTGAATGTTAGCCACCAGATTTCGGTTGAATGGTTATCAGAGGTTTGAAAGCTAGGCAACTTAGACATAACCTGAGGGAATGAAATGTGTGTGTACGTATGTGTCTATAAAAATTTGCTTCTATAAAGGATGAAACGTAAAGGTTTACTAAAGTCACATATTAACTTAACATTATCATACAAATGAGCTACAAGTTGTATAATACCACAAGATTCATTCTCACAAAAATACCTCAGCTATTGTCTGTGTCTTAATTATTGGTCAGCTACATGTAACCAGTGAAGTGTTAATGCCACTTTATAATGCCTTATTAAGGCCACACTTGGAATACTGCATCCAGTTTTGGTCAGCACGATGTAAAAAAGATGCAGAGACTCTAGAAAGAGTGCAGAGAAGAGCAACCAAGATGACTAGGGGACTGGAGGCTAAAACATATAAAGACATATCCTGAAGGGCACATATGTGTCTCGTAAAAGGTGCTTCTATAAAGGATGAAAAAATAACTTGATGAATGGCATGCAACTTTGTGCATGCACGCGCCAAAAACACTCTCTGTACATGTATGCAGTTCCCCCCTAATAGGTCTGCGCATGCACAGAACATTAAAATATGGGGAGAAAAACATGCCACACTGACTGGGGAACCAGTTTGGAGGCGTGGCATTGCCTGTGTCACTACCAGTTCCAGCGATCCACGTCGGCAAACTACTACCGGTTCAGCTGAACTGGTCCAAACTGGTAGGAACCCACCTCTGGCTATATCAACATTACTTGTTATTTGTAAACAAGCCAAAAGCAATATTTCTCTAGTTCACTCTTTCATCCAAAGGAATTCAAACAGGGTGGTATATGGCAATGTTATTTATAATTCATAGAAGTCGTAGGAGCACAGTGGTTAGAATGCAGTATTTCAGACTCTGCCCACTGCCAGGAAGTTGATCCTGACTGGCTCAAGATGACTCAGCCTTCCATCCTTCTGAGGTCTGTAAAATGAGGATCCAGATAGTTGTGTTCTCTCTGGTATACTTGAGAGACCGCCTCCTGCCAATCACCTCCTCGCGACCAATTCGATCACACAGATTAGGCCTCCTCCGAATCCCATCTGCCAGTCAGTGTCGACTGGCGACTACGTGGAGGAGAGCCTTCTCGGTAGTAGCTCCGACCCTGTGGAACGATCTCCCCGTGGAGATCCGTACCCTCACCACCCTCCAGACCTTCCGCGCAGCCCTTAAGATCTGGCTATCCCGTCAGGCCTGGGGTTAGATTGTAATCCGTCCCCACCCGAATGATGAATGTTGTGTTTTATTTTTAATTATGTATTGTTGTATGTCTTACTGTTTGTGTTCCCCTCCCCATGGATTGTAAGCCGCCCTGAGTCCCCCCAGGGAAAAGGGTGGCCTATAAATAAACTTTCCTATTCCTATTCCTATACTGCTGGATACTACTATTGCCGAGTATTCCTTTTGATAGGTGAATGATAATATAGGGTTGTGAAATAAAGAGTAGGCACTATGCAACTCACATTAATGATTACCAAGTTCTTAAGAGAATTGCATGGAGTTTAGAGGCCAGCATCATCCATGTGATACAAAATGGATTATTCCCACCATTGCCAATGTTGCTCCCAAAAAGACTAGATGGTTCAAAAAAATCACATGGAGCCTGTATAATTGGGCCTACCCAGCAAGTTTCACTTGGATTGAGCAATGGGAGTTTCATTTGGATTGAACAATGGGAAAGAGAAAGTCGTACAGAAAACATATGTAGAACGAAGAAAGAGAAAGTGGTCATAGGAGATAATGAACCTAACTCTATCCATTCCACTTCCCAGAGACTCAGTTTCATTATTTATAGTTTTATTATCCGCAGTTTCATGCGGCAAGGGATTGAAGTCCATATCTGTGCATGTATCTCACTGTCTCAGAATGTGGGCAGACAAGATGGATATATTATGTTTGCACTTTTCGGAGCTCATAGATCATAAAAGATGTGCAAAAATGGAGAAGTAATTGTGCTCCAATGCGCACAGTAATTTGGAAACTGGAAATAAGATCATTTACATGCAGATCATGGAAAGGGTTTACCTTGATTTTTTGTTAGGGGATAAAATATTTTGTGAAAAGAATACATGAATGGATTTAAGACTGTGGTTATGATTTGATAAAATGAATAATCTCCTGTCAGATTATTAAGTGGTTTCCTGAAAATAGCAATATATATGGAGGAAATCTAGAAATGCTAATGAAACTATAAAATTGCAGAATTTATTTGGTGCTATTTTTAAAAAACCGGGCTGATACTTTCCCTGCTGAATCATTTAATCCACAGTGTAACTAATTAGTACGAAACCTGTACCTCCAAGTCATATGCGCATATTTTCTGTTAGATAACCATGCTCACACGCGCGCACACACACACACAAACACAGAGAGGTGGTGATGGGTTACAAGCTTCATGTGTTGCTGTACAAGTGCTGCAAGCTAATAGAGATCTTAAAACGAAGATCAAATGCTCATATCTATTCCCAGAGCATCTTAATATCAATTTTCCCTTTAATTTTTAGATCTAATAAATCTTCTGTCTATTCTTATGCATGAGGAAGCAGAGAAGATTTTCCCTTTTTGATTCTATGAGGTCTCCATGCTAGAGCGGATGTTTCATTATCTGTGTATCTTTAATTGAAAAGGGAATAGCTTAAATCCTCCATATATTAAAATGCAGACACATTAACTGACTTAGAAATTAGTATTTATGAATTCATGAAGTTTTAATCCATAAATCTGCAGCTCTGTAATTGCTTTCATTATATGCAACTGATTTGTTGTCCGAGAAAAATCAAGTAATATTACACCAAACACTGGTTACAATAATCATGTTGTAACACTTATTTGTATTGCTTTTTTGCAATATTATTGTGATGCTTGACATTTCTAATTTTGTTATATTATCCCATTTTATAGGACCTTAGCTTGCTTGGTAATTACACTGTAGGCTGCAAGAAGAGAAAAGAATTGAAAGATCTATAAAGCAATCAGAAAGAAGTTATTTGAGATAATGAGAAAATAAGAAAAAAGCATGTAGAGCAACCATTGACAAGCTGGCAGTATGGAGAACGAGCATGAATGAAATTCAGCTGCCATATTAAGTAAGAGAGCACTGTGATGCAACCTTAATAAATAACACATTGGTTGGAAATTTAGTGAACAGATCTCAAATAATTAGAGGTCTTTTCCAATTAGATCAAAAGAATAGGATGAGGTACACTTGTATGTGTACGTATGTGTCTATAAAATTTGCTTCTATAAAGGATGAAACGTAAAGGTTTACTAAAGTGACATATTCATTTAACATTATCAAAAAAATGAGCTACAAGTTGTATAATACCACAAAATTCATTCCCACAAAAATACCTTAGCTATTGTCTCTGTCTTAATTATTGGTCAGCTACATGTAACCAGGACCAGTGAAGTGTTAACACCACTTTACAATGCTTTGGTAAGGCCACACTTGGAATACTGCATCCAGTTTTGGTCACCATGATGTAAAAAAGATGTTGAGACTCTAGAACAGGGGTGTCAAACTCAAGACCCATAGGCTGGATCAGGCCTGTGGGGAACTTAGATTTATGGGGCTGTCCTGGAAATAGTGAAGGACCAGTCTGCAGTGCATCTGCCAGTAAAAACTGAGCTCAGGAGAGTCATGCACCTCCCAAGTTCCGTTCTCACTGGCAGAGGTGCCTGGGCATGTTTTCGTTGGCAGAGCACTTGGGCCACCACAGGCACCCCCAACACAAGTGACATCGAGCTGGCCACACCTACCCTGGCCATGTCCACCTGGGTGCCCAAGGTCAAATACAACCTAATGTGGCCCTCAATTAAATTGAGTTTGACATTCTGCTCTAGAAAGAGTGCAAACAAGAGCAACAAAGTTGTTTAGGGAATGGAGGCTAAAACATATAATAGAATACAATAGAATAGAATGGCAGAGTTGGAAGGGACATTGGAGGTCTTCTAATCCAACTCCCTGCCTAGGCAGGAAACCCTATACCGTTTCAGACAAATGGCTATCCAACATCTTCTTAAAGACTTCCAGTGTTGGGGCATTCACAACTTCTGGAGGCACGTTGTTCCACTGATTAATTGTTCTAACAGTCAGGAAATTCCTCCTCAGTTCTAAGTTGCTTCTCTCCTTGATTAGTTTCCACCCATTGCTTCTTGATCTGCCCTCAGGTGCCTTAGAGAATAGCTTGACTCCCTCTTCTTTGTGGCAACCCCTGAGATATTGGAATAATGCTATCATGTCTCCCCTAGTCCTTCTTTTCATTAAATTAGACATACCCAGTTCCTGCAACCATTCTTCATATGTTTTAGTCTCCAGTCTCCTAATCATCTTTGTTACTCTTCTCTGCACTCTTTCTAGAGTCTCCACATCTTTTCTACATCGTGACGACCAAAACTGAATGCAGTATTTCAAGTGCGGGCTTACCAAGGCATTATAAAGTGGTATTAACACTTCACCTGATTTTGATTCTATCCCTGTGTTTATATAGCCTAGAATTGTGTTCGCTTTTTTGGCAGCTGTTGCACACTGCTGGCTCATATTTAAATGGTTGTCCACTAGGACTCCAAGATCCATCTCACAGTTACTACTATTGAGCAAGGTACCACCTATACTGTACCTGTGCATTTCATTTTTCTTGCCTAAATGTAGAACCTTACTCTTTTCACCATTGAATTTCATGTTATTAGATAGTGCCCAATGTTCAAGTTTGTCAAGATCCTTCTGTATCTTAAGCCTATCTTCTGGAGTATTGGCTATTCCTGCCAGCTTGTAAAGAATATAAATAATGGTTGCTGGAATTGGGTATGTAGGCTAAAACCAATAAAGCATGTCTTTATGATGAAATTGACAAATACCATCAAATTAACTAAATCAGAAAATCCCCTTTATATTACAAGTTCCTCATTCCAATGACAGATTCCTCACACAAAACTAAAGGTCATTACTTTGACCTACAAAAGGATTGCAAACCCCCCACAAGGACCCAAGCCACATTTCTTCTCTACAGGTTGTGCTTCCCACTGTGCTATTTGGAAGACCCTGGCTTGGATCACATCTATAATTTCTTCCAACACTGGAAAAAGTGGAAGGAAAGAAGTAAGATAGATGGACTCAGTTATAGTAAGAATAACTGCTCTGAATGACCAAATGGGAGACAGAACATCTTGGAGGAGTCTAGACAATTCACCATGGCCAAGTTGCCATGGCCAACTCACTGAGGAACAATTCACCATGGTTATCTTGCTGCAGCTAACTATGGGGAAAGAATTACATAATATTGAAAAAAAACTCATTAAAGAAAGGATGCAAAAGGAAGGACGAAATAAAATGTGAATGACAAAAATTAAAATAATTCAACAATGAATTGTTGAATTGTCCCAAAGTGAGTTATCTCACAGCGAGTTGGCTCATTCAGTCTTGGAAAACAACTATCTGTATATTTCATAAGCATCATATGGACTTGAAATTTCCCAATCTGTTATCCATCTGGGTTTTTTTTCTGTGATTTCAGGTAAATGCAGCAGGATTTCTTTCAAAAGAATTACCAGTAGGTACAAACCAAAGTGGAAGAGAGATATGACGGAATGTTATTGGTTTGCATTTAAATACTTTTGAACTGTTATATTTATTATTTATCACAATGCACCATTCTTATTAATAAGGTGTCTCGGGGAAACATAAGGATTTTTTTTTACTTAAATATACCCTGTGGAGTACTGAAAAATATTCAGAATATGATTGTATTGCCTAATGGGGTTTATAAGCAAGGGATCATAAAAGATTCACAGAATAGAATCCCTTCCTGGCTTTAACATATGAAATGCAGAAAATAAGTGCATTTTTAATAATGAAACAGATGACATTTTAGCAATAAGTCTCACCATTTCAGACAAAATTACAAATACATATTGCTAAGCAACATCAATAGACCTCAAACTGTAATTAATTCACCTTGAGGTACATCTTGTGTGAATGGTAATGAATGAGGCTTCTTGAAACAGCCTTTTATAACTGTCTTCAGACAACTGACTGATTTCTTAATAATTGTTGATGGATTAAGATTTCAAGGGAGAAGGAGAAAACATTTCTTTCTAAAAGAAGGTCTGATTGGAGCAACTCCTATGAAGTGAGCAGCAGATTATTTCTCGCCTATTGATCCCCAACAGGAAAAGAAGCAGTTCACAAATCCTAAGGTTGCATAATTGATATCCTTTCACACAGGAGGAAAGAGTTAGCTTGGAGGGAAAAAATAATACAGCAAATGTTCCAATAGAACTTTCAAGTTTGTTCTTCGCATTTTTACTTGACCTTTCTCTTCGAAGGCTGAAAAGTTCCTTCCTGTATACACACAGTGAACAATCTTGTGCTCAGTTGTTGAGAGGCTGGTGATATTTCATTAGAGAGCATCTTGAAGAGTACAGATTGTTTAGATCTATTTCTGACTGAATTTAAGCCTAAATGTGACCAGGACGTGGATTCCCTCATCCAAACTTTTTATATCATCTCTCTTTAGTTTATGATAATAAAGTTCACCATGTCGTCTTTGCAAAAAAAAAAAAAAGTGACAGAAATCTATTTAAATTAAGCAGTTGGAATTAAAAGAAATGTGCCCAGTATGGTTACTAAAATGAATGCAGGCTATTTAAAATATATGAAAAAATCATGTTCAAACTGGAAATGGAGGACTTAAACTGGAGGCAGCCAAAACTGGGGTCGGGGAGGTGGAAGGAATCAAGTCAATTAAAATAAATATCCTGAATTACTTTTTTACATAATTGAAACATAATTTAAAATTGGAATAAATGGTCAGTTCATATCAGATTAACTAGCCATATCAATTTAAGATGATTTACATAAACTAGCATTCTTGAGGGTGAGGCAGAAGTTGTATGTGCTTCTCTACAAACACATCATAGAGTACAGATTCAAAAGGGTAAGCCAAAAAAACTGGTAGATCAAGGCAAAATATTACAATGAACTGCCACCAAACTTCAGCTAAGTCTATATGAATGAGAGATCTTTAAGATGTTGCTTAATCTTTGATTAACTAGAAATTCATGGTGTAATGTTCCATTGATGTCATTGGTAACCTTGATATGTTAGAAAATTACAGTAAAATCTATATGATGGCCAGCTGCCAATGTTATGTAACTATATCCCTTTAGAACAATATCTTAATTGTTAATTAATTAGTCCTTACTAAACTAATGTAAGACCTTTAGAGACCATTTCCCATATTCTGATATATATATATATATATATATATATATATATATATATATATATATATATATATATATATATATATATTTTTTTTTTATTTGTGCTGATATATATATATATATATATATATATATATATGTGTGTGTGTGTGTGTGTGTGTGTGTGTGTGTCTGTGTGTGTGTGTCTGTGTGTGTGTGTGTCTGTGTGTGTGTGTCTGTGTGTGTGTGTGTATGTATGTATGTATGTTTTTGTTTAAATAGAATGAAATGTAAAAGTATGTTTCAATCACATAAGATTACATAAAGATAACTCCCCTTGGAGTTGTCTATTTCATCTCAAAAATGAAAAGGATTTCACCCATATAACCCGCCCACGCAGATAACCCGCACACGCACATAACCCGCGGGTTTTCTGGATCGTGTAAAATGTTTCCCGTATACCCCGCCCACGCATATAACCCGCCCACGCATATAACCCGCGGCGAGTAAAAGAGAAGGGAAACAGCTGAGATGGGGGGGGGGGAAGAAACGGAGAAAGAAAGAAGCCTGCGCACGCTGGGGAAGAGGAAAGGAACGAAGGAGAAGGAAACAGCTGAGATCGGGGTGGGGGAAGAAACGGAGAAAGAAGCCTGCGCACGCTGGGGAAGAGGAAAGGAACGAAGGAGAAGGAAACAGCTGAGATCGGGGTGGGGGAAGAAACGGAGAAAGAAGCAAGCCTCCGATCGTGTAAGCCTCCGATCGTGTAAAATATTTTCTGTATACCCCGCCCACGCATATAACCCGCAGGGGGGCGCTGTGCATGTAAAAACCGCATATAACCCGCGGGTTATATGGGTGAAAATACGGTATATCCTTTTCATTTTTGAGATGAAATAGACAACTCCAAGGGGAGTTATCTTTATGTAATCTTATGTGATTGAAACATACTTTTACATTTCATTCTATTTAAACAAAAATAAAACCCCCAATACTTCATTGGCTGCTTAAATACTTAATTGATTTCTGACTTTCGTACTAGTACATATGGCAATAAGTTGAGGATTAGAGTCCATGCTTGTTTTACATATATAATATAAATTGCATAAATGTAATATTACTCTTGTCTTCTTTTTCAGTAAAATGTGGGAATGCATACTAGACGTTATTATTCTGGGGACATAGGAAAAAATGGTTCTTGGGAAGGTATTTTGGGCATTTCTGGTGCAAAGATGTCAGAAATTGTTTTTTTTTTTTTAAATTCCATATATTTTTAATGAAAATAGGAGGTGCTGAAGTACAGCATTGGATATAGCTGATACAGCTGAAGAGTTGAACATTAAAAGAAAGGAAGGTAATGAGACAAAGAAAACCGTGATTAAAAGAAAGCAGAGAAATTTTAAGGAATCCTGTTGCCATATTTAAAAGTGAGCCCCCTGGCTGAATTATTAGAAATCAGTCAGGTTACCAATAACGGAAGCAGAAATAATTTCCCCTAATTCAACAACCTGCTTTTAAAACAGATTTATAAAATATCTAAATGTCCTATAAATGTCCTACAGCAGATAATAATTTATAGAATTTATTACCATAACATTCTGTTAACTGTTGAAGAGATTTAGAATAGGATTGAATTTTAATTGATTGACCGATATTTTTATGTACTACTATTAGTCTTATCTTTATTCCTTAATCCTTGTTATACCTTATTCATTATCCTTTACCAGCATTGTAGAATTGGGCCATGACATAATGTGCCCAGAATATCAAACTCTTGATTATTTGCATCTTGAGTGAACACTCTGAATTGATTTGTTCAAGAAATTTGGGAATTTATGAAATAAAAATGATATGCTGTCAGCAAAATTAAAATTTGCGAATCAATATCATATCAAGACCTATGGATCAATTAAGATTCAGGATTTCTTCAGAGGGTTAAAAGAAACTGGTTTTGGACTAAAATGTTGGAAAAGCAGAAAAAAGGTATATGCTCCAGTCCATCAATGTGATGCAATGTGTTTTCTTTTATAATTTGCTAGTGTAAGACAGAAAACATGAAGTTCAGAACAATTCAGCAATGAGATGAAGGCTGAAAAGAGCCAAGGTGGCGCAGTGGTTAAATGCAGCACTGCAGGCTACTGCTAGATCAGCAGGTCAGCGGTTCAAATCTCACCGGCTCAGGGTTGACTCAGCCTTCCATCCTTCCGAGGTGGGTAAAATGAGGACCCAGATTGTTGGGGGCAATATGCTGACTCTCTGTAAACCGCTTAGAGAGGCCTGAAAGGCATATGAAGCGGTATATAAGTCTACTGCTATTGCTATTGCTATTGCTAAAACAGCAGAAATGCTTCTCATCTTTCTTTCACTTTTGTGGTCTTTTGTTTATATAATTCTCGATTGTTTCACAAAGTAGTATTAGGTTGGCAAGTTAGCTGGATGTGTTGAAAGGTATAAATAACAGCTACATTGTGCATTATAAAAATGTAAATTAAAAAAGGAGAAAAAAAAGGAAGCAGAGATAAATGATAGCGGAAGCCTTAAGGGTGCCTGAAGCGCTCTCTGACTACTGGCAGTTTCACCCAGTGGACTGTTTTGTGTCCTCTGGCAAACAAATGCAAACTGAATTTCTGTTCTCCTTAGGTCAAATTCCATTTGTAAGCTGGTACATTTTAATCCAAATGCATACACAGAACATCCAGATTGCTTTTTTTCATGAGATAAAGAGTGTACAGAAGTTTCTGAAGGTCACCTGTATTAAATTTCTTTGTTCAGTTTGCCATTCATGCAGCACAGTCAAAATGCTCAAAATTTTAATGGTTAAAGGTAACACAAAGCATTGTGTTTTGTTTTATGCTCATTCTTTTTTTCCCTCCTGAATCCCTGTTATTCGTGCACTTAAAACATTCTGCAAAACCATCATGACCATCTTTATCATCATCATCATCAGCAACACCCAAGAGAAATTTGACTGTCTCCAGACTAAAATCCTTAAGTAAAAAGATATTTGTTATCCTGATTATATTTTACTGGTACTTTTGTATGAATAGTTTGGCTCACCTTTCTAATGTACTGTATGTCCAAGAATCTTTTCAATGGAGGTTTAAAACTTTGATTGTTTTAAAATCCTTCATATTTACAAAGACATAAAAGCTGTGATGGCGAACCTATGGCACACATGCCACAGGTGGCACGCAGAGCCCTCTCTGTGGGCAGGCAAGCCCAGCTCAGCTTCACCATGCATGCGCGTGCACCTTCTGTCAGCCAGCTGGTTTTCAGGTTTCTGCCATGCACAGGGCGGGGTCATGTGGAGAGGTTATGTGTTGAAGTGTGGAGGTGTGGAGGGTACAGGGGGATACGTATGCGCAGGGTTCACACACACATGATGGGGCGCATGTGGGGGGTGCATGTGCATGCATGGGTGGGGGAGTATGGGGGGTTGTGTGCACATGTGCAGGGGGTGGGATGCATGGGGAGTGCATTGCATTATGGGTCCGTGCGCTTTCGGCACGCTACAACAAAAGGGTTAGTCATCATTGACATAGAAGCACATATACAAAGTGTAGTGATTAAAAGTAAGGTGACTATTTAAAAAGTGGAGCACAATATATGTTCCACATGTACTAGAGGTGTTTTTTCCCCCCAGCATTGATGTAAAAAATGGAACAAGAATGAAAATATCTGGCAGTTCAGATGGCAGTATTCAAAGTGCAATGTGTAAAAGGGCATGAATTTATCCTTATTATTAGAAAATAAGACTGGGGAGAAAAACTTCTAGTATTTTTAAGTTTTTATTATTCTTAAAGTATAATAGTAATAACAATAGAGAGATTAAAGCTAAAAAATAAAATTGTCCTGGCAGAAACAGATATGGTCCTTTTCCATTCTCTTTCTGAAGTTTTTCTGTTGGTGTAACAGCTAGCATAATCACAAATACTGTACAGATGAAAAATCTCTCTCTCTCTCTCTCTCTCTCTCTCTCTCTCTCTCTCTCTCTCTCTCTCTCTCTCTCTCTCTCTCTCCCTCCCTCCCTCCCTCTCTCTCTCCCTCCCTCCCTCTCTCTCTCTCTCTCTCTCACACACACACACACACAGACACAGACACAATATTGTTCAATATATGTGTTAAAACTTTGAAAATCAAAAATCAAGGAAGGACAGTGTGATTTACTGGTGCACCATTCTAAAATAATATGCTTAAAATAGTGTATTGCCTTAGATAAACATATGGATCAAATTCATATGAGAGGAATAAAAATCACAAACGCAAATCTGAGGAAAGCACTTTAAAAAATAAACCGTTTATGTTTGAAGAGTAATTTTACTTTTTTCTTTGATTTAATAAATAAATCAAAGCCTCTGGAACCCATTAATCTAACCAATTAAACATCTAACCATATTTATTTTACCTAGAGTATTATTATGCAGATATTATTCATTTAGTTTTTCCCTACAAAAAATGTCAGTTCCTTCTGATGACCTAATCTAATATATCCTTATTTTTTAAAATGATTTTTTTATTCCATTGGGAAAAGGGATTTGGTAATGAGTAAATTCTCCCTTTCTCTGGAAGATCAAAAGCTGAAGAAGCGGGGAAAAACCAATATTGAGCATTTCTGGGACAACTTCTTACTTCAATTATATGTGATAATAAACTGAAGAATTGTTTGGGTTAATTCCTATGTCTTCTGTGACTTACAGGTGAGTAGTATGATGGATAATGTGTTTGACTATGATAGCAGAAGCCAAGGTTCAAAGCTACTTTCAGCCATGAAATCTCACTGGGTGACTTTAGGTTAATAGTATCTCCCATTATACTGAGAACAAATTGGTGGAAGGACTGTTATGTGACCTCTGAGTTTCTGAAGAAGACAGGATAATGAACTAAAACATAAATAAAAATAAATCAATGCAGCATGTCAAGAACTGAAATTCATAGATAGTATATTCATGTCCAAGAACTGGACACTATTAAGTAGAAGACTAGATATATATTTCAATTCTGTAAGGTTGAGGATGATAAAAAGTGGACTTTCACCTATGTTTAACATCTGAAAATCAGAAAATGATCAGAAATGTTCAAGTTTTTGAATTTCCTCATTCACATTTTTCAATTATTTCAGTGTCCGTATTGAAAAGACATTTATTTGATTTTGATGCTGCCTGGCTCCAGAATGACGTTTTATATATCTATATTTTATATCTCTATCTCTATCTCTATCTCTATCTCTATCTCTATCTCTATCTCTATCTCTATCTCTCTCTCTCTCTCTCTCTCTCTCTCTCTCTCTCTCTCTCTATCTATCTATCTATCTATCTATCTATCTATATGTATATATATATATATATGTATATTTATGATTTTAATATTATTTAAGCTTTTCCTAAAATGCTTTCAAAGTTTTCAAAAACAAAGTACCTGTGACTACCCTCCTGACTGTAAAAACAGTGGGGTGATTGAATATTCTGAGGAAAATAAAATTAATTCTGACTGGCCCAAGAAGACTGACTAACCATAATACTTTTTGTTTTCTCTTTACAATCCTGTAATCCTTGATTCGGGTTGGGGTTGGGGCAACTGGTAGATTTGAGCATTTACTGGTTGGATGCCCTTCTTGACACCTATGCAGAGTTCACAGTAGATATTTCCTCTTTGCACCTTGAGAGAGGAACATCTGGCACTATTTAGGATTCAATTCTCAACCTTCCAATTGGGAGGTGAGTATCTTCACTTTTAGGCCACCATGCCACTCAAGGCCAACTACTATAGGACAGCAATGTTCCCTCTAATTTTTTTTCAGGGTGAGCGGAAAAGTATAGTGTTTGAGCGGCACAGTTTCATGCCTGAGCACCTAAGAGAGCAACAGTTTGAACTTCTGTCTCGTCTGCTGGACATTTGCGCAACATTCCAAGCGCCAAGCACCAATTGTGAGCAAGGTTTCAGCCTGATGAATGCCAGGCATGAAAATGTGCTACTCAAACACTATACTTTTCCGCTCACCCTGAAAAAAAAAAGACTTCTGCTCAGCTTTTAGATCATTAGATTGGCTAGAGAGAGACATGGCACCAACAGGTCCTGGGTCCTGGCATTTTGCAGGCAACCTGTCCTCTCACATTCCTTTGGAATGCAACCCATCACATTTGAATTAGATTTTGCCAATTATCCTATTAAAAGTTAATCCTATTATTCTAAAATATGACTAACTCGATATTAAAAATGTAAATATTTAATGCTGATAAATAATAGCAGTAATTGTTATTTAGTATGATTAAAATCAGTATTGATATATCAATATATCTATCAAAATTGACAATAAACACTAAAATAACAATACAAATATATAATGTGGAATATAAATGTAATAAATATAATATATAAATACAACATAAATGTAATAAAATAATTTATCATGAAACTCTCCCCCTTTAAAGTAATAAGATCAATTAAATAGTCTAGCAAGTTTGGACAATATGCTATATGTTATGTTACTTAAGAATATATATGCCTCAGAATCAGATACAACATCCACATCATTTCCAACTGAGTCAATAAAATGATATGCCATGCCAAAACTATTTTAAATAAAGATATGAAATTAATCAAGTATTGCATTTATTTTTCAAAATGAATGTAGAATTTTTTTTATTATTTAAGTTTTGTACCCTATCTTTTCTAACTAACGTTAACTTTAAAAAGATGTTACATCAGACTACAATACAAGTAATTAAATGAAGACTAAAATAAGTGTTTTGGCATATTGAGCTTTTTATATTTCTTTCTAATATTGCTTCCTTAGTTGAGAACTTCCTCCTCAGCTTACTTACGCATTAACTGTTTGTTGCTTTTATGGCTTATTCATTCACTGCTCCATCTTCAGTTTTTTTCACAGGGGGCAGGGCTTCCTTCCTTCCTTCCTTCCTTCCACTCCTTTGGCCACCAATTTTGATCCATCTCTCTCTCTCTCTCTCTCTCTCTCTCTCTCTCTCACACACACACACACACACACACACACACACACACAGACATGTGTTCTTTGGGGGGGGGGTTGAATTACTCTGCCTCACTGCGCAAAGTGGGCTCAGCATGTGTTCGGCCCCTGCTTACGGTGAATCAAATCTGCAGCCGGCGGGACCATTTCAAAGCCGCCAGTCCTCTTGCTCCTTCTCCTTCACCGGCAAAGCAGCGGCGGTGGTGCCTCCCCCTCCGCTCGGAGCACCTCAGCTGGGCTCTGGGTTATCCCTGCCATCGCCTCCACCTCCGCCGCTTTCCTACTAGCTCCCACGGCCTCAAAAGCATGGCAGAGGAGGAAGGGGGAGGGATAACGCGGGGGCCAGCTCAGGTGCTCCGCGTGGAGAGAGAGGCACCACTGCCACGGGCGGCTCATCAAAACAAGTCTGGGGAGGTCCTTTGCAGGCGGCCAGTTCTAGCTGCCTGCAAAGGACTTCCCCACGTTTGCTTTGGTAGAAAGCTCTGCGCGGCAGTTAGAAATCTCTGCGCGGAGGTTTTTAGCGATGTGCGCGGCCGCGCAGGCGCGCACCTTAGAGGGAACAGTGTAGGACAGTAGTACCAATATGTCTTTCATTTCTCAAAAGAATGTCTTGCCTCCTGTTTAAGAAGCCTCTACTTTTCTATTTTATTCTAGGAAGTTATATATTTATTTAAAATGTACCTTGATAGTGTATAGATGAGCTGAATTTACTTTTGGAAGGAGTTGAGAGACTGCTTTTGCTGACATTGTTTATTTATTGCTATTACACATATTTCCTTTTGAGGATTAATCAGGAAATGCATAAGAAGTTGGGGCAAATGTAAATTAATATTGAACAATTGTACAGTGAAAATAATAGTATAATAACACAGCTTCACCATCTCATAACTAAATAAGTATAACGAAATCATACTCCAGGAAAATTATCCTTAATGTGTTTGTCTCCTTTAGGATGGTGTTGGCAACCTGCACTCCAGAACCACATGTGGCTCTTTCATCCCTCTGCTGCATCTCCCTGTCACCCTGTCATGGCAGATGGATGAAAGAGCTGTCACCCTGTTGCCTTAGTGTGGGAGCGAAGAGCCCCTGTACTTCTTTTGTATGGCAACAGGATTCCACCTTTGTCATAGTACATTTGCTGTTACTGCCGGCAAAGAGAGCTGGGAGAGAATGGCAGGGGCAGATCTTGTGGGGAGGGAGAGAGAGAGGGAGGGAGGGAGAGAGAGAGGGGGAGAGGGAGAGGGAGAGGGCAAGAGAGGGGGGAGGGAGAGAGAGAGGGAGGCATTGCAAATAATTTAACAACTGGTTCTCTGGCCTAATGACTGGCTGGGGAGGTGTGGCTGGGGAAGTCATGTGACTGGTTGGGAGTGAGTTAAATTGAGTTGCCACACCCACCCAGGTTTTGTGGCTCCCATTGTTTTCTTTTCTATGTGAAATGCATCCAAATGGCTCTTTGCGTATTTAAGGTTGCTGATCCCTGCTTTAGGAGTAAATTGTCTTTCATTAAAAATATATGAGAATTGGTAGAACCAGGAAGAGAGCAATCAACACCAAATTCTGGTGTTAATTAAATCATTATATAGTAATTTAAATCTTCTGGATTGTACCACCTTTGTTCTCTAACACTGAGTCTTTCTGGGGCCAAGAATCGTGACCATACAATAATTCAAGAATTATTGTATTTTTTTTTATTCTTGCTCATTTGATCTAGCAATACAACACTGTGGCATCGTGAGCTGAATTCATCATCTGACAACACTCTTGAAATTGAATTATTAAAAATTAAATGCTAGCTAATCTTATAGGCTCCCCAAAGGAAAGAAAACATCCAAATTATATTAGGGCTTCTCTGTTTCCCTGTCTCTCAGGTTCATTTCCCATAATTTCAATGGATTGAACTGTGCTGATATCAGGACTGAAAAAGTAATAATTTCAAAGAATTTTCAAAGTTATCATATTCCAGCTGGAAGGCATGCACAAAACTTCAGCCCAGCCACCAAATTGCCTTCTTCAAATTGCCTTTTCTAAGGAAAAGCAGAAACTGTTTCTTGTTTTAGAAAGCACATTTAACAAAACATAACCGAGCCTGTCTTGTTTAGTTTACGCTTTGAGACAAGGCAATTACTACAGTGTAATGGTAGCATCTATTGGTACATGCTAAATATGAGCATCTTAAATTGAACCCCCCTCCCCCCACCCTCTCTCTCTCTGTAAAGCTGGTGGTTGAAAGAGTCAAGTCAATGTTTCTGTATGCCATGAGCATCTCTAAGATGACAATTCCTACACTGCGATGACAGTATGATTCATAGCAACAGCTATAACATTAGAAATTTCTGATGCAAAAACCTCACTACATGGATTGACTGGGTACCAGGACTGAATGCACCATGAAAAACCAAACCTTTGAAACCAGCAGATCTTTCTATTCTGTCAGACTCCAAGTGACAGTATCTACCACTCTGTGGTTATAGATTTCACCTCTTCTGGGATTCCCCCTCCCCACCCCTGTTGCTCAGGTATGAGCCATTCACTTTGACAAACACAGCTCAATGCCTGATAAATCTTTGTTTTTAAAGGTTTTACAGTGGAGTTTTTTTTAAAAAAATGATGGGAAACAATCTAGAGTTTGTTCCAAGATGGTCATTTATGTAAATGTTTTAAATAAATGAATTAAAATTTAATTTTGCTGGTCGGAAGTGTCTTTATACTCTATAAATTTTATAAGCTGGTGGAGACATGGTTTTCAAGTTCTGCTCATTTTATGCCCCCTCTTTGTTTTTTGTCTGCAAGCAAGTCATTATTCAAGTAATTATCCACATTTTCTATTTGGATAATTACATGCCCAGAAAGGGAGCTTCAGTCACGAAACAAAGTTCTCAAGGCCTTACAGAACACCAATAGGAATGGACCAAACTAATTTTTTGTGGGGAGGAATGATGTTCTAAAAGGATGGGCACCACAATAGAATAATGTCTCCTGCTGGACCCCACTTTCCTACCACCCTCCCTCCCTCTCTTTTCTTTCTTTCTTTCTTTCTTTCTTTCTTTCTTTCTTTCTTTCTTTCTTTCTTTCTTTCCTTCTTTCCTTCTTTCCTTCCTTCTCTGTCTCTCTCTGTCTCTCTCTCTCCCTCTCTCTCCCTCCCTCCCCCCTCTCTCTCTCTCTTTCTTTCTTTCTTTCTTTCTTCTTTTCCATTATACTTCTTCCCATCTTACTGAGTTGACTGGCTGATGCTACACTGAGCATCCACATAGATTCCTGGAGATAAATGCTTTTTAAATCACTCCTTAAGTGGCTAAGATGTCGATCAGAAAGGTCAACAGTTTGGTGGTTCGAATCCCTAGTGTTGCATAATGGAGTGAACTCTCATTACTTGTTCCAGCTTCTGCCAACCTAGCAGCTCAAAAGCATGCAAAAGTGAAAGTGGAAAAATAGGGACCACTTTGGTAGGAAGGTAACAGCATTCCGTGCGTCTTCAGCATTTAGTCATGCCGGCCACATGATCACAGAGACGTCTTTGGACAGCGCTGGCTCTTCGGCTTTGAAACGGAGATGAGCACTGCCCCCTAGAGTTGGGAATGACTACCACACATGTGAGAGGGAAACATTTACCTTTACTTTCCCAAGTCATGAAAGATTTTAAACATGACAGACAATGAACACTTTGCTTTTTTTTTCTTTAGGATTAAAATCTATTTAAAAATTAGTGGAGTTACCAACTAATGTCACTGTGTTTCAGCCTAACTTATTTCTTATGGTGAAGATATATTCTGTTTTCAAATAATTGGTGAAACACATGCATAATAAAAACAGCATATTAACAATATATTATTGGATAAGCTGAATAGAGGTTCATAATGGTAGATGTGATAATGATTATCCTTATACCTCAAACAAAAGAGTAATTATATTTTCCTTCTGAAAATAGATATAAAAATAATTATATTCATTTTTAAAATGATAAATGTCAAAGAGAAGTTTAAAGTATATTCAAAGTAAATTAAAAATCCTGACTATATTTCAAATATTGATTTCCATGAGAGTAACCATACATTTCCTAAAACAAGGATGAAATTCTTAATAAGCTTTTCTTCTTGTCATCTCAGTGATCTCACTTAGAAACATGTTTGCATTTCCTTGCTGGTTTTTTTTACCTTGCTCGTGTACCAGAATCTTAACTGGAAGGCATGTTGCCAATTAGGGAACTAATGTACTGGAAAAGAGTGATCAAAGGGGCTACTATTTTCTCAATGGGAGCCTGTTAAGTTAAAAAGAACAATTACTTTCATGTATCTTCCAACTTGTCTGTACTGAAGACTGTTATTGATATATCCCAAAGATGCTTTTTTCAAGAGTCAACTGGACTTCCTGTTTTTTTTATTTGAAGATGTCTCGCTTCTCATCCAAGAAGCTTCTTCAGCTCTGACAGGATGGTGGGGAATAGAAGGATTTATACTCCTTACAGATAGCTGGACCCATCAGAACCTTACATTGCTGAATTGAAGGCCTGCCTACCAGCGTAGATGGGAAAGAAAAAGAATGTAAACACATCAAGGAAGCCCTCAGAAAATATGGCTATTCCAAGTGGGCTTTCATCAAATCTCAGAAAAGACCCTGCAGGAGCTCCTCTGTAAAAGACAATGACGAGAACAATAAATGAAGCAACGTTGTCATTCCACATGTTTGAGGCATAATCTAAGATCAGGAGGATCTTCAGCCAACATAACATACATGCACACTTTAAACCCAAGAATACACTAAGGCAGAAGATTGTCCACCCCAAGGATAAAACACCCAGCAGAAACTGAGCAACATGGTATATGCAGTATAATGCAGTGAGCCATACGCCGATCTGCACATTGGGGAAATGAAACAATCACTTTATAAATGCATGGCACAGCTTAAGAGAACAAGCACATCAGGATTAGATTCAGTAGTCCATTTGAACAGGCAAGACACAGGCTACTCCTTTGAAGACAACAAAGTCTATACTTTGGACAGAGAGATTGAAAGAGGGGTTAAAGAGGCCATCTAGGTCAAAACTGAACAGCCCTCTCTCAACAGAGGGGGAGAGAAACAACTTGATCTATCCCCAATCTACAACATAGACCTTTCAACAGTTCCAAGAAGACTCCACACCCATTTGCACCACTCAGGTGACCCTGAGGACACAGATAAACCTTCAGGTGGCCTCAGTGACTCTCTAAAAGGATGCAAATGACCAGCTGTCTGCAAGGAGTATAAATCCTCCCATTCCTCCCATGTTGTAGATTGGAGATAGATGGATGAGAAGCAAAATGTCTTCAAAGAAAAGCCAGAAAGTCCAGTTGCCTCTTGAAAAAAAGCTCCTTTGGGACAACCATAACCTGGATGACTGAGAATTTCCAAAAACTATATTGATATACTATAATAGTTTGATGTTGCAACAGCCTTTAAAAATCAGACCATCCATTTTACTCTCAGAACATTCATGAGCAACAGGCACTTTTTTCCAGGAAAAAAATCAGCATATTTCAAGGATGGAGACAACATAGTCCAGAGCTGGATAAGAGAAAGAGGAAATGATTTAGGACAGCTCCTCCTAGAATCCCCCAGGGTATATCTGTTAAGGAGAAAGTAGTATATGTTTAGTCTGGCAAGATTCTGTCTATATAGTGTGATCAAATAGAGAACTGAACTTAAGCTGGGTTGATCCAAGTCCTTATTGGGCTGGGCCTAAAATATATTTTGCTAGTATTTGGAAATAAAAGTCTCAAAAATCCTAGCATTAGCTTTATTTGGTGGATAGGAGATTGGAAGTTAAACTCTCATTGGATCAGAAATAAAGTAAGCTATTTCTTGATATCTAAAGAGAAAAGGTTTGGTTTAGTCTGATCTCATTTGTGCCTCAGGAAGTTCAGTCACAGAACAAGGAAGGAAAGTGAGGGAAAATCTATGAAAATGAAAACACAATGAGAAAAATATATAGCTTTGAGCTAGATACCAAAAGTTATTCAAGATATATAGAGACAGTGTTGCTATTAAAGTATTTATCTTTTATTCTAAGATATATCACTGATGCAAAATAGCTCTTAGATATCTTTTTTAGGCCTTCAAATTCTGTCAGTTATGTAAAGTAAGGCTGACTTATTTTCTAAAACAACTGGAAACAAAGCATG
Organism: Thamnophis elegans; assembly: GCF_009769535.1. NCBI lineage: Eukaryota > Metazoa > Chordata > Lepidosauria > Squamata > Natricidae > Thamnophis > Thamnophis elegans. Next base: position 60,207,888 of record NC_045548.1, on the reverse strand, counting down.
CTATGAATCATGGATATTATGGATTTCTACTATATTAAATTATTACCAGAGAAGCCTCTGAATATTATCGAAATATTTCTTCCCTTCCCCCTCCCCTAGCTCCTCTCCCTCTCTTTCTTCCTCTCCCTCTCTCCACCTTCTCCCTCCCTCCCCCTCTTCTTCTCCCTTTCTCCCTTTTCCTCTCACTCCCTCTCCTTCTCTTCCTCCTCCCCTCCCTCCCTTTTTCCTTGCACCGTTGTATAATCATTTACTCTGTAATCAGCTCTAGTAAATGGCTAAGAAATAGCTCTACTTTTTATTATTTTATTTTATTGAGCCTTAAATATTTTTTTCAGAAATTCATTCCATATATTAATTAACAATAGAGTTGAGTCCTCATTATTAGCAGCATATATTTGTTTATTTTCTTGATCTAGATTAGATGAATCAGGAATTCTATATCAGATATCCAGACTGTATACATGCTTCCCACACCTTTTCTCTTGCTTGCTTTCCCCCTGATTTTAATCTTAACTGGGAAAAAAAATCATTATAAATAGTGCCATTTTCACCTTCACCATAATTTATGTATTTTCAGCTTGTATCAGCTAGTTCTCTCGTATATTCAGGATATATTTTATTGGCGGAACATATGGTTTATTCTTTCTTTCCTCACAAAAAACCCCACAGAATAGCCTACCAGGAATGGCACCCTTCCAAAAATGGCAGCCTAATTAACCAGTTATATTTCCTAAATGTTAATATGTTCGTTAGCATATTGAAGAACAGATATTACCATATGTCTTGCACGAAGACATTCCCAGGTCCAAACCTCACCAGTTCTAACTAAAAGACTTTTCTAAGACTCTGAAAAAAAATGAATAATTTTGACAAGGTCTTATTTTTAAAAAGTGTATGTTGTCCTCTCCAAAGTATGTTATAGCATTCTAAAATTGCAAATGAACTATTTTTATATTAAATTGACAATTAAAATATACAGCATTCAAACTATAAAATATACGCTGTAGCCACAGACTGAGAAATAGGTTTTGTGGTAGTGTGCAAGTTTAAGTAGTAGTACAATAATTCAGTAAAGGTTTGGGACAATACAAAATATCTGGTGCAGAAGGACAATAAAATAAAGACTCAAAGAGGTTGATTCCAGAGGTGGTATTCAGTCGTTTTGGACTGGTTCATGTGAACCAGTAGCGGAGATTGCAGGTGGCCCCACCCACCCGCCCCAGCACAATGACATCCTATTTATCCATGTTTTTGAGGTTGGGTGCATGTGCAAAAGGCGTGCAAACAAAGCACATGCCCAGAAGGCTGGGCACATGCGTGGAAAGTGCACGTGCAGACGGGGCAAACCGGTGGTAAAAATAAGTGAAACCCACCACTGGTTGATACACACACACACACACACACCACAGTCCTTCACTCACTTCCTTGCACTTATGAGGACTTGACTAGCAACTGAATCTCCACACCTGTTCAGAGGGCCAATAAATCCCATATGAGCTGAGATTGTTCCCCATTGTGGACAAGGAGTCAATGAAAATACAGCTCATACCCAGCTATATTATAACTTCTACAAAGATTCACAGACTCATTTTATAACTTCTTATATGATCAAGTATCTGGAAAATTCTAATTTTATGTACAGTTGTTACTATCTGATCAATATGATAGTTTTTTTTTAACATAACTAATTTTCTAATTTCTGCTGTACTGTCTATAAAATTAGGCAAACTTTGCCCACCCATCAGTGAGCTCACCATTAACTGCAATATACTATGATTTCTTGTTCTGCTGTTTTGATTCATCTCAATGTTTTAATTTTAAATTGTGGTCTGTGACTGTAATAAAAAATTGATTGAACGTACAACCAAAACTATAATAGGGCACAAACATCATACAAAATCATACAAAGGGTTTTGTAAGAAAAAAAAAGTAATGGGGTAAAATTTCAGAAGAGAAAGATGAATTTCTCCTACAATTTCTCCTGGAGTAGGTGTCATCTGAGTGCTAACAAGAGCACTGCTACTGAAAAAGCTCTAGGGCAGGAGTTTTCCTTAGGTCTCCCATTAAATTTAATGGGAAGTTGGATAGATGACTGAGATGATTATCCTGATGAAGGCAGGATGAAAAGACAGCTATCTTCAAATAGGCAGAAGACCTTTGGTTATTAAATAGCAATAGCAATTAGACTTTATAGCACTCTCTGGGTGATTTATATTGTCACCATATTGCCCCCAACAATCTGGTTCCTCATTTTACTGACTTTGGAAGGATGGAAAGATGAGTTAACCATGAACCTGTCAAGATCAAACTCCAGGCTATGGGCAGGGTTTGCCTGCCATACTGTAATCTAACCACTGTGTCACCATTAATAACAATGGCACATTATTATTTTCCCAAACAAAGCATGAGAACATTTTAACCAGTTTGTATTATAATAAGTTTGAGTTCTATGCAAAAGAAATCATTGGCAGTCAAGTTTGAATTAAATCATTATTAAAGAGCATTCATTTGTTTGCATGCCGACATAATCCCCACACCTTTCTGGTGGACAATGCATAACAGATATAATGCGGATCTATAAAAGCCAAAATTAAATGATCATTTTCAAAATAAACAAAAACCTTTAATTGCCAACCAATAACAGAAATATATATATATATATATATATATATATATATATATATATATATATATATATATATATATATATATATATATATATATATATGGATTGTACTTAAGTATTATATTAGGAACTGCCTAGTCCCTTCCAGCAATGTGTATACTACTTGACCTGTAGAAAGTAAATCCATGGGAGTGTTTGTCAACCATGGCAGACAACATGAAAATGTTTTCTCCTTTTTCATGCTAGCTGTGGAATTCTGGGTGAAGTCCACACATCTTAAAATTGATAAGATTGAGAAATCTGCTGCAGATGATCTTACTTGGCTGCAGAAAACTTGACTAATCTCAAATGAGAATTGCAGGTGTATTCCTCTCTGTTTTTCTTTATAAGTGGGAAACTTCTAGCTTCCATCTAGAATTTTTTGAACAAATGTTTCTCCTTCAACCATGTCTTGGGTTTTACTGGACGTATTCTGGTTTTCTTTATTATTATAGCTTCCTCAGTTGTTGGTCTATCTTAGTGTTTTTCAGCCTTGTCAAGCTGGTAGGAGAATTCTGGGAATTGAAGCCTACACATCTTAAAATTGCTAAGATTGAGAAACATTGTAGTTGATCCAAATGGATTTATGGCTTTTCAGATAACTGGAACATGCCCAATAACCTTGACATCAGGCCATCTGTAATGTATTTGCTATTTTCTGGTTCTTGTCTTTTAGCTCAGAATTTCTTTTGCAAATTCCCTCTCCCTGGGATTTTATTATCATGCATTCTTGGCACGTAGCCTTCATTTCGAACTGATAATGAATTAGCTTTAGCTTTATAATATTAGATAAAAGGAAAATGCTAAGTACAAGAAAGCATAATAGAAATGGGGTGAAAGATTGCAATATCAGAAGCATATGGAATTTGAAGCCTTATGAGTTGTGGCCCAGCAGGAGCCGTTGGAGCTGCCATCAGATTCCAACAGCGAGGGGCCCTATGAGTCGGCCCTGGAGGATGTGGAGGACCCTGGACAGGGTTCCAACTCCGAGCAGGGCGCAGAGAGACTGGTTGGCCACCAGGTGGCGCCTGAGCCTTGAATCAGTGGGGAGGAGACAAGGGAGAGTGACCAGAAACCAGCAGTGAGTTGTTCCAGGATGCACGCCATCAAAGAGCTACTCGGTGTCAAGAACAATTATGTAATTACAGGAGGTAATTACGCTCAGCTGATGGTCATTAGGCTCCACTCCAGACTATAAAAAAGACTGCTTGTGCCACGCCCTTCTTGCAGAAGTCACTAAAGTTGACTAAAGAGAAACTAACTTGGCAAGCTGGATTGCTGCCAAGGTTTGTCTGAATTGCTGCCAAGGTTTGTCGGACTTGCTGCCAAGGTCCTTATCTGTTTGTTTATTTGGCTTTCAGCCACCGAGAGTCTGGTCTTGCTATTAAAGGACATTCTCATTAAGCGTGTCTCAGCTTTCGTTACTGCATGAAGGAGGGGGTCAGAACAATTATGTAAGTCAGCTTTGACTTATTTATATGTTGTACCTTAAAGCATATGAGACCAGTGATGGGTTTCTACCAGTTAGGACCGGTTCGGCTGAACCGGTAGTGGTTTGGCGGCCTGGGTTGCTAGAACCAGCAGGGACCCAGGCCTTCTACACCCCCAAACCAGTTTTCTGCACGGTGGTGCCATCTTGTTTTTACAATTTTTATTGCACTGAGCATGCACGCTACCATTTTTTCTATTTTTTCCATTTGGTCTTCTATTTTGTTTTGTTTGCTGTAAAAATTTTCTAATAACCCAGCTTTCTTCATTTCAGTTCAGTATCAATGAGTACTTTGAAAGGTCATTTAACTTCATTTTTTGTGGCTTTCAGAGATCAGCCAATAATATTTGGAACTTCTCCAATTTTCCCTTTTTCTAGCCCACAAAATAGACCGTAAAGAATTGGATTAAACCCCAGGTATGTGAGATATTAAAAAGGTCCCTCCAGCTGAGCTTGAATTCTTTTGATTGAGTTCACCTACTTTTCTTGGCAGTGATATGAAAGTGGGCTGTCATTGCTTTTTTCCGGGATGGTTTTTACCCCAACTTTTCAGTTTAGCTGATAGCCCTGGATTTTATTGAGGTTTTCCATTCAAGTTAAGTTTGATTTTTTAAAAAATTAGCCAAGGCTTAGCATACCTAATTTCCCCCAACTTTTGTAAAAACAAAATAGATTTCATCTCCAATTGCTCAGAAGATGTCGTTTCATTATTACCATAATCACTGCTGCCCTTGGAATACAATTTCCATTTAGATCTAGATACCCCCATGTATGTGTACATACACACAAATTATGTTCTTTGAATTAAAATGTTTCACCACCATCAGCTGTTGTAAAATAAAATGAGCAGGCTGGTGGGCTTTAACAACCAACATCCCCCAACCTTCCCTCAAATGTGTATTTCTATGTGTTAAGTCCTAAACAGCTGGGCAACACTAAGATAACAAAAACTGCAGAGTAACAGGTTTTTTTTAAAAAAAAATACTCATTGAGAATAAATACAGAACTTGGAAAAGTATAAGTGGATTATCCCAGTTGGGTGCTTTGAATATATTGAGACGTGTTTAACCAGATTTTATACAGATGCTAGGAAATGAGTAAAGAATTATAGGTTCCAATATTTGCTTAGACATTTGAAGAATGTCTTAACATTGTGCAAAGTGTTAAATTTCTAGCTGAAAGACCGCTAAGCTTGGAATGTAAGTCTATGATTACTTCTTAAAACTAGTTTCTGTCTCTACAGCAGCCCCAATGCAATAATGTTCCACTGGCATTTAAGTCCATCGTCCTTTTTGTAATAGTCCATCTGCAATATCAACTAATGAGGAAAGTCAACAAATTGGTTGTTTGTTGTATGTAAAGAGCATTGCAAGACAAATCTATGTTTGCCTAGAATAGAATAGAATAGAATAGAATAGAATAGAATAGAATAGAATAGAATAGAATAACAGAGTTGGAAGGGACATTGGAGGTCTTCTAGTCCAATCCCCTGCTTAGGCAAGAAACCCTACAACACTTAAGACAAATGATTATCCAAACACTTCTTTAAAACATCCAGTGTTGGAGCATTTACAACTTCTAGAGGCAAGTTGTTCTGCTGATTAATTGTTCCAACTGTCAGGAAATTTCTCCTTAATTCTAAGTTGCTTCTCTCCTTGATTAGTTTCCACCAGGGGTGGGTTTCTCGCCCCGTTCCAACCGGATCGGTTGGAACGAGGCCGGCGGCGTCCTCGCGCACGCATGCGGCGTCCTCACGCACGCACGCACGCGGCGCGCGCATGCACACACGTAGTGCATGCATGCGTACTAGCATCTGCGCGATGCTCCAGCTGCTCCTGGAGGATTGCGCAGGCACTGTATGCGTTCTGCGCATGCGTGGAAAGCGCAGAATTCGGAAAAACCGGGTAGGGCGCGGGTATGCGGGCGCGCGCGGGCGCGGGGGGGGGCTTCGCCGTTCCCGGAAGTTACTTACTTCCGGGTTCGGCGACCAACCAGATCGCAGGGACCGGTGCGAACCAGTCGAAACCCACCCCTGGTTTCCACCCATTTCTTCTTGTCCTACCCTCAGGTTCTTTGGAGAATAGCTTGATTCCCTCTTCTTTGTGGCAACCCTTGAGATATTGGAACACTGCTATCATGTCACCCCTAGTTATTTTCATCAGACTAGACATATCCAGCAACTATTCTTTATGTTTTAGCCTCCAGTCCCCTAATCATCTTTGTTGCTCTTCTCTACACTTTTTCTAGAGTATTTGTGGAATGTAATAATTTGAAGTTCATTGACACTTTGCTATGTTAAGCAATGTTAAGACATTCTATATATAATTTATTGAACTCCATTACATTTTTATAGAAAAGGACAATTGTAGATGTAATAAGGATTCCATTCCATTAAAATATATGTATTTGTCAGATAATAATGATAATAATGATAATAATGATAATAATGATAATAATGATAATAATGATAATAATGATAATAATGATAATAATGATAATAATGATAATAATGATAATAATGATAATGTTATTATTATTTTAATTAATAACAAGAAAAGAAAAAAATGTTGTATTTCTTTGAATTTTTTAATCTCCTCCTCCTCCTCCTCCTCCTCCTCCTCCTCTTTTCTCTGCACCCATTGAAAGTTTTTTTTAGCAGAGCTTTCCCATTGCAACCCCAAATCTCAAAATGTATATGTTTCTTTCTTCACTAAGACTGTTGTTCTCCATAAACAGCAGAAGGGCAGGAGGTAACATGAAACCTATTACTTATGAATATGTATGACTTATGCATATGTATGCCGGCATCATTTTTGCCTCCTTTTCTGAAATGCAAAAATATAAGTGCATATCTTCACCTGCAGGGATATGTAACTATTCTTTTGGATCCCTATACATATTACATACTGTTTAGTAAACACTGGATTGACCCTTGGTTATTTGCTTTGGGTCCTACATTTTGATTCTACAGTGGGTTATATAAATATGATTGTGAAACAAGCTCTACAATTTTCAAATGATAATATTCTCTTGAACTACACATCTAGTGTGTGGAATTTGACAACCAGACAATGTAAATGGATTCTCCATGCCCTTACAATGGCCAAAAGAGTGACACTGCAGCATTGAAAAGAATAATGTACAGCCTGTTTCAGTCATTGGATTAGAACCTCATTACATTCATTACCTATGAGCAGATTGCCCATACATGTAGACTTTGATGAACAGGTATAATGATATTTAGTAGGTTAAATAATTGATAGCTATATAAGTATATTAGAAATGCTAATTTTATGCATGTGTGTATGACAGGTGGCTCAGTACCTAAGATGCTGAGCTTCTCGATCAGAAAGGTCGGCAGTTTGGAGGTTTGAATCCCCAGTACCACGCAATGAAGTGAGCCCCCGTTACTTGTTCCAGTTTCTGCCAACCTAGTAGTACGAAAGCATGCAAAAATGCAAGTAGAAAAATAGGGACCACCTTTGGTGGGAAGGTAATAACATTCCGTGTGCCTTCAGTGTTTAGTCATGCTGGCCACATGACCACAGAGACGTCATCGGACAGCACTGGCTCTTCGGCTTTAAAATTGAAATGAGCACTGCCCCCTAGACTCGGGAACGACTAGCACATATGTGTGAGGGGAACCTTTACCTTTATGACAGAAAGAGAGAAAAGGGGAGAAAACAGCTATGAATATTTTTAAAAAAAATAATAATAATGATAGTACCTAGCTTTCAAAGGGACTTGCTGAAGTAACAATAATAAACTGTACAACAGGACCAAGTTATCTATTAGTCACTGGTTTCATCTTTTAGCAGGTTGGCTGTGGGATCTGGGTTTTTCAAGTTCTGCAAAACTCATCATTATTAAGGGCAGATGAATCAACGGCCAGATGATAGGTTTGCCTATCCCCCAGGTCCTGTTTCCAGCATCCTGCTGAGAATTTGATGCACAGCTTAGAAACACTCGGGGAAAATTGAAAGGGTGTTAATTCTTACATCATATATCTGATGTTGTGCAAAATGCTGGTCTCCTGAACTCTGCTTGACTCGTTCAATCTGACAAGCTCAGCAATTCCATTTTCCTGAACTAGTTTGTGTTGGGAAACTCAAGGGTAATGCATAAGTTTCCATCATTTTGCTGAAGTGCTACTTTAAGTCTTTTCCTATGATTCACTTTATGGGAAAGAAAGAACCCAGAGGCATTTATTTATTTTTTCTTACCATTTATGAAGGTCCATCAAAATGACCAAGAAAAGGGGTAAACTTTTTAAAAAAATTCTTCCATGGAGAAGCAATTTGTTAGATTTCCTTTCGGTTTAAACTTTAAAAATTATAGTGTTTAGTAAACTAAATGAAAGCCAACATAGTAAGCCAAGAAAATAGCTCGTTACTGGACATGATATCTGAAAGCACACCAGAGGATTTTAGGCTGCTGTTCCATAAGTAAATTTACCCAGAAGTGAGTTAATTAGAACATATCAGAATCAGTAATGGTTTTCTCTTACTTTCACTTCCAGTTTGGAACTGGGAGTGCTCACCCACGGCACTTCTGCATATGTGTGTAGGAAGTTATCACCCAGCCTTCTCCCAGAAAAATGAAATGCCCTAGGAAATATTGAAAAGGTAGAATATTTCTCTGGATGTGAAAAGGAATAAACATGTTTCAAAAAGACAAAGTAACTCTCCCTGCTGCTTCCTGCCCCCACCCACTTTGTCCATGAGCCATTAAAGCCTAAGCTAGTCCCTTTACATAATAAAGACTTCTCCCCTTCAGCTCCAGGGGGATGGGATTAAGGCATGATAATATTGGCCCTTTACTCAACTGACCACATGGCATCTGAGAATTCAACCAAACCTGGATTCAAAACTCAGCCTAGAGGCTTGCTCCTGCATGGCCCCATGTGAGTCTGACAACCAATCAGAATACATTTTTTACACATGAACAGGAAACAGATAGGGGCCGAACAGGTTATGAAAAGCCCTGCAAGCCCCTCCCTCGACCCTTCTTCTTCTTCACCCAACATCTGGAAGCATGTGATCACCTTTTTCCCCAGGACCTCAAGCCATGCGGTCCTGTCCACCATTAAAACATTAAATCATTTTTCTAAACAGCCTCCATGCCTCCAGTGTCTTTTTCCCCACTTGGAGCCGAACCCAGAAGGACATTCTTCCAACATGCGTAGAGCATCCATGATGGAGGTGGAGAGCCTCCTGCTGCCGACACCTGAACCAAGATGAACTGGAAGAATATTGGATGTTGGATAACCATTTGTCTGAAATGATATAGGGTTTCCTGCCTAGACAGGGGGTTGGACTAGAAGACCTCCAACTTTGTTACTCTATTCTATTTTAATATCACCTCTGATCAGATGAACAGTGTTGGAAGATACTTGGAGTTGGAGGTCTCCTAGCTCAACCCCCTGCACAAACAGGAGACCCTATACCATTTCAGACAAATGGCGGTCCAGACTATTCTTAAAAGCCTCCAGCGATGGAGTACCCACAACTTCTGAAGACAAGTCATTCCACTGGTTAATTGTTCTCACTGTTAGAAAGTTTCTCCTTAATCCGAAGTTGCTTGTCTCCTTGATTCGTTTCCATCCATTGTTTCTTATCTTGCCTTCTGGAACTTTGATTGATTTGATTTGATTTGATTTATTTGTATGCCGCCCTTCTCCGGGAGGGACTCAGGGCGGCGAACAACTCAAAGGGGGAAAAGGGAACATAAGACACAATACACGTGATTAAAATAAACAAGAATCATACAAACATACAAGTCAAGAGGGGAGGGGAACTCATCAACCCCAGGCCTGCCGGCACAGCCAGGTTTTGACAGCTTTCCAGAAGGCCTGGAGAGAGGTGAGGGTCCGAATCTGCCACAGAGAAGGCCCTCCCCCGGGTAGTAGCCAGGTGGCATTGGCTGGTGGACGGAACCCGGAGGAGGCCGACCCTGTGTGATCTAACGGGTCTTTGGGAGGTAATTGGCAGCAGGTGGTCTCTCAAGTACCCGGAAATAGGTTGACCCCCTTCTCCTTTGTGGCAGCCCCTCAAATATTGGAACACTGCCACCATGTCACCCCTAGTCTTTCTTTTCATTAGATTAAACATAATGAATTCCTGCAACTGTTCCTTGTATGTTTTAGCCTCCAGACCCCTAATACATAATATAATACATAAAACATATGATTCAGCAGTGGATTCAATTTATTTCACTACCGGTTCTGTGGGCGTGGCTTGGTGGGCATGGCAGGGGAAGGCTGCTGCAAAATCCCCATTCCCTCCTGATCAGTTGGGAATCGGGAGGCAGAGAATAGATGGGGGTGGGATCAGTCAGAGGTGGTATTTACCTGTTCTCCGAACTACTCAAAATTTCTACTACCGGTTCTCCAGAACTGGTCAGAACTGCTGAATAGCACCTCTGATATGATTGTACTCTTTATTTGATTTTGGAAAGATGATACACAGAGAGAGTTGTTTAAAATTCCAACTGGAAGATTTACCAACCAACCACCTGAGCATCACATTCTGATTTTGGATTTTAAAAAATAGACTTTCAGGAACTCAGTTCCACCATCCTATAACTTACTTTTAAAAGGACTTGTTTTGTCACAGTCCACTTTTATTATAGTCAATATATTTAGATGAACATATATTATAAAAGGAGAAGAGGTGAATAAAGCTTAAATAAAGTTAAAGCTCAAGTAAAGTTGAATTCACGATGTCTATATGGACACTTCCTCATTGTTTTCTTAGCCCCCCCCCCAAAAAAATGTTTTGAAATTTCATCTTAGGTGTTGTTGTTTTTTTTGTTCCCAGGTTCCTACAAGCATTGGGTTTTCTGGAGCTTTCCAGTTTAATGTTTTTCATACTCATCATATGTTTTTTAAAAATCAGCCAACATTTATTGGGAATTAACATTTATTAAGACGTTAAAACCTTCTTGAATCAAATTTGGCTCTTGGTGACTATGTGAATGCATTCATGTAATTCTCTTGGTAGTGATATGGTGATAGTTGGCTACTATTCTATTACCTATGGATTAATTATATGTGGAATTTATGTATCAAATCAATTAAAAATTAGGAAAAAATGGCAGGGGCTTCTATGGTCCTCGCTTAAATTACTACTTTGTCCTAGGATGCTCCTAAACATAGAATCAAATTATTACCCGTCATCTCACTGCAGAAAGTCATTTTTAATTCTATGTTTTTCTTGATGATTTTAAAGGATATGAGATTTGGAAAGCTAAAAGAATATTTCAAGCAAATAGTTGGATTACTTTTTCCAATAAAAACAGGAAGTAACAAATAACACCTACTGGCTAAATATTGTTATTATTGTTGTTATTGTCTATAAATTGTTAATAAACCACCTCAAGGCCATTCACTAATATGAATAACTTAAAAGAACACTGGGCAAGAGTATTATGGAACTGCTATAATTTAAGCCTTCCAATTCTGTTATTCTATTCTATATTTGCCAGAAATCGTAAGCAAGCATAGATTTGTCTTGCAATGCTCCTGTGGGAAACAACCAATTTGTTGACTTTCCTCAAGAGTTGGCATTGCAGATGGACTATTACAAAAAGGACGATGGACTTAAATGCCAGTGGAACATTATTGCACTAAGGCTGCTATAGGGACCAAAACTAGGTTTAGGAAGTAATTATAGACTTACACTCCAAGCTTAGCAGTCTTTCAGCTAGAAGTTTTCCATTCCTATTTTACAAGCCAGAGATGCAATCTACACTATGAAAATAAACAAAAGTTCAGCATAATCTCACACCATGTGCATCTATGAGAACAGTGTTCAGTGATAAGCTACAATTAAAATGTCTTCATGATAAAGAGATGGTAAAGAAAAATACCAAAGCTGCAGTAATTAGATAATTACGTAACAACTGAAGCATCTCTGTGGGTACTGCTGAAAATTATATGCCAAAATGAACATTTTTCAGTTATTCACTTAGCAATTAACTAATGGAATATTCATTCTTTTAAAAACTTCAGGTAATCTAAGCATTACAAATTAAAAAAATGGGTTATTTGCAGCCAGACTGGACAATAACAAAGAAAACCACTAGAAAAAGAACTAAAGAAAATTGTTAATAAAATAAAAACCAAATTCATTCCAGAATCTATTATGTGCAATATATTTCATCAAAAGACCATTTGCTTATTAGATGGGAACTTAGCCTACAGAACTGAAAGTAGTAAACTTCACGTAATTAGTAATAAGCTGAGGTGGGAAACTAAAGTTTATGATTCCATACTTCACTCACATCTCAAATTGTATATGGTGAGCAATCTTCACTCAACATTATATGCCATTCCTTTCAAAAGAGAAGATTGTATATATATATATATATATATATATATATATATATGTATGTATGTATGTATGTATGTATGTATGTATGTGTGATGTATATGTATATGTATATGATGTATATGTATATGTATATGTATATGTATATGTATACGTACGTACATAGACATACAGACACACACACACATACACACACACACACACAGAGGTATAATGTAGTTCTAACCTTTTTAATTCTGTTTATGTTAATACCCACATTTTATAGACATCCCTGTATAATACATAAATTCAGTAACAATTTTTCTTATATGTTGTTTTTTTCTAACATGAACACTTGTGTGCGTATTAATTATTTGGAAAACATCATGATCATATTTAGGGAAATGTGAGTTTTAAAGCATATGTCTACCTTGTTTGGCTCGACTGGACTAAAACAGAGGGCAAACAATATTTTTCCTGATCTCAATCGCTTTACCTGTGACTAAAAAAGAGGGTTTTTTTTGCAAGCTACAATCAGTGAAAGACTCAGAATGTCATTGGTAAAAGAGCCACGTTCCTCTATTATAAAAATCATAAATGAACCTTGTTCTGCACAGAAAACTAGAATTAGTGTGCATGTACACACACACACTGTCTTTATTTTTATTTTTACAACTAATTCAAGGTGTCTAACATATCCACCACAGCTTCCCCACAACAATAACCCTGTGAGGTGCATTTGGCTGAGAGACAGTGACTGACTTGAGTCAACCAACTGACTTACATCACTAAGGAAGAACTAGAACTCATGGTCTCTTACTTGGTGGCTCAGTGGCTAAGACGCTGAGCTTGTCTATCAGAAAGGTCTGCAATTCAGCGGTTCGAATCCTTAGTGCCGTGTAATGGAATTAGCTCCGGTTACTTGTCCCAGCTTCTGCCAACTTAGCAGTTCTAAAGCATGTAAAATGCAAGTAGAAAATAGGGACCACTTTGGTGGGGAGGTAACAGTGTTCTGTGAGCCTTCAGCATTTAGTCATGCTGGCCACATGATCATGGAGACATCTTTGGAGAGCACTGGCTCTTCGGCTTTGAAACAGAGATGAGCACCACCCCCTAGAGTGGGAACGACTAGCACTTATGTGTGAGGGAATCTTTACCTCACTTTATCTTATCCATGAGACCAAATTGACTTACAATGTGTTTGCTTCTAAGACAGCATTGTACATTATTATTTGCTTTCTATATTTGAATAAATATCATCAGACAAGCCAGGGAGATAAAACAATGCAGTTTTTTTCTTATGCCATGAATTTGAAGGAAGTATACTTTATAAGCAATATCTTTTGTATTTATCTAGATCTCAAATCTCTATCTGAATTGGGCAGATCTGAATATATTAAAAAATAATATCACAGGATCACAGAATATTTTCAATAAAAGCTGTTCATGATGTTATAATTTCAAGAACTTGAGTCAAAATTTGTTTCCTTTTTTTTTACTGTTCACAAATTTCCTTTCTGTTTTTTTTTTGGGGGGGGGGGTGTCCTGCCGCCTGATAGCATCAACTCTAGTGGTTATTTTTACTGCAGTGGAAACATTTTCGACTGAAGAGTGAAATTAGATGCTTAAATTAATAAATGGGAAGTGGAGAATTATCTGTGCGTGCTGGTCCGTGTGTGTGTGCATCAGTGGTGGGTTTCAAATTTTTTTAGAACCTCTTCTGTAGGAGTGGCCTGCTTTGTGGGAGTGGCTTACCATCCATGTAACTGGGTGGGAGTGGCTTGCCAGCCATGTGACTGGGTGGGAGTGGCTTCCCAGCCATGTAAACAGGTGGGTGTGGCCAACTTGGTTAAACTCACTTAACAACGCTCTTGCTTAGCAACCAAAATGTTGGCTCAGGAACTCTGGCATTGAAGTGTGCAAGTCTTAAAGCTGTCCAGTTACAAGACCCTTGCACCCCTAACCCTTTAGAAAAAAAACCCCAGGGGTGTTCAAACTTGACAGCTTTAAGACTTGTGGACTTCAACTCCCAGAATTCCTCCTCTCGCTCTTCATCTTGATGATGTGTGGATGGGCGGGGGAAGGGAGCTAGAAGCGGTTCTAAACGGCACTGTAGATTTGTGGAACCTCTTCTATAGAATAGGTTAGAACTGGCAGGAACCCACCCCTGGTGTGCATGTGCATAGATCTGAATATTACCTGCATATCCTCTAAAGTTATGTTAGTCATTCAGGATTCAACTCTACAAGGTGCTTTGCTGTATGTTGCAGAAAAATGGGGAAAATCCATGTTCCTTCACTAAAGTGCTTTGCATCACATAAATGGCTTCTTTCAGGGCTGTTCCTAGCCAGAAGGGCTCATGAGCAGAAGCATGTTTTCTCCACAGCAAATTGAAATGAAAAAATCACTCTGCTGCTTAAATTAGGAAGTAGAGGCCCTGGGAGGAGGTGTCTGGAGGAACATTCTGTTATGTTCTGGGTGAAGAATAGGGGTGAGGCCTGAGTGACTTCTAACAGCTCTTTATTTACTGCCTGTGAGGCAACTGTTGCTCCCTGGCTGACACAGCTCCTTTTATAGGGAAGCTGATCAGCCCACAATCAATCAGGAGAGAGTATTTTCCCTCTCCAACAGAGGACCAGACTGAGAACTTCAACAGACAACTACGTACAATACATAACACATTCCATCAAAGCAATGTACCTCTTCAAACATTTGCACAGTTCAAATATCCTTTCTCTAGAAAAGCCCATGGATGTTGCAGGTATCTAAAACAGTCTTCAATCTTTCTTTTCTACTATTCATATTGTATATGTATGTTAAAACAGAAACTATTTTTTCTTATCCCTGACAACCACATGGTTCTTTTTCACATTATTTCCACTTTCCACGGGACAGGCATAGACTTCAATGGATAGATAAACTGTCAACAGAACAATTACAACCAGCCTACTTTCCATTGAAGATCTGGATGCTGCTATAGGACATTGCACACCAGTAGTATGACACAAAGTAGACAAAAAATAGTTTTTTACCTTTATCTACTTTATCTATGATTATCACCTACTATTGCATCTTATGATTAATGATTGCTTATGAACTATATATGATCCATCACTTTATTGTCTGCATGTACACTGAGAGCTTATGCACTGAAACAAATTCCTTGTGTGTCCAATTACACTTGGCCACTAAAGTCTGTCTGTCTGTCTTTCTTTCTTTCTTTCTTTCTTTCTTTCTTTCTTTCTTTCTTTCTTTCTTTCTTTCTATCTATCTATCTATCTATCTATCTATCTATCTATCTATCTGATAGATCATCTATCAAAATGTATTATAAATTAGAAAAGAATAGAATAAAACAGAACAGAATAATAAAAACTACTATTTATAGCTACACCTGTAACTCGTATTTTTAGGATAGTTATATACAGAGGTGGGTTGCTGGCGATTCGGCCCAGATCAGGCAAACCGGTAGTAGCAGTGTAGGGAGACTCCACCTACCCGCCCGGACACTTCTGCACATGTGAGCGCACCAGAACTGGTAGTAAAAAAAATAATTGGCAACCCACCACTGGTGATGATAGATAGATAGATAGATAGATAGATAGATAGATAGATAGATAGATAGATAGATAGATAGATAGATAGATAGACAGACAGACAGACAGACAGACAGACAGACAGACAGACAGACAGACACAGACAGACAAACAGACAGATATAGCTATAGATATAGATATAGATTTTTTTACCATCTGCCATGACCAAATCCAAAAGGAAAAGTCATTTCAAGAGTCTATTTCTGCCTGTCATGTATCTGTTAAATCAGTGTCTTCCAAATGTTACAACTTTTAGATATGTGGCTTCAACTTATTCACTTCAATTCATCAGCCTAGGAATCCACATATCTTCAAGTTGCCAAGCTTGAAAAACACTATTTTAACAGATATAAATAACTATTCACATCTTTACAACATGTGGATTTCAACCCCCAGAATTCTTCAGCCAGCATGACTGGAAATTCTGGAAATGGAAGTCTACAAATCTTAACGTTGCCGCTTGAAAAACACTTTGTAATCATCAGGAACCTTTCAAAATGAGTGAGAGGTACCAATACCAAAAAGGATCATTTGAATTCTCTTCAGTGATGATTAAATACAAAGAAGTTCAAATCCTTTTGAAGTCCTCTGCACAGAGAGAGGAAAACAGTTTAAATGAAGTTGGCATGTATTAACAATGTACTGTTATGTATTGTCAAGCAGCAATTTGGGAAAATAGATATGATGTGCATTATTCTATTTAGGTAGAATGGTGTTGAATTAATTTCTTTGAAATGAAGCTTCATTTGGACCGGAAGCATTAACCTCAGTTGACTGTTCTTTTAAAGGATTATTAATTAGGAAGGTGGATTTACTTTTATGTTTTTTCATGTCATTTGAATCATTGTTCTAAATGTTTCTAAATGAAGAGTTATTACAAATACAAGGCACTCACCGCCATGTGTGCTAAATTGTTAAAGATTTCTTTCTCAACTGACAACACAAGGATCGGATTCAATTCCAATTGAAATAATGAGCCCCAGAATTCGAAGGAATTAATGGCTTAAGACATGAGCGTTTGTACTGTAGATTCATTGTTCAATTCACAATTTCCAGGGAATACATGTATTTTTTTGTAGTAATTTACATTTTGGAGGACAACAATTTGCCCCAAAAATTCAAGATTTTTTGTTTTGGGGAGTAGGTTTTATATTTCTCTGTTCTGTCCCCGCTTCACGGCTCATTAACAAACGGCGAGCAGAAAAACTTAAAAGGAACTTTCTTTATCAGTTCTTGACTCAGACTGGCTTCGAGCCCAAAAATAACCTAAATACAGTCTCTGACCAGATAACGGAATGAAAACAAATCTTTCTTACAGCAACACACATTGAACAAAATGAAAGCAAAACACTTCTTCCAAAGTCTCTAAGAATCAGAGTTACATAAATCAAAGCACTTCTCCAAGTGTATCTTCTTGAATCAGGGTTACAGGAAACACAAAGCACTTATCCAAGTGTATCTTACATAAACCACGACTGATGATCAAGCAATGTTGTACGAACCAAGGAACGCATGAAGGGACGTTGACTCCTGCAACTAGGGTGTGGCAGCATCCGTCCTTTTATCTCCAAAACCCCACTAACGAGCCCCAACTGCATCGTTAATCTTGCATTCCGAAAAGACTCACAGAAGACTGCTGCTGAGTCACAACATTTCTCTACCCAATCACTTTAAAGATATTGATACAGGAGATGATGCTAAAGAGTTTATTTTAATGTTTCTTATTGTATGTCTTTACTTGCAAGTAAAATGGACAAGTTGTGGTTTCCACAAGGTATTCCCTAGGCAAATAGATGGTGACAGAATAGTAACAAAAACAGTGGTACGTTCCTACCAGTTCCAACTGGTTCGGCCGAACTGGTAATGATTTGTCGGCCTGGGTCGCCAGAACTGGCAGCAACCCAGGCCTGCCACACCTCCAAACTGGTTCCCCGATCAGTGAGGCATATTTTTTTTTTCATTTTTAATGTTCTGCACATGCATAGACCCATTTATGGACAACTGGGCATGTGTGTGTGCAAAATTGTGCATGCACTGAACTGGCAGTAATGTTGGCAGCAACCCATCCCTGACTAGAAAGTTGGTATATCAAAATAATTTTTAGACAACAAGAGGGCTAGAAATAAGAAGGAAATTTGTCTATTTTAAAAGATGTGAAGATGTGATGCAAAAGAAGATGTGAATAGACCTATTAAAAATTGATTTGTCAATTTCTGAGAGCCTTATTCTAGAATATCATACCTATATAGTTTCTACCTCACATTTATTATTTCTATGCCAGACTCCACTAGTAATTATTGGGATATGAAGCTCCAAAAATCCACCTAATTCATCATTAAATTTTGAGTGAAGCACATCTCAGAACTAGATTTACTTCTTCAACTCTGATCTGAGTGTCTCTACTATTTTACCTCAAAAAGATTAATGTGTGCAGAAGCCATATTCTTCCATGAAATATCATTGATCTAGGTCAATATTTCATGAGGCCTAAAACACTATCTTTACCTCACAGAGTGAAGTGTTGAAGAAGAATGTGTCATACTACCTTGGTGGGAAAAAAAATATTCTAAAATATATTTGTGAAGTGAGCCAAAAGCCCCAAAATAAGGTTGTTGTATCTCCACTAAAGCATGTTGAATTGAAACTTATGAGCATTTTCTAATATTTTTCATTTTGAGGAAGAAAAATAACATGGAATTGTCAGCATAAATTAACATCAACTTCCTCACAGTCTTTTCTATAAAGCAATGTTATTTCCCTTAACACACACTCCTCCTTTTCCCCCAGACAATATTGTATCATTGTTGAGTCAGAATGATTGTGAACTATCCTGCAGAGAAGTCCTCCGCTTTCCTGAATATTTGGTTTTCTTAATTACTGAAATCCCTCAGGAAACACCCCAAAAAATCTCACCATGTTTTAACAAATATTATGAGATTAACTGTGAGATAGACGACAAACATGTCTATTTGTGTGCAGAATCTAAAGAATTATGTCAGTACCAACTAACATATGGCTAGCCACATGTTCTTCAATTATAAGTGGCATAGCATTTTTATAGGAAGCAAATATTAAAGCTTTGGTAATAGTTAATTTTAAGTATGCTAATATCTCTGATCCTCCAAAGAAAACAATGTTTCAGAATATATTTTTCCCAAGCAGAACAGTGGGACAGGATAGGCTAATCTGCTTCCTGTTTTAGCATTCTTCAGAGATTCCAATCTACACTAATGAAAAGAGAACTATAAGGATGAAAGAAGGATAATATTTTTAGTTCTGGCTCTCTGAGCCTAGTTGTTTTCTGCAGATGTTTCATTACCCAAACTAGGTAACATCATCAGTTATCATCATTATTGTCATCATCATTACTAATGATGCTACCTAGTTTGGGTAATGAAACATCTGCAAGAAAACAACCAAGCTCAGGAAGCACCAAGGACCTCTCAGAACTATATAGATTGTCTTCTGAGATCATTATTAATGTTATTTTATAGTAAGACAGGGACCAGTAATGGTTTCCTCTTATCTTCGCTA
Source organism: Thamnophis elegans (assembly GCF_009769535.1). Classification (NCBI taxonomy): domain Eukaryota; kingdom Metazoa; phylum Chordata; class Lepidosauria; order Squamata; family Natricidae; genus Thamnophis; species Thamnophis elegans. The sequence continues at coordinate 60,188,295 of NC_045548.1, read as the reverse complement.
CTGGTTCAGAACTGGAAGTGCACACGCGGAGCGCTTCTGCGCATGCTCAGAACCTTCTGCGCATGTGCAGAGCATCTTTGAAGATGTATAGGCAGGTGGGTAGAGCCTCCCACTGCCACTGCTACTGGTTTGACAGGGCGAACTGGCAGAATACCATCTCTGAGAGGGACGGTAGGCACGCTGGTGCGATTATGCATGCCCCCTTTACAGATCTTTAATGGGTGAGGTCCACACTAGACAGTTTAAAGTTGATTATATTTGGATATCCAGGAGGAGGAATAAGATATGTATCCTCATGAACTGTCTACAGTGAAAATTTTACATTCTTGAGGAGGGGTCAGCTGCAATCCTGATTCAGAAGCAATCAATTTTTGCTGGATTAATATAATTTGCTAAAATCAGATTAACAAAACCTAGTTGATGAATACACATATCCCCCAAATATTTTTTTCCATGATAAATCAATTTAAATAAAATCATCATAGATTTGTTGAACTCATGGAAACAGTTGACCCCCCCCCCTTCTAATCTGTTTTGTTGTTTGTTGTTATCATTATTTTCATAGGCTAAGACCTTGTTTGGGGGATAAATGCAGAGCAGCAATTGGTTGAAACAGCAGCTTTTACCCTGTGCAGCATTTTCTCTTTGCTCTGAATTTTGTTTCCATTTTTTTTTAAAAAAATATCTAATTCAAATTCAGATTGAATCTTTCCAAGAGAGACCTTCAACATTCATAACTTTATTTTCCCACTGAATCTAAGAAATAACCCAAAGGAAAAATGCTGAAGGGTATATTGGATCGTTGTAACACCAGTCTTTTTGAAGCAAAGTTAAAAGCATCATACTGAAACTCGTAATATTCTCTCCCTCTCTCTCTCTTCCTCTCCCCCCCCCACTGTTTTAAAACTTCTATTTATGCCCTTATTATTTTATCATTATTTTCCAGGACTACGACACAACAGGGATTATTTCCATTTTTTAAAACCCACAAATAATTTTATTTTACATTAAATATACTGAGCTCCAAATCACAAATGCAGAACATTCCTTAGTCCTTTTGGTTTTTGAGCAGTGGACAGCGGCTATGCAAAAATGTGGATGGGTAAGAACACTATTTTAAATAAATACTTTTGATATTACTTTTGTTTTAATTAATATAAATGAATTTCATCATTTCCATACAGAGATCTATATACTTACTCTGTCTAATAGAATTTCTCAATCAAATCTACCGAGAAATAGATAGTTACCCTTCCTTTTCATACATTTGTTGTTGTTAGTTGAGAAGTCATGTCTGACTCACCACAACCCCATGGACAATGTTGTTCCAGGCCTTTCTGTCCGCTACCATCCTCTGGAGTCCATTTAAGCTCATGCCTACTGCGTCGGTGACTCCATCCAGCCACCTCATTCTATGTTGTTTCCTTCTTCTTTTGTCCTCAATCTTTCCCAGCATTAGGCTCTTCTCCAGGGAGTCCTTCCTTCTCATTAGGTAGCCAAAGTATTGGAGTCTGGCCTTCCAAAGAACAGTCAGGGTTGATCTCCTCTAGGACTGACTGGATTGATCGTCTTGCAGTCCAAGAGACTTGGAGAAGTCTTCTCCAGCACCATAGTTCAAAGGCCTCAATTCTTTGGTGTTCAGCCTTTCTTATGTTCCAACATTCACAGCCATACATTGAAATTGGGAAAACCATAGCCTTGACTATATGCACTTTTATTGACAGGGTAATGTCTCTGCTTCTTAGTATGCTGTTTAGATTTGCCATAGCTTTCCTCCCCAGGAGCAAGCATCTTTTAATTTTGTGGCTGCAGTTTCCATCTGTGGTGATCTTGGAGCACAGGAAAATAAAATCTGCCATTACCTCCATTTCTTCCCCATCTATTTCCCAGGAATTGATCTTAATTTTCTTAATATTGAGTTTCAAGCCAACTTTTGCACTCTCCTTCTTCACCCGCATCAAGACGCTCTTTAGTTTCTCTTCATTTTCTGCCATTAGAGTGCCATCTGCGTATCTGAGGTTATTGATATTTCATGCATAAATTCATACAGAAGGAAAGAAGCTAAAAGAAGAAGGCAAGAGAAGAAACACTGATAGAAACTAATCAAGAAGAGAAGCAATCTAGAATTAAGGAGAAACTTCCTAATAGTGAGAGCCATTAATCAGTGGAACAGCTTGCCTTCAGAAGTTGTTGGTGTTTCATCACTGGAGGTGTCTAAGAAGAGTTTGAGCAGCCATTTGTCCAGAATGATATAGAGTCTCCTGTTTCAGCAGAAAACCTCCAAGGTCTCTTCATACTCTATTCTGTAACACAAACTAAAATCTCCTCTTCACCACTGCTTGTAAACATCAGTGCTTTCCAGCCTAGCTTTAAAATAAATTGATTTCTCTAAGGCCCAACTGCCTGTTGTTCACTCTAAAATGAACTTATTTTTATACATCTCAGTGCTTAGTAAAGCCAGTTCTGTACTGATTAACAGAGTAAATCCACACGGTCCCTTGATGTACCTTTTACTATCCATTGTCAGAGTACAATGAATAGAATTGAATTGGATTATGCCTTCCATAATATCAGCCTCTACTTTGTTTGCTTGCTATTAGCTGCCATAGTAATGAGGAGAGAGAGGGGGCTTGTGGTATTTGGGTGGGAATTACTTGGTACTGGAGGAGTTATTATGAAGGGAGTTTCATTCTCACCATCTTCTGTGCATGCTGACGGCTCATGTTTGGCTTGGTCAAGGTCAACCAGCTGAATGAGGCCCCTTGAAGATGAACCTCACATGACACCTTTGGAATTTGCAGATTAGACATTGGGTTTGGGTAATTATGGGGAGGGTCTTGGGTAAACGTTTGATATGTACATGTTCGCACTTTTTCGCTTCAGATCTTGCTTCACTTTAGCTGTTTTCATTTCATGTCCAGTAAAAGTACCTTTATCTCTACTCAAATGGATTTGGGAGTTTTCTTTCTTGGATACTGAATGAGGCACACTTGACATACATATTAGCATCTCCAAACAAAAATGTGAATTTCTAGAAGTACAGGTCAGTTTAATGGGTTACTAGGTTTTTTAAATTTATTTTTATCCAATGCATTTTTACCAGGAATGCAAAGTTTTCATCTAAGATTATAAATAATATTGCAGTTATACTTTTAATATATTACTCCAAGTAACCATCTGTATTTCTTATGCACTTAGGTTGGCATTAGTCTTTTGGCAGGCATTTTTAACTTCCAATCTTCCATGGGGAAAGGTCATTCTGGCTTAATGAAGATCTTCACCTTGAAAAAGTAGATTGCTCTTCTCACATGAATCTTCAGCACAGGGCCAATGTTTCCTGATCGCCTACTTTCCTTTGCTGGAAGCCATTACTGAATTAATGCTAGCCATTTGAGGTCAAGGAGCAAAAACAGCAGAGATTCTAGGAATGCTAGTTTAGTTGTAGGCTAGAATAACAGGCTCTATAATGCCCGTCTGATTGTCCATCTACCCTACAAAATCATTTTTTCTTTTTTACACTTTTCACATTCTCAAGTCTGATAAGACTTTTTTCCCTTCCTTTAACACTTCTCTGTTCCTTGACCTTGGGATATTTTGTGCATTTTTTTTAAAAAAAAGTTTGATATACATGTTTAATGATAAGTTGAAATAACAATAATAAAACAGCATGACAAAGTAGTAAAAATGGTGCAATCGAATATTTTCAAGATCTATCACTTGCCTGCAAGCAAGAACTGGTGGGACCACAAAACAAACAAAGTAATAGAAAATAAAGATAATAAAGTGCTCTGGGACTTCACAAATCAGAAGCATCTGCCACACAACATTCCACATTTAACAGTTGGGGATAAGAAAGACCAAAATGTATGAATAGTGGACATGGCAATACCTGAAGAAAGTGAAATAGCAACAGCACGTAGACTTATATACTGCTTTACAGTGCTTCACAGCCCCCTCTAAGTGGTTTGCAGAGTCAGCATATTGCCCCCGACAATCTGGGTCCTCATTGTACTCACCTCGGAAGGATGGAAGGCTGAGTCAACCTTGAGCCTGGTGAGATTTGAACTGCCAAATTGCAGGCAGACGGCAGTCAGCAGAAGTAGCCTGCAGTATTGCACTCTGACCACTGCACCAGTTTTTAAAAAAAACCTAAAGAAAATAAAAAATACTAGAAGTAGAATGGGAAAAGAAAGCAAAGATATGCCAACAGTATTATTCGAAAAAAATCTGAAGCACCATTATGCAATCCCAAAACATCTGAAACACCACTTGAACATCATTGGCATTGACAAAATCATCAACAGTCAATTTCAAAATGCAGCTTTATCCAGATCGTCCTGTGATGATACCTTTAACACCATCAAAAAACATCAATTCCTTGACTTGATAGGTTGATTAAAAATGACAAATCCAGTCTAAACATATGGTTGACTATGGGACTGTCTCAAATCTCACAGAATTTCAGTCCTAAGGAAAAAAAGAAAATTGCTATGAGAGCTTTTTTAATTTGTAAAGCCAATATGGCCCAAAGACACAGAATAGTTCTTTGCCTCAGCAAGAATTTTAGAAAGTTAGTATGTACTATAAAAAAAATCACTGTACCATCTTTATTCTAAAATCAAAAATATTCTACCATTTTTCAGTAACTGCCGTCAAAAGTGTTCCTGAAATCTGAAGTCAATTCATCTGCCCCAGTCAGCAAAATAATTAGAGACTTTCTTTATAGTTCATTCAGGAAAGAATTTCATTTCAGACCATGAACAATCAAAAATATGTTTCATTTTATTACAAGATTGCTAATTTTTTCAGCTACAGTCAAAGATGGTGGAGAAGATGAAGCCGGATGGCCAGCTTATATTCACACCTTCCTTTAGTCTTCCAGAGAAATATAATTTTGCTATTGTCTGCTAATTCAAAAGAGTTAGATCCCTTGTGCTAGAATCTTTCTTCCTGCTGTCCAAGAAATAAGGAATCAGATGAGTGACCTTTAAAACGCATGAGCCAAGGGGAAAATAACTCCCACCACAGACCATTGTATTAAATATTCATTTCAAATTAAAACTGCCAGCTTTCACTTTTTTTCATTTTTGTAAACAATAAATGGCAAATAATAGATATTATTTGTTGAATGTATATTCTGCCCTTTCAAACAGGTGCTTCAGGTGGTCCAGGTGGTTTGACTGGCCAAGTCACCAAGGGAGGTTCTATGACTCAGAGCAACATGTATCCAATACAGTGGAAGTTTGGCTTTTCTTTTTCTTTTCTTTTTTTTACAAATCTGCAATTTATATAGCTGAAATATGTAGTTCCCGTTAACATTTATTTAATCTACTTTTATTTCCACCAATTGCACCAGTAACTGTAGAATGACTTTGCAAGGTCCTTTAGTTTCATTGTTAGCACTCTGTTTTATTTATTTTTTTTCTTTTCCCCTAATTTTTCTCTCTCTTGGTATTGCCACATCTGCAAATGTCACTCTTTTCAATTATTTTTATATAACCATATAGTTATGTTCCAGATGGTAATTAGTGTGTTGCAAAAAAATCCCATTTCCATCATTGTGGGCTACTTTTTCAATTTTGCGATCATGTCACATTCAGGAAATTCTGAAATTATAGTTGTTGCATCAATGCCAATAGTTTACAATGGCTACTCTGTCATTATGTTGCTTATACCCAGCCCGAGAATTTTATGCTGCATCCATTTATTCATAATGTATGATTTTATCTTTTCATTTTTAAATTCCGCACTTGCAGTTGTCTGTTAGATGTTGAATCCTTGATTTCATCAAGGTTGTTTGCAATGCTGCTCCTTGAGCTGCAAAAATTAATCCTTCTGCTTTCTTCTAATTGTGTCATTTGTAGCCATCGCCAGTTCCTAATTTTGTGCTCTTTACTTTGATAAGTACATTTTTAAAAAATGTACTTATCATTTAATGGTTTATTTCTCCAGTTTTCTAAATGATTTATTAATACTACCTTATATAGCCATTTTTGCCTCTGGTTATTATTGTTGTTGATGTAATGATAGTTGGTCGACAGTCAGCCAGATGTTTAGACTAAATTTGCTGTTCCAGGTAAACTGCCTTTGGCAATTGACTGACGGTGATTTTTGTCAATGCTGATAGCCTTCTTGGACGTTTGTGCTTGTCTTTTCAATTCTGAAATCCCAATGCACTATAGCTTGTTCATTTTCTATTACTTTTGTCTATTTTGTCCTTTTGTTCTTGCTTGCAGTCAAATACTGTTTCTTGTAGCTATTTCAATGCACCATTGTTGTTACTTTATTATGCCATTGTTTGTAGGCTGTGTGTGTGTGTGTGTGTGTGTGTGTGTGTGTGTGTGTGTGTGTGTGATCTTGTAGCAGCTAACTGTTTCTTCAGCTTCTTTGGAGAGCCAGCTGTCTGTTGCTGTCTTCTCATTTCTGGTTTTGAATGCCTATGTTCTTAAGGCTTAATCTTGGGCAGCCAGAATTATTTCCTCTGTTTCTGTTTTCAACTTTCCTTCTTTAGCCATTGCCATGTTTTGTTTCATGCTTTGCCTGCTAGGTTGTTGATTTTTTTAATGTAGTGGCCACTTTGCCTTACCCTATTCCTTTTCTCTTTTGTCTCTTTCCCTTCTTTATATGATATTTCTTATATAGACCGCTTTGGTGTCTTTGCTATTCAGAAAGCCTTCCTTATGCATTAGCTTTAGTGCAACTTTTTCACGGTCCTTCAGATATTCTCCCAATGCCCCATTTGCTTCTTTAATTGTCTGGTGGACATACAACATTCCATACCCATCTATTTTTTTTTTTTTTTTGATACATAGAGTCTGTCGATCTATCCATGGATGAAGGGGATTCATTGCCATTACTTTTCCCTTGATTTTTCTATCCAGGACTTCTAGTTGTGCATAAGTCTGTCCACTATTCCAGCTATGTATTTAATGACTGGAATTGGAGACTATGTCCTAATTGGCTTGAGAGTATGTCCACCATTCAGTCTAGACATTAAGATTTTCACTTTTCTGATAAATTCACTATTAACCTTTTTCTTGAGCTGTGGTGGCACAGTGATTAGAGTGCAATACTGCAGGCTACTTCTACTGACTGCCGGCTGCTGGCTGCCTGCAATTTGGCAGTTCAAATCTCACCAGGCTCAAGATTGGCTTAGCCTTCCATCCTTCTGAGGTGGGTAAAATGAGGACCCAGAATGTTGGGGGCAATATGCCAACTCTGTAAACCGCTTAGAGAGACCTGCAAAGCACTGTGAAACAGTATATAAGTCTGAGTGCTATTGCTATTCTTGACTTCAGTGTGCTTGATGTTGTCTGTCTGAAGGAAGCTCAGTGACTGTGTCTTCTGTTGTGTCATTAATTTTTATACAAACTTTCTGATGTTTCTGCTGACTCCTGTTATTTCTAAAAACTTGATTTATCCAAGCAGAGAATCTTGAATCAATCCAAGCTACATTCAATATTATCTTTCTACTCTTGCAGTTTTTTTCCAAAATCATCTTGTGAATTAGGAGCTGTTTTTTTTATTCCTCTGCTGTTTGATCAGTTTCCCTTTTACATTTAGTATTAGTAATACTACTAATTAGAAATACTAGCATTATTGGCTGCTTACATTGTACACCCATAATGTGGCTTGTCATATACTATGTAGATTGACACAAGCATTGGACAGTGATTCTTGTGCTAAACAGAGGAATCAATAAGCAATATTTCAACTCATACATTCTGTGACTTTATGAGATCATACTTCAATTTTACAATGCAGTTTGGATCAAAAGGCAAGTGAGAAAAAAAGCAGATTTGTAACAGTGGGAATAAACAGCTACAAGGGGTGAAAAAAACCAGTACTTATTACTTGGGATATTTATTTCTCTGTAAAAATCTAAATTATCTCAGTATAGCTCATAATAATCCACCTCAGAACATATTTCAATAATTTGTTTTAAGAAGGCTGAAATGTTAGAGATCTCATATAAGAATAATATTTCAAAGCAAAGCCAATAACGTCCACCACATAATTTCATGTCTTTAGTTCCAGCTGTTGTCTCTAAATCTCTTATTGCATATTCTGGCATTCAACAACTTTTTTTTCAGAAATCCTATAAATAACTTGCTTGATTTGGATTTTACAAACAAAAAAGTATCAATTCATGAGTTTCCTTGCCAAGTGGTCTATCCATCTCAATGGATTTGATGATTTGATGTTTTTAGTCAAGAGATGAACAACAGATTTAGAATGACAAACATACATTCTTATATGTTGCTCTGATCACATCAACATGAAAGTACAGGTAATGGTTATATTATTATCATCACATCTTCTGTTTCATTTTTGAATCTTCTTATAGATTCAGGTTTGTCCATTATTCACACTGTGAGGCTAGACACTCTAAAGAGGGACTGATGAAGGAGGATATTTGTACCTCACAGTTGAATAACACTAGCACTTAGACATATATACTGCTTCATAGTGCTTTTACAGCTCTCTCTAAGTAGTTTACAGAGTCAACATATTGCCCCCAACAATCTGGGTCCTCATTTTACTGAACTCGGAAGGATGAGGCTGAGTCAACCTTGAGCTGGTGAGATTTGAACTGCCAAATTGCAGCTAGCAGTCAGCTGAACTAGTCTGCAGTGCTGCACTCTAACCACTGTGCCGCCTTGAAATGACAGGTAGCACTGCTTGTAGCAATACAGTGGTAGCAAATGATGCAGTGATGATGTTCAGATAATGAAACATCTGCAAGAAAACAAGCTCAGAGAGTACCATGGGCCTTCAATGATGGGCCATCTTTGGCATCTATTCATATCATCAGTTATTCTGTATTCCAATAGAGAAGAAATGAGGTCAAAAAGTCTATTAATCCAAGTCCTACCTGTCCTTGTCTACATTTGTTATTTTGGCTGAAACCTATCATCATCTTCTTTTAAAGACCCCATAATCTTTTGCTGGCTGAAAATGCTACTGAATTCCCATTAATATCCAAAATTCAATGTTTGATTTCACACCCACAACACACTTATACACATAAATCAATATTTCTGTTAAGACCCAAAATAATAAAACAAAAAAGGCACTGCAAACAATTTTGTATGTTCACTTAAATGTAAGTTATTTGTACATAGAATACAAATTAGGACTGCGTTCAGAGATAGACTGGGTAGTTTATAGGTTAGAACTATTATGGAATCAAAGTGAATGAAGATATTGAACAGTTCTTGATTAAGATATGTCAGAGAGATGTGAATAAACTAATGATTTGCCAAAAGAGGAACTGAGAGGTCAGGAATTGTAACAGTGAGATTTAGTTAAAATTCTCCCGATGTGTTACACCAATTCTCATGAGCCCCAGCTATCGCATCTCAGATCTAGAAATACAATCAAAATATAGATTTACATAGCGTTTGTTTCCAATTATAGCTCTCTTTAATGATAGAACACATTGGAGGCAGACAATGCAGGTTCTATTAATATGATTGCAATTTAGAAACATCAGTGAACTGTTTAGGAGAAAAGACTGGCAAAAGATAGGAAACATGTTAGTCAAAAACTAAAACTTTCATTAGACTATGAATGCTAATAGGGCTGTTAACATGCAAGCATTTAGTTTCTAAAATACATCTGCTCTGTTCTCACAGCCTCATGCAGAATCCATATAAACATGTGTTTGCTAGAGAATTAAGTTGCAATAAGGCTTCTGGTTTTGTGACTTTTGTTCACCACATCTCCATCTGGTGGGATTAACAGAAGCAATCTAACTATGGAAGGAAGAAATGATAACAAATCAGGGAGGATACACAGGAAAGGGAAAACATTGTTAATGTGGTATAGTACATGACTGATGATATCGTTCTTAATGAGAAATGATAATATTATTTAAGTACAATATGGGGCATAATAGATCTCTGTTAACTCTGTTAAGTGGTCAAGGCTTCCACTTTGACTTGTTTGATCCATCTGTAACTAACCCTAAATTCTAACCACCTGCACATTCCCTTCTCTTTTTTTTTGCAAGATCCAAAGGGAATCAGTACTCCTATTGCTTGAATATGATTCAAACGGAATAATCATTCTCAAATTTGGAGGAGTCCTAACTCTGTCAAAATGTAATGAAATTGCAAGAGCTGTTTCTGAGGGGAAGTTATGTGATACCTCATTCAACAACTTTGTCCCTGTGAAGAAGTCATCAATAGAAGCCTTTCTTTGACAACTTTAGATTGTGATAAAGCCTATACCCATGACAGTAAATCTATGGCACTCGTACCACAGATGGCACACAGAGCCCTCTCTGTGGACACGTAATCTATTGCCCTAGCTTAGCTCCACTGCTCATGTGCGTGCACCTCCCCATACCAGTTGGTTTTCGGATCTCTGCCGCACATGTGGGGGGGAATCATGTAGGAGACACCCGCACATGTGTGTGAGGATGAGGCATGCTGAGGGGTTGCACCCACATTGCATTATGGGTGCATGGGTGCGCTTTCAGCATGCATTAATGAAAAGGTTAGCCATCACTGGTCTATACTAATGTTCCTTTAGCACTGGGCTGAATATTTTTTTACTAACAATTACAAGGGCTTTTTCAGAGTTTTTTAAAAAAAACATTTAACTGAGCATTCTTGTCATACCCCAGCATATAACTTTAATATACTGTTGTTGTTGCCGAGGTGGCGCAGTGGTTAAATGCAGCACTGCAGGCTACTTCAGCTGACTGCAGTTCTGCAGTTCGGCTGTTCAAATCTCACTGGCTCAAAGGTTGACTCAGCCTTCCATCCTTCTGAGGTGGGTAAAATGAGGACCCGGATTGTTGTTGGGGGCAATATGCTGACTCTGTAAACCGCTTAGAGAGGGCTGAAAGCCCTATGAAGTGGTATATAAGTCTAACTGCTACTGCTACTGTTTCTCTCTAGCCCCATCTAGTGACCGAAGGGACAAATATGTTGTTTAAAGCTGACCAAACCCATTCCCATCAGCCCACACTCTCAAAACAAGTGCATGCTGGGAAGCCAGACTCCAATTTCCTTTAGCATTTGGAACAGGCAGAAGCACAAAGAAGAATCCATCTTAATCTGCATCACATGTTCATCCAAGGACAAACCCACATCTCCCACACAAAGCACCACTGATGAGATTTAGATTGCTTGTATTCATTAATTGCTATGTTCAGGAGTAAACCAATACTGCCTATCTTGTATTTGATTATCATTGTATGTATTCCTATTTTCCCCAGTTTCACCATATCCTGTTCTTTCAATAAAGCATTCATATCTGTGCAGGCGGTCTGTTTTATTGGAGGATAGGGGGATTTAGCTGCATGTCGAGCTGCACACAGATTAACATGCAGTGCAGACAGAACAATTATGATCCTTTACAAATAGTTTTGATATCTTCAAAGGTACGTTGTATCACTATGGCTCTCCCCAGATTGCCAATGTGTATTTGGTGCCAGTTGTGGTGATGATACTAAATTCATTTTGTACTACATTATCTCTGAGTTGTTTATTGTTTGTTTCATTGTTCCTTACTCCTTTGGGTACTCACTGCTTCATAGTATACAATTGGATTGAACATGCCAATCAGATGTGGATTGCTACCGGTTCACACCAGTTCGGGCAAACCAGTAGTGGAAATAGGGACTGGGTCGCCGAACCGGTAGGGACGGCAGGCTGGCGATGCCCCCAAACTGGTTCCCTGGTCACATGAAAGCAGAATATGCACCCGCGAAGCGTGCGTTAAGCGAACCGGCAGCAATGCCAGCAGCAACCCACCCCTGATGCCAATGCCTATTCTACAGTTCATTTACATTATATTCAGTGAACTAAATTTTCAATAGAATACTTCTATTGAATGTGCAATAGAGAATTTTATAGAACACGACCAATAGTCCATCACTTCATAGGGGACGAATATCCTAAGGAACCTAAAGATTATTTGCTAATGTGGTTAACAGCCTCATTCTGCCAATTTGCCATTCGTGGAAAGTGAAAGAAGGCAACTTTAGGAGCTCTCAGAGTTCCTAATTATGTATCTCAGGAGCTGTGCTATTGAGAGAAATCCATTGACCTATATGTCAGCTATATTCATTTTAATTGGGCACATGGGGGGAGCAACGATGATCAAAAAACTGAACCCCGGTTTATACTTATTTTATGTGCAATTAGCCATGCAATATAAGTATTAAAGATGCTGAATCTGTGAGGTTCACTATAATATAAATAAAATTACTGTGCTCTATTGCAGAAGGAATCAAATGCATTTTCTTCCCAAGCTTTGTGGTACTTTTTTTTTTTAAATATTTACTCTATTCCTCTTTGAAAAGCTGTCTGTAATGAGTATGAAAAATAAGCAGAGTTGGGGCAGATTATTACTGGAAAAGAAAGTTGACAAGGCTAAACTGGAAAGTTGAAAACACCTCCCAGAAGAAGAGACTGGTAAATTATTTTTCATTTGTTGTCAAGAAAATGATTTTAAAAACTCACAATTACAAGTGCACAAATAGATAGATAAAGGGAGTCAAATTCAACTTGATGGAAATGTTGGTTCCTTTTGAACTGCATTAGAACAAAAATCTTTGGAATATTGTTTTGGGTCCAAAAGTCATGGATTTTCCATTAATGCAGTTCAGTGGTGGGATTCACACATTTTTACTACCTCCCTGTGGAGATTCGGACCCTCACCACCCTCCAGGCTTTCCGCAAAATCTTAAAAACCTGGCTGTTCCAAAAGGCCTGGGGCTGATGAGTTCCTGTCTCCGCTCGAATGGTGTGGCTGTTGATTGTTTTTAAAATTGTGGTGTTGTGTTGTCCGTTGTCTTTCTCTATCCCCCCCTGACTTGGTTTGTGAGCTGCCCTGAATCCCTCTGGGGAACAGGGTGGCATAGAAATACAATAAAATCAAAATTGAAATCGAAACCTGTTCTGTGGCCGTGGCTTGGTGGGTATGGCTTGGTGGGTGTGGCAGGGGAAGGATACTGTAAAATCTCCATTCCCATCCCACTCCATGGGAAGGTAACTGTAAAATCCCCATTTCTTTCCGATCAGCTGGGACTGGGAGGGAGGAAAGGCAGAGAGGCAGAGAATAAATGGGAGCGGGACCAGTCAGAGGTGGTATTTACTAGTTCTCCAAACTACTCAAAATTGCCGCTACTGGTTCTATAGAACTGGTCAGAACTTGCTGAATACCACCTCTGGTGCAGCTTATGAAGAATATTTAGAAGTATACATGCATACATTATATTTTTATTTTTTAAAGAAACTCATTTGTTCAACAACAAAAGGCTATCAGTCTCTCATTTTTTCATGTTATTTTGAACAGAGGCTAATAAATTGAAATATTTTGTGCACAGCTAGCGAAGGAAAGATGTCAGGATTTTAAGCTCTTTCTTTTTAAATAAATGAAATTCTTTAAATAGGAGTGCAGTTCCAATGAACATTTTTTCATTTCTGAACAACGCTTAAGTTGGAAGCAGTGGGGAGGGAGACATTTTGACATTTCACAAAATCATTTCCAGGGGCATTGTTATTTATACTACTAGAAAATCAAGGTTATGAACTTGATTAGAAGGAAAATATTTAGCCACAACCATATGGTATTATGCTGGACTAAAATACTAAACTATTTTCCTAATAACACTCATGTTTAATTTAAGAATTCTGTTTTTCCAGATATTGCTAAATTTTAGTCTTCAACAGCATCAACCAGAATGCCCAATTCAAGGCAAAGTACAGATTTAACCATTTACCATCATATTGTTATGCTACTACTTACCAAAATTAATGTGTAGCAGCCCCTGGAGAGCCATAGTTTTCTCACCTTTGAAAGATCCTTAGACGAAAGTAACAACAGAAAAAGAGTGGGAACAACAGCTTCTACTGTTCCATTTCTAGAAGAAAAGGAAGTTCTCAAGATCTATTTTCTAGAATAGCCTCCCTACAGAAATAATCTCTTGCACAATCACTGATCACATTCTACTGAAGACCAACTTCAGTCCACGATTTACAATGGATGTTTTAAATTGCTGTCTATTATGTGCACTTCTGGCAGTTGAATTGATTGTGACAGGATATACATGCAATTGATTAATCAATCCTTCCTTCTGTTCATGCAGCCTAAAATTGCATTTGCTTTCTCTGCAGCCATGTCATTTTCTGGCTCATTTTCAATTTTGCAATCAACTATGATGTCAAGTTCTTTTTTGCAATTATTATGAGATAATATTTCTAATCCTGTACTTCGGCATTCGATTTTTGTCTCCCAAGAGAAAAGCATTTTGCATAAGCCCTGTTAAATTTCTCCAATTTTGGCCCATTTCTTCAAATTATCAAGATCATTTTAAATTGTATTTCTGCCATCTCTCATTCATTGTTCTTTTCATATCATCAGCAAGTTTCATCCATAATCCCTCCATCCCATCACCTAACAATTAATAGAAATTTGCCACATCCTAACTCAGTCATTTTACTATAGCTTTACTATCAACAGAGCAAGGTGCAATTGGAACTCCTCCCTTCTGCTTTAGCACAACTGAATTTCAAGTGGTCATTCTACCAATTTTGTGGTTGGATTCAAACTTGGCGCTAAGCCATCAAGTAGATTGTTTGCTTCATGGTTTAGTAGATTACATGAATACAATCACTGAGAACCACACTGAGCATGTTGAATGAATCCAACCATTAGAGTTTATTCAATAAATCATGCTTAAGCAACCATCACTTTAAAGTGATGTGTAAACATTACTTTGACTGCTATTCAGTCTGACCCATATATTTAAAAAGCATATCATGTGAGATGGTGGTGTGGAGATTTGATAAATAAGTAAAATAACATTTCTGGATACTATTCCATACTACAAAAAGGGCATGTTGCCATTTTTTTTTTTTTAAAAAAAAAAGCACCATATGAAAATTAGAAAAGACTGTTGAAAGCTTTGTTAGAATTCTTTTTCAACATGTAAATGTTTTTTTTAAAAAAATACAGATTTGCTTCTCTTGTAGTACAGCCCAGAACTAAAATATTTTATAAAATGTATGAATTAGTACCTTAAATAGTTTTAGTACTATTTAGAGAATATAACACCAACAAGAGCCTTTGGAAGACTTCAATGAGAAATGTTTGGACAGTAGCTATCACTTGATTACACCTTATAATAAATGTAATATTCCGTGTCTATATTAACTATAATCTGCCATTATGGAATACTGTGATATATTTTCTTTAAATATTACTGTAATTTCAGGCTCAATTTACTAAAACTATGGAAAGAAGGAACATTCACTGACAATAGTCAGAGAAGAGATTCACTGATATAAATTACTTGACTCCATAAATATAGCATTGAAAATGGGACAATTATAATGGGAGAAAGTCATATTTTTTTCCTGCATAAATGCAATAAAAGGCAAATTATAAAACCATTCCCTAGATATCCACACTCCATTACTGCCTACAGTTATGAGAAGGACATATAAAAATAATTCCATCTGTTCTGCTTCTACTCATAAAAATTTTGATGATGTGTAATATATAAGTTTTATTTGAGAAGAGCCACATCTTGGCATATTTCTGGCACTGCTCCTTAGAAAAGACTCAAACTGATTTATACAATCTGAGAAGCATTCCTAAGAATGTACTGAATATTTTAAGTACACATTAGATTACCTGTAGATACATGGCATAGATGTATAACTCTTTGGATAAGAATCTAAAATGTTGAAGGAAAAAAAAGGTATGATCCATATCATACATTTAAAATGGGTCAGAAGAATAGAGTGGTGGAGAAAACCAGAATGCCCATAATACTCCTTTAAAATTTGTTATGGTGGTCCATATATAGAACAAGATAAAAGAAACATACTTCTGCATATACTATGAGTCAACCTGAATGCTACAGAAAATATTCTGCAGTTATTGAAAACACTTCTTCAATTTATTTCACTGGGAAACATTTTTTAAGAATAAATGAGAAGAATGCCAAACTATTAAGCTTTAATAAGCCTGGAGGCTGAAACATATGACTGGGTGTATCTAGTCTAACAAAGAGAAGAACTAGACATGACATGAGAGTGGTCTTCAGCATTTGCGTGGCTGTCACAGAGAAGAGGGAGTTGGTTTATTCTCCAAAGCCCCTGAGGACAGGACAAGAAGTAAGAGATGGAAACTTACCAAGAAGAGATCCAACCTAGAGCTAAGAAGACATTCACAGACAATCAGAACAATTCAACAATGGAACAGCTTGCTTCTAGAAGTTCTACCTGTTCCATCACTGGAAGTTTTTTTAAAAAAAGATTGGACAACCTTTTTTCCAGAATGGCATAGGGTCTCCTGCTTGAGCAGAGGTTGGAAAAGAAAGTCCATGGTCCCTTTCAACTCTGTTATTCTGCTATTTCTGAATGAAACCTGAAGAAACAACTCAACTTGTTTTATTTATGTAGAAGATAAGAGTGACTGGCCACCTACTCACTCTCAGTGACTCTGGGCAGCTTACAAACAATAAAAACCCAATATAGAAGAATAAAAAACAATAACCCCAATGACAACACACAATCAAATGAGCCATTTGATGGGCTCTCTCCCGCTCTGGATAAGGTAAAGGTAAAGGTTACCCTCACACATATGTGCTAGTCATTTCTGACTCTAGCAGGAGGTGCTCAATACCATTTCAAAGCTGAAGTCGTCTATGTGGTCATGTGGCTGGCATGACTAAATGCTGAATGCACACAGAACACTGTTACCTTCCCACCAAAGGTGGTCCCTATTTTTCTACTTTCATTTTTACATGATTTCAAATTGCTAGGTTGGCAAAAGATGGAACAAGTAATGGGAGCTCAGTCTGTTACGCGGCACTAGGGATTTTGAACCACCAAACTGCGGACCTTTCTGATCAATAAGCTCAGTGTCTTAGCTACTGAGCCACCAGGTTCCATTCTGAATACTTCAGGCCAATTGACAGAACCAGGTCTTATGAAAGAGTGTCAAAGGGGGTGGGCAATCTAAGTTCTGTTGGGATGGTATTGCAAATGGAGGGAGTCACCACGAGAAGGCCCTTCTTCTGATCCCATCAGATACAACCCAGAGGTGATATTCCGCAGGTTCTGACCAGTTCTGGAGAACCAGTAGCGGAAATTTTGAGTAGTTCAGATAACCAGCAAATACCACCTCTGACTGTCTCCACCCCCATCTATTCTCTACCTTCTGAGTCCCAGCTGATAGGGAGGAAATGAAGATTTTGCAGTTTCCTTCTCTTGCTACGCCCACCAAACAATGCCCACAGTAGCAAAAAAATTTGAATCCCCCACTGATACAACCTCCTTAGAAGATGGGAGCAATAAAATTCTTTGTCTCCTTAATGCTAGTGGGTCAGATGGATGCAACTGAAAAGAGATGGTACCTCTGATAGATTTGTCAAAAATATGTACCTTCTTTCCTTAGATGCAAAATGCTCCAGGAACATTTCAAAGAATCATATGTTTATCTATCTCTTCATTTTTCATAATGGAAATGCCAGGGAATGAAAGAATAAAATCATCCCCTAACATTTTCTTTTATGGGCCCCGAATTAAATAGAAATAAAACATTATTCAGTAATTTTACATCACAAAAGAGATGGTCGGGATATACTATACATAATAACCAAAAAAAAAAAAGGAATTGTGAAAATACAATACAATACAATAATATATATATAAATATGTAAGTATTGAATCTGATGTATTTTATATTATCATCCCTTGAATCGCAAAGGCCAGGAATTAAAATTTTAATACCAATTTCTAGTGTCCATAGAAAGCATCTCATCCAGTTCCAATGAATCATGCAATTTAAAGCAAAAAATCATTAGAAAGACTTAAGCCAACTAATATTTAACCAGGAATCCAAAATCCACCATAAAACAAGAATCCCTTTAAGAAAAATAATAACTAAATAGTTCTTGATCTAATCCTCTGCCTTCTATTTGTGTCTTTTCTTTCTTCCTCTCTGCCCCAAGTCATAATCATCCATGCTCTTCTCTTGTTTGAGTCCTTATCTGAGAATAAAGCAACAACAATTGGCTCTGAGCTCTACAGTGTTAGAGCTCTTCTCCTTTATGCTGAAGAAATTATGGAAATAATTGGGATTTTGTCTATTGTTTACAAGACATAATGGAATGTTCTCTAAGACCAAAGACAATGGAGCCAAATTTACTGTTGGGGGAGAAGTCAACAAAAGAAAATAAAGTTCAAAAGTAGGTTGATCTGGCAAGAATCTCAAAGGGAAGGGAAGGGAAGGATGGGACAGGTCAGGAAGGGAAGGGAAGGGAATCTCCTTATAGAAAAGAAAATTGGCCAGCAGTTCACAATGTGGATGTTTCCACTTTTTAAAGATTCCTTCCCTCTTTCTTTCTAACCTTGAGACTCAAAGTAGAGCTATAAGGTACTGGAAAGATTTAATACAATACAATACAATAGCAGAGTTGGAAGGTACCTTGGAGGTCTTCTAGTCCAACCCCCTGCCTAGACAGGAAACCCTATACCGTTCCAGACAAATGGCTATCCAACATCTTCTTAAAGACGTCCAGTGTTGGGGCATTCACAACATTTGGAGTCAAGCTGTTCCACTGATTAATTGTTCTAACTGTCAGGAAATTTCTCCTCAGTTCTAAGTTGCCGCTCTCCTTGATTAGATTACATCCATTACTTCTTTTTCTACCCTCAGGTGCCTTAGAGGATAGTTTGACTACCTCTTCTTTGTGGCAACCCCTGAGATATTGGAACACTGCTATCATGTCTCCCCTAGCCATTTTTTTCCTATTAAACTAGTCATACCCAGTTCCTGCAACCGTTCTTCATATGTTTTAGTCTCCAGTTCCCTAATCATCTTTGTTGCTCTTCTCTGCACTCTTTCTAGAGTCTCCACATCTTTTCTACATCATGGCGACCAAAACTGAATGCAGTATTCCAAGTTTGGCCTTACCAAGGCATTATAAAGTGGTATTAACACTTCACATGATCTTGATTCTATCCCTCTGTTTATGTAGCCTAGAACTGTGTTGGCTTTTTTGGCAGCTGCTGCACACTGCTGGCTCATATTTAAATGGTTGTCCACTAGGACTCCAAGATCCCTCTCACAGTTACTACTATTGAGCAAGGCACCACCTATAGTGTACCTGTGCATTCATTTTTCTTGCCTAAATGTAGAACCTTACTCTTTTCACCATTGAATTTCATTTTATTAGATAGCTCAGGTTTGTCAAGATCCTTCTATGTCTTAAGCCTATCTTCTGGAGTGTTGGCTATTCCTTGGGAGCTGTTGTTTTTTCTTCTTCATTGGTATTGTGCTAGACTGGGCTTTTGTAATCTCATTTTTCAAAATTTCCCAAGCTTCTTGAGTTGTTTTCCCCTTGAGGATTCTCATCCATGGACTTCTTCCCAAGCTCTCTCTAAGTTTATTGAAATGAGCTCTCTTAAAGTCCAAGACTCTAGTTTGACTTTGTTCTACTACTTGTGTTTACATAATGTTGAATTCCAATATTGCATGGTCACTTGCCCCCAGGGTTCCTGTGGCTTCAACACCTTCTATCATTTCCTCTCTGTTAGTGAGAATTAAGTCCAATATGGCTGATCCCCTTGTTCCCTTCTCTACTTTTTGGGAAACAAAGTTGTCTGCTAGGTTCATTAGGAAACTGTTGGATCTTCCATTTGGTGCAAAGTTTGTTTCCCAGTTGATGTCAAGGTAGTTAAAATCCCCCATTACTATTGTGGTGTGCTTCCTTAGTTAGCTGACTAGCAAAAAGTTCATCTACTTCCTCTGCTTGATTGGGTAGCCTGCAGTATAGACCTATGGCAATGTCATTTTCTCCCCAACCTTTAATATTGACCCAAATGCCTTCAAGATAGTTCTCATCATTGTTGTGCTCTATTTCTGTAGAAATGTAGTTATTTCTTATATATAGGGTGACTCCCCCTCCTCTTTTATTTGGTCTATTACTTTTAAATAATATAAATCCTTCTAGCTGTATGTTCTATTTGTGGGTTTCATCCCACCAAGTTTCTGTAATGGCAATTATATCGTATATGCCATCATTTACATGAATTTCTAATTCACCTGTTTATTCCTTATACTCTGTGCATTGCTGTATAGACATATGAGTCCATTTGTTTGTGCGCTTTTTCTCCTTTTGTTAAAGCCTAGATCAGAAGCTTAATTCTTACATTCCAAATTAAATTCCATCTTTTACCCACTTTGCAACTTGAATGTTTCAGTTTATTGTTGTTCCCTTATATACATATTAGTATAAGACATTCATGTCATTTTTGAAAGTGAATTATTTTATCTCATTAACGAGTCTTGATATCTGTATGTCCAGGTCAGGATTCTGCACAGACATTGATATTGAGAACATTGTATGCCAATCATGTCTTTCCTGATGCAACTTTGCAAAGACTACCATAACATGTACATTCTGAGCAAAAGCTGGGCTATACGATCCCCATAATTTAACATATTCTTAGTTTACAGGTACAAGATCTTGATGGATTAGTCCTGATGTCCCCAAACGCAATGCAAGATCCACGTCTAAATATGGAAGAAGCACAACTAACTAATACAATAGCAACGTCTCAGCACAGTCGTGAGATTGCTTGACTGAACTCAAAAGGAGACTGCTCCTGTTTTCAATATGAGCTATTTCTCTATCTCTTCAGACCGCCAAATGCCTAATTTTAATTCACTGCAAGAATAAGAAGGGAAATTCTGCCTCTGAAGTAGCTGAAGCGACTCTCGCAAGCATGAGTGAGTAGTTTCTAAATTACTTTCTGAATATTTTATCATATCCCCTAATATAACCATTTTAACAGGCAAAGCAAAGGAATTCACAATCTGAAATGGAGGAATAAAACAGAATATTTAATCAGTCGTCATACTGGACTTTGAATGGTTTGCTTATCATTACACTAAGGAGGAGATCCTTAAAGAGAAATGTGCTCAGATGGAATAGAAATGATGGCAATTTAGCAAGTAGCTGATGTCTTCAATGAAAATTAAGAGGGCTACTCAATTTGCCTAGCAGTGTGTTATTTAAGAAGGATGCCATTCTCTTTTTTTTTCTGCCACAGATATTATTTCCATAAGAGGTCATGAGCCAGATGAACTATTCTCCACAGCTATCTCTCTTTTCCAAGCATTTATTCCATTAGAATTGCCAAGAATTAGATCAACTGAACCCGGGGTAGGTTGCTGCCAGCATTACTGCCGGTTCGGTGCACAAAGTTTTTCGCGCATGTGCAGTCGTTTTGCTCGCTTGCATGCCAAATGCATGAATGTGCATTTGCACCTGAAAAGGTCTGCACATGTGCACAACATTACAAAAGGAAAAAAAATACATTTCTGCAATGAAGATGGGGTCGCTGCTGATAGAACTGGTTCGGGGGCATGGCAGGCCGAGTTACTACCTTCTCAATGGAATCGGTCTGAACCAGTAGGAACCCACCTCTGGACTGAACAGATAATGTCATCGTCATGAGCTTCTAGACACAGAGGTCTCCAAACCTGACAACTTTAAGACTTACGGATTTCAACTCCCAGAACTCTCCAGCCCTATTGTAGGCTAGCACATTAATCAGCTGGTGATTCTCAGGATGGATATTATTTTCAACATATGACAAATAGAGAGCTCTAGAAATCCATATAATGCTTAATTTCTTCTTGTATTCTATACAGTTCCAACCAACAGAATGAGCAGAATAGCCAGTCAGATTTTAAGAAGACATTAATACAATTAAGATAGCATAGACTACAGTAGTCTTTAACTTCTTCTAATATGCCTTTTCCCAATAATATATAACATCCCACTTTGCTTGATTCTAAACTAGTGACTGTGTATATGTATGCCAGCACACACTTATAAACTGAGACCCACAGATTTATGGATTTTTCAGCTCAGTTCACACTAAAATCAGAGAAATGTCCACAAAAATATGCACTTTGGGAAGTACTTACACAAATACATATGTCAGAGAAATGTGCATGAAAAATGTTCAACTGCTATGGAAATAGGTTGAAACAAATGTAAGCCTGAAACTGAGCCAACCACAGTATGATACATTTGCTCTCCCGTAAATTTCTCATTACCCAATGGTCTACTGGAACTTCAGGGTCATATGCTTTGAACCATTTTCACATTACCATCTATGGTAGGAAGAATTTGGAAACTGAATACTTTACATTGCTAAATGTCTATGGAGATTCTCAGTCATGTAGGTTATGGTTGTCCCAAAGGTGCTTTTTCCAGAGGCAACGGGAGTTTCTGGTTTTTCTTTGAAGATGTTTTCGCTTCTCATCTTCTTGGATAAGAAGTGAAACATCTTCAAAGAAAAACCAGAAACTTCAGTTGCCTTTGCAAAAAGCACCTTTAGGATAAATACTTTATAGTTTCTGTTGGAAGAAATGTCCTTCTGGGTTCAGTTCCAAATGGGGAAAAAGACACTGAAAACATGGAGGCTGTTTGGAAAGATGGTTTTAATGGTGGACAGGAACACATGGCTTAAAGTCCTAGGCAAAAAGGTAATAACATGCTTCGAAGATGTTGACTGAAGTGAAGGGGCTTGCTGGGAGTTCCTGAGTTTTTTATAGCCTCTATTCGGCCCCACCTCTCTGTTTCCTGTTCCTGTGGAAGAAATGTATTCTGATTGGTTGTCAGACTCCCAGGGGCAGGGGGTCTTACCTAACTTTGTAGGTTGTGTCTCTTTTGAGTCCCAAACTTGGTTGTGTTCCCAGGTGCCCTGTAATAAGATGGGTAAAAGGCTAATACTATCATGCCTTAATCCCATCACCCTGGAGCAGAAGGGAATATATCTATTATGTAGAATAGACTAGTTTTGGCATTTTAATGGCACATTGACAAAGATGAAAACAATTAAGAGTGAGTCTGTTTCCTGCCAAAAACATGTTTCTCCATTTCTTATCCAGGGAAATATAAAATTCTGCCTTCTTAATACTTCCCAGGATACTTCATTTTTCTAGCAAAGGGTTGGGTTTTAACTTTCTACAGTTCCTAAGTGTTGTATATTGTGTGTTGTGAGGGATAGACGCAGGAGCCATGGATCAGAGAGTAAGATGTTTATTAGTAGGTGACAAGCGATTCAGAATGTGTTACAACTGTCACAGTATTTATACTCTCAGGTACCAACTGTCATTTAACTGTCATTACAACCACCAATCACAGGCTGTGCTTCGCCCGACCAATTAGAACGCAGCACAGGCTGTTGCTGGGCTATAACACTCCTTCCCCCCAGTTATTTGCATACGTGTATTTTATTTGCATTTTTCGTGTTCATGTTCAATTGCAATTACAATTTATTTATATTTTTGTGTTCATGTTCAACACTTACAATTTATTTGTATTTTTGTGTTCATGTTCAACATTTACACTTTATTTGCATTTTTTTGTGTTCTTGTGTTCATGTTCAACACCAACATTTACAAACTCTCCTTCCCCCCCAGTTATTTGGCACATTTTCAATTCACATTTGCATACTTACATTTGCATATTTACATTTGCATATTTAAATTTGCATATTCAAGCTCTGCGCATGCTCACAAATCATGGAGGCTGGAGAGCTTACAAGGAGGGAAACTCAAAGAAGTCCTGTTGGTAACTTTTCTGTTGGGCTTTGTTCGATCGGCATGCAGGCAGGGTTCCGCTGTTGCTGGAAGGTTTAGCTGACAGGATTTCTGCTGACTTTTGCTGCAGAGAATGGTAGGCTTCTGAAACGGCTGTGGAGGCTTCTGTTAGAGAATGGAGACCAGCCCTGGAGGCGGCTGAGTTGTTCCTGGCTCGTTAGGAAGGCAGCAGGCAGGCTTTTGAGTGGCCAGAGTTGCTCCTTGGGAGGCAGGCAGCTTTGTAATGCATGTAGCAGGCTTCTGACAGGCTGGTAGTAGGCTGCTGGCTTTGGAAGAAGAGCAGGCTTGTCGGAAGCTGCTTCTTTGGAAAGCTGTATGAAGAGTCAGAGGCTTCTTAGGCAACAGTATCCGTGTATTGCAACACTAATGTTTTTAACAGTAGCAAACAGTAGACTGGATAGACTCTAGAGTTGTGTCTGGTAGATCTTCACAGCAGAGAGGCAGGCAGACAGGCAGCTTCAGCCACGGTTGAGCCAACGTGATTCGTAGCTCGTCCCTGAGCAGAGGCGGCGGTTCCAGCCAAGGTTAAGCGTAGGTTGCCCGTCCCTGTGACTGATGGAGTCCGCGCCTGTGGATCTACTCAGGTTGGCGTGATCGGAGGCGAAACCTGAGGCAGTGGCAACTGCTGCTGCAGCTCTGACAGGTTTTCAAAGTATTTTCCGTTCGCGTTTGCTTGGTTGCGTTGCGAGTGGCTTAGTGTTCGTTGTTGTTTTCCAGGCTCTGCGGAATCGCATTCAATCCCACCTTCGTCGCCAGTGTTGTATATTGTGTGTTGTGTGAGGGAACGAAGCAGGCACCATGGAATCAGAGAGCAAGATGTTTATTAGTAGGTGACAAGCGATTCAGAATGTGTTACAACTGTCACAGTATTTATACTCTCAGGTACCAACTGTCATTTAACTGTCATTACAACCACCAATCACAGGCTGTGCTTCGCCCGACCAATTAGAACGCAGCACAGGCTGTTGCTGGGCTATAACACTAAGACCCACATAAGCACATCTAAAAGTGGTATGTGTTTTTAAAATGAAGAAAACAAAAACAGTTGAAATCATTTTTAATAAACAATCAAAGAAAGTTATGGAAGTCATCAGACAAAGAAAGTTTGTAAGATACAGTACAAGCTGCTTTCTTTAACTTTGACTTGAATCTGTACAGGGTATCTGATTGGAATTATTCTATAAAATCATAATATTGTCACTGCAAGAATGGCATATCTGCCTGGAATATTCAAGCAAACATGGTAAAAAGCAGCTCATTAATTTTCAAGAGGCAATTTAGAATAGTGCCAACACCTTCAAAGTTTATAGGTAATGTGTTCTTTTCAGCAGTGCTGAACTAGGAGAAAGTACAAGAAAAAAATGTCTAATTAAGAAATGGAAAACTATAAATACATGTAATTTGATAATTGGCCAAAGCATGACTTTATAACTACATGGAGCTAAGCCCAGTGAGATAACAACACCACTTTTTTTCCCAATTTTTGCAGTGCATCGTTGCATGTCTAAATAAATAGACATTTTAAATACTGAGTTCATTTGTTTCTGAATTTTAAAGTTCCAAAGAGGTTCTTTTAACCTCTGAATACATTCTTTTCTCCTACCATTTCTTCCCTCAATTTTTAATTGCCAGAATTAAACATTAATTCCTAATGTTTAGGAAAGCAAAGAATGAGCTAACATTAGATAGAATTGGGTGGCACGGTGGCTGAACATGTTGAATCAATTGTAGTGTATCACTTTAATTATAGTGTATCACTTTAATTATAGTGTCCCTTAAGAGTCCTCACCATCTGGCCAATTAGAGCTAGTTTTTGACAAGCCATTTCATGACAGTTCATAACATCTTCATATTATCAATTAAGGAAGGAAAAAGGTATACTCATTATAGATGAATTATAATGAAAGTCCCCTTTAGAATTTTGTTACTTAGGATCTTCTCAAGAATTAACATTTCAGAAGGAAATAACGAAAGGAAGTCTTATGAATCTACAAAGTTTTTTTAAAACATTTAAACAGAAGTAGAAAAATCTTCAGAAATATAACAATTATATGGGCAAACTCAAGCTTCAAAGCTAATTCCTGTGCTTTAATGGAAAGGGTGGGAATTTCAGAATCTTCATACACCATTAGGTTCAAGCTTTTTTGGGGGGAGGGGGGTAACTTACACGATCTTTCATTGGGACTTTTTTCCACAGATTCTTTGAAAAAACAAGATTTTAGAATCTCTCCCAGGTATGGATTTGGAGGATGCTGCAAACTCTCAGATCTCCTCAAAAGCAAGTTCAAAGATTAAGTTCCATTTTTCTACCATCACCATACTCCTATGAACTTCTAGGTTCCAAACAATTAAACAAAAGCATCTGCCCATAACTGAAAACTATTGTCCATAATGTAAAGGATTTGGGTACAAAGATGATGCTGGCTTCATCCATTATGTCTCTTGTGGAGAATGGTATAGGGTCACCTGTTTGAGTAGGGGTTAGACTAGAAGACCTCCAAGGTCCCTTCCAGGTCTATTCTGATTGATTGATTGATTGACTGACTGACTGACTGATTGAATTTGATTAAAAGTGACACAGCATGCGAAGGAAGGGGTAGGAAAAATATTGTTTTGCATTATTGGGATTATAATTATATGTAGTCCTAAAAAAAGATGGCATTATTATTATTATTAGGTGGTTAATCTTTGGTGAGATTCAGAGCCTTTGGGGCTGGTTGGTAGCTCAACAGCTTGAGTCCTAACCAAGGACCTAGGAACTGTTAAGGTAACGTTGGAGGATATAAGCTGTTCCAAGTAGGGTGGTACTACTACTACTACTACTACTACTACTACTACTACTACTATTATTATTATTATTATTATTGTTGTTGTTGTTGTACAATTGTATCACAGCGGCCAGTTGTTTCGCCGGATTTGGCATTGGTTACTAGTCGGGCCCCACCCAGGGGCCTAGGACGTCGTAACGTATTTTCGTAATATGCGTGCAGATCCAAGCAGTGCGGCTTTTTGCATTTGACTGATGGTAATTTTGTCAATTTTTAACTGTTTTAAATGTAATTCCAGTGCTTTTGGGATAGCACCCAGTGTGCCAATTACCACTGGAATTACCACTGCTGGTTTGTGCCATAGTCGTTGAATTTCGATTTTTAAGTCCTGGTATCTTGTGATTTTTTCATGTTCCTTCTCGGCGACCCTGCTATCACCTGGTATTGCGATGTCTATGATTGTGACCTTATTTTTCTCAACCAGTGTGATGTCTGGTGTATTATGCGCCAGTATTTTGTCGGTTTGTATACGGAAATCCCACAAGATCTTGACCATCTGATTTTCGGTGACTTTTTCAGGCTGATGTTCCCACCAGTTTGTTGCTGTTTTAATATTATAATTTTTGCACAAATTCCAATGGATCATTTGTGCTACTGAATTGTGCCGCAATTTATAATCAGTCTGCGTGATTTTTTTACAGCAGCTGAGGATGTGATCAACACTTTCATCAGCTTCTTTGCAAAGTCTGCATTTGGCATCATCAGAGGATTTTTCGATTTTGGCCTTAATGGCATTTGTGCGGATAGCTTGTTCTTGCGCAGCCAGGATTAGTGACTCTGTTTCTTTCTTTAATGTACCTGTTGTTAACCATAACCAAGTTTGTTCACTGTCCACTTTATCTTTTATTTTTTCCAGAAATTGGCCATGCAGTGCTTTGTTCTGCCAACTCTCCATTCTTGATTTTATCACATCTTTTCTGTATTCTTGTTTCGTCTGTTGGGCCTTCAGTAGATTTTTGTTCTTTACTTCGATTAATAGATGTTCTTGACTTTCTTTTAAATAATCAGCCAGTGCATGTTTTTCTTCTTCAACTGTTTGCTTCACTTGTAATAATCCTCTGCGACCTGATTTTCGGGGCAGGTACAGTCTATCAGTATCACCACGTGGATGTAAACTGTAGTGCATTGTCATTAGTTTCCTGGTTTTTCGGTCCAAAAGGTCCAAATCAGCTTGTGTCCAGTTAACTATACCAGCTGTGTATCTTATAACTGGTATTGCCCAGGTATTTATGGCCTTGATTGTATTTCCACCATTCAATTTAGATTTCAAAATTTTCCTAACTCTGTTGGTGTACTCTCGCCTGACAATAGTTTTTACTTCTCCGTGCTTGATGTTATCCAACTGCAGAATGCCTAAGTATTTGTAGGCTTCATTTTCTTTGCATTTAATTAATTGGCCATTGGGCATTTCAATTCCCTCAGATGCAGTGATTTTGCCCCTTTTTATGGATACAGTGGCGCATTTTTCCATGCCAAACTGCATTGAAATATCGGTGCTGAATACTCGGACTGTGTTTGTCAATGATTGGATTTCTATTTCTGACTTTCCATAGAGTTTCAAATCATCCATATATAGTAAATGTGAAATTTTTTCAGGTTCTTTGGCTGTTTGGTAGCCTAATTTCATTTTTTTTAAGATTACTGATAGTGGGATCATTGCGATGATGAAGAGAAGAGGTGAAAGTGAATCACCCTGGAAAATTCCTCGCTTGATATTAACTATTCCGTAGATCTCATTCCCTACTGCCAACTCAGTTCTCCATTGTTTCATCGCCTTTTCAGTAAAGGATGTAATATTTTTGCTAATACCAGTTGTTTCTAAGCATTTTATGATCCAACTATGTGGCAGTGAGTCAAATGCCTTTTTGTAATCAATCCAGACCATATTCAAGTTCGTTTTTCTGTTCTTACAATTTTCTAATATCATTTTATCAATTAGAAGCTGATCTTTTGTGCCCCTGCTCCTTCTTTTGTTGCCTTTTTGCTCTACTGGCAAGATGTTGTTTGTTTCCAAATAATCCATCATGTTATCTGCAATAATGCCTGTGAGTAATTTGAAGGTTGTTGGCAAGCATGTTATTGGTCTGTAGTTTTCAGGTGTTGTTCCTTTAGCTGCATCTTTCTGAATCAAGTATGTTTTTCCAGTTGTCAACCATTCATCAATTTGGCCCTTTTGTAAAATTTCATTCAGTTGCCTGGCCAATATTGCATGTAAACTGGTCAGATATTTGAGCCAGAAACCATGTAATTGGTCCTTTCCAGGTGATGTCCAATTCTTTACCTTTTTAACTCGATTTTTGACCATCTTAGTTGTTATTTCTAATACTTGCATTTGCTTGTTGCCAATGCTTTTCTCAAAGTCATGTATCCACTTTGCTTCCTTGTTGTAGTCCTTTGCATTTTCCCACAATTCTTTCCAGAATTCAACTGTGGCCTGTTTTTCTGGTTTTTCACTTTTGGTGTCACCATTTACATTAAGACTTTGATAAAAACGCCGTTGGTCTGATCGAAATTGCTGATTTTGTTTATATTGGATGATTCGTGCCTCATATCTTTCAATTTTTCTAGCTGTTGCTGTTATCTGCTGTTTTACAATCTCTACAGCTTCATTGATGTTTCTTGTATCCAATCTATATCGTCTGACTAGCCGATCTATGATTTTGTTGTTTTTAAGCCATTGCTCATGCATGTTCTTTAAGTTACTAGCATCTGCCCTTAATTTTTTGATTTTTTGTTCTAAACGGATTTTCCACTTTGGCTTTGATGCTTTTTCTGTTGTGTGACTAGGTACTTTAATTTTAATGCCTAGTTCATTAGTGACTATTACAGCTGCGCTGTACATTAACTGGTTTGTTTCCAAGATGGATCCCGGTTCAATTGTTGAAAACACTGCATTAACCATTTTCATGATAGGGGCCAAAATTTTCTTAGGCACAGTTTTTAGTGATGGTAAACGTTGCCTTTCCTCATTAAGCAGAAAATGCTCCATGATCTTATCCTTCAATTCTTTTTGTTTTTGAGTTAGTTCATCAGTTGGTTCAGTGATAACTGGTTCTAGTGGTGGTGATGTTATTTCCTCCCCAAGAGCTTCTTCTGGGAGTTCTACTATAATGTCTTTAGTTGTGTCTTGAATATCAGTTCTTTCCGCTTGTGATATTGTTTTTTGGGTTTTGCAATTTGCCTGAATTTCCTCATGTTCAACTTCACTAAACACTTTATTCCGTATAATAAATCGCCTTTGATCTGCTAGTCGTTGTTCACTAACATTTGAATCTGGATATTGTTCTTTCCATAATTCATACATTCGCTTTAAATAGCCTCTTTTTTCTGGCTCTGAGTTGTAGTAACAGGCCATTATGGCACGGTTTTCATCTGCACTATATTTTTGTCGTTTTGTTGGCTGGTCCACTTGTAGCCCACTTGTCGACGGATGTCCAGGGACCCCAACGTCCGCCGCGGCCCTTGTTAACCCGCGCGACGACCGATGCGGTATGGAATTCTTATTTGTTTTTTTCACCATATTTCACCGCCGTTGCCGGTCCCAAGCCCGGATGAGAAAGGAGGAGGGTTGGGGTCAGGTTGGCATCTGGTCCCGTAAAAAACCCCCCGCCAACCCATACATTATTATTATTATTATTATTATTATTATTATTATTATTATTATTATTATTATTATTATTATTATACAATTGTATCACAGCGGCCAGTTGTTTCGCCGGATTTGGCATTGGTTACTAGTCAGGCCCCACCCAGGGGCCTAGGACGTCGTAACGTATTTTCGTAATATGCGTGCAGATCCAAGCAGTGCGGCTTTTTGCATTTGACTGATGGTAATTTTGTCAATTTTTAATTGTTTTAAATGTAATTCCAGTGCTTTTGGAATAGCACCCAGTGTGCCAATTACCACTGGAATTATCACTGCTGGTTTGTGCCATAGTCGTTGAATTTTGATTTTTAAGTCCTGGTATCTTGCGATTTTTTCATGTTCCTTCTCGGCGACCCTGCTATCACCTGGTATTGCGATGTCTATGATTGTGATCTTATTTTTCTCAACCAGTGTGATGTCTGGTGTATTATGCACCAGTATTTTGTCCATTTGTATACGGAAATCCCACAAGATCTTGTCCATCTGATTTTCGGTGACTTTTTCAGGCTGATGTTCCCACCAGTTTGTTGCTGTTTTAATATTATAATTTTTGCACAAATTCCAATGGATCATTTGTGCTACTGAATTGTGCCGCAATTTATAATCAGTCTGCGTGATTTTTTTACAGCAGCTGAGGATGTGATCAACAGTTTCATCAGCTTCTTTGCAAAGTCTCCATTTGGCATCATCAGAGGATTTTTCGATTTTGGCCTTAATGGCATTTGTGTGGATAGCTTGTTCTTGCGCAGCCAGGATTAGTGACTCTGTTTCTTTCTTTAATGTACCTGTTGTTAACCATAACCAAGTTTGTTCACTGTCCACTTTATCTTTTATTTTTTCCAGAAATTGGCCATGCAGTGCTTTGTTCTGCCAACTCTCCATTCTTGATTTTATCACATCTTTTCTGTATTCTTGTTTCGTCTGTTGGGCCTTCAGTAGATTTTTGTTCTTTACTTCGATTAATAGATGTTCTTGACTTTCTTTTAAATAATCAGCCAGTCCATGTTTTTCTTCTTCAACTGTTTGCTTCACTTGTAATAATCCTCTGCCACCTGATTTTCGGGGCAGGTACAGTCTATCAGTATCACCACGTGGATGTAAACTGTAGTGCATTGTCATTAGTTTCCTGGTTTTTCGGTCCAAAAGGTCCAAATCAGCTTGTGTCCAGTTAACTATACCAGCTGTGTATCTTATAACTAGTATTGTCCAGGTATTTATGGCCTTGATTGTATTTCCACCATTCAATTTAGATTTCAAAAATTTCCTAACTCTGTTGGTGTACTCTCGCCTGACAATAGTTTTTACTTCTCCATGCTTGATGTTATCCAACTGCAGAATGTCTAAGTATTTGTAGGCTTCATTTTCTTTGCATTTAATTAATTGGCTCTGAGTTGTAATAACAGGCCATTATGGCACGATTTTCATCTGCACTATATTTTTGCCGTTTTGTTGGCTGGTCCACTTGTAGCCCACTTGTCGACGGATGCCCAGGGACCTCAACATCTGCCGCGGCCCTTGTTAACCCGCGCGACGACCGATGCAGTATGGAATTCTTATTCGTTTTTTTCACCCTATTGTATGGGTTGGTGGGTTTTTTTTTATGGGACCAGGTTGCCAATCTGACCCCAACCCTCCTCCTTTCTCATCCGGACTTGGGACCGGCAACGGCGGAGTTGTTGTTGTTGTTGTTGTTGTTGTTATTATTATTATTATTATTATTATTGTTGTACAATTGTATCACAGCGGCCAGTTGTTTCGCCGGATTTGGCATTGGTTACTAGTCGGGCCCCACCCAGGGGCCTAGGACGTCGTAACGTATTTTCGTAATATGCGTAATAATAATAATAATAATAATAATAATAATAATAATAATAATAAAACTCCGCCATTGCCGGTCCCAAGCCCGGATGAGAAAGGAGGAAGGTTGGGATCAGGTTGGCATCTGGTCCCGTAAAAAAAACCCCGCCAACCCATACAATATGGTGAAAAAAACAAATAAGAATTCCATACCGCATCGGTCGTCGCGCGGGTTAACAAGGGCCGCGGCGGATGTTGGGGTCCCTGGACATCCGTCGACAAGTGGGCTACAAGTGGACCAGCCAACAAAACGACAAAAATATAGTGCAGATGAAAACCGTGCCATAATGGCCTGTTACTACAACTCAGAGCCAGAAAAAAGAGGCTATTTAAAGCGAATGTATGAATTATGGAAACAACAATATCCAGATTCAAATGTTAGTGAACAACGACTAGCAGATCAAAGGCGATTTATTATACGGAATAAAGTGTTTAGTGAAGTTGAACATGAGGAAATTCAGGCAAATTGCAAAACCCAAAAAACAATATCACAAGCGGAAAGAACTGATATTCAAGACACAACTAAAGACATTATAGTAGAACTCCCAGAAGAAGCTCTTGGGGAGGAAATAACATCACCACCACTAGAACCAGTTATCACTGAACCAACTGATGAACTAACTCAAAAACAAAAAGAATTGAAGGATAAGATCATGGAGCATTTTCTGCTTAATGAGGAAAGGCAACGTTTACCATCACTAAAAACTGTGCCTAAGAAAATTTTGGCCCCTATCATGAAAATGGTTAATGCAGTGTTTTCAACAATTGAACCGGGATCCATCTTGGAAACAAACCAGTTAATGTACAGCGCAGCTGTAATAGTCACTAATGAACTAGGCATTAAAATTAAAGTACCTAGTCATACAACAGAAAAAGCATCAAAGCCAAAGTGGAAAATCCGTTTAGAACAAAAAATCAAAAAATTAAGGGCAGATGCTAGTAACTTAAAGAACATGCATGAGCAACGGCTTAAAAACAACAAAATCATAGATCGGCTAATCAGGAGATATAGATTGGATACAAGAAACATCAATGAAGCTGTAGAGATTGTAAAACAGCAGATAACAGCAACAGCTAGAAAAATTGAAAGATATGAGGCACGAATCATCCAATATAAACAAAATCAGCAATTTCGATCAGATCAACGGCGTTTTTATCAAAGTCTTAATGTAAATGGTGACACCAAAAGTGAAAAACCAGAAAAACAGGCCACAGTTGAATTCTGGAAAGAATTGTGGGAAAATGCAAAGGACTACAACAAGGAAGCAAAGTGGATACATGACTTTGAGAAAAGCATTGGCAAGAAACAAATGCAAGTATTAGAAATAACAACTGAGATGGTCAAAAATCGAGTTAAAAAGGTAAAGAATTGGACATCACCTGGAAAGGACCAATTACATGGTTTCTGGCTCAAATATCTGACCAGTTTACATGCAATATTGGCCAGGCAACTGAATGAAATTTTACAAAAGGGCCAAATTGATGAATGGTTGACAACTGGAAAAACATACTTGATTCAGAAAGATCCAACTAAAGGAACAACACCTGAAAACTATAGACCAATAACATGCTTGCCAACAACCTTCAAATTACTCACAGGCATTATTGCAGATAACATGATGGATTATTTGGAAACAAACAACATCTTGCCAGTAGAGCAAAAAGGCAACAAAAGAAGGAGCAGGGGCACAAAAGATCAGCTTCTAATTGATAAAATGATATTAGAAAATTGTAAGAACAGAAAAACGAACTTGAATATGGTCTGGATTGATTACAAAAAGGCATTTGACTCACTGCCACATAGTTGGATCATAAAATGCTTAGAAACAACTGGCATTAGCAAAAATATTACATCCTTTACTGAAAAGGCAATGAAACAATGGAGAACTGAGTTGGCAGTAGGGAATGAGAGCTACGGAATGGTTAATATCAAGCGAGGAATTTTCCAGGGTGATTCACTTTCACCTCTTCTCTTCATCATCGCAATGATCCCACTATCAGTAATCTTAAAAAAAATGAAATTAGGCTACCAAACAGCCAAAAAAGCTGAAAAAATTTCGCATTTACTATATATGGATGATTTGAAACTCTATGGAAAGTCAGAAATAGAAATCCAATCATTGACAAATACAGTCCGAGTATTCAGCACCGATATTTCAATGCAGTTTGGCATGGAAAAATGCGCCACTGTATCCATAAAAAGGGGCAAAATCACTGCATCTGAGGGAATTGAAATGCCCAATGGCCAACTAATTAAATGCAAAGAAAATGAAGCCTACAAATACTTAGGCATTCTGCAGTTGGATAACATCAAGCATGGAGAAGTAAAAACTATTGTCAGACGAGAGTACACCAACAGAGTTAGGAAAATTTTGAAATCTAAATTGAATAGTGGAAATACAATCAAGGCCATAAATACCTGGGCAATACCAGTTATAAGATACACAGCTGGCATAGTTAACTGGACACAAGCTGATTTGGACCTTTTGGACCGAAAAACCAGGAAACTAATGACAATGCACTACAGTTTACATCCACGTGGTGATACTGATAGACTATATCTGCCCCGAAAATCAGGTGGCAGAGGATTATTACAAGTGAAGCAAACAGTTGAAGAAGAAAAACATGCACTGGCTGATTATTTAAAAGAAAGTCAAGAACATCTATTAATCGAAGTAAAGAACAAAAATCTACTGAAGGCCCAACAGACAAAACAAGAATATAGAAAAGATGTGATAAAATCAAGAATGGAGAGTTGGCAGAACAAAGCACTGCATGGTCAATTTCTGGAAAAAATAAAAGATAAAGTGGACAGGGAACAAACTTGGTTATGGTTAAAAACAGGTACATTAAAGAAAGAAACAGAGTCACTAATCCTGGCTGCGCAAGAACAAGCTATCCGCACAAATGCCATTAAGGCCAAAATCGAAAAATCCTCTGATGATGCCAAATGCAGACTTTGCAAAGAAGCTGACGAAACTGTTGATCACATACTCAGCTGCTGTAAAAAAATCGCGCAGACTGATTATAAATTGCGGCACAATTCAGTAGCACAAATGATCCATTGGAATTTGTGCAAAAATTATAATATTAAAACAGCAACAAACTGGTGGGAACATCAGCCTGAAAAAGTCACCGAAAAT
Source organism: Thamnophis elegans (assembly GCF_009769535.1). Classification (NCBI taxonomy): domain Eukaryota; kingdom Metazoa; phylum Chordata; class Lepidosauria; order Squamata; family Natricidae; genus Thamnophis; species Thamnophis elegans. Next base: position 60,153,166 of record NC_045548.1, on the reverse strand, counting down.
CAGATGGTCAAGATCTTGTGGGATTTCCGTATACAAACCGACAAAATACTGGCGCATAATACACCAGACATCACACTGGTTGAGAAAAATAAGGTCACAATCATAGACATCGCAATACCAGGTGATAGCAGGGTCGCCGAGAAGGAACATGAAAAAATCGCAAGATACCAGGACTTAAAAATCGAAATTCAACGACTATGGCACAAACCAGCAGTGGTAATTCCAGTGGTAATTGGCACACTGGGTGCTATTCCAAAAGCACTGGAATTACATTTAAAACAGTTAAAAATTGACAAAATCACCATCAGTCAAATGCAAAAAGCCGCACTGCTTGGATCTGCACGCATATTACGAAAATACGTTACGACGTCCTAGGCCCCTGGGTGGGGCCCGACTAGTAACCAATGCCAAATCCGGCGAAACAACTGGCCGCTGTGATACAATTGTATAATAATAATAATAATAATAATAATAATTATTATTATTATTATTATTATTATTATTATTATTGTGGTGGTGGTGGTGGTGGTAGTGGTGATGGTGGTGGTGGTGGTAGTGGTGATGGTGGTGGTGGTGGTGGTGGTGGTGGTGGTGATGATGATGATGATGAACTGGAAAAAATTATGAACTATTGCAACTTTGCCATAAAAACTGCATAGCTATGCATGAAACATGGAAACATGGAAACATGTAACAGTGATAGCCATTATCATTGGAGCACTTGGTACTATGTACAAGAATTTTACAAAACACATCAAGAAATTGCAGCTTCCTGCAATAATAGCAGCGGAACTTCAAAAAACTCTGCTACTCGGAACATCGTACATCTTAAGAAAGTATTTGGTTGATACCTAGGATGCTGGCAGCAACCTGTATCAACCATTAGCACCAGTCAATGGTATTTGTGATGCATTTTTAAATGCTCAGTTGACTGAGTTTCATGTTTAATGAATAAAGTAGATGATGATGATGATGATGATGATGATGATGATGATGATGATGATGATAAACCAGAAATATATAGCTTTTTGCATTGAAGTCAGAGTATGGTTCCCAGAATACTCTATTGGCTAAGTGGATCCATCTAATTTAGATAAATTCCCAAGGTTCGAGGTATACACACACACACACACACACACACACACACACACTTCAAAGGAAGGTAGATGCTCCAAGGATTAAAAAATAGCTCCAAGGAAAATATGTAGGAATCTGCAAAATTTAAGAAACTTCTCCTTACTGCTGATCAAATTACTCTCTCATTGCTCTGCTTGAATTGCTCATTTAAAAATTAGGGTTTAGTCTTTGTGACATTAAAAAGAATCAATTTGTCTTTTCAAACAAATGTATCTTTCGATTAACATATAACAAAAAAGGAGATGCATTTTTGCTTTGTTGCTAGCATTTAAAATGTCAAAGCCTCAGTTATAAATACAGAAAGAAGTAGCTGCCAGTTTTGTATTCTATTATGCTCATTGCTTAAATTTCAAATTGCTTTCAAGCAATTTGAATTTGAAGTTCTAAGAACAAATTCTCACTCTTCTGTGCAATTATGCTCAATCGAGATATCACCATATTGTACTTTTAAACAGAGATGTTCTAAATTTAATTCCACACAGCCTCTTTTTTAGGCTGTTTAGTGCACTTGCTTTTACCACAAATCTTCTCTCCTAGGTTGTCTCCTGGAGCATTTGTGCATTCGTGACATAGACTTAAGCTGGAGCATCAACACCATGAAGAAAAAAATCTGTTTTAGTTATCTGTGAACAAGATATCAGTATAAAGTAATAAATCACAGATCTATAATGCTTGCTTCCAAATCTTAAGAGTTAAAACATGCAACAAAACACAGACAATAAACCCATGAATAAAAATAAACAAGCACAACTCTCTCACCTTGTTCATTCCCTTTTTATGCTAAGATATACAGTATTTTAAAATCAGTAATTTCCCATGGATAAGTTCCTTATGCTATGAACAGACACTCCTTCTTGATTATTCATATTTTGTTTTATGTAAATTGCCCTAGTTTATCTTACTTCTCCTTAATAATCCCCAATGCAGAGTTAAGAAATGTCTCCCTCCCGCACCTATTATTTCCCCTGTTTATTGTTGTGGGTTTTTCACATGAACATTTCCCTTGTCAAATGAAAATACTTGATTTTTGATGAGTAACTTTTTTTTAACCATGCGACGTAAAGAAAAAAAAAACAATCCTAAAATGGTTCAACACACATGAATTTGGTGTTATTAAAATAAATATTCAAAGTTGTCTTCCCAGTAAGAAAAAATGTTTAGCTCTCTCAAGGGATGAAGACAGACAAATGTGTGGGAAATATATCAGACTAGATTTGGGAAATCTAGATTCAAGTCCACCTCAGTCAGTAATGAGATGATTAGTCCAGTCTCTTTTCCTTTTTCAATTCTGCTGAAATCAAAGATTGATTGCAGTGCTTGGAACTTACCGGTTTAATAACCAGTTTGGTAATTGCATGCTTTGCGTGCATGCACAGTTTTGAGAAAACATACCTTTCACATTACTGCTGGGGAGAAAACCAGCTGAGGCATAGCAATCTACTCTGCCACGCAAGAGGATATAGGTTAGTAAAATACAAGGAAGGGTGAGTGAGCCCAGCTGATCGTCAGAGCAAACCGGTTCACTCCCAGCTGATTGTCGGAGCTACCGGTTCGCCCGAACTGGTAGAATCCCACCCCTCGTTGGTTGTTATGAGGGTAACATGAAAAGACAGTTTGATATTAACTGCCTTGGGCCCTTAAAGGAAAAGCACTATTTATTTATGAATTGTCTTTACTACTTGCCCCAATCCCAAAGGATTCTGAGCAGAACTATAGCAGGAACATATAAGAACAATATAGTCTAGAGAAAATGACTAGGAATAGTGTAGAATAGGGGTGTCAAGCTCGCACCCTGCGGGCAGGAGGTGTCATGTGTGCTGGTCACACCTACCCCCAGTTTAGCAAAGGGGGGGAAAGTCACAATACATCACGTGATGACAATGTGATGCAGGTTTGATACCTCTAGTCTAGAGAAAAGAAGTACTATGGGTAACATGATAGAAGTATTACCGGATTTGAAGAACCACACAAAGAACTTATTTTCCAAAGCACTAGAGGGCAGGACAAGAAACAATGGATGGAAACTAATCAAGGATGGAAGCAACATGGAATTAAGGAGAAACTTCCTAACAGTGAGGACAATTAACCAGTGGAACAGATATTTTGGGTGCTTCATCATTGGAGAAGAGATTGGACTAGACAGCTACTTGTCTGAAATTGTATACGGTTTCCTACTTGAGTAGGGGGTTGGACTAGAAAATGTTCAAGGTCTCTTCCAGCTCTATTCTGAATATAAGAATAAGTCCAACTCTCCAATACATAGTCTGGAGATTGTTTAAAGATTCCAATCAGTTTTCTCAACTGAGTCCCAACCAAGAGACAAGTAAGATACTTAAATCACATTTTCATTCCAACCAAGATGTGTTAGATAATAGTATTTGGGCAGGCAGCCATGTGATATTTCAGATGCCTCACCTCCTGTTCACAGTGTAGCTATGTAATCAAAGATCTAATGCAGTTTCAAGTGCTGCCAGTTTTTAAGGTGGCAGAGCATTAATATTAGGACCAAAATGAGCCAGTTTGGTCTAGTGATTAAGGCACTAGACTAGAAACCAGAACACACAATCCACTTAAAGTTTCTTATAAAGTAATAAAGACAGTATTAAAAAGAACCATAAATAAATGTTAAAAATTGGGGTGTCTGCAGGGGCTTTAAAAAAATCAAAACGTTGTCCATAATTATGAGATAGAAGCCCCTTACCTTTTTATATGTGTCACATGGTTGTGTCTGCCATATTAACTTTTTTGGATCTAAAGTGCACACCTACGGTCAAATGCTGACTACCCAATAATTAATCAAGGAGAGAAGCAACTTAGAATTAAGGAGAAATTTCCTGACAGTTACACAATTAATCAGTGGAACAACTTGCCTCCAAAAGTTGTCAATGCTCCAACACCGGAAGTTTTTAAGAGGAGATTGGGATAACCATTTGTCTGAAGTGGTGTAGGGTTTCCTGCCTAAGCAGGAGGCTGGACTAGAAGACCTCCAAGGTCCCTCCCAACTCTATTATTCTAATACTTCATAGAAGGAAATCAGTTACTAAAGGAGGATTTCATGTACACCAATGAAAAACTTATTAGATGGAAGGAAGATCACATACTTTATCTGGGCAATCCTGGTCATGATTAGGATTGGATAACATATAATAGATATTTCTTCCTGGACCTATGCATGAAAGTTCTTTATCCCCCCTTTTGGGGGATACCTTGATATATCTCAGGTCAATGTATCTTATCTGCAACCAGCACAGTATCTATTTTGCAAAACTCTTTATTTATTTCATTTTTACACCCACCATCTGAACATAGTGACACCCTGTTCTATTGTAGTTAACAATTACAGCAATATAACACAAAAACAACAAACAGTAACTTAACCATCTACAACCAAACAGAATGGAATAAGGGGCCTTTAGTGTTCTTTGAGCTTGGTGGTTTTCTTGTAGACATTTTATTACTGAGCTAGGTAATATTATCAGAGCTAGCAATAGGACTGGGGATGTTATATGGTTTAAGTAATGAGAAATCTGCAAGAAAACAACCAAGTTCAGAGAGCCTCAAGGATTCCTGATTTCAGTCCTGAGCCACACATATTCTCCTTTATAGGAACGGAATAATTAAACATATATCGAGGGTATAATGCAACCAAAGGAGCAAATATTGCCTGAAATAGCACCTAAAAAGGATATTATTTAAGTACTAGACACAATTAACATCCTGCTTTTTCCCTTGTTTCTTCGTCTGACCCCTTGGCTTGACTTTGAAACTCTGCAGGTTTACTTCAAGATCTCTGAATTTTCATCTGATTCTATTAAAATACTAAAAGGAGAGCTTCAGCTGTACAGCACAACTTCCTTCCCCCTTGCCCACAACGTCTACTTCATTAAATCCTTGAATCAAAGCAGGGGCTGCTTTGTAAAATGCCTTAATATCACACTCTCAGAATTAATTTGGCAGGTTTGCAAACGCACACAGAGGGAGGAGAGAGAGAAACTGAGAGGGGGAAAAAAGATACAGCAATCACATTTTCATTCCAATCTTGCTCTAAAGAAAAATTGCACATTTTTCCTAAGAATATGGTATGTGTCATCATCTTGGTCTAAATGGCACGTATCAGGGGGGGAGGGGGCAGACACAGCCCTTCTCCGATTCTTCTAAGATTGTTTTTAAAAAATCACGAATGCTTGACGTTCGGGGAATCAGGAAGCTACTCAGTGAAAAAAATGATCTTTTTTTTTTTTTCTTTTGTGCAAGGACAGCATAATGGCTAATTGAGGTTATGATACTTTTTCATCTGACAGGTTGACATGCCTATCTTTGCTCAGTGAATTAATGATGGGCATGCAAAGGATTTGTTCCTCTGAAAATGGAAAGTGAATATAATTTTGGTCAATATATAAGCAACGTACAGGATTTAGAGGACTGACATTCTTGCCAAAGTGAATGTTATCTATGTATCATTGAGCCAAGGAATGAGTGATTCTTGGAAGAAAGCTGACAGCAGACAATTGAATTTAAATCTAGAAATACCATTGGAAAGCTTTTGAAATGTGCACCTAAAATACTATTTCGCTTAGAGCAGGGATGTCAAACTCAATTTAATTGAGGGCCACATCAGGGCTGTGGTTGACCTCTGGAGGCTGAGCGAGCATGGCCAACTGGGTGGGCATGACAAGCTTGATGCCACTTCCCAAACTAATGGAATGTTTCCTCTTTGCATTGGGGAGACCAGGCCAAAGCCACACTGGCCCAATGTTCCTCTTCTCATTGGGTAGACTGGGCCAAAGACATGCTGATCTAATATTTCATCTTCGCATTGGGTAGACTGGATCAAAGTGATGTTGGCTGGTTCCTTACATTTTCCAGGATGGCTCTCCAGGCTGGATCCAACCACACCGTCGGCCAGATTTGGCCCGTCGGTCTTGTGTTTGATACCTCTGGCTTAGAGCCAGGCTTGAATGAGTGAAATAATCTTTGTTCAGATTTTATGTTCTGTAATTCTACTTGTATTCCACTCTGCCTCTAAAAGATGAAGGTTTCTATATAATGACACAAGGTATGATCCAATGAGAAATGTTGGTTGAATGCACCAAGCTGAAGAACTCTCAGTCTTACAAGATAGCTTTCTCCAATTTTCTCTGATTATACATGGGCACTGTATGTCTTTAGTCATGTTTAGATAATACTTTAGAATTGAGAATTCAGCACATGAGAAGAGGTGAGCAGTCCCTCTGCTATCCACATTGCATTGATGATATCACTGAAGATTACCTCTCCAAAAGTACATCATGATTGTTTCCAGTTACAATCCTTTGTTCTACAAAGGGCATCCATGTGAGTTGGATGGGTATCTCACAGGGGCATCCATGTAAGTTGGAATTCTGGATTCAGGATCTTGGGAAGACTTTGAAACATGTGAAATCTTCAGAGACAAGTGCACTATTATTGGAACTGATTCTTCAACAGTATCAGCAATTAAAAGGAGACAGTGAGATCTGCTCACCATTTCTCATGCGTTAGGATTTCCATCCAAAAATATCTGAACAAGTCTCCTATGCCAGAGATTAGTCTGAATCATACTTTTTAAAAAAAAGAAAGAAAAGATGAAGTCTGCAAGGAAACAGATAGAAATAAACCTTTACAGGTACCTATCATTCTTCTCACACTAGTCTGGAGACAAGACATTAGTCTGGAGGCAAGATAAAACATATATCACAAATGTGTGTAAGTGTTCTTATCCTCTTCATAGCGTATTCATCTATATTATTTTGTGCCTACCTCATGCAGAGAAACCATACACCAGCAGATATATGGTACAATTATTTCAACATATCAGTCATGACAAGAGTTATCTTCCCTGTACTATTTTTTTGGCCTGGTTATACCAAGTTTATAAGAGATTTAAAGCACTATCTTTAGAGTTCCTTGCAACCATTTCTAGCAGTTCCTACATATGATATGCTAAATCAGTTTTTCCCCCCATTCAGGGACATTTTTAAGAGAGGTTGGTTATGAAATAAACTATGTTAAGTGCTGCCCTCATGGTAAGCTATGGAGAAAGACTTAAGCATTTGCTTTCATATGTCATCTTAAGGGTCATGATTATGACCTTTTCTTTGTTCTAGTATAGGACAAGAATCACCTAAAATCCATTTACAGTTGCTCTTTTTTATGCTATCAGAGTTGCTGTAGCTTCATGGATCATTAACTGAAGATTTTATGCTTACCTCCACACTTCTGCAAAACAGTAGGAGAATTCAGGTGTCTTTATTATTGAATCTCCATTGCAGGAACATTATCTGCAAGTAACTTGTAATGTAGAATTGTTTTCTTTTCAGCTAGAACATCAGAACATCATACTGGTCCTGTTGGATGACTCCTGCTGGATCCCTACATTTTGTGCTATAGTCTTTAACTCCAGCAATGTACATTCATACATATAAGATACTTTTATCAAATTGTTTGTTCGATCTCCCTCTGTTGAAGTTCTCCAAAAGGCGGGAATTTCTTTAGCAGAATCCATGCTGGTTCTTCATCTTAACAAGACTCCTATACCAGAGATTAGTTTGAATCATACTTGTGATGCAAGTATTATTGTGTAGTAGGCTTCAGTATGCAAGAACCAGACCAGCATAGCTACAAAAACATTTATTGACTCAAAACTGGAACTGAGGAACAGCAGGCAAATGCCTGTAATTTATACTCTGGGCCCACAGGGTCTTAACCAGAGGTGATATTCAGCAGGTTCTGACCAGTTCTGGTGAACCGGTAGCAGAAATTTTGAGTAGTTCAGAGAACCAGTAAATACCACCTCTGACTGGCCCTGCCCCCATCTATTCTTTGCCTCCTGAGTCCCAGCTGATTGGGAGGACATTGGAATTTTGCAGTAATCATCCCCTGGAATGGGGAGGGAATGCAGATTTTATAGTATCCTTCCCCTGGAATGGGGTGGGAATGAAGATTTTACAGTATCTTTCTCCTACTATGCCTACCAAGCCACACCCACCAAGCCACAGAACTGGTAATAAAAAAATTTGAATCCCACCACTGGTCTTAACCAATGATAAATCTTGAAAAACCCACCCAAATATGAATGTTCAAAGTTTCCATCCAAAACAGTTGAAACTAATAGAAAGAGTCATCTAAAGGTTAGTTTCACTTTATCAGGGGTTAACACAACTATACACTATAATAAATAGTGCTGCAAGGAAGCAGACAGAAATAAACTTTTTTGGGTGCCTTTCATTCTTTTCACACTAGTCTGAGTCAAGCCCATGCCTTTGATTCAAAATGGTACCCAGGCCATTTTTTTAACTGAATAATTCCCCCACCCACCCAGTCACCTGCAGTGTGGTTCTACATCAAACTGTGCCTTCAAATATTGAATTACACTTAAAGCAATAGTCTTCAAGAAGCTGTTGTAGAATAGTCGATAAGGCATTTACCGAATGAGGACCTGCCTTTTTTCTTTAAAGCAAGAGGCCATATTGCACAAATTAAAGAAAAAGACGAGTAATGAACTTGTCGTGTAATGTTGCTTAAAGTTTCACATAGTTAAAGGATGCTACATTCGGCACCACTGGGATGCAAGTTATATAATTTCATAAAGACAAACACTATGCTATGAACCTTTAAATAACAATTAGCTATTGTTAATCCTTTTTTCTTGTGCAAATAATTTACATTAGCAGACTTCCTTTTTTATGTATATATAAAAAAGCAGAAACTAGTTCTCTCCCTTGATTGACTGTTCCTTGCATAGAAGTGTGGTTTCCCATTAATGAAGAGATGCTCTGTTGACAGCACAACCCCACCTATTTTTCTTTGATCCCTCTCTGTGAAATGTGTCCTCCTCACATTTTAAAGTATTTAATTATTGATTGCCGGGCCTCAAGGGAGGGTTTTTCTGAATCAAAGCAGAAAGTCAAATGGAATTTATAGAATTTTGAAATCAATATTTCGTTTCTTTTCAAGTGCAAATGCATTTTCTTGGCATTTTTAGAGAACTTCCAATAAAATGAAATTCCACTATCTTCTTGGGGCTCTTTAAAATATTTTGTACTGCATGTGAACAAACATGGGGGAAATGCATAGAAAAAAACATAGGAAAATACATTAATATAGAAAAGAAAGAGGCACTTGGAACATGCTGCCTCTTTCTATGAACTGCAGGGGTGCAGCCAACAATAACACTGTATCTCTTTCTATCTTAAGGGAAAGATCTCATATTTGTGTGTATGGGTAGTGTGTGGTGTTTGAGCATATAGAATAGAATAGAATAGAATAGAATAGAATAGAATAGAATAGAAAACAGAGTTGGAAGGAACATTGGAGGTCTTCTAGTCCAAGCCTCTGCCTAGACAGGAAACCCTATACCATTTCAGACAAATGGTTATCCAACATCTTCTTAAAAACTTCCAGTGTTGGAGCATTCACAACTTCTGGAGGCAAGTTGTTCCATTGATTCATTGTTCTAACTGTCAAGAAATTTTTCCTTAGTTCTAGGTTGATCCTCTCCTTGATTAGTTTCCACCCATTGCTCTTGTCCTATCCTCAGGTGCTTTGGATAATAGTTTGACTCCCTCTTCTTTGTGGCAGCCCCTGAGATATTGGAAGACTGCTATCATGTCTCCCCTAATCCTTCTTTTCATTAAACTAGACATATCCAGTTCCTGCAACCGTTTGTGGTGTGTTTGTTTGTGTGTGTGTGATGTGTTGTGTGTAGTGTTTGAGTGTTAGGGTTAGGATTACAAAAGGTGTCCATAACTGCTCCTTGGTGTTCATTGTAAGCAAACAAAATCTTATTTTGAATTACTCTGATTAAATGTTCTGTTTATCAAAAAGAATAAGCTACCTAAACTATTAAACTAGGAAAGGCTGATTTCCCTTCCCCCTCCCCTGATAAATTCCTGTCCATGTGCATATTCCTTTTGCATCTAAATATCCTTCATTTTCAGTTCAACTGGGAGCTCCAAGAAAACCAATGGCCGAAAAGAATGTAGATCAATAAATGAAATATACAATTTAACGACCTGGTTAGACTTAATAAGCCAGAATCAAATCTACTCAGTTAAGGCAAAATAACTTGACCACAGTTATAAGAAAGTTGAGTGCATGTTTATATGTGTGGGATATTCTGTGTAAAGAAGGAAAGAGATTTCCATGAAAAAGTGAGATAAACTGTTTTTAATTAAATTAAGAAACACCTGATTATTGAGCATGGAAGTAAACTGAATAGCAGGAGACGGTTATGGTTAAATCAATCATCTTAGTGATGGCTTCTTGCAGAAAAAGATTGGTTTTTTATCCTGGTCAACTCTCTGAGTGGGGAGCAGGGATGGGTTCCGGCTTCTATTACTGCTAGTTTGCTTAGGGGCATGTTGGGCATGTTTGCACAGTAGTAAAAAATTGCTTCTGTGCATGCGCAGAAGTAAAAAAACAAGACGGTGGTTCGAGACCATGTCCGGCCGAGTTATTACTTACTTGACCGAACCAGTCTGAACCGGTAAGAACCCACCTCTGGTGGGCAGGAACATGTGATTGGCATTGCCAAATACAGGTAGTGTTACAGCGGCACTGAAAAATGTGAAAGGTCATAAAATGAATCAAAACTGACTTAACAAATGTCTCACTTAACAACAGAAATTTTGGGCTCAATTATGGTCATAAGTCAAGGACTACTTTCAGCAAGGCTATGTTGTTGTTGCTTCACTCTTCACTAAGCTTGCTAGCCACAATTTCCTGTTGAAAGCTGAACAGAGAGTTACTGATTATGCACCTATCTATTGTAATAGTTCATATCAATCCAATTCAGTTTAGTGCATGGGTGTCAAACTTGTTGCCGTCACGTAATGTTTCGTGACATTTCCCCATTTGTGGAGTGGAGGAGGAGTCCCCCATGGGTGATGCATCTGGCCCATGGGCCACCAGATTGACACCCCAGATTTAGCCCAAGGTCTTTGAGAAATCTGTACTAAGCCAGACTGATTTTTTTCTCAACTGGTTTAAACATTTTACATGAACTGATTTTCTGAACCAATTCAAATGCTAAGTCCGAATTTCACCCAAATGTTTAAATGAAATTGCATTACATTTAAATTAAAGACATGATAGTATTTAGATCATTATACCTTCTGCAAAAAAGGACATGGTGGCTCAGTGGCTAAGATGCTATGCTTGTCGATCAGAAGGGTCAGCAGTTCAGTGGTTTGAATCCCTAGTACCACATAACAGAGTGAGCTCCCGTTACTTCTCCCAGCTTCTTCCAACCTAGCAGTTCGAAAGCATGTGAAAATACCGTCCTTTGATGTTTAGTCAGGCCGGCCACATGACCACAGAGAAGTCTTCGGACAGTGCTGGCTCTTCAGCTTTGAAACAAAGAAGAACACTGCCCCCTGAAGTCAGAAACGACTAGCACATATGTGCGAGGAAAACCTTTACCTTACCTTCTGCAAGCATCACTTTTCTTGGTCTCTAATCCCACACAGAAAGAGAACAACCAGCCTATTGCTTTGAAATTGAAGATTTAAGTTTATAGTCCCCTTAAACCCTCCCCACTCTGCAGAAAGATAAAAAAAATATTGCTCTTCCAATCTAGGGTGTCTCAAAGTTGAGCAGCTCCCCATCCCTGCCAGCACTCATAAAAACTTGCATTTCTCTTTCTTTGCTGTTAATGTTTTCAGATGACTTTTCTCCTTTTCTTCAATCAAAATGTTTTGGGAAGGGATGGTATCCTCAACAGTGATTAGCATTCTCAAGACACAGCTGGGAGAAAGGTTTCTCCATTGGAGTTCTGTATGGCAGTTTCCTTGGGCCATTGATGACAGAAGATCAAGAATGACTTCTAAGCCTGTCTCACACTTCTGCAACAGAGACCTTTCTTGTCATCTTGCCCCCATTGGCACATTTGCTTTGATTTATATTTATTTCCTACAAGTGGACCTTGATTTGTTCTGAAACAAAGAGACAATGGAGGGAGGCAGGAATGGAATCTAGTGTTTTTTTCTCAACTAGTGGACACTTTAAAACCGTGATGGCGAACCTATGGCACATGTGCTGGAAGTGGCACTCAGAGCCCTCTCTGTGGGTACATGTGCTGTTGCCAGCTGCTCTTCTGGGTTTTGTCATGCTAGCTGGTCCAGCAGGAATGCACACTGGCCAGCTGTTCTCTTCTGGGTTGTGGCAAATGCATGCTGCCCAGTGCACATGCGCGTGCCAGAATGCAGAAAAGAGCAGCTAGCCAGTGTGCATGCATGCCAGACAAGCTATCTGGTGAGCATGCAAGTAACAGAACGTAGTTAACCATCACTGCTTTAAACTGTCCAGGATGAAATTGACCTACGATTAAGAGAAATGACATCTTCACGTAGGGTGCAAAGTTGCATTTGATCAATCATAGTTTATTGAATAACTCAAAATTGGATGGGTTTTTTTCAGCAGGCTAAGTCATAAATGACCAATTATAAGCAATTTCTAGATTTGTACTACATACTTAGCCACATTATCATTTGGCATGATGTGTGAAAAAGGCTATAGAGAATTGGCTCTTGTTCCTCTCTTGCCTTCCAGTAAGTTTCATGCACCGTTTTATGATGATGCTGTTTATTTTGGCTCTCTTGCCCTATTTTCCAGTCAAATGGATTAAAGTTGTAGACTGATTGTTACTTTGTGAATTTATGCACCTACACCATAATCATCACCAGGGTATCAGTCAATTGATTACATCCGCAGTGGGTGTTTTGGACTGCCTTTAATATCAGTGCTGGGTTAAAAAAAAAAAGCATAGCGTGTAATGCTTTTGATTAAGTTACAAAAAGCTGGTTTAAGCCTCTAGGGATATGAACATAACATCTCCCATGGCTCATTAAATTTGCTGTATCTTTTCCCAAGTTGGCACAGCAACACTTCAGAACTGTCACATGGTTCCAAGAAAATATATCGCTACTTTAAACAGTTGCAGATGATATTGTGTGTGCATCCCCAGGCACTCCAAAGCAACATTTCAGAATTAAATCTTAGTACTGAACACCAAGGATCCCTATAGTAGTGTCAGTCAGGGGCAAACAATGAAACGAGTGGTGTGCCATTGTTACACAAAAGGAATGGATCTTGAGTGCAGTAGCGCAAACCTTTCCAGGTGTACCATGTTGAAATATCTTCAGCTTTTATGTAATGGATGTCTGTGTTTTACTCTTCATATAATTAGACCTGTTAGTTTTTAATAAGAGTGTTATCTACTAATGCTATAATTTCTATTACAAGAGTAGATGAAATTTCCTGAGGAAATGTTTTCCGTAGGCTGACAATGAGCTGAACAAAAAGTTTTTATTTTATTTTCAAAGTCTTTAAGTAATATTTGATTGGGTTCTTGGAGACATCTATTGTCTTTGTGTACAAGTCTGCTGATTATGAATGATTAGTGAATTTCCAGTCTTTTCCAAGCACTAATTTTTCAAGCACTGTGCCTCTTACAATTGCCATGTTATTTTAAGGTTCAAAAATTGTTTGGAGCTTCTTCAGTTTCTACAGATGTTTTTAAATGAAAATGATAGGGGGGGAAAAGTTGTTTGGAAGATTTACCCCAAATATATTTGGAATGGGTTAAGAATTGTGGTTAGAGTCACAATAACAATGTTCAATTTTTATTTAAAAATGTGATTAGATATTCAGTTTAGTGTTGTGTACTACAGTTTCCTCTCTGGTCCGTTTGGCTAGGGAGGGCGTGTCCTTGTTACCGATTGGTTACCTGTTTGACAGCTGGGGTATATAAAGAGCTGTCAAACAGGGCTCAGCTGTTGCCAGTTAGCTAATACATGCGAAATGTGAAGCGTCGCGTTTGGCAACCTGTTAGAAATAAACTGTTAGCGGACTTGAAGTCCTGGCTCATCTCCGTTTGTCCAACCACGTTCTCTCGGCTAGAACATTTAGGATCTTTACTATTGTTCAATTAAGATTCTGACTATAGAAGAAAAAAACCTACTTATTTCAGATAGTTTTAGTAGCAATTCAATTTTAAAACATATTCCTCCATCTACTTACCTGAATTATCTCTCTGAGAGAAATGTCATAGCACTAAATGGATTTGTTTTATAAATCTAATGTGGAAGAAGGTCAGCTTAACACATTTTAGCTGCAAAAATTTGGAGAAGAACAAAAAAGGTAATAAAGGTTTCCTGACCAGTCCTTCTGACTCTAGAAAGCAGTGCTCGTGTCTGTTTCTAGCCGAGAAAGCCAGTGTTGTCTGAAGATGGTTCCAGGGTCATGTGGCCAGCATGACTATATGTTTGACACACAAAATACTGTGACCTTCCCACCAAAGTGGTTGTCAGGTTTCCAAATGGCATCCTTCATCAAATAAGAATCTGAGGCTAGAGGTTCCTCAAAATTCAAATGTATTAAAGAAGCCATGTTGACACATCTGGGAAAACCCAAATCTGAAAGCTTCCAGGTTTTCCCCACCCAGTTGAAAGTTCAAGACCCTGCCCCAGCACCCACATGTCCATCACATGGCCCAATCAGCCATTGTCATGAAGAAGGATTTCCCCCTTCCACGTCAGTCGAGGTGCAGGGACAAAACGACCTTGACTCTCTGAAAAAGAATGTTGCTTTGGCTACATCTCCCATGTTCCATACAATTCCCCCCTCCCAGTTTCCCACAGTAGAATATGTTTGAATATGTGACAGGCTGGAGGTCCAATACAAGCCTGACAGGGGTATCTATTTATCTACTTGCATTTGCATGATTTTTGAGCTGCAGGAGCTGGGGCAGGAATGGGAGCTCACACCATCATGTGGTGCTTGGGTCTCAAATGGCCAACCTTCCAGTTGACAAGCCCAGCGTCTTAACCTCTGGGTCACTAGAAATCTGCAAAGAGATTGAGAAAACTCTATTTCTATGTTATATCCCGTGATCATCTATAGAGATCTATTGGAGTATTAATGCTTATATTCAGCCTGCGCATATGTGACAATAAATCTTAAATCGTAGGGCCATTATAAGCCTCTGGGGAACCCTCTTCAATAAACTGAACTCCATATAAGTGCTGGTATTATAAAACTTCTCACTGTTTGGCAATAGAAAGCACATACTTGTCACAATGAAAGGTTCAGACATTTATCAATCTGAAAGACTCTGGGGAAGCTAACAAGAGGTAATTTTAAAAATGCTTTATAAATTATTTGAGTACAACATCCTGTTACTGTATTTAAGGGCTCCAAATCACCCAAGGAATGGAGACAATAGATCGTTGAAGTGGGAGAAGTGCATTCTTTGTCTGAGGTTTTTTAGTATTGTTGGCATTGTTTCAACCCTATTCCTAAATGTACGGCCATGAGCTGCTCAGAATTGTTTGATTAATGTAAAAAAAGCCTGAGTAAATTACAAATAAATTAATATATCATTGTGTCTAAAAAAAAAATAACGAGCCTCTGGAATGTATTAATATACAATTCTAAGCAGCTAACAAAGAATTAAAAACAATACAATTAAAATTGGAAGGAAACAGCCGAACTGGAGAAAGTAAGCTATAATATCTAAGAAAGGGAGAGGGGATTATGCTCTACTTGGATCACACCATTCTTGGAGCCCCAGAAATAGCAAAAGCAATAGCACTTGGACTTATATATCACTTTACAGTGCTTCAAAGTCCTCTCTAAGCGGTTTACAGAGTCAGCATATTGCCCCCAACAATCTGGGTCCTCATGTTACCTCATGTTATTCTCATAAGAATGGCTTATGCAACATCACTGTTCTGTGAGCTGCATTAGCTGCTGGTCTGCTTCCAGATGCAATTCAAGATGTTGATGATTAGCTTTAAACCCTTTCATGACATGGATCCAGGCTACTTGAAGGACTATCTCATCCCACTGGGATTGGCTTGCCCCATACAGTCCAGCAGAGAAGCTCCTGGGCCCCGTCAACCTGATTATTCCAGCTAATGGAATCCAGGAGAAAAGCCTTCTCAGCTGTTGCACTTGCCCTGTGGAACATCTTGCTGTCCCGGTGAGGTCAACGCTAATTCTCCTCATCTTCCAGAAGAGCTAAAGACCTGGTTCTGCCAGTTCTGCTTTGGGCTCCAATGGGAGGAGGTGATTGATTTATTAACAATGGATCCCACCTTCCACAGCTGTTACACTAGAGCTTTTCTTGCTATAGTGCCTACTCATTCCTTCAGCAGCAATAGTGGGTCCATTAAAATAAAAGCCTAAATTACATATATGTTCCAGTGCAATCCTATCCAAGACTCAAGTTGTAACTCCTGGAACCAGATCATCCATGAATCCACAGACACTCAGTCTTGCTAGTGTTGAACCTCAGCCTGTTTTATTCCCACTCTAAAGAAAGAAGATGAAGTTAAGGTTTCCCTAGCTTTTCTCTTTACTTCATTCAATTGGTTGCTCTTCCTTCCTATTTTCTGTGGATAGAACAATGTCCTACTTGCTCCTATAGACAGGAATAGGAAATAAGTAATTTAGCGAAGTAAGTTGGACGGAAGACAAAGGTTATTTGGCTTTGCTGTTACATGTTACAAATGCTGTTCATATTTCTAGATTTTCTCCTACATTTCTTGCCACAATCTTCCTGAGAATCTCTGCAGATTCATGACCTTTAATAACTGTGTAATGCTGTTTACAGATAAATAGGAAATATACTTGAATGCTAAATGCCTCTTAACCATAGAAGAAACAGATGCCAATAGAAAAGCTCAGATAATCCTGTTACATGAAAAATGTCCCAGGTGTGAATTTCAGAATCCTTGGCCAAGATTGAAAAAGTGCTAAAAATACATTTGTCATCTTGTATCACTAGTAACAAACTGGAGGAGTCCATGTCTCATTTAGTAGCTCTCTTCTTCATATTCTAAAGCTTAGAGAGACAAAGAGCCTTTTACCACTTACATTTAACTAGGGTAAGAAGATGGTCCTACAAGATCTTCTCTTCTCTTCTCTTCTCTATTGATTGTTTCCTGGTATGATTAGATTGCTTATTTGTACCCTATGATTATCATTAAGTGTTGTACCTTATGATTTGTGATGAATGTATCTTTCTTTTATGTACACTGAGATCACATGCACCAAAGACAAATTCCTTGTGAGTCCTATCACACTTGGTCAATCAAGAATTCTATTCTATTCCATTCCACTCCACTCTTCTCTATTCTCTACTCTCTACTTTCTTCTGGCTGTGGTCTGTCCATGAACAAGAGATGCTTAAATTATTATTTGTTGTACCTGTGTATATTTCCCTTTTATAACAACCCTGCCCACAGACAACTTCAAGATATATAAAAATCTGGAATGTTTGTCACCCATTACTTTGGGAGGAGGTCAGGTGACTAGCAATGACTTCCAAGACAGAATGGGATCAACAATGGAAACAGCAATTCCATGTTTGTTTGTTTGTTTTAAGCTGGGCAAGAAGCACTGCAATTTTAAAATAAGGAAAGATCCCCTGGAATTATTCTAGACATTTACAAAAATGGAACGATCAGCTGATGAACATCAGGGTTAAATATACCAGGAGAAAGTGAACAAATAGTAAAAGTAGTACTTAATTTTTTAAAGAAAAAAGATATCTAATATAAAGATCAGGTACAATTATAATGGGTATGGGATAGGCAAATTAGCAAAATGATGAAACTGGCCCTGGTTAATGACAATGCAGATTTAACACGAAGCCTGATTATGTTAATCACAAAGAGGAAAATTAACCTTAGAAAATTAATGCATTAGACTTCTGGATCAGGTTTATTTCTGTAAAGTTGCGTATTAGGAATAAAATGATTCATATCTTAATTTTCTTTCTAAAATTTCCTGGCCTTCATTAGTTCTAAAGCTAGACCAGTGACTTTTCTGTCTTATATTTTCCGTGAACTTCATGCTACTTTCTTTTTAAAGAATTGCATTCATTAACCCTAATATTTTTTTGGTTCAGTTGCCTCTGTTCATTCAGATTCATCACTATGAGCAATACCACCTGCAAAGTTGTAAAATTCCTGAAACTTTCAAAGAAGTGCTATGTGTTGGCTTTGATGTATTATAGCCTTCCTTTTCTTTGCAGTTATGAATTACAAGTTCTTCAGCGACCTGTCTGAGAGTTTCCTATTATTTTTATATCACACAAAGCTATGAATATTTTGATTACAGTTTCAGCTGTTTAGGAAAAGATATACAAGGGAGGGAGGGAGGACAGGGATTATTCTTTAGAAATTCAGTTTTATCCCTTAGCTGGCATTTCTTTTCTTTATTAATTATTTTTGATAAAATTATCATCATACAGAATACAAATGAAAATAAGGACAGTAAGAAAATGAGTAAGGAAAAGAGAAAGGATAGAAAGGGTATGCCTGCAGCCATCTTTTCTTTTCGATCGTTGGCCTGCCACACTTTCTATTATGCTACTATGCATTTTCTATTGTGGAAAATGGGAGAGGGGATTATAGGAGTGAGATGCGATGTAGCCATAACAATATTCTTTCTAGAAAGCCAAGGTCATCCTTTGTCTTTGCACCTCTGCACCTGACCGGAACTGGATGGTGGAACTGCCAGCATAACAGTGGAAGATTGGACCCTGTGATGGACTTGTGGGTGTGGGGGCAAAATCTGAACTTTCAACTCGGTGGGGAAAACTGGGAAGCTTTCATATTCGGGTTTTCCCAGATGTGACAACATGGCTCTCTTAATAAATTGGAACTTTGAGCAATACTTTGCCTTGGAGTCTGATTTAGTTTGGATGCTATTTGGAACCCTGACAATATGGGAAGGAAAAAGAAAAAAAATGACTTTCTTTTAATTAAAGCACAGTTAAACACAAATATAATTACAATAATTCAACTTTTTTTACTTTACCAAACAAACGTTATCCATTTCTATAACAACAAACTAGTTTAACTAGCAAAAAACAAATTCAACATTTTTTTTTTTTCAGTCTTGAGTATAAAATCCAGAAGTGATTGCCAGTAAAAACAAAACTAGATACGTTCTTTCTCTAAGTAGAATGGTCAATTTTGCTATCTCTGCTACCTCCTTTGGCCACCTAATGAGGACTCACTGGAGAAGAGCCTAATGCTGGGAATGATTGAGGGCAAAAGAAGAACGGGACGGCAGAGAATAAGGTGACTGGATGGAGTCACCGAAGCAGTAGGTGGGAGCTTAAATGAACCCCAGAGGATGGTAGAGGACAGGAAGACCTGGAGGAACATTGTCCATGGGGTTGTTGATGGGTCGGACATGACTTTGCAATTAACAACAACAAGCTACCTCCTTCACTTTTTAATCCATTCTTCTATTGTGGGTCTGAGCTGGCATTTCTAAGTGAGGATTGAAATTTTGATGCAAGCTTCTCTCCTTTTCTTAAGACACTGTAACTCATGCCCAGACCATTCAGAATCTCATCATCTGCACAATAGTTACAAAGTTATCACAAATTAAGAAAGAATCCTTCTTCATTTGCTTGTCAAGTCTTTCAAGTTTATGGAATTGCTATTATTTTGCCCTCACTTCAGTTTAAAAAAGAGGTGATACAGCTGTTAACTTGTTTTCTTTTTTCCTCACCTCTCTTCAACAAAGCAGCCAACTGGGATTTATTATTTGTATATGGGGATGTCACCATTAGGCAGGAGACTACAGTGTCGATGGTAGGTTAATGGTTGCCAAAGAGTGAAAGTCACATTAGTTTGTGCTCACACATTAACTGTGGTGCGCTAGGCAAACTAGTTTCACTCCAGAAAGGAAGATGAACCACATTGTGCAATATCAACCAGGACTTTCTCTCATCATCAACATCACCTCACAGTTGGGTGTTGCATCCAGGTAGGTCCATCACTGGCAGGGGTCCAACCACCTGCATGAAAAACCATCATGTTTCCCACCAAAGTGGTACCTATTTTTCTACCCTCATGTAGGATGCTTTCGAACTGCTAGGCTGGACAAAAACTGTGGCAAGTGATGGGAATACACTCTACCATGTAGTGCTAGGACTCAAACCATCAGAGCAAAAGACTATCCTCAGTGTCTTTAAGCCTCATGCGATGCACTGGAAGGATTAGCACTTAGCACCCATCATATGCAAACCAAGTCATCTCCTTTCAGCTCCTTGGAGAAAGTTTTAGATTGTTTTACCACAAAGTGTCTGATGATAATACTTATAGAATGGGGCTATCCACATTTGATGCACTCGGCACCAAATAATATGGCATGATTGCAATTCTCAAGAATAAACAAAGCTATGACAAATGCTACATTTGCTTTAATTGCCTTTAAATTCCATTTTTCTGGCTGGACGTTACAGTGAACTGTGAACCCATTCAATGAATACAAGAAGAATCCGCATTTTCATGGAAGAGAAAAAACTGAAGTAGAAGGTAGATGAGAAGGGAAGCTTTCAGCCAGAAAAAGCTGACTCAGAACAGTAAAAAAAAATCTATGCAATTTTGCTGTTGTAAAGAAGCTAACTTTTTCTTGCTCAACAAAAAGTCTCATGCTGATTTATAAAGAAACAACAGGAGCTGGCTATGGAATGAAAGTTGGCGATGAATATGGAAGGCTGCTGTATAATTTTGCACAGAAGGGTGCTGTTTTTATATAATGCTGAAATTCACTTCAACTTTAAATTCATGGAAGCCTAGCCAGAAATTATTACCTCTTTTCTCACAATTGCTGATTTCTCCTTTTTCTACAACATGAATGCCTGGGCATTTCCATATAGCCAATGGCTGCACCTCACAAACCTACATGTTGTTATCCTTGCAACACACAGTTTCCATCCATGCCTCAGTATACCAAAGAAGCAATTGTTCAAAATCCAGAGTGTGTTTTTATATGGAGAGCAGGTATGCAATCATGTAATTTTAGACTTGGAGATACGTCAAAAACTGTCTAGTCAACCCTCTGCACTAGGCAGGAGAATCAATTAAGCCATCGATGAGACATGTCTATCTAGCCTCTTCTTAAAACCTCCAAAGATGAGGAACCCACAATCTTCAGTGACAGACTGTTATAGAGATCTTATAACAAGAAAGTTTACCTTAATAAAATCTAGGTGGCAGCAACTTATCCCCATTATTCCTGGTCCTTGTTTCTATGTTATTGGTTAGTTTCAAAGTCATGTCTGACCCATCAACGACCCCATGGACAGTGTTCTTCCAGATCTTACTGTCCTCTACCATCCTCTGCAGTCCATTTAAGCTCATGTCAACTGCTTTGGTGACTCCATCCAGTCACCTTATTCTCTGTCGTCCCCTTCTTCTTTGCCCTCAATCTTCTCCCGCATTAGGGTCTTCTCCAGTGAGTCCTCCTTCTCATTAGGTGGCCAAAGTATTTGAGTTCATCTTCAGGATCTGGTCTTCTAAGAGCAGTCAGGGTTGATCACCTCTCGGACTGGACCGGTTTTGATCGCCTTTGCAGTCCAAGAGAATTTCAGGAGTCTTCTCCAGCACCATAGTTCAAAGGCCTCAATCTTTGGCACTCAGCCTTTCTTATGGTTCAACTTTTCACAGCCATACATTGTCACTGGGAAACCATAGCCTTGACTATAACTACTTTTGTTGGCAGGGTGATGTCTCTGCTTTTAAGTATGCTCTCTAGATTTGCCATATCCATTTCCTCCCCAGGAGCAAGTGCCTTTTAATTTCTTGGCTGCAGTACCAATCCTGCTGCTAAAGAAAATAAGTGGATATAGTTGTTTAAATATCCCTGTGGCACATGTGCCCCCGGGAATAATATAGATCTTGCAATGATCTTGGAGCCAGGAACATAAAATCTGGTACTACCTCCATTCCCCACCCTCCCAATCTATTTGCCAGGAATTGAAAGGGCTGGATGTCATGATCTTAGTTTCTTAATGTTGAGTTCCAAGCCAACTTTTGCACTCTCCTCCTTCAACCACATCAAGAGGCTCTTCAGTTCCTCTCCATTTCTGCCATTAGAGTGGTATCATCTGCATATTTGAGGCTCGTTCATATTTCTCTCGGCAATCTTAATTCCAACTTTGATTCATCTAGCCCTGCTTCTTCTCATGATGTGCTCTGCATATAAGTTAATAGGCAGGGCAACCGGATATAGCCTTGCTGGACTCCTTTCCCAATTTTAAACCAATACGTGTTTCCATTCCAGTTCTCACTGTTGCTTCTTGACCCACATGTTTCTATAGCAATGAAAAATAATTGCACATCATTAATGAGTCTCTTATGCATCGTTGCTATCATGTTTCCTCTCAGTCTTCTTTTCCCCAGACCGAACATTTCAATTTCCATTCTATTTTAATAGCATGTACCTTAAACCCCTTTTATCATCTGAACCCTCTATAACATGCAAGATCCTTTCGGCAATGTGGTGGGACAAAGTACACCAGCTGTCCTCTCAACAGGACTGATTAGAGTAAGTGTTGACATTCTGTTTGAGAAGCACAGTGAAGTGGTGACTAGGTGTTAGGGCACCTTGACTTCAACTAGAGGAGAGAAAGAGCTGCCTAATTTTAAAAAGCCAGAGAAGTAGTCACAAAGCAATGTGGCTTTTAAATTTTTTGTTTTGTTTTTAGTGGGAGTGGGAAGAACCAAGAACTGTTCTGGCAACTGTTTTTATTTTATTAAAGTTTTTAAAGGTTTTACAAATATTTACCTCCCCTCTTCCTTCTTTCAGTATTGTGCCACCAACAGTCTTGCTGCCATTGTTAGGTTCAGAATCAAATTAGTCTCTTTATCCATACAATCAGTAATTATGCCTAACAAGAATAACTGAGGGGTAAACTTTATCCTCTTTTTAAAGATATTTTGCATAATCCACCCTATTTTTATCCAAAATGCTTTGACCTTTTTACAAGTCCACCATGTGTGATCATACGTAGCGTCAGCACAATCACATCTCCAGCATTTAGGTTGTAGGTTCCGATACATACAAGCCAATTTTTTGGGATCTAAATGCCATCTATAAAAAATCTTGTAGAAATTCTCCCTCAGATTTTGTGCTTGCGTAAATTTACATTTCTTATTTTACATATCGTTTCCCATGTATCCAGCATTATTGGTTCTTCAAAATTTTGTGCCCACTTTATCATACAGTCTTTAACTAATTCTGTTTCAGAATCTATTTCTATCAATATATTATATAACCTTTTTATGTGCATTTGACTTTGATCCCTAATTTGTTTTACTAGATTATCCTCATTTTGTGTAATACCAATTTTCTGGTCTTTTTTCCATCTGGCCTGTAACTGTCCATACTGAAACCATGTTTATTAGCAGATGTTAATTAGCTTCATTCTGGAGTAGCTACTAAAACCTGGTAATGTCATGGGGACCCAGTGGCACAATGCTGGTTCCAGAGCAGTACAAACACTGCAGATATTTTCCTAAATAAATAACTTTCAGTGAAAATCTGGAACTACTACTCAATTTCTTATGCTAAAAGCTTATGTAGTCCAGTGGTTCTCAACCTTGCCAATGCCGTGACCCTTTAATACAGTTCTTCATGTTGTGGTGATCCCCAACCATAAAATTGGTGTCTTGGTTCCTAAGACCATTGAATATATTTGTTTTCTTACGGTCTTAGGTGACCCCTGTGAAAGGATCATTCGACCCCCAAAGGGGTCCCAACCCACAGGTGAGAACCACTGCACTAGTCTTACCCCTCAAGCAATAAAATATTGTAATATAATTAGTAATAGGGCAGCCAATGGTTGACCCTCGATTAGTTTCAATTTGCCTAAAAGATGGCAGCAGATGATAGTTTCATTATAATTGCTTAATTAACTCCCTTGTACTCTCCTTTACCACATCCCAAAACTTCAACTAGGTAATATGGAACAAACTTCCTTCACCTATCTTTTTGTGTGTTCTAGATACATACAGTATGCATATTTGAAAAGCTAGAAGAAAATTTTAAATGCTGCCTCCTGGAAAGTATTGATATGAGTGTGAACAGTTTTCAAAGTTAGGGTTATTTTTAACTTTCAGGAAGTTTTTTCCTTTCTTCCTTCTGTCGCATTTTGGAGCACATCTAAGATTAGTTCAATAGAAGAGAATTTATGTAAGATGTCAGATATGTAAGAATATAGGTCAGATAGTTAAGATCAATTTACGTGGTTGCCTTTGTTTTTGCTTAAAAAGTTAACAATCCATTTAGAAGTGGTTTTTGGAGTGTTCTTACTAAATAGAATGAAAAATTAGTCAGCTACAAAGAATAAAGACCAGATCAATAAAAAGTCATGCTATTAAAACATTCTAAATAAGTTCACAATCATAAAACAAAACAAAATAAAAATCCACAAGAAAACTTTTCTTAAAAAGAAATAGGAAGGGCTACTTAGCTTCTAAACAGCTGAATAAGAACTATGTGTTCAAAAATTTTCTATACAGTTTTTCTCAAAAGCAATATTGAGGTGAATTTGGAAGGAAAATCTCTGGGGAACTTTGAGAGAAATTAAAAGAACATAGCAATATTCCTTGAAGTAAAAGTTGAAATTTCCCTTGAGTCAAGCTTAATTTTTGATGACTTCATAGATATGACAATATTGTTTTCTGGGCAACAATATAGAAGTGATTTGCTGTTATCCTTTCCTGCATTTTTTTATTTTCCCAGTTAAACCTACCACCTGAGGTTTTATGGTCTCCTGTAGAAGTAAAATCAGTTTTTCAAGACCAGCCAAAGTTTCTAGATCCTGTTGCTTCCTGTGTGGCTAATCCAGAATGCAAGTTATTACCCAGAATGTCTGTTAATGTATAAGCAGATATAATATAGATACATATAATAGTATAGAGGTGGTTTGCCACTGCATTCTTCCCAGACTAATCTATTGGATGTTTTGATAGTTCCCTATCCAAGTATAACCAGTTCTAAGCCATGAGTATCAAAAAAGGACACCTTTAGATAATTTTAATAGCTCTGTGCACATCTAATGACTGTGTTTGGATGGCAATTCCACTAATTTTGTTATAATGGGTCACACACTCCCTTTCTGAAAATCTTGGTGCTTAATTAAGGTTTACAAGTTTAAAGCTTTTCAGCAAGGCAGGTTTTTTTTAAAAGAGAGAGACAAAAATGGTAGACAACATCTCCATTCTTATCCCCCTATCAGTTTGGCTTAGATGCTCTAACATTTTTGAAGAAAATGAAATGTTACTACATATTTGTAGTAAAGGACTATAAAATGCAAGATAACTTTATTTAGATTGATAATAATAGAATAGAATGGAATGGAATGGAATAGAATAGAATAGAATAGAATAGAATAGAATAGAATAGAATAGAATAGAATAGAATAGAATAGAATAGAATTCTTTATTGGCCAAGTGTGGTTGGACACACAAGGGATTTGTCTTTGGTGCATATGCTCTCACTGTACATAAAGAAAATAAAATACATTCATAAAGAAAAAGAAGATACAACAATGATAGTCATAGGTTACTAATAAGCAATCAACTTATACTAGGGAACAAATAAAGCAATAGAAATTGAAAAGATACAAGCAACATGGTTATAGTCATAAGTGGGAAGAGATAGGTACTAGGAAGGAAGAGAATAATAGTAATACAGTCTTAGTAAATAATTTGACAGTGTTGTGGGAATTAGTTGTAAGCAGAGTGATGGCATTCGGGGGGGGAAAAACTGTCCTTGTGACTATTTGTTCTGGTGTGCAGTGCCCTATAGCATTGTTTAGAGTTGAAACAATTTATGTCCAGGATGTGAGGGTCTGTAGATATTTTCCCAGCCCTCTTTTTGACTCATGTGGTATACAAGTCCTTAATGGAGGGCAGGCTGGTAGCAACATAAGAACATCTCCAATCAATGTCTATGGAGATTCTCAGTCATCCATGTCATGGTTGTCCCAAAGGTGCTTTTTCAAGAGGCAACTAGAGATTCTGGTTTTTCTTTGCAGCTGTTTCACTTCTCATCCAAGAAGTTTTTTCAGTTCTTGGATGAGAAGCAAAACATTTTCAAAGGAAAAAAACTCAGAAAATCCAGTTGCCCTCTTGAAAAAGCAGCACCTTTGGGAGAGATCCAAATCAAGGTTTAAGGGGAAAAAAAGTTTCATTTTCATCTGCAGCAGAAAACCAAGACAGTAAAGCATTATTCCTCCACCCAACTTACTATCAGTCTCCTTTTATGCTGGTGAAGGTGGCAGTATCTTGAACTCAAGGGAGGGATCAATGTGTGCGAGTTGTTATTTCAAGTAGATCCATGTTATGATAAAAAATTCCTCCTGCTCCATTTTGGATTGCTGAATGGAGTGCAACATGGATTGCACATCACCGTGCTCTAAATGATGTAACTATGTGTAACTATGCAATTTGTAGGATAATTACAGTCTCAAGGCACAGGTTTCAAGCATAGTTGTTTTAACAGAGGCCAGGAAAAATAAAGTTAAATATAGCTCCGTGTGCTTCCTTAAGAATAAAGATGAATCTGTCACCCTTTTATAAGTCAAAGCATAGATTCAGGAAGTATAGCCTTCAAGGATAATTGATTTGATTCCAAGAATAGATTTTTATTACACAGTATAAATATAAATTGGGAACTTCCCTTGGCACATTCTTTCAAAACAGAAAAGCCAAGACAGTCTTAGGCTGCATTAACAGAGGGATAAAATCAAGATCGTGTGAATTATTAGTACCACTTTATATTGCCTTAGTTGGACCACACTTGGAATATTGCATTTAGTTTTAGCCAACATGATATGAAAAAGATGCAGAGACTCTAGAAAGAGTGCAGAGAAGAGCAACAAAGATGAATAGGGGACTGGAGGCTAAAATACATGAAGAATGGTTGCAGGAACTTAATATGTCTAGTTTAATGAAAAGACAGACTATGGGTGACATGATAGCAGTGTTCCAATATCTCAGGGGCTGCCACAAAGAACAGTAGGACAAGAAGCAATGGATGGAAATTAATCAAGGAGAGAAACAACCTAGAACCAAGGAGAAGTTTCCTACCAGTTAGACAATTAATCAGTGGAATGACTTGCCTCCAGAAGTTGTGGGTGCTTCATCACTGGAGGTTTTTAAAAGAGATTGGACAACCATTTGCCTGAAATTGTATAGCAGGGGTATCAAACTGCCAGCTCATGAGCAGTAGCACAGCTTTTTGCAGTTTCTGCTGATGTTATTGCAGGAAGCTGCAATTTGTTGATGTATCTTGTAAAATTCTTGGACATGGTGCCAAGTGCCCCGATGACAATGGGTGTCACTGTTACATGCTTCATCCATAGCCGTTTCGTTTCGATGGCCAGGTCACAATATTTTATTATTTTTCTAGTTCTTTTTCTTTGACTCTGGCATCTCCAGGAACAGCGATATCAATAAACTGTACACTTCAGCCCTCTACAACTGTGATATCTGGCATGTTGTGCTCCAACTGACGATCCGTTTGTATTCAAAGTCCCACAAGATCTTCACCTTCTCATTTTCGATAACTTTTTCCACTTTATGTTCCCATGACTTTCTGGATACAGGTAAATCATATATTTTACATAATGACCAATGGATTAATTTAGCAACTCGGTCATGTCTACCTTTGTAATCAGTTTGTGCAATTTTGCTGCATTCACATATTAAATGTGAAACAGTTTCAACTTCGTTATTGCAAAGTCGGCAGTTTGGGTTGTAATTGGATTTTTGTATCTTTGCTTTCAGCAGTTCAGCAGTTCAAATTCCTAGCACACAAAACAGAGTGAGCTCCATTATTTGTCCCAGCTTCTGCCAACCTAGCAGTTCAAAAGCACGTAAACATGCAAGTAGAAAAATAGGAACCCTTTGGTGGGAAGCAGTGGGTGGGTTTATACCACGCGCGCATGTGCACCGCTTCTACACATGTGCAGAAGCATCCGGGCAGGTGAGTGCTGCCACTACTGGTTCAGCTGGGAGCAACTCACCTCTGGTGGGAAGGTAACAGCATTCCGTGTGCCTTCAGCATTTAGTCATGCCAGCCACATGACTGCGGAGACATCTTTGGACAAATCTATATCTTTGACTTTGAAATGGAAATTAGCACTGCCTCCCTAGAGTCAGGAACGACTAGCACATATGTGTGAGGGGAACCTTACCTTTACCTATTATAATTATTATTCCCAGGAAAAGTGATGGAAAATTCAAACTTTTTTTTTAATTTTTAAAGAACATGCATTCCGTTTTGTTCCATTTCAGCCTCTCCCTCCTTTTTATTTGCCTTCCATCTGTATTAATATTTGTAAGCAGCTCCAAGCCTGATTTTGTTGTTGTTGTTGTTGTAAAATAATATTTTGAATTCACTTTTCCTAATGTCAAGCTTTCGGAAAGCCATTTTTCAATATTATAACCTAGTCTCGATCATCCATTTCTACAGTGTACATATTTTGTATGGATTTCTTGAGGCAAAATACTGAAATGCATCTTCTCTTGTTTTCCTCTGCATTCCTTGTTCCTTAATACACAAATGAGGTCTGAAGCCGGGGTACTCAAATAGAAATTCTGATGTAGCTAATTTCTCATCTGTGACTGCAGTAAAAAGTAAATAAATAAATAAAACTGGCTACAATGTTACTGTATTCTGTTCTGTTTTATTTTGCATAAATCCATACAGATTTTCCTTGAGTGCACATATTATAAAAGAATGTAATAAATCCCCAATTCTCTTTCTTGCTGTCTTTTAATAAATTTTAGTAAACAGTAGCAAATCAGACATTTGTATTCCAGAGGAGAAAAACCCTAATTTTGAAGTGACGGAGAAAGGAAATATGCTGATTTGACGTCCTTTTCACATAAAAACACAATGGACAATGCAAGCCAGTATGTCCTAATGTAATATTATTTTAATTAATCTTTATTTTATATTATTCTGCAAATATGATGTACCCTTTGAGGAATGGGATTTCTGAGTTCTTTTGTGCCACTCAAACAATTGCAAGTTATTGTTATTTTAAAAAACCACTTGAGAAGGAAAGGAGGGAGGGAGGAAGAAAGGGAGGGAGGGTAGAAAGTTAGCACCCACCCCTCTCCTAGAAAAATGAAATATTCTGGGAAATATTAAAGAAGCAGAATATTATATTTTCCCTAAAGAGAAACATGTGTCTAAAGACATACATTCAGAGCCTGAGCCCACTCTCCCAAGCAGATATTTTGGTGCTAATCTATCTACAAGACAAAGGCTGGGCCATCTTATCTACAAAACAAAAGACATGGCCCTCAGGTCATGATAGGATTAGCCTTCACTCAAGATCCAAAACAGGACAAAGTCATTAAGCCATAATAGGAATTGCCCAAAGTCCCTGCATTACATCATTACCCAGAAGATTCAACCAGGTGTGGGACTCAAGACAACCTACAAAGTTACCTCTACATGACCCTGTGGGAGTCTGACAACCAATCAGAGTACATTTCTTACACAGGAACATGAAGATCCAAGGTGGGGCCCAAGAGAGCGTATAAATCTCTCTCCTTCTCTCATCCATGTGCTCATTTTGCCCAGGACCCAAAAAGCCCATGTTGTCCTCTCCCCCATTAAAGCCATCCTTCCAAGCAGTCTACATGTTTCCAGGGTCTTTCTCCCCAATTAGAACTGAGCCCACATGGACATTTCTTCCAACACAAAGAAGAAAGGAAGGAAGTACCAATACATTGCCTGAAAGCCTATTTTCAATAGGTAAAACTGTGGGATCAATGCAGTGGTGGATTCTGGATCCCGTGCAACTGGGCCGGCATCCACCACATGAATGTGTGCAGCATGTGCATGCATCCTTACTTCTTGCAACACCTCTGCGAGCCTCCGCGAGCCTCCAGTTGCTTGGTGGAGCATCACACTGGTGCTGTGCGCTACATGCGGTGTGCGGAAACGCCAAAGATCTCAAATATAGGTAAGGAGCTTGGGTGGGCAGGTGGGTTCTCTGGAGCACTGTACATGGTACCCAGTGCTTCGGGCAGGCACCGGTACATCCGAACCAGGGCGTACCACCTGCAACCCACCACTGGATCAATGACAATCTTCATCCAATAATATTTCCTCCCACAAAGTCTGCAGGTGAAGTGAAAACGTGTAATTTTCTTCTTCCACCCCCACCCCCATGGCTTATTAGGTGCATTCTTGCAAAACATTGCAAAGCATTGCAAAACATCTTTATGTGGAAGCTTTTAATTCTGAATGGCACTTTTAATCTATTCTCTTTCACTTGCAATCAGCTGAGCGATTCAAAGAACCTCAAGTTGGAAGTCAAATCCCCAGACTTTCAGCATAGCAAACAAAACAAACCAGAATTCATCAGCATATGAAGGAACAAAATCACATTTGGTTTGCCTGAATGACAATGCAGTAAGACCACACCCAGAACACCCATCCAGTTTTGATCATCACATTATGAAAAAGATGTTGAGACTAAACAAAGAGGTTTAGGGACCTGGAGATGAAAACATATGATGAACCGTTGCAGGAACTGGGTACGGCTAGTCTAGTGAAAAGAAGGACCAAGGAAGACATAGCATATCCCAATATTTGAACACAAAGAAGGGGGGTCAATTTATTTTCCAAAGCACCTGAAGGCAAGACAAGAAATGAGAGATGGAAACTAATCAAAGGGAGATCCAACAAATTTCCTGACAGTGAGAACAATGAACCAGTGGAAAAGCTTGCTGGGTGGAGTGGCTTGCTGGCCATGTGACCGGGTGGAGTGGTTTGCCATCCATGTGACTGTGTGGGTGTGGCCAACTTTTAAAATGTGGTGAAATTCACTTAACAATGCTCTTGCTTAGCAACCAAAATGTTGGCTTAGAAAGTCTGGCATTTGAAGCATGCAAGTCTTAAAGCTGTCAAGTTACAAGATCCGTGCACCCCTAAACCTTTAGAAAAAAAACCCAGGGGTGTTCAATCTTGACAGCTTTAAGACTTGTGAACTTCAACTCCCAGAATTCCTCCTCTAGCTCTTCATCTTGATGATGTGCGGATGGGCGGGGGGAGGGAGCTGGAATTGGTTCTAAACGGCACTGTAGATTTGTGGAACCTCTTCTATAGAAGGGGTTAGAACTGGCAGGAACCCACCCCTGGATCTGACCCACAGGGCCACCCTGGAAACACCCCACTTTTGCTGGCAGAGCTCTAGGGCCACCACAGGGACCTCTGACATGAGTGACGTATAGCTGGTCACCCCACTTTGGCTCCTGAGGTCAAACACAACACTGATGTGGCCCTCAATGAAATCGAGTTTGACACCCCTGATATAGGGTGTCCTTCTGAGCACAGGTTCAGACAAGAAGACCATTCAAGTGCCCCCCCGACTCTGATATCCTATATGCTATGTCATAACTTCTTTAGAATTTTCATAAAAAATAATGTTTGTGATAAATATTAATTGATTGTTAGAAATGGAGTTAGGAAGGAAGGAAGGATTGCTTCTGCAACAAACCATGGAAGACAAAATTGGATAAGAGAGGGGGGGAGGGGGAGAGAGAGAAAAAAACCTGGCCTTCAAATAAATGAATCTCCTTTTTTGGGAAGTTTTTTATTTTTCCCTTTCAAATTTACATAAATATACATTCTTATAATTGCTATTTAACCTTTGTCTATCATCATTAATCTCTATAATTATTTTTACAAATATATATATAATACATTTTGGGGCACTTTCTTCCCATTTCATGTTTCCATCTTATTTTGCAACAGCCTTGCTCCTTCTATCTTCTCAACTCCCTTATCTGCCTTCTTCTTTCCTCTCCTTCCTCCTTTTCTTCCCACTCTTTCCTCCACTCCTCCCTTCTCTCTTCTTACCCTGTCTCCTACTCTTAATTCCCCACCTTACTTCTTTTGCTTTACACTTTCCCTCCTCATCCCCCGTCCTACATCCATGATGGCAAACCTATGACATGTGTGCCCAAAGTGGTACACAGAGCCATGTTGCCTGCCGCATGTGGCCTCACCCATTGGGTGCATGCATGCATGACAATCAGCTGGCCTTTGTGGGTGGGGCAGTGCCGGAAAATGAAAGAGCTGGCCTTCCAGTGTCTGTGTCTGCATGCACACCAGCCAGCTGATTTCCGCATGTGCGTGCATGCCAGAAACTGGAAGAGGAGCTGCCTGGTGCACATGCACATGCCGACATGCACACTGGGGAGTTCCTCTTCTGGGTCGCATTTATGATGAGTTCACTCAGGGCCAAAAAGGTTTGCCATCACTGTCCTTACACCATTCCTGAGTAAATCCTCTTTCACAAATTAAATGAGAACAGTAGAAAAATGCAAGAGAAATATTTCTACAGTGTTAATCTTCTTTCCAGATTTCCCTACCCAAAACCACTCTTGAAGATTGACTAAATATTACATTACTTTAAAAAGCTTCCCCATTCAAGTATATACACCTGCCACATGCATCTGCTACTTAATTGATGGAAATTACATGGGAAAGTAAAAATTCCACTCCCCGAGTGAAATGTACTTTCCTCAAACTTTGACCCCAGACGTGCTTCTAAATGTTGTAATTTAATGAAAGTGTGAGAAGGGGGACATTATCAAATATAGGAGTTCTATTCGGTATGCGCTTACAGCTAAGGATCCAACAAGGCCTACTTGTAATCATTATCATATATTCTGCATTTATAGGTACACCAATCATGTTCTTTTCTTTCACGATAATCAGCATTTTGCAATGCATAGAAAACTGTTTGAAGTGAGAGGAAGTTTAACAGGAAGAAAAAAGAAATAAAACTAGCAAATTTAGTTTAAATCCATATATTTACTCAATTTCTATAGACCTTCATCACACATTCTTCATCCTGTCCCACTGAATGTTTGATGTCAACTGCATTAAATTAAATGCAGTCCTGTATGGAAATTTCCATGAAATTTCTAGCATGTAAACTAGAACTCCTCCCAGAAAAATGGGAAAAAACAATGAAGAAGCATTACTGTCAAAAACAAACGAACAATAAAGTCACCAGAAGTTGAATTCAACTCAAAGAGCACCTTACTTTTTTTAAAAAAAAATATATTTTACCATATTTTTCAGAGTATAAGAAGCTTCGAAGTATAAGACACACCTACCTTTTGGGGAGGAAAACAAGAAAAAAATCTGCCTCTGCCTCCCAGCAATTTACTTCCTTCCAGCAAACAGCCTGTTTCAGTTTTAGTTTAGCCTGATTACCACAAGGGAAAAAAATCTGCCTCCCAGCAGAAATCCCAGCTTCCTTGCAGAAGACAGCAAACAGCATGTTTCATTTCAATTTCAACATAGCCTGATTAGCACAAGCAGCTGATTGTCAGTTGGATCGTCCTCCCCATAATCAGCTGTTCAGGCTGCAGGTATTGTCATAGTCTATTGCCGCTCCGTGCGCCCCATTTTCTGTCCATTCCGGGTGGCAGGGATCAGAATGGGCAGAAAATGAGGTGCATGGAAGCCAAAAACAGGGTGCAGGAAGGTGGCTACAGCCAATGGCAATCCCTGTAGCCTGAAACAGCAGGTTGTTGGGAGGCCAATCCAACCAACAATCAGCTGCTTGTGCTAATTAAGCTGTGCTGAAGCTGAAGCCGAAACTGGAACAGGCTGTTTGCTGTTTGCTGCAAACAGGCAAATTGCTGGGAGGCAGAAGTGGGGCAGTGGGTGGGTGGGACAACATTCCGTGTTAAGACCCACCCAAATTTTCACCCTCTATTAAGGGGGGAAAGTGTGTCTTATACTCCAAAAAATACGGTATACATTTCTTGGTTCATAATGTAGTGTATATAGTCACCCTATGCACAAAATGGCCTTGAAAAAAAAGATATGAACTTCCATACACAATGATCCTAATAAAGAAAACAGTCTTTTATTCATTTTTTAAAATAGAACCCAAATATTTA
Source organism: Thamnophis elegans (assembly GCF_009769535.1). Taxonomy (NCBI): domain Eukaryota; kingdom Metazoa; phylum Chordata; class Lepidosauria; order Squamata; family Natricidae; genus Thamnophis; species Thamnophis elegans. Next base: position 60,119,246 of record NC_045548.1, on the reverse strand, counting down.
CCAGAGTCTTCTGTCCTGAGAGAAAGGCCAATACATGACAAGCTAGCATTTCAGAAAATCAGCATGGTATTTCTAGGTAAAAGCCCACCAGAGCATCAGAGGCCTATAGAATCCATCTTGTACAATTCACTTTCTTTTCCTCTGATACCAAAGCCAGAGATCAGAATTCATTGAACCAACCTGAAGAGCAAGGTCTGCTTATATTCCAAGAGAAGCAGTGAGCCTTAATAAAATTACTTCCTTTGTTGTGCTAAAAAGGTGATCCTGATAGGGGTAGCTGTGTTATTCTTGTTAACCATCCAGCATGATCCTTTTATGTCTTATCTGCCCAAAGCTAGTTTAGATTATTTCCCAGAAACTCCTTCTATCATTCATCAAGACACAGACTTTGGTTCTATTTAGGGTCACTTCACATTACACTGACTTCTCATCTTAAGGCCTAAAAATGAGGGGGGAAATATTGAAGTTCAAAAAAAAAAAACCCATAATCATTTGTTTCCTCTTACAGACCTGAATTTTCTTAACGCCTGAAGCATTCTGGGCTCACACAAAGTTAACTTCTAAATGAGAACTTCAGTTGATCTGCTCAATAAATTTCTGAAACTTCTCATTACTTACTCTGTACTTTGCTACTTTGTGGAGAGGTTTCATATTCCAAAGTCTCATTTTTCAATAAAAGAACATAATCATCATTGAGGAGTGGCGGCTCAGTGGATAAGATGCTGAACTTGTCGATCAGAAGGTCGGCAGTTTCATCGGTTTGAATCCCTAGCACCGTGTAATGGAGTGAGCTCCCGCTACTTGTCCCAGCTTCTGCCAACCTAGCAGTTCGAAAGCATGTAAAAAATGCAAATAGAAAAATAGGAACCACATTTGGTGGGAAGGTAACAGTGTTCCATGCACTTTTGACGTTTAGTCATGCTGGCCACATGATCAAAGACAGCTCTGGCTCTTCGGCTTTGAAAAAGAGTTGAGCACCACCCCCTCGAGTCAGGAACGACTAGCACATATATGTGAGGGGAACCTTTACCCTTTACCTTTAATCATCATAATGATTGGTGAAACTGTAAAGCGTTCTTAATATAGTAATTCCTAAAGTGGAGTAGTAAGACATCTATTAATTATCATCATTCTTTATAATTGTCTGTCTTCACCCCTTGCGGGGAACTGGGAGTATTTTGTAAATTTCAGTGTATTGTATGTCATCTTACATTAGATTTGGAAAGACAGAAATCATTACAAATGAATAGATAAAACATACTTGAAAATCCTGAAATACTTTTGCCGAAAGATGCTTCTGCCACTATCAAACACAATAGAATTTTACTGGAAATAAGATGAAAAGCAGTTAATAGCAGTGTGTATATGATAGACAGGAGCTTCTTTTGTTATGTTTTGGAATATGTATTTATTTACCAATTAGCACAATTGTTAAACAATAGTTCTTGATTAAAGTTGATCTCTTTTCTCTTAGCATTCTGAAATTATTTGCTTTAGTTTTATATAAACACTGGCCATTAGCAGGAAATCTCCATTCATTGGAATATCAAAGATATATATTGTTGATCTATAATCTACCAAGTATGAAAAAATAGATGCCACTTTTGACATATGTTACATTTGGCTGCTGCTGTTAAAGAATAGACATTGTATTCTGTCTCAGGTTCTCTGGATTAATCATTATTTTTGCCTTTTTGATCTACAGCCAGCAAACATCAGAACAATCTATATCTGGAATGCTCAGGAGGAAATTTGTAAGTTGTTCTGTAAAACAGACACACATTTTAAATTATAAGTATAATTAATATTTAAAAATGAGAGAAGTCTTCCCTTCTGTGACTCTACATATAGAGAAAGAGTGCACAATGTGTACACATGCAACTTCAGATATTAGATTGAGTTTTACACACACACACACACACACACACACGCTAAAGACACATACAAGAGAGAGGGGGAGAGGGAGAGGGGAGGGAGAGGGGGAGGGAGAGGGGGGGGGAGAGAGAAGCTGTTCTACTGAACTTAGAATTGATGGGCAGATCTTCTGGAAAATATCTTCTAAGCTAATTTGAGACCTGGCAATATGTCAATGTAAGTGATGAACAGACATATGGCAGAAAATAGAAATATGCAGCTTCTTTAATGAGTGTAAGATGATTTTCTAGCTCAATCTGCACCTTTTCCCGCTTAGATAATAGTTATCTATAAAAATGAAAAATAATACTGGGCTGATTTGTTCAAAACTGCTAATGTCAGAACAATCCTTTGGCCACTGTTCCAATATCTCCAGTATTCATGTGGGACACCAAGATTAAAATACAGTCTATTTGCCTGCAATTCAAACTTGTATGGGACAGATCAGAAAGCTCAGGTAACATTGCCCTAATGTTGTCCAGAAAAATCAATTTGTCCAAGGGTATCAGTATTCCAGATAGCCAAGTTCCAGTTTTGCTACTCTCTATGTAAAATAAACTGGCCTCAGTTGGGAACTGAATTTAATAAATGAACCAGCTGCTTCAAATACTCTGAATTGATGAATGCATACTTGATATCCAGGAATGGTTTCTTTGATATGTCTAATATGATAGAACATGTCAGAAGATTTATCTCAGTCTGGCCACTGTCTTCCATAGCAGGTGTCAGGCTTGGAGTCTATCCTTTTATAGGGCCTCAAGCCTGCCACATATTTTACTGTGGGAAATGAGAGGGGGATTGTATGGAGCACGGGAGATATGTAGCCAAACTAACATTCCTTCTCAGAAAGTTCAAGGTTGCCTTGTTCCCACACCTGGATGGATGTGGATGGGAGGAATCTTCCTTTATGGCAAAGACTGATTGTACCATGTGATGGACTTGTGGGTGTTGGGGCAGGGTCTTGAACTTTCAACTGAGTGGGGAAAACCTGGAAGTTTTCAGATTCAGGTTTTCCCAAATGTGCCAAATCACTCTTCTAAAAATTGGAACTTTGAGGAATTACTAGCCTCGGATTGTTATTTGTTTGAGGATACTAATTGGAACCTTGACATTATCCTGAATCTAACAATTCTATTGGCTCCCCTGAATTCTGGGGTGCTGTCTGGGGTGCTGAGTCCCCAGACGAACACAGGAAGAGGCCGGATGGAAGCTATGAGGAGGGAAAATGACAGCAGTCTATGATACCTGATAATGAGAAACAATATTTGGCATCCTTCAAAATTCCAGTGTTACATTATTCAGATCTCAAAGTTAGAAGAGGGCCTTGTAGTTGGTTGCTTAATGCTGATTTGCTTGACATTTTCAGCTGAGAATTCTCCAAGGGACTTATGTGTGAGAGAATGTGTGATTTTTTTTTCATGAGTCCCCCAAATGTTTTTGTTTTTCTCCACTTACCCATTCTTCTTCATTTGTAAAATCTCATGAAAGAAGTGAACCTGTGGTGGGTTTCAAATTTTTTTAGAACCTCTTCTGTAAGTGTGGCCTGCTTTGTGGGAGTGGCTTGCCGGCCATGTGACCGGGTGGGAGTGGTTTGCCAGCCATGTGACCGAGTAGGAGTGGCTTGCCACTCATGTGATTGGGGGTGTGTGACCAACTTGTAAAATGTGGTGAAACTCACTTAACAATTCTCTTGCTTAGCAACCAAAATGTTGGCTCAGAAACTCTGGCATTTGAAACACGCAAGTCTTAAAGCTGTCAAGTTACAAGATCCGTGCACCCCTAAACCTTTAGAAAAAAAAAAACCCAGGGGTGTCAAACCTGACAGCTTTAAGACTTGTGGACTTCAACTCCCAGAATTCCTCCTCTCGCTCTTCATCTTGATGATGTGCGGACGGGTGGGGGAGGGAGCTGGAACCAGTTCTAAATGGCACTGTAGATTTGTGGAACCTCTTCTATAGAAGAGGTTAGAATTGGCAGGAACTTACCCCTGAAGTGAACTCTAGATCTATCCTTTACTGGAAATATAGGAAACCTACCAAAGAGGAAATACATATTTACTGTCTGAACTGTCACCTGCTGCCTGTGCTCTGCAATCATTTTGGTATCAGTCTGCCATGAAACCTGTGGGAGGGGGAAGGGGGAAGGGGAGCACTTGGGGAAAGTGAAAGTTAAGAAATTCAAGATACCTGCCTGAGATGATTTTCAAGGTCGTTCCATGATGAGAAGAATGCAGTATGGCTATTTCTCAAACATCCCACAATCAGTATGGCTATTTCTCAAATATCTTCTTCAAAATTGATTGGACAATGGAGGACCACTTATGGGAAGTTCGTAAGAGGGGTAATGTTTTCACTTGGAATTTTGGCATGCAAATTTCAGGTCTGGCTTTGCTCTGTTGTATTTCCCTTGGCTTCTAGTAAACCATAGCTTTGTCAACCTGATAGTGATAAGGATCATTTTTATTTAAAACCTCAGTTGAGTAGGTCTGATATTCAAAATAGGGACATGCTACTCAATATGCATTTCACACAGTTAGAAAAATTGGGAGTCTCTCCATCAAATTATATGATTGAATAGAGTTTGAAACCAACCCTACTTATACTTTTATTCTTTATACTAACCATTATATCGTGCTGGCTGTTAACAACTGAAATATTCACTTTCATTGGATGAATCTTTTCTCTCACTTGTATCTTCCAATTAACTTACAATTCATGAATGTATTGTACCTTTTCTTTAGTGAACAATTTTTCTTTTGCTGAGGTATTATAAATGAATGCATTTTCTGCTTATACAGTAGCTCCCAGCATATTACAGGAATTGCTAGCTTACAAAGTAACCAGATTTGCTCTGCTTTTATTTTGCCCTAGTTAAGATTTCCTACCAAGAGAAATTGAGGCCTCGTGTGCTGACCTAATAAAATGATGGAGGAAGCTTGTTGTCTTCCGGGTACCAGAATTCAGGACATGATTGAGAATACAAAGTATTTACAAGGCTTGTTTCACTGTTAATATTGCTTTTTCCCATGTTCTTCAGTCATCATTTCTATCCTGTATGGTATCAGTAAATAGTAGCAAAGTGGAATACACTTCACAATGGTCTTACCCTCTGCTTTTTACTCTGGTCAGGATTTGCTTGCTCAGTTCTAACCCCAGTAGCTCTTTGATTCTAGAGATTTTAGAATATGAGAGTCTAGAAATATCATATTTCATCCACAGATCTTTCTTACAGGAGTATCACATGCTTGAATAATGCATGAAAGAAGCACTTCTGAGTGAGGCTGAATATCCAAATATGGAGGGATGGATGGATAAAAAGTTGGTAGATAGACAGACAGACAGACACAGACAGACAGGGATTGATGGAGGGAGGGAGGAATGGAGGGATATTGGGTTGGGATGCCATACAGTAAGCATATCTTAAGAATAGAATAGATAGAATAGAATAAGAAATATGAATAGAATAGAATAGAACTTTATTGGCCAAGTGTGATTGGACACACAAGGAATTTGTCTTTGGTGCATATGCTCTCAGTGTACAAAAAGGAAAGATACATTCATCATGAATCATAAGGTACAACACTTAATGATAGTCATAGGCAATAAGCAATCAAGTCATACTAGGAAACAATTAATATAAATCTTAAGGATACAAGCAACAAAGTATAGTTAGGAATATGAATATTTTTCACATTTAATGTAGAAAATATTCAATTTCTAATCGAGAATTCTACCCTTCTACCCATACTGTAATGAATATTTTGTTCAAAATAAAGATCCGTTGCATGAATAATCTGACAAAATTCCCATTCCCTGTTTTATAGCAGTCCGGTTTATAACAACAATTCATTTTGCAATTAAAACCCCAGGAGACATAAATGTCTGTATCCAGCAATAGATCTACTTTCTCATGAATAACGCAACTAAATTGAGGCTGACTAATATTAAGCGACTGTTCATTCTAATATGGTATACACTGGCTGAGAGACTCTTAAATAAATACTTAATTAGGATGGAAATCATAGTTCAAAATCTATTTATCAAGGCAATTCCTCCCCCCCCTCAGATTGAGTGGGGTGGGCATTTATAATTTATTCCTTCTTGTAAGGTTGTAAGGTTTCCCAGAATAGGAAGGATTTTAAAATTACAATATCATATTATGAAAAACATGGAACTGCATAAAATACATTCATATGGAACTCAGGAATCCAGTTTAGAACGTCCAAATAAAAAAGGAGTGCTATATTTTTTTTTCATTAATTTTCCCCACTTAACTACTTCTTTTCCTCTGTACAAATGTTAAGAAATGTTTCTCAAAAGATGCCAGGATTCATCCTTGTTCAATATTGATACGGTTATAGCCCACGAAATGCAGGGTCCATAAAAACAAATTGGTGAACAACGACAATCTGTAAATAAATTGATTCAATTTGCAAACAGGAGGACTAAGGATCCAATCTTCTGCACACTTAACTGGCAGCAAAGCCAGCTAGATGCTGTGGGATTTCTGCATGAATATGCATAGGATGGTGTGGAAGTTTGCAATACACATTTTTAAAAGATTGCTATCATAAACAGATGGGGAACTGCGTATGTTGCCACTTCTCTCATATAAATTCCTTGCTTATAGAAAAACTAGCATTTTTCAAGAGTGCCTATCTTAATATGGTTTTCTAATTTTCCCTCTAAAGAGACATTTATTGTAATGTGGAGAATGTCAAAACTTGTGATATGTCCAGATGCGAAATAATACAAAAATGCAGATGCCATAGAGTTTATTATTTAAAAATGTCAGTTGGTCCATATAGTTGGACAGAAGAAGTTAAAATGAACTCAAGACTCTAATACTTGAGTTTTATTTGCTTTAGAACTCTTAGTCAATGATGTAAAATCCAGCTCATTTAGACTGAGTTTCAAATAAATTAAAAAAAAATACAGAATACAGAATAACAGTGTTGGAAGGGACTTTGGAGGTCTTCTAGTTCAACTCCCTGCTCAGGCAGGAAACCCTATATCATTTCAGACAAATGGTGTCCAAACTCTTCTAAAAATTCCAGTGTTGGAGCATTCCCAACTTCTGGAGGCAAGTTGTTCCGCTGGTTGATTGTTCTCACTGTCATGAAATTTCTCCTTACTTCTAGGTTGCTTCTCTCTTTGATTAGTTTTCATCCATTGTCCTGCCTTCAGATGCTTTGGAGAATAGGTTGACTCCCTCTTCTTTGTGGAAACTCCTTGGGGGGGGAGGTATGTTATTCAAATTCAATTGATTCCTGAAACTTCAAATCCCACTGCACCTATTTGTCTCACCTCTTTGATGGTCTCTACATATTACAGGGGTTAAGTATTCTACATACATTCGAATTAATGTTCCCTCCACTTTGGGGTATAGACAAGACTACTACCATTGAATCTTAAAGCAGTATTGAAAGCATTGTTACTACCGGATTGGTATTTTTTAACTGAGCTAGAATTGATTTTCTTTTGACTGGTTTAACTGTATTCAAAGCACTCTTGAGAAATTTAAAAGAACGAAGGTAGGATCAGAGTTAGCTATGCTGAACCAAAGATGTGTTAGGGTTAGGGTTAGGGTTAGGGTTAGGGTTTCACAAGACATGATAGGAATGATAGCGTTCAGGTAAGACTGGTCCAGTGCCCGCAATAAGAAAACACTCTGCCTTTAATATCTTATTATTTGTCAGATTTCTTGGGGAATGAAGTATCACAACCAAAATGTTTCTAGGCCTGAGATTTCTGGGGAAGCACTGTAATTCTATATTGATTTTCTTCTTAACCCCGCCTATATTATTGATTTTTTTTTTTCTTTAACTAGGGTTTTCATGCCTCGAGCTTACCTTGCTAATTACTTCAAATACCCGAAACCAGCCCCACAAGTTGCTTTCATGCATTTCCATTTTAGCCACCTCACTTAAGATGGATCCTATTTTATTGACGTCCATGGAATAAGGCTGTGGAGTGCAAGGCTGCCTTACTAATTAGATTGGATATCGGATACTAATTATCTTCCCCTTGTTTCAGGGCATTTCATTTAAGCCAGATTACAATTTAGAAGCACATCCCGCTGTGCCTGAAATAATCAAGCTTGTAAATCTTGTAAGTGAAAGCATCTCTCACGGTTGGTACTATTTCACCCGTCATGTCAAAACTGGAGGAGATTCAGAAGTGATTTGTGAATGGCAGAAGGAATGAATGGGTTATTAGGACAATAAAGGAGATTAATAATCCCCCTGCCTCGGTTAACTGTTTTTATATGGCTGGAACTGTTCAGGATGCTAAACCATGGTTGGTTTAATTGTGGTTTGTTGAATAACCCATAGTGGCCTGGTTCATATGTAACATGAAATTATCAATCAGTGTTCCATAATCATACTGGTTAGGTTAACAGCCTAAGCCAACACGGACTGTGACACATTAGTGGGAACATTCAGAATCGGTTTAATGTCAGGGTTCCAAGTAATATACCCGTAGCAAATGTAACTCCAAGGCAGGTAGATTCTTCAAAGAATAGTTTTATTTGGATATATCATATTGGCATGGGCTGGTAAAAACCACCTCTGAATGTTCTCACAGTTTTCACCTAATTAAAAGTAAAAGTTTTCCCCCAAACAATCCTCACATCAGGGGTGGGTTTCTCACCCCGTTCCAAACGGTTCGGTTGGAACGGGCCGGCTGCGTCCTCATGCACGCACGCGGTGCACGCATGTGTACTAGCATCTGCGCGATGCTCCAGCTGCTCCTGGACGATCGCGCAGAGCGCTGTATGCGTCCTCGCATGCTTGGAAGCGCAGAACTCGTCAAAACCGGGTAAGGACCGCGGGCGGGCAGGCGCGCCCTTCGCCGTTCCCGGAAGTTACTTACTTCCAGGTCCAGCGACCAACCGGTTCGCAGGGACCACCGTGAACCGTTTGAACCCACCCCTGACTCACATGGTCCAATCAAGGTGTTGTCTGGTTGCCTGGAAACTTCACTCCTCTCTCCGCCACCTGTAGGAATGTACTTGGTTCCTATTTTCCTCTCCCCATCGCCCAGCTCCAGTGTGGCCATCAAAATGACCTCAGTCGGGTCAGCTTCAGAGTTGACAAAAGTTTTATATGTAGGTAGTCCTCAATGCTATGCACTCCTGTGATTATTTATGTTCACTTCATCAGAAATAGAGATAAACATGCAGTTCACAACAAACCTTCTCATTAATCAGAAGAAAGATCACAGTCCAAACATCCCTTAGAAATTCCTCCTCCTTTTGTAATACTATACATGGTCCTCAGACCAACTGTGACAGGACTGCTTTATTGCAACTGCTATAAGTAACTACTCAGTGGGACATCCTCTCCTGGAAAATTAAATTGCCCCAACCCTGTTGGCTTTCTGGGAAGCTCTACAAACACTGGGTGTGTGCACCCAAGCCTGTGATGCTACATACACCAAGGGCTATATTGTTAGCAGGCCAGATACCTTGCTTTGTATGTACTTTGAATTAGACATTTTCAAGGTTCTTTTTTACTGTTTCATTGTTTAAAAATGTTTTTACAATTTTAATTGTAATCTATGTTTGAACTGAGAGTCATTTTTGCTGGGATAGTTGGCTATACAAAGGAAGAAAGAAAGAAAGAAAGAAAGACAGAAAGAAAGAAGAAAGAAAGAAAGAAAAAGAAAGAAAGAAGAAAGAAGAATATAGTAGCAACATCTTGCAAGACTGAATATGCTTCCCACTGTCTCTCTCTTTATTGTCATGTGAACCTATATGAGATGTTTCCTCAAATTAGTTTCCTTATCAAGGGCCAAGTCCTCACTTATTTAACCATTCCCTTGGGAAAGGCTCTTCCTCCTATCCTTCAAAATCATTCCCTATACCTCTACAGACATGCATCCAAACAATGGATGGAAAGTAACGGATGGAACGATGGATGGAAACTAGCCAAAGAGAGAACAAGCTAGAACTAAGGAGAAAATTCCTAATAGTGAGAGAAATTAACCAGTGGAATGTCTTGCCTTCAGAAGTTGTGGGTGCTCCATCAATGGAAGCTTTTGAGAAGAGACTGGACAGCCTCTTTTCTGGAATGTTACAGGGTCTCCTGTTACAGTGGGGCTTTGACTAGAAAACCTCCAAGGTACTTCCAACTCTGTTCTGTTATTTAAATTTTGCTTCAAGTAGTGGTACAGTTTTGTGGATAATATTGTGAATTTATATTCTCCTGAAATAGCAATGCACAGCAACACCATATAGCAGGGGTGTTAAAACTCAATGTCAGGCCTGCAGTTATATTTCTTTAAGATCTTTGGCCTGCCACACATTCTCTCTCTTTCTTTACTATGCTGTTCATTAGTGGGGAATTGGGAGGGGGAATAGTAAGGAGTAGAATGTGTTTGTTTTCAAAATAAAAAATTCCTTTCTAGAAATCAAGGTCATTCTTTGTCTCTGCACCTCTGCATCTGACCAGAACTACATGGGTGGAAATGCCAGCATGGCAGAGGAAGATTGGACCATGTGATCAACTTGTGGGTGTGGGGACAAGATCATGAACTTTCAACTGGGTGGACACCTAGGAAGCTTTCAGATTTGGGTTTCCACAGATGTACCAATGTGGATGATTATTTGGAACACTGACACTCAATTTAATTGAGGAACACATCAGGGTTGTGCTTGACCTTGGGGGGGGGGGTATGTGTGGGCATGGGCATGAACAACTTGACGTCATTCATGTCAGGAATGCCTGTGGTGGCCTGAGAGCTCTTTTGTCGAAAATGGGCTCCCGAGCTCCATTTTCGGCTGTGATGGCCTCTTGCAACCCTCTGCCATTGTAAATGGAGCTTGGGAGGGCCACATGCTGCTCTCCAGAGCTCTGTTTTTGCTGGCAGAGGCACTACAGGCCAGGTCCTTCACTGTTTCCAGGGCAGCCCCATGGGCCAAAACTAAGCATTCTGCAGGCTGGATCCAGCCCCCCGGCCTTGGGTTTGACACCCCTGCCATATAGCATTAGAACATTTTGGCACGATAATTTGGAGGAAAAGAATTCTACCCTAAACGAGAAAAGAATCCTCACCCAACTTTCCAGAAAGGTATATCACCAAGGTGTGTCCCTATCCCTCCAGGTGTGGATAGTCCCCAGTTTATTTAGTGACCATTTGAAGTTACAGGGGCATTGAAAAAAGTGACTTATGACCATTTTTCATACTTACACTCATTGCCGCATCCTTGATCACAAAGTCATGTGATCAAAATTAGATGCTTTGCAACTCACTCATATGTTTGACAGCTGCAGTACTCTGGGGGTACGTATGATCCCCTTTTCATCCTTCTGACAATTAATGTCAATGGGGAAGCCAGATTCACTGAACACTATATTACTAACTTAACAACTGCAGTGATTAACGACTATGAAAATAAAGATTGCAAAATGAGGCAAAATTCACTTAACTGTCTCAGCAACGGAAGTTTTGGCTCCGTTGTTGGTCTTAAGTTGAGGACTACCTATAGTTATCTCTCTTTTCTGATTTGTGAGATCCCAGCCAACTCTAGGTTACTTAATAAATCATTCTTAAACAAATACTAGCTTAATGCATTGACCCTCCCCACATTCTAAAATACCATTTTCCCCAAGTTCAATGAATATCTTAAAGTGTGAGAAATGTAATATTTTCCCATTTGGCTCAAACAAAACCTATGTACTTTGTTAAATACATCAAATTCCAATTGGCTTTGGTATCAGTTTAGAGATAATACTAACTTGTCTTAAATCATATGTGGGGGAAGCTACATTTATTTCATGAGAAAGTATAGGCTCATTCTGTAGGCCTATCGTCCTGTTATATCTTACTCAGTGGACTTGATTTTGAAGTTTGGAACTAGATTTGATCCTTTTTAATTGGCCCCAGGATCATATAGAAGAAGATGTCTTGTGCACTGGACCTGAAAGTTTAATATTATCTACATGGATAGATAATGGTTCTCTGAGGATTTCCCAAGCCTTAGAAATGTCAGAGATGTAATCAGGAATATATGATATACAGAGAGAGAGAGAGACACACACAAATACACACTACACACACACACACGAGAGAGAGAGAGAGAGAGGAGAGAGAGAGAGAGAGAGAGAGAGAGAGAGAGAGAGAGAGAGAGAGAGAGAGAGATTCTACTAGATGTCCAGATAACAAGATTATCACAATATTTCCTTTAATGCATTCCCATACAAAATTTAAAATGCATGTTCATTCTATAAATGGAATTTTCTCTTTCATTTATTTTTTATAATATTATGTGCAAATCCTTCCCCTCATTTTTTTTCCACGGCTCACTTCTTTAGCTGGCTCAAAGAGATTAGAGGACTGAGCTAGTCATCTTTGACAAAGGTATCTCTAAATCATCTATCTGTTCTCATCTGTTTAATTTACACTTTCCCTTTGCCTTTGAAAATTGTATGGAAATATACAAGGTCCTTCTGTCTAGTCTTCTTTCATCTTTTAAACAATAACATGTACGATTAAGAAAAGAAAAGAAGGTCAAGGACCTTATAGGATCAATAGTCTGGTTTTGCAATTCACTCTGGCTCAGAAGAGCTATCTGAAGAAGAATATACCATAGTTGCTCCATTGAGACTGACCAAAACCATCTCCATCTGTAAATTTTAACTATCTCAGAAGTACCTAGGAATATATTTATTTTTAAATAGCTTTATAAGATTGCATCAATCAGCACATGAATGTATTATATGATGGTACCTGTTAGGAATATAATCTAACAGTTGGGTTGGCAATATATAAACCATGATAGTATCTTTAATTACTGCTGTAAATGTGATTGGTTGCTGTTTCCTCAAGTGGTCATAAAACGGAGCCAGACTGATTGTTAGATGCTGATTGTTAGATGTAGATTGTTGGATGATGGTTGTAGATATGTCATATATTGCTCAGCATGAATTACTGTGAGTTTTGCAACTGTTAGTGACTTTTTTGTACTGAACTGTTTATATGATTCTGGACTGTGTTAGTTGGATCACCCCTTAACTGAGAACGTTGATGACTGACTGTCTTAACCATGTATGAATTGGACTCTGCATACCTCTATTTCCACAGAAGTACAACACTATCGGTTTTACAAATCAGTGTCTCCGTATGCTGGTTTATGTGTTCTTCTACACCACTCTCACTACGCTTCTCTGCACGCACTCGTTCTCCTAACGGGGAGCTTACCTAACACTACCCTCCCAAAAAAAGAGAGGGAATTAAATCTACTAGCTTATTTTTTCCCCATTGTTCTGCACAGCAGAGAATGTACTAAAGCAGGGGTGTCAAACTTGCATCGTCACAACATCATCACATGACATATCAAGATTTCCCCCCCCCCATGAGTGTGGGCATGAACAGCATGTGATACATCCGGCCTGCGGGCTGCGAGTTTGACAGCCCTGTACTAAAGTGACAGATGCCGAGGCCAAATGCTACGACTGTGGGCCACATAAGTCTCTTTTAAACTTCACTTTTTGAACCAATATTTCATATTTAATTCAACAATTAGTTGCTATAAGAAAACATAAGTGCCCCAACCAGTATTGTAATGGTGTTGGACTGAGACTTAAGAGACCAAATTCAAGCCTTCACACATTGATCGAGACAAAGAGATACTGATATGTCATGCCCCCGTGAACATGTTCTTATATGCATGATGTACTGAACATTTGTGACTTCTCTCTCTGAGAACTCAATGGTAGGTAGACTCTAAATACCCATGCTTGTCAATCTTGGAAACTTTAAGATGTGTGGACTTCAACTCCCAGAATTCTCCAGCCAGAATACATTAAGATGTATCATTCTGATATATTCTATTCTTCCTTTAACACTTGATCCTTCCTTTAGAAGCATCACTACCTGGATAGTCCTAAAGCTAATGCACTACCCATCTGAAGTGCAATGGACTGTGATTTTTATTTTCCCTAGAGATTTTGAAGCCTATAGGTTAAAAACTGAATATATATGTCTAATGATTTCTAATGAGGATGAAATGTGGATTCATCCTGATGGACAATATTGTTTTTCCACAATGCATGTACAATTGATTTCATGGCTGGGTTTACATCACATGTTAAATCAGGGGAGAGGCAGGAATCTAGCCAAGGTTAAAACAACACAGATTTAGCATTTTGTGTGGATGCAATGACAGAGTTCTGCAAATGCAGTTCCTGTAATGGAGCCATCTTGTCTGAAGCAGTTTTGTTTCTCTAGTCTGAAAGAATAGGATGGAAGCTAAAGCATTACTTTTAAAAGAATGCTGCTGACTTAATTTGAGGCTAGCTAATTTAGAAGCAAATATGATCTCTTCTAAGACAACTGTAACCTAAACAGCAGCACTCAGCACTGCATCATCTGCAAATAATTATTAGGAAAAGAGTAACACACCAACTGAATAGAACAACTTACTGGATGAATAAATGTAAAGGATTTTTAAAAGGCAGAATCTTAAATTAATCAGCTTCTCAACAACCCAGTGTGAGTTATAACAATTGATCTTTAATTTGGAATGTAGCAATGTATAAATCACTGCTTCTGTTCTACTGTTATTTGGTGTTAACAACCTTCTACGGGCAGAAAGCATGATGCTGTACATAACATGCAGGACTTGTGACAGTGTCAATTAACTACTGCCTGACCTTACTTCTCTTGAGTTGTGAATTAGTCAGCCGTAAAGATGTCATTGAAGAAGTCTGCTTTCTCACCCACATAGTGCAGTTTCAGCTAATGGTGTCTATTTGGGTCAAACAAAGAAGCACAGTAAATATTTTTTTACTATTTTTTTTCCATTAGCAGTTCTGATCTAGGATTCTTTGGTACTGATCAGTTAGTGCTGAATTTAAGTTGACTCAAACATTCTTCTCTTTCTCTCAAAACTCCCCCATCCCACCAGTCTGGACTATGATCAGCACAACAGCTACTGGTTAGTCTCCTGCAGTGGTGGGTTTCAAAAATTGTTCGAACCTACTATGTGGGTGTGGCCTCCTTTGTGGGAGTGGCTTGCCACCCATGTGACCAGATGGGAGTGGCTTGCCGCTCATGTGACCGGATATGAAATTATGAATTAGTACTTAGGTCAGTCCAAGTAGCTATTCAGAAACTCTGGCATTTTAGAGAAATGTCTTAGAATAATCCATAAAGGAGCACAATGGAAAGGAGAAGCAGGAGACCAGAGGTGGGGTCCTACCAGTTCGCACCTATTTGGTAGAACTGGTTCGTCAAATCTACCAGACCGGTTAGAAGAGGTTCCACCAGTGGACCCTTTAGAAAAAAATTCCAGCGATGTTCAAACTTGACAGCTTTAAGACTTGTGGACTTCAACTCCCAGAATTCCTCCTCCAGTCACATTGGCTCAGGAACTCTGGCATTGAAGCATGCAAGTCTTAAAGCTGTCAAGTTACAAGATTTTTGAACCCCTAACCCTTTAGCAGTAGTGGGTTTCAAAATTTTTGGAACCTCTTCTGGGTGTGGCCTGCTTTCTGGGTCCACTGGTGGAACCTCTTCTAACCGGTCCGGTAGATTTGACGAACCAGTTCTACCGAATAGGTGTGAACTGGTAGGAACCCACCTCTGGACTCCTGCTTCTCCTTTCCATTGTGCTCTTTTATGGATTATTCTAAGACATTTATCTTCCTTTTAGGGATGGTTCACTCCTGATTAGTCCCCTGCCTTTCTTTAGTCTTTCCAGTGTTTTCACAAATGCATTCATTTCTCTGTGATCTCCTTTGACACTGATACAGACCCTTTATCTCTTTTTCCTTATGTTGCCATCCAATGCTATCATACTGGTAATAAAAAAATAATAATAAGAAATTGTGCCAGCCTAACCCCATTGCCAACTCACTCCACTTGAGGCTACAATTTCTATTTTGGTTGAAGAAATGATCAGAAGCAGCATGGAAGACAAACAGTTTGACTTGCTGTGCAGAATTTCCTATTGTCTGCAAGGCTCCTACAATAGCAATTAAATACAAGATTATTATTTTTTTAAATGATAAGCTTTCATTTAAAAATAACAGCACATTTGAAATCCTGGTTTAAATAAGGAATGAACTTCAGCGATTAAAGAGAACTGGGTGGATCAAACATAAGTTAATTGTGGTTTTCCCAAAGATTGTGCACAATAAATCTATTGGTAAATATCCATCACCAAACTGCTTCAGAGAGCAACTTTTTTTAAGTAAGAAAAGGTAGCCAAAAATCAAAGTAAGTGTTAAGGTAAGGCTGATGTAAATTTGTGTATACCCTAATATATTTACTTCATTTTTCTACAGAAAAGGTGTCAACTCTCAAAACGATTTTAGCGGAAGCCATATTCCTTTTACTTTGTTTCTTAGTTGCCATAATATTGGGGAAGGGGGAACTATGGGGTATGGGATAATTTCCTTCCAGGTGCCAGACATAATAGAGATAAGGCCATTGGGAATCAAGGTCATCTCAACGAGAGCTTGTAACGGCCAGAGGGAGAAGCTGAAAAGTGTTGTGGCCTTCCAGTGGCCAGTTGAGTTGCTGGCAGATACAGACAGTAAGGAGGTTGGGGAGGAACATGGGGCAGTCCTGGAGTGTGGGGAAGGCTCTAATGAGTGCTCTGCATCAGAGACAGAGATGGGGTTAGGGACATCTGACAGTTATCAGCTGCCTTCGGAGTTGGAGATCAGTGGGGCAGAATAACAGCTGGAGCCTGTTCCCAATGTGCGTATGCACAGAACTGCCAGGAGAAGGGAATAGTTAAGGAACAAGGGCTAATTCGGGAGTAAAGGCACTGGTGGACAGTGAATGGCCCCCCATGGGGAATAAAGAGGAGCAAAAGGGGATTGGAGTTTTCAGGAGACAATTAGTTCACTTAATTAGTGTGGGAATTGTTCATGACTCTCGTAGCTCCTTCTTTTACAGCATTGCATTTGGAAGATATTGGCCTGACAGCTCTCCAAGCCTGATAAGGTCTGTGGTTGTAAATTCACCCTTGAAAGACTGTTTGACGGACTTTGATGGGTGTGAATGAGAGGAATTCACATTAGCTTAATAAAAACGGGTTTTAACAGGACAAGGAGTCTGCTTCGTGATTTTGTGAAGCCGAGGTCAAAACAGTCTGCCATTCACCTGGTTGGTTAACGTGAAATTGATCCTAGGATGGGTGGGTGATATCTATTCTTTTTATTATAACAAAACGCGGGAAATATTTAAAGTTGGTTTCACATTTGAACATGCTATGATGTACCAAATAAAATGGATCTTTGAAAAGCCACAGCCTCAGAGTCCTGGAATTGATTGGGTCCTTACTCAGAACTATGACAAAAGGCTTCCAGTACCTTGCTATGAGTACTGTATTACAAATCAAAAATGAGAGGGGGAGGAGAGGAGGAGGGGAGGGGAGAGAGTTTAAAGAATTTCTGATGCAGAAAAGGACATCTTCAAGCACTTGCTTGGGCTACTGCAATTTGCCCAAAATGCCTTTGCTCTGAAAATAATTTGGAAGCTACAGTGGTTGCAAAATGCATTAATAACATTATAGCAGGGCCATAATGTCAATAAAGACTTTAAGTTGTTTTTTTTCCAACATAGTCCAGACTATGTCCTCTTAACTTATGTTTCATTTTTGCTTCTCTTTTGGTAGTTTTTTTTTTGTTCTTTACTTATTGGTTTTTAATTATGTAATATAATTGCAATTCTACAATGATGTGTCACAGGTGAGGTTGGTCAGTTTCTTTTCTCCATGTTTATATCAAGAACTTATCATCATAAAGATTGCATCCAATTATTTAGGAAATACCCAATAACGTTGTTATTGTAATTGGGGTAGTAAAAATTATCTACTGTTATTGTTGTTGCTTGATTTAATGGTGTTTGGTGGCCAGACTGCTTGGAATTGGGACAAATTAGCAATATTGTACATTAATAAAAACATACATAGTTTTAAAAGTAAACACTAGTTTAGAAATATTGCTGACTTGGCTACAGTGTTGGGAAAAGAGGAATCTGAGTCAGCTGATTTTCCAGCAGATTGGTAATATTTTCAGTCTCATTTTCCTTAGATGTCTTCGGAAATGGTGCTGATGTGGTCAGCCTAGCTTTGAATGCTGTTTATATCTATCCATTTTATTAAATCCCATCATACTGTCATCCCTTATCTGCTTACACCTGCCTTGGGTGTAATTTGTGCACTGCAGCACATGTTTCACAGAGGGTTTTTGGCAGTAAAGGCTGGAACACAGGGCAATATCAGATGTGGGCTTGATTTTATCATGAATGGAGTCCCCTGTGGTTAGCTATCATAGCTTTTGAGCACTTACTACCATAGTATGTCCCAGAGTCTTCATCTCGCAATAAACACCAAGTTTGTTGCAATTTCACCACGGAGGCTCTGAGTTTGTATTGAACATTATATTGAAGAGGTTTCTCCCAAGCTTCCAACTCAGGCAGCACGAAATCAGGATTAAGAAAGAGGAACACAACAAAGAGGATAGAGGTATTTTTGTTGTGGCCACAAAGTACATGGATGAGGTGAGGTACTTCTTACTGTCCATCTCAGAGCTAATCATTTTACAGTCCCTGGACTACATCCAACCTTTTGGCTGTCCCTATCTGGCACGCATGAGGTCAATCAGAAATTAGAAGTCAAATGTAAATAAGTTGGGACCATTCAAAAAAATACAATTGCATTGCTTTTTTTGAAGGTGACTGCTATTCTATTGTTGTTGTTATTATTGTTATCATTATTATTATCATTATTATTATCATTATTATGTGGTTAATCTTTGGTGAGATTCACAGCTTTGGGCTGGTTGGTAGCTCAACTGCTCGAGTCCTAACCAAGGACCCAGGAACTGTTAAGGTAACGTCGGAGGATATAAGCTGTTCCAAGTAGGGTGGTTTTTTGTAGAATCAGAATGTTCAAGTCTGATAAAATTAGAATTTCCAAATAGCGAGGTAGCCCTTTAGGTATTGCTCCAAGGGCTCCAATTACAATCAAGACAACAAGCAATTTCTTTTTCCACAGTCGCTCAACTTCAATTTGCAAGTCCCAGTACTTTGTGATTTTTTCTCGTTGTTTATCTTCAATTCGTGGATCTCCAGGTATTGCAATGTCAATGAACCATACTTTTTTCTTTTCAACTATTGATATGTCAGGTGTGGGCCAAGTGCCTGTCAGTCTGAATTCTGAAGTCCCACAAGATCTTGACTTTCTCATTCTCTAAAACCTTCTCAACCTGATGGTCCCAGTGGTTTTGCTGTACTCAGATCCAAACTTTTGGCACAATTTCCAGTGAATGATCTTAGGAACACTGTCATGACATTGTAGGTAGTCAGTTTGTGAAATTTTGCTGCATACACTTGGGATTTTGCGACCCAAGTGGTCGACTGTTCGTCTTTCTCATTACAGAGGTGACATTTGCTGTTGGTGGTAACATGTTGAATTTTTGCCTTCATGTAGTTTGTGCCTAAGGCTTGTTCTTGAACTGATAAAATAAAGCCTTCTGTTTCTTTTTCAGTGCTCCTGATCTTAACCAGTTCCAAGTTAGCTTTTGGTCAGCTTTGCCTTCAATACTTTTCAAGTATTGGCTATGCATAGCTTTGTTTTTCCAATTTTCAGCTTGCTTCTCAATTACTTCTTTCTTATATTCAGCTTTTGACAGTTGTCTTTAAAAGGCCTCCGTTATTTGCTTCCTTAATCATTGGTTCCTCACTTTTCTGGATGTAATCATTCAAGCTGTGTTTTCTTCTTCCACAGTCTGTTTTACTTGTAGGAGTCCTCGACCACCCTCTGCTCTTGGTAGATATAATCAGTCAACATCACTTTTAGGGTGCAAAACATGATTCACTGACATAAGCTTCCTTGTTTTTCTGTCCAAATTGTCCAACTCCATCTGTGTCCAGTCAATTATTCCTGCAGAGTATCGAATCACAGGTATAGCCCAGGTATTTATGGCTTTTATGATGTTTCCTTCATTCAATTTGGACTTTAATATCTTGCGAATTTGTCGAATGTATTTGGCTGAAGCTAATTCCTTGACTTTATTATGCATTAAGTCAGAGGCCTCTAAAATCCCCAAGTACTTGTAGCCTTCTTCGGGTTTTACTCCCTTTATCATTTCTTCATTCTCAAGTTCTATTCCATCATCTTCTATGAACCTTGCCTGCTTTGGTTGTCCATGTTGCACATTTGACAATTCCAAACTGCATACCAATGTCTTGGCTAAAATTCTTTTGTGTTTTCAATTAATAAATTCAGTTCAGCTTTTGTTTTACCCAACAGCTTCAAATCATCCTTGTACATCAAGTGTGAAATTTTCAGTCCATTCTTTGCAAGTTCGTATCCACAGTTCATCTTCTTCAAAATGATTGTCAGTGATAGCATTGAGAGTATAAAAAGTAGGGGGTGAAAGGAATTGCCCCGGAAAATGCCTCATTTAATTTCAACTTCACCCAGTACTTCTTCATTAGCTATAAGCTTCATTTTCCAGAAGTTCATTGAAGTTTCCATGAATTTTTGTATGTTGCTGCTGATGCCAAAGATTTTCAGGCTTTTCTTGATCCAGCTGCGGGGGACTGAATCAAAGCTTTCTTATAGTCTATCCAAGCCATGAACAGGTTGGTTTGTCTTTTCTTTGAATTCTTTAGGATTTGCTTGTCAATCAGCAGTTGGTCTTTGTTCCTCTTGAATTTTTGCAGCATCCTTTCTGTTCTACAGGGAGAAAGTTATTTCTTTCCAAGTATCCATAAATTGGTTTGCAATGATACCAGTAAGGAGCTTGTATGTTGTTGGCAACAGGTGATTGGCCTATAGTTTCCAGGGTCCTTCCTTTTCTTATCTTTTTGGATCAAAAATGTTCTTCCAGTTGTCATCCATTCATCATTTTTCAGATGTTTTTAAGATCTGGTTCATTTGGGCTGCCAATCTTTTGTGCACACTTGTAAAGTGCCTTTAGCCAGAAAAACCAGTAACTTATCTGGTCCAGGTGCACGCCAGTTCTTCACTTTTCTTGACTGTCTTTGCACCATTTATTTTGTTATTTTCACATCTTCCATTTTATGCACTTCAATAGAATCCTCAGTCGTTGATCCATTTTGCATTTCTGTTGTGGTTCTTGTTGTTTTTCCCACAAATTCTTCCACAATTTCAGAGCTTTCTCTTTATCAGGCTTTTCATTTGTTTGTTACTTCCATTTTCCACTTTTAAGCTTTTATAAACTGGTGCTGATTTGCTCTGAACTGTGAGTTTTCCTTGAACTGAGTTACTCAGTTTTCATATCTTTTAATCTTTCAGCAATGGCAACAACCCTCTGCTTCAGCTCTTCAATTACTACCCGCAATCTCCTTATTCTCTCAAATCGTATCTTGCTTCCAGGCTGCTTTTGACCTGCTTGTTGTTTAGCTGGACCTTGCCTTAGGTTCTTCAAGTTGCTCAAGTCTCCACGAAATGTTTTGATCTTCAATTCCAACTGAATTTCCATTTAGGCTTCCTCCTTCTTGCCTCTTTGGTTCTTTTGTATTTTCAAACCCAATTCTTTGGTGGTTATGAAGGCTGTTGCATACATCAGCTGGTTTGTTTCAGCTATGTAGTGGTTTGAATGGTTTGTACAGTCCCATTGACCTTTTTGTAACTTTCTCAATTCTTTCTGGTTGACTTGGTTCAGCTTTGGCAAATGTGTTCTTTCAGCATCTTCCATTTGATGCTTAATTTTTTTCAGCTAATTGAGCAATATCTGTTGGTGTTTGTTTTTCAGTGTTTTCTTGTTCTTTATCTTCATCCATTTCAGCATCCTCTTCCACCTTTTCTTCCTCAGTTTGCTTTTGAGTTTGCGGATCATTCTTGATGTTACTCTTCTTTGTTGATAGTTGCTTTCTCTTCGATTCCTATCAATTCTGCTGTAGTAAAAATTTGTGGCTTAGAATTACACATCGTCCAATTAGCCTTTGTTCACTGATATCATAATCCGTGTGTTTCACCTTCCAAATCTGATACATTCGTTTTTGAAATCCACATTTTGCTGGCTCAGGCTGATAGTAAGCTTTGATATAGAGATGTTTTCTTCCCTAGTCCAGATTTTTCACTTTTTTCCACTTTTTCTTCCAGTAGCTTGTCAGCTCCATGCCCTGGTTGCCTAGCAGAGGGAGCTGAGCCCTGTAGCTCATTTTGCGCAGAATGCCCAGGAGCCATAGCATCCAATGGAACCCTTGTTAATACGGGCGACGGTTCAGCTGGCATAAATTTCATTTTTCTTCTATTCACCATATTTGAATGGGTTTTGTCCGTTTGTATGCGAAAATCCCAAAAGATCTTGACCATCTGATTTTCGGTGACTTTTTCAGGCTTATTATGTTGTTGTGTTATTGTTGTTATTGTTGTTATTGTTGTTATTGCTGTTATTGTTGTTATTGTTGTTATTGTTGTTATTGTTGTTATTGTTGTTGTTGTTGTTATTGTTGTTATTGTTGTTATTGCTGTTATTGTTGTTATTGTTGTTATTGTTGTTATTGTTGTTATTGTTGTTGTTGTTGTTATGTTGTTATTGTTGTTATTGTTGTTATTGTTGTTATTGTTGTTATTGTTGTTATATGTGCATGCATACATGCTATGCACCTTCCCATTCTTATTAGCTGGGCCCGCCACAACAGTCCCAGTTTCACATGTCAACCTTTGGAAAAATTAATTGCCCATCCCTGCTTCAGCTGTCCAGCAAAAGGAACCTATGATTGATTGCCATTCTCTCTGGTGCTGTACTCTTGGACAGAAATCAATGTATCCCAGTGCAAGAAGAACCAGAGAATCTTCAATAATTAATACATCCTTCTGAAACTTTACTTTGATTTCAGAAATTAGACAACTTGAGTGATAGGAAAGACTAGGTTTGCAACCATACCAAGCCATAGTAGTTTCAAATGGTAAACCACCAATTGTGGTTTATTCAATAAAGCATGATTAATTACATGATGCCAGCACATTTGTGAAATTGCTTTGCATGTTCAGATGTTTCTTCGTTTTCTCATTCTTTGGAATGAATGAATATCTTAATCTTATAGTATAATTCTATTTTAGGATTATAAATCAAATACTAGAGTGTTCTGATTCACATTGGCTTAATCATGGTAACTATACTAAGTTACAGTATGCAAGTGTAGGTTTGATGATACAGGTAGGATGCATAGGTGCCCAATTCAGATTGGTTGGTGTTGCAAGCCCCAAAAGTGCTTCAATTCAGGTAGCAGTCATGCTCAGGTATGACCACAATGGGGATTTACAATAAAATGGGGATGTTCTCTTTATTACAGATCCAATCTATAGCCAAAAAAGGAAAGTCATTCTCTCTATATGAATTCTTTGAAGCCAAACTTGTACCATTCATGCATTGTTGTTGTTAGTTGCAAAGTCATTTCTCACCCCATAGACAATGTTCCTCCAGGCCTTCCTATCTTCTATCATCCCCCAAAGTCCATTTAAACTCACACCTATTGCTTCAGTAACTCCATCCAGCCACCTCATTCTCTGTCGTCCCCTTCTTCTTTTGCCCTAAATCTTTCCCAGCATTAGGCTCTTCCCAGCATTAGGCTCCAGTGAGTCCTTCCAAAGTATTTGAGTTTCATCCTCAGGATTTAGCCTTCTAAAGAGCAGGATTGATCTCCTCTAGGACTGAGAGGTTTGATCGTCTTGCAGTCCAAGGGACTCGCAGGAGTCTTTTCCAGCACCATAATTCAAAGGCCTCAATTCTTTGGCGCTCAGCCTTTCTTATGGTCCAACTTTTACATTCATACATACTAGGTTCAATAAAATCTTTGCAGAAAATTTGCTTGGGTTAATATTCAGAAATATTCATGGCCTTGCAAATCCTTAATTTTAAGATGGGAAGAAACTTTCAGAAACTTTCATGAGATGTCAGAGCTGTGAACATCAGTTTCTGCAAAGGTGAATTAATTCATCTCTAAAAGCTAGGACAATGTCTCTCGGGGAAAAAAAGAAACCATTATCACTGTATTCGATAGCAGTCAGGAAGCTGTCATGTCCTGAAAAAAGAAAACATAAACTGACAGATTCCAACTTAATCTCAGGTATTAAGTGTGCTATTGGATTCCTATCTTTTTAGAGCAGCTGATTATATTTCAAGGGTAGTAAGTTTAAGACTGCTATTTTGCTTTTCATGCAAAAAATGTTGTTTTGTTGAGTGATTGAAAACTTTAAAAAATAAACAAATACTTGCTTTAGAGAATTCAGGAGAACATTCAAGGTTTGTTAAACTACTTTGTGTTACTTTTTCTTATAGTGCATAATATTACTGCTTACTGAGTCAGTTTGCAGGTTCTAAATGTACCTTTTTCAATGTGTATCATCAATTCATGCAAAATATATGACATAAGTTTCTCTCACTGCACAGGGGCATTAAATAAAGTTTATAGAGAATTAAATATAGATAAACACACACACACATGCACTATTAACAACTAGAATAGAGTAGAATAGAATAGAATAGAATAGAGTATAGAATAGAATAGAGTATAGAATAGAGTATAGAATAGAATAGAATAGAATAGAATGCTGAAATGGACAAAACTAACTTAAGAAATTCAGTGAAAGAAGAATCAGAATTCTACCAGATATGGGATAAATGGGCAGATGGAAGAAAGAAACAAAATCAATGAAGGGAATATAACAAAAGGAAGGATATATAACAGTGATATAACAAAACTCCAAAAATAATAATTATAAGTAAAAATAAGAGGGTTTAAGAATGGTGAAATTCAAATGAAATATAATAGAAGAGGAAATAATATAAGGTGAGTGGTATCGATTGATAATTGCTATTATAAAGAACAGGAAGTTCCTGTTCGAATTGCATTGTGTAAATGTGGTGTACGTCTAATTGTGTGTGTGTGTATTTTATATGTTTGGTTAATAAAAATCTTCAAAAAAGAATAGAATAGAATAGAATTCCTATTGGTCAAGCATGATTGGACACACAAGGAATTTGTCATTGTGTATATTCAAGCAACAAGTAATAAATCATCTTCATCATCATGAAATGCAATCCATCATAAATCATAATATATAACAGTGATTGTCATAGGATACTAAATAAACTATCGCATTAATCATGCTAGGAGAAGGAGATAAGAAGATAAGGAAATGGCTTATAAATAAATCACTACTTGTTTCTGGATTGCCCAAACTGCAAAAAAATCTACTCTGGGTGCTATTGACCTAAAATAACATTGACTTTTTCTGCTAGATGTTCATTTAGACCAAGTTGAATAACCATCAAAAGTGATTTTGAAAGAAAGCTATATCAAGCAAAGGTAGTTTAATATCATTAAAAATATTTGCACCTGCATATCTAACTTCCATGAATTGGACTGTAGTCTTTTAAAGGTAAAGGTTCCCCTCACACATATGTGCTAGTTGTTCCTGACACTAGGGGGCAATGCTTATCTCTGTTTTAGAAGAGCCAGCGCTGTCCGAAGATGTCTCCGTGGTCATGTGGCTGGCATGACTAAATGTGCACGGAAACACGCACGGAACACTGTTACCTTCCCACCAAAGGTGGTTCCTATTTTTCTACATGCATTTTACATGCTTTCTAATTGCTAGGTTGTCAGAAGCTGGGACAAGTAACGGGATCTCACTCTATTACACAACGCTACGGATTCAGACCACTGGAACTGCCGACTTTTCTGATTGACAAGCTCAGTATCTTAGCCACTGAGCCACTGTGTCCTTTTTTTTACAACCATTTAAATTAAGGCTCTAATCAGTTCTGATGACTCCAGCTTCCATAGTTATACTATGAATTGTACAAAAGGTCTTTTCTTTTATCAATCTTAAAGTTTGCTGGGTTTAACTTCAAAGGCTGTCTTTCAAAAATCAGAGATTCTAAGAAAGTTAAGTTCCATTCTTCCTTTTCCTTTCATTTTTAAAAGTTATATGCTGCCCTTCAAAACAGAAGCTGACCTCCAAAATCTATTTAAAATTCTATTAAGTGAATTGGATGCATGGGATGAAATCACTTGGCTCCCAGAAAAGAAAGTCCAGTAAAGAGTCCTCTATTCTGTGTCATTTGATGATAGAAACATAATATATGAGTCAGCAGATATGTGGCTTTTAAACCTCCATCACCAGGTATCAGCTTACAGTGAAGAGTGATTGCTAGCATATTTATTTTGCTTATTATCTATTGTCAGAATCTTAACTGAACTCCGGGCAGTTTACCGATTTGATGAGGATATCATTGCCAAATATATATTGATGAGAAGTCTGGTTTCTGCACCAAGTCTTCTAGAAATTTCAGCTAGAATTGCCAGCCCTATTTGTCAATAAAATTAGAAAGAAATAGGAATGCATATTGATATGTTTCTTTATCATTTTATATGATGTTACAGAAAATATATATATATCAATATAATCTAGATGGACTTTGTGATTTTATTTTATTTAAGTTAGGTTTTAGCTGTTTTAATTGGCTTTAATGGTGGATGGCTATGATTGCTACTTTTGTTTTACCTGTGTGCTCTGTACATTTTGTACAACAGAAACTAAGCTAAATTTAAAAACCAAAGACCAAAAGATATCACTCCCCATAGCAAAGAGAAGCAGAGATGGTCAAATTGATTCTTTTATCCAAAGAACAGAATTTATCTAACTTTGTTTCTATTCTGAATGCTTCCGGATTTTATCCTTGCAATAAAAAAAAATGAAAATTTGATTTTGTTTTGTTAAGTAGATAGGTTCTATGTTATAGAAATGGCTTTTACATGCTGTTGTGTTATTTTCTTCTCCCTCCACCTTTTGTCTAGTTTTTCCCACTAATTTTAAATTTTTCTTTGTATTTTATATTTGAAAAACCAATTAAAAAAATTATATATGTGTAAAAATGACCCAGGTTTTAAAAAAGGCATAATATTTACATATTTATATAAGACTAAAAATTCTTAGCAATATGACCATTTCAAGTGGCCACTGTTCTAATGCTTGCACAATTGTAAGCATGTTTATGCTGTTAAACACGTTATGTTGCTAAACATGTTAACATTTCAAGTTAAATATATGGTAGCCATTTGCATATAGAAGATCATTATCATATTATTTAACATGACATATACATACAATATATGCAGTGTGTGTGTATGTGTATGTGTGTGTATGTTGTGTGTGTGTATGTGTGTGTGTGTATGTGTATATGTGTATGTATGTGTATATGTGTATGTATGTGTGCGTGTGTATACACACATACACTTAGACACACACACACACACCACACACACACACACACACACACTATATAATATATATATATAATAGGCTTCCTCCCATAATTGGGGCATACCAGGGGTTGTGACACTAAATATATACCTCTCTCCCTGGCTTCAGCTGATAAGGAGGAGGACCTGTCGCTTAATGGCTAAGACATCTGCCTAAGATGTAATATAGCACAGGTTCGGAATCCCAGTAAGGGGTATGGCGTAGCTTATGAGAGCTAAATAGCTTGAAATAGATCTATATTAGTCTCCCTTTATTATTTATCAGCACAATATAAATACATACATACATACATACATACATACATACATACATTACATATATATATATATATATATATATATATAATATATATATATATGCATACACACACACACACGTATATATATGTTGCCAATTGGTGCTAATAAATAGTATTGACATAATGTATTGTGACACAATACATACATACATACATACATACATACATACATACATATACGTACACACCATACACCTACATTGACACACATACACACCTAACAATATACATACACTAATATACATATACAATACACAGTGATATACATACACAAATTCAATATGAACTGGCTTTATGTATATAGCAGATGACCTATAGCAGATGACTATCCTATTGTGAAATATATGTTCATTATTTTTACAATATCTCAAGAAATGTATTAAAAGTACTCTCACAACATTTGTGATTAACAGATTTTTAGAAGCTTTTTCCAGCATCAGTGAGACCATAATAACAGGTTATTACTAGAGATGCAATGACTGATCTTATATGCAAGGATCGATAAGAGTAGCTGGTATTATCTCAGTTAACACGCAAAATGGAATTGCAATTGTTAAGCTGATGTATATTTGTAGTCTTCTTCAATATTTGTGTTTCTTTCTGCTGAAAAATATGAGTTAGTTAAATCTGAGTTAGCAAAATACAGAAAGAGAACATGAATTGAATTCTACTGTATCTTCCACTGGAAAGTTTGTCCAGAGATGACTAGAAGATAAAGATGGCAAATGTGATTCATGAATGAAGATCAATAAACATGTTCCAGGATCATGCTGTAGTATCCAATTGAAGTTGGGCACTGGGTTGGAACTTGGGTCCCAGTGATCGACTTAGATTGGATCCTGCAAATCTTACTCAGGGATAGATTTTTGTTGAGTCTACCTCAATCTAGGTGAAACCATGGAAATTAGCAAATAAACTTCTTAAGTGTCTGCAGGGCCTGGACAAGTGGGGGATGGGGGGAAATTTTTCTTTGTGACATCCTGATGTAAACCCTAGAATTTAGATACTTGTATCTGACATTAGAAGCAACTGTAAAGAGCCGTGGTGGCAGAGTGTTTAGAATGCTGTACTGCAGGCTACTTCTGCTGACTACTGGCTGCCTGCAATTTGGCAGTTCAAATCTCACCAAGCTCAAGGTTGGCTCAGCCTTCTATCCTTCCAAGGTAGGTTAAAATGAGGATCCAGATTGGATCAATATGCTGACTCTGTAAACCGCTTAGAAAAGGCTGTAAGCATTGTGAAGTGGTATATAAGTCTAAGTGCTATTGCTATCACTATCTTGCGATTAGTAGCTGATGCCGACATACAGTGCTGACACTGGTCTACATCCAATGCAAACAGTAAACAAATGTGAATAATTAGCACTGAATTTATTTATTTTTTTAAAAAAGAGCAGTGCCAACAGCATTAATAGAGACGATTCCTGGATGCAAATCTGTGACATGCAGCTGCAAGCCCATGGCAAAGTTTGCCAAGCTTATTATCACTATTATAATTTCTAAATATTTTTGCATAATAAAAATGTGAAGACGCAGTGGTGTCACCCTGTATCCAATGCTTGAAGTCAGTTGAAATAAAGTTTTTAAAGGGCTCATGACAAATTGGGTCTAGATTAAATGGTATGCTAATCAAAACTAGCTTTCCTATCTCCTTTCCTTTTTAAGAAGAGAAAAAAAAAAACCCCAAGGAAGCATTCCAAATCACTCTTCTATGCAGCTGAACTGATTATACTTGATATAAAGTGACAATTGATAACAAATTGTATTGACAGACCTTGATTGGGTGTAATTACCTCACTGGAAAATGCTTTGAATAAATTAACCCAAGCAAAACCAAACTTTTAATTTTTTTAAAAACGCTTCACTATCCAGACGAAGCTGCCATCACAGTTTTAATTCATAATTTATCTCATCTTTTTTTAAATATGAAGATATTGACATATTTAAATGAGAGTTAGAGTATCTATTGACAAAATATTCATAGATTTTTTTAAATTGTGCATTTTCATTAATAGAAAGAGTCTGTACTGAAATGTCAACATGAAATCATTACAATCTATGAAAAAGCTGAATTTGTTCCAGCTATTAAAATAAGAATATGCAGGCATTCTCAAGAACAAATGAGCAGCATTTGTACTGGCATACAAATAAGGAGAGACAAGGAAAAATATTCCCAACTTTTCACTAAAACATTTTCATTTTACTCCAGTGCATTCTTCTTAAGTTTAGCTTTGCTTCTATCTTATTTATGCTCTGGGTAAATATTATATAGATGCTATTGCCAATATATACCCAACGAAAGAGAACACACTTCAAACTTTAAGATAAAGGATATGCACACTGAGATTGTTATTTCTCAACACTAGCACACCAAATACTTCCACAGGAGATGTAACAGCCTGATGAACAATGCATTAAAATCCTAGGGAGGAATATGTTATTAGTCTATGGCAGCACCATAGATCTTGTCTGATACTAGGAAACTGAGCAAGATTAAACCTTTAGTAATTCCAAAGATATCCCCATCACCAGTGTAACTGCCTCCATAGCCTGGCTGCTGGTTATTCTCTTTGTTTCTTTGCATTCACCAACATTGGTACCTTTTCCAGAGATTTGGTTCTTGACTTAATGTGCCCAAAGAAGGAAATTTGAGCCTGATCATTTCTGCCTCAAAATGACAGTATAGAATTTTTAATTAATGATTTATTCATAAATGAATGAGATGACTGTGGAATATCTGTGCTTCGTCCTTGTCCCTAGTCACTGGTCTTGAATAAGTACTTTTTCTGTGTATCCAGTGGTGGGTTCCTACCAGTTCATACTGGTTCGGCCAAACCGGTAGTGGTTTGGTGGCCTGGTCGCTGGAACTGGCAATGACCCAGGTGTTGCCATGCCTCTGAACCGGTTCTCCAGTGGTGCCATAGGTGCCATCATCTTGATTTTTGCTTCTGCGCATGTGCAGAGCAATTTTTATTGTGTGCAGCGTTCCATGCGCGAACCGGCAGTAAGACTGATGGAACCCACCCATGGTGTAATTAGTAATAGAGCAGGTGGTTATTTATATCATCACCAAATAATGTAACAATCATTAAAGAGTTTATCCTTTTCAGGTTCTTCAAATTATTACTATAGAAGATGTTATTTTTCCAATCCTCCTTTGTACCGAACTGAAAAGTATAATACCAAACACAAGTTCTTCATCTCTACAGGTTTGGAAAGGAGATCACGAATAATGGAAACAAATCTGACAGTGCAAATCCACTGAGTTCATTGTAGATAATTCAAATTTCACAGATGAATGTAATGTATCATGTATAAACTCCATTGAAGTTGTTATTCATAGTGGACAAATATAGTCAAAGATTTGACAGACTTCCTGCTAGATTGGAAGAAACCTTCACATGTTTAAAAGATATGAATACAGACTCTCTTCCTGGATCAATGCAGCATCAGGCAGAAATACAGTTAACAAGTGGTCTTAAGATTATCTTTATGGCAATCAAATGTGTTTCTAAAGAACTGTGCATGTCTCCCAATATTTGTTGTTACCTGTTCTCCTTTTGATCAGTGGTGGGATTCATTTTTTTACTACTGATTCTGTGGACATGCTTGGTGTGCATGGCATGTCTGGTGGGTGTGGCTTGGTGGCTTGGAAGGGAAGGTTACTACAAAATCCCATTTCTCCCAATCAGCTGGGACTCGGGAGGCAGAGAATAGAATGGGGACAGGGCCAGTCAGAGGTGATATTTACTGGTTTTCCGAACTACTGAAAAATTCTGCTACCAGTTCTCCAGAATGGTCAGAACCTGCTGAATACCACCTCTGCTTCTGATGCCTATACCTGGCTTACGCATTATTTATGGCACTAGCTGATTTATTTTCCAAGCATACATTTAAAAAATGGGATTTAGTGCATGCTCTGATACACGTTTTCACTAAGTAATCTATATGATCTGAAGTTTTAAGCTAATGAACATCTCCTGTTCTTCAGGTAGCAAAACACTGGGATTTGGGATTTCCCATTTATAGACTAGCAAAATTGTAGATCATAAAACATTGTCTCTCAAATGTCATAAAAAGAGGTATTCCACTAGACATTAAAAGATCTCAAAAGAAGCAGCTGTTTCAAATGACAAATTACCACATATGAATTTGATGGAGTTTAGATAACTGGAGTTTAGATACATTTCCCTCAAGCATCTCTGTTGAGCACTTCTTGTTCTGGTAATCTAGTGCAATTTAATTTCCCAGGTAGTTCTATCTGCAGAATGTGTTACCTTGCCAAATCTCACAACTATTTACCTATCTTGGCTTTCAAAGGGATACCTCTAGATAAGCACTTTCTCTCTAATATCTCTGCTGAAAATGATGTGTATCCTAATTATCCAGTCTCCCAGCAAATCATTTTATGCTTGTGATTGCTCTCTGTCCACTGTGTAGCTGTGATGATTAATGTTGCCTGGAACACTATGTATCGCATATGGTCAATTCAGAAAATTTCCTCTGAGTTTTCAAAGCAAAATAGGTATTCAGCTTGTTGGTTCCTTGTTTGCCTTCAACATGATTGACAAGCAATATACTGTATATTGTGTTTACTTTCTGCTGTATGACAATCAAAGTTACAACTGAAATGGCAAAAAGAAAGGAAACAACCTGAGGTGATCAAATTCAAGATGATTATTTTGGATGGAGAAGTTCATCACGAAGCCCAGCAAAACTAGAGCAGTGAAAAGTACCTTTCATGTTGAAAAAAAACCCTAAAGCTGTGTGACAGAAAATTATGTAAAAAGTAAAACATTTAAACCAGTGGTTCTCCACCTTGGCAACTTTTAGACCTTCCTCAGCTTGCAACTCTGGGAGTTGAAGTCCACAATAGCAGTAGGACTTATATACCGCTTCATAGGGCTTTCAGCCCTCTCTAAGCGGTTTTACAGAGAGTCAGCATACTTGCCCCCCACAATCTGGGTCCTCATTTTACCCACCTCGGAAGGATGGAAGGCTGAGTCAACCCTGAGCCTGGTGAGATTGAACCGCTGAACTGCTGATCTAGCAGTAGCCTGCAGTGCTGCATTTAACCACTGCGCCACTCGGCTCTTAAAGTTGCCAAGGTTGGAGACCACTGGTTTAGACCACCATGGCCTATAGAGATATATAGATTATCTCTGGTATATTGTGAATTTGTTCTTTTGATCAAGGACCATTGGAAGAATCAAATTTGGCAATTCACATCAAGTCAAATCAATGTGATGCTTCATTTGATGTGCCGAAGTGGGTCCATGAGCTTCAATACTTGAATCAATTTGTTCATCTAATTTGGAAAGTCAGTCCCAACTTATAAATTGCTGTATATCAAAAGGGCTTGAATAAAATCTCAATGGGGTTTTTGCATAATGGGCTGCTTTTGTACACTGTAATATTTTATTGCACACATTTTATAACTATCCTTCTACCATAACAAATCTGGGCAATGAACAGGTCAGAGTATATGAAAA
Organism: Thamnophis elegans; assembly: GCF_009769535.1. NCBI lineage: Eukaryota > Metazoa > Chordata > Lepidosauria > Squamata > Natricidae > Thamnophis > Thamnophis elegans. Next base: position 60,086,277 of record NC_045548.1, on the reverse strand, counting down.
ATAAAATTTTAAAACAATAAAAAGCAACCTTGAGACTCAGATTAAAATTGTATTCATCCCTATTCACTTATGCCAGCCCCAGTTCACTGAGGAGAAGTCACAATCTTCACTGTTGCAGTGAAAGGTCAGAAGGTTTGAGCCATCCCTCTCCAGGTGGAGGTGGCAGGTACTGTGATTAAGTAGTATCTCTTAAAACCTGTTAATATGAGATTGTTTCACTCAGGGGACCAGAGCATGTCCATGCTGTTAGATCTAGTGGAATGGGAGAAAACCATTGGATGCATGTGGTTTCCACAAGTGGTGAGGTTCCATGTGATATAAAACATTAATGGTGACAATTAGCACTTTGAATTGTACCTGGAGGATTACAGGGAGGCAGTTCAGCTCATGCAGGTTTTTATATGGGCATACTTTGGTGGCCCATATTGTTTCCCATGCCATCACCATCATCTAAACTAGTTTTGAACTAACTGCAGCTTCCAAATGCTCTTCAATGTACAGCTAAAGTCTGTATGCCACATTCAGTTCCTCTAACTTTCCAGACATTGGAGGTGGGGGAACTGGAACAGTATAGAGGACACTCTGGACTTATCCATATATAGTTTATTCCAGTAACCCACTGCACTGTGGTGGGGCAGTGGTTACAATGCAGGGTACTTCTGCTGACTGCCAGCTGCCAGCAATTCAGCAGTTCAAATCTCACCAGCTCAAGGTCATCCTTCCACCTTTCCGAGATTGGTAAAAGGAGGACCCAGATTGTTGGGGGCAATACACTGACTCTGTAAACCATTAGAGAGGGCTGTGAAGCACTATGAAGTGGTGTATAAGTCTTAGTCCTATTACTATTGCAATCATCATGAGATTGTCCTGATTATCCAAAATGTGACATGGACCGAGTGGACATCTAAGCCAGCATGTCTCTCCTAGTTCATGTCACTCTGATATCTAACTTAAGCAGGTGATGTGATGGAGAGTTGTTTTTTTTGCCCAAGGATTTATATTGATAAGGAAAGTACCAGCTGGGATTTAAACCCCAGCCCTTGCATCGAAGTGTTCTATCCATTATGCTACTCAGCTGTTTATCATTTATCTCTTCTGGGCCAGATCCATAGTTATATAGCTTCCTCCAGATTTAGACCTAGAAAAAGCAGGTTGAAGTCTTTAGAATCACAAGCCTAGAAGATCCACTGCCAAGCAATGTTCCTCTAGCTGCCAGGGTGCGCGGCCACACACGTGGCAACAAAACACTGTGCAGCAGTTTCCAAACTGCCGTGCAGTGGTTTTTTGGAGACACCTTCCACAATAATAGGAGAGAAGAGGGCAGCCTGGAGCAGCAATCAGTTCTAGGTCCACAGGGCAGAAAGTAGCTGAGAGAAGGGGGTTGGGAGAAGGCATGGGTCGGGCTCCCAGCAGCGGTTGGCTCAGATTGCCATTTACGAGAGAGGGGGGGAGGGAGGGAGGGAGAGGGAGAGCACGAGCATGTGTATCCCTTCTTTCTTCAGCCCAACACTCTCGCTGGCATCCTGGCCAGATGAGAGGGACTGCAGAGTGTCTCCTCGAGTCTAGCGGCAGCAAGTCATTCAATGGGAAAGTTGTCTCTTGGAAGGAACGACCCGGCTTGCCTCCCGATTCATCTCCCCTGCCTCGTCTCTCCTGCCTTTTCGCTTCTCTGTTCAGTTGTTGGGCGGCAGATCGAAGTGGGAGCCAAGCCAGGTCATTCCTTCCAAGAGACAACTTTCCCATCGAATGACTCGCTGCCTCTAGACTCAAGGAGACCCTCTGCAGCCCTCTCATCTAGCCGGGATTGCCAGCGAGAGTGTTGGGCTGAAGGAAGGAGGGATTCTCTCTCTGTCTCTCTCTGTCTCTCTGTCTCTCTGTCTCTCTCTCTCTCTCTCTCCCTCTCTCTCTCTCTCTCCTCTCTCTCAGAGAAAGAGAGAGCGATAGTTGGTGGGCCAGCCTAACACTTTGTTAAGTTGTTTCTCTGTGTGTTGTATATATATATACATGTCTCCATGGATGCAATTATGCAAGCATTTTTTTTCCTCTTTAAAAGAATTTTGGATTTCTTCTCACCAAAGGTGAGTACTCTTAAGACTGTAAGAGTTAGAGTTGAAATATAAAGAGATTGTCAATCACCATACTGTTAGATTGATAGGCCAATTATGGACTATCTTGATTATATCCCCCTTAGAAAGAATATGCTACTGTATGGTTGAGAAAAAGATCAAACTTCATTCCATGGAAACCCAACAAAGTTCATAGGGAGGGTTTCTTTTCTACAATGGGCTTCTTGGGGTCAACAGTGAATATCAACAAAATGTAGGTAGAAAATTAAGCAGACAATAGGCAATTACAAAAAGGGAAGCCAACTTTCTGAATTCTTTCTTGTTTCTTTGCACTTAGTGACTTATAAATAGACTAATGTTCTGAAAACTGACCTAAATTACTATATATTTTAAATAGCTGTAAAGCTGTGCTGAAAAAGTTGTTCTCAAAGTATTGTGATAAATTCAATAAAAAGAGGGAATTCTTAATGAACTTAAGGAGAAATGAGAATATTGGATAGTGAATGGACAATAAAATTACCAATCAAAGAGAATATTTGCATGTCAGGGTTGAAATGAGATGTCTCTCTTACTCTTTCCTCTTCTTCTCTTCTCTCTCTGTCTCTCTCATCCTCTTTCTCTTTGTTTCTCTTCTCTTTCTCCTTCTTTTCCATTCTTCTTTCACTTTCTCTCTCCTTCTCCCTTCTCTCCTCTTTGTCTCTTTCTGTCTCTTTCACCCTCTTTTTTCTTTGTCTCTCTTTCTCCTTCTTTCCCACTCTCTGTCACTTGTCTCTCTCCTTCTCTGTCTCTTTCTGCTCTCTGCCCTCTTTTTTCTTCCTCTCTTCCTCTCTCCTACTCTTTTATCACTTTCTCTCTACCGCCCAACCTGTCCCCATACTCTTCGACTGATCATGTTTTCCATAATTTACCTTTTCTAAATAGGCGCAGTTCCCTTAGTGGATCCCTCCCTCCCTCACTCACTCAAACAAACACATACACACACACACACACACACACAATCACGCACACACAAAACCATTTTTCTCCATTCCAATTTGGATCCTATAAATCAATTGGTCTGTGAAACATCTGTGAAAAAAATTCAAGTGCTCAGGCATGAAAATGTGCTGCTCAAACACTATACTTTTCCCGCACACACTGAAAAAAAAAATCAGAGGGAACATTGCTTGCCAAATCAGTCAAGAGAGAAGTGGCTCAGCTGAGAAGTTGTTCTGCATTCCAACAAAACTAATTTGAGAGAACAACCAGACAATCACCATGACCACAACACTTGCATGTGAATCATTATTAGTTATTTGGCATTTTCCATCCAATTACTCGACCTCTCTCTGTGACCATGCCCCTCTTACTTGTGGAGCAGAGAATAGCAATCGCACTTAGACATATACACCGCTTCACACTGATTTACAACCTTCTCTAAGCAGTTTGCAGAGTCATACTGCCCCCAATAATCTGGGTCCTCATTTTACTGACCTTGGAAGGATGGAAAGCTGAGTCAACTTTGAGATGCTCAGAATTGAACTCCTGCAGGAGCAGTGAGTTATCCCTACAGTACTGCTGTCAGCGTTCCAAGTATCATGTAGAATTAAATCAGAGTCAAAGGCAAATGATCCTTAAAATTCCAATTTAATAATCAGACATCTTGGCATTATGCTATGAAATCCAATACTGGAATGACATCAGAATTCCACCCAGTTAAAAGTTCATGACTCTTGTCCCCACACCCACAATCCATCACATGCCTCCAATATTCTTCTTCATGCTGGCATCCACACCCAGCTGCTTCCAGTCAGGTGTACTAGTGCGGAGACAAAAGACAACCTTGGCTTCTAGAAAAGAATGATAACAATACATTCCACAATCTTACTCCTGTCTATTCCTCCCTCCATCAACTATACTAATGAAACAGCATATTAAAATAAGAGAAAGTGTGGCAGGCCAAAATTCTAAAAGAAATATAATTGCAGGCCTGATAACTGCATTCTAACCATTGTGCCACCTTGGCACAATATGGAAACCCTCTTATAACTCCCAGCTCCCCATCTAGAATCCCAAAAGAGGTAAAATTACAGTTACTTCCCAACACCACCTACCCCCTCCCCCAAGAAACATCCCCCCAAATCCTCTAAGTCCCAAGTCTTAGGCTCTTCTGTCTTTTGTCTTCTGTCCGGTCAGAAAAATATAATGTTAGAGTTGAACCAAGCCATGGCATGCACAAACAGTCAGTTCCTGTTTTTGACATGCCACAACAAAACTGAGAAAACTAAAAGATGACAAAAACAATTCAATACACTGCTGTCCCATGTGACTGGCAGATGGCAGTTGCTGGATGCAGTGTCAGTATTGTTACAGGACAATATTCTGCTTTGACTGCCTTTCCATCCCAACCCATCGGGATTGGGATGACCAGAGATTTCATCCCCTATACAACGGGCATCTCCCTAGCCAGGATCACCACTGAAACCTCTTGGATAAGACAAAGATAGCAGCAAGCTCCACATTTACTACTGCTGGCATTGGTACCAAATGGACTCCTTGGCTTGCTGCTTCTTTCCTCCTGGTTCATGCACTGTGCCTGTTGCCAGCCAGCTGATCAACAAGCAGTTTACAGGGAGAATAAAAAAAACAAAGATGCTGTATTGCTACAAACTCTCTGCAGAGACCCAGTAGCCACTTCTGTGTTGGCCTCTGCCAGCTACCCCACACTTTCCAGCTGATATCGTTCTGGAGAACTCCTGTCTGCCTGCCTCAGTTCCTTATTCTGCATTGACACACATACAAAAGACAGGCTCCCCACAATCTCACAGAAACCAAACTGTCAATCCTCAAACACTTCCAACAAATCAATCCTTCTAACATATGAGCTTACTAATGACCAGTTCTGGCACAAAACATCTAGCCTCAATGCCATATTGAGAAGGAAAATTACTGTATTATTTCTAATGATGAATTTGCCATGCTGTGGAATAGCATACTGTGATGAAAATAGAGGTACTTAAGTATTTTGTTAGAAAAAATAAATCTGAACAGTTAAGGTAAAACTGATCCAATGCAAAATAATTAATATCTGTTCAAATCTTCCCTAGCGTTCTCCAGATAGTGGTGACTATATTTAAAAGCAAATTGTATAAGTATAAAAAACTAGATAGAATTAAATATTTTTTTTAAAAATAGGGAAAAAAAAACCTAATCAACCTAGATCTAAGGATAAATTTTTTAATAGTGAAAACAATTAACCATGGTAATGGCTTGACTTCAGAAGTCTGGGTGCTTCATCACTGGAAGCTTTTGAGAAGAGTTTGGAATGGTACAGGATCCCTCCTTGCAGAGTCCCATCCAACTCTGTTATTCTGTTAAGAATCGAATGATAGGGGAATAGTTAATTTTGGGCTAGAATGTCCTCTCTTAGATCCAGCCAATAAGTTAAAAACACGTAACCCACCACTCCCACACAAGGATTATGGGTCAGCATAGTAGATTCCACTCATGACCTTCAAAGAAGATGCCTTCATCTGCATTAGTTTATTGGGACACAGCAACCCATATAGTTATACAAGAGACACTGCAGACAATCTTAGGAATCCATGTTTTGTTTTGCTATATTTTTTTTTTACCAGTGGTAAAAAGTACTCTAAGATAAATTGTGTGCCAGCACAACTCACCATCATACAGTAGGAAGCACTGTGCTTCCATTTAAATGTAAAAAAATAATAGGTATATTGCTGTCTGTGTTCTAAATACAACAGAGTTAGCTGAAAGACAAGCAAAGGTAATTGTTTCTTCTAGGTTGACATTTTTCCTCTCATTTTCTACTTAGGAACAATAAGTAATAGAGTTCGGTAAACAATAAATAAAATAGGTTGTGTAAATGTATTAATCTATTTGTTTGATGGAAGCGTAGGCTTAAGAAAACAACAGCAGGCAGATTAGAAGAAGAGAAATTGATGTTCACTTTCCCCAATTCATATTAAAAGCAAATGGCCTTCTCTATAAGTGCAGAAACTCATCCTTTTGCAGCCTATTCATCAACAGGTTACCCTTTTTCTCACTGCTGTAATTTTGATATAGATTGATGATGATGATGATGATGATGATGATGATGATGATGACGACGACAGCAATAGTACTTACTTATATACCACTTCACAGTGCTTTACAGCCGTCTATAAGAGGTTTACAGAGTCAGCATATTGCCCCCAACAATCTGGGTCTTCAATTTACCCATCTCGGAAGGCTCAACCTTGAGCCGGTGAGGCTCAAACTGCCGAACTGCAGCCAGCCAGCAATCAGCAGAAGTAGCCTGCAGTACTGCATTCCAACCACTGCACCATGATGGCTCTTGATAAAGAAGAGGAGGAGGAGGAGGAGGAGGAGGAGGAGGAGGAGGAGGAGGAGGAGGAGAGAAGAAGAAGAAGAAGAAGAAGAAGAAGAAGAAGAAGAAGAAGAAGAAGAAGAAGAAGAAGAAGAAGAAGAAAGAAGAAGAAGAACTACTACTATTTGAATAGCCTATCTTGCCCTATCTTGTCTTTCTATGATATGCCAATGTGGTCAACTTGGCAGTTTGCGTCAGGAGTTCAGCTCTTAAAATTTCCAGTTAGTGAGATCAGTGTACAATATTTACCCTTCTCCCAAAAAATTGACCCTAAGTATAAAAATGACCCTCCTCTTTAAAATGAGAAAGGGCATCGGGTAGAAAAGAATCCAGTGTAAATACTCAGTTTCATCACTTTATCAGCATAAGGGTGCCAACTCCAAATAAATGAATTGTGGAGGATTCCTTCTAATCCAGAGAACAAAACTGCATGATGCCGAGGTAAGGAAAAGAAGTAACTGCATTCGATAGCAAGGGGGGGAGATGGGGCAGAGAAACAGAAAGAAGCCCTATTTAGGCATTGCAAAAAAGAATTAAATTCACAGACAAACGTTTGGAAAGTGTGGCTAACCTTGAGTTTTGCCTTCTAAGACATACACATATGCAGTCATTGTAAGTCTTGCTCGCTTTATTCTTTTCAGTTCTTACTATCAAATGTAAAAAAAAAAAAATCACATTTGCTATGTTTGTGGTAGCCATCCTATGGGGAATACAGCATGCTTTTTTAAAAAAAAAAACCAATGTGGCATACTAACAATGTATAGTAAAATCAAATATTAGACTTTGAACTATCCTGTAATCTTCTCTGACGCAGAAGAGAAGATTTTCACTGATCTGATAAGGTCCTTTATCAATTATGAATAGAGAAAAGATTGCCTGAAGACAAGGAAAGCGTGGTTTGAAATGAGCAGATAAATTCAGAATGCTCCTTGACTTTAATAAAAAGCAATGTTAAAAAATATTAGGTGGTATATTAATTAATATTGTATATCTTGGCTTCAGATTGATGTTCTTTTGGATTAATGTCCTAGAAGCACGTGACTATGTTTTGAGAAACCACAAGTAACAGGCTACTGAATATCATTGGGCAAATCATGTTTGCATCTTAATATGCATTTCCCCACTCCTGTTCTTGATGTTAATTTACTTTATGTGCATGATCACCCTACAATAAACAATAACACTGAACCTAAATGAGAGCACCCTATATATGTCCTCTGCAGAAGTCCTCTCCTAACTTATTCTTTTAAAATGTGAAAATTGTGCTATCCATATTCCCCTGGCCTCAGTTTGTGACAATATAATGTTTTTTTTCCCCCAAATAAATAAATTAAATCTGCAGCTGCTTGTGGCAAATTTAGAAAATATTGATTCAGGCTGTCTTCCAGCTGGGCTTCAACTGCAAAACAACTATTCCATCCTGATCCTGTAAACTGAAGTAATCCACCAGAAGCATTTCTTGTGACACCTAAGGAAAAAACTTACATAAAAATGAATATCGTACCAAAAATGTATTCCAAGCACAGGTTTCCAACTCTTTCCAATATTCTCAAATGCAAGCCGATGAATCTGTATCATATATCTGTCTCTCTGGGTAGATAGGTAGATAGACAGACAGATATTTTTCAGAACTTCTGACCACCTGGAATGTGTGGTGGGGGAGGATTGAACTAATGCTCTCAAGATTATCCAAAATCAAGAAAAATACATTCTCCTTTATGTCTCAAAGGTGCTTTTTCAAAAGTCAGCTGGACTATGTTTTTTTCTTGAGGAAGAAGTAGATGTTTTGCTTCTCATCCAAGAAGCTTCATCATTTGCCACTGGATGGTGAAGGGATGGAACTGGGTTTTTTTTTTAAACTTTTGTATTTATAGAAAAATTATATTGCTGCCCACTCACACATGGTGACTCAAGGCAACTTACAGAGACCACATATAAAAACACCATATAAAGAAATTTAAAAAATAAAATAATAACCCCCACCCCCGATCCTGGCGAAAACACACATTCATACTAACCATTTAATGGGTTCCATCCTGCTCTAGGTTCCCAAGACCTACTAACAGATGAAGCTTCTTGGATGAGAAATGAAACTTCTTCCTCCTCCTACAGGCCACACTTGAAATACAGCATTCAGTTTTAGTCGCCACAATATAAAAAAGATGTTGAGACTCTAGAAAGAGTGCACAGAAGAGCAACAAAGATGATTAGGGGACTGGAAGCTAAAACATATGAAGAACAGTTGCAGGAACTGGGTATGTATAGTTTAATTACAAAAAAGGACTAGGGGAGACATGATAGCAATGTTCCAATATCTCAGGGCTGCCACAAATAGAGGGAGTCAAGCTATTCTCCAAAGCATCTGAGGACAGGACAAGAAGCAATGAGTGGAAACCAGTGGTGGGATTCAGCCGCTTCACACCTATTCGGAGAGAACCGGTTGGTAATGTTCCAGCCAGTTCGGAGAACCGGTTGCTAGAAGAAATCTCCTTTTGTGTTTCCCCACTTTACAGGGCTAATCCTGTAAGGAAGGCAGGATGGAAACATTCTGGTGTTGTTTCTAGCCTCATCTTTGTTGATCTCCTTACAGAAACTGTCTCTCCAGTTAACCCTAATTACATTGTAAGAGCTAAGGCGAAACACCCATTGATGGGAGTGACGTTGAGTTGGCCACACCTACCCAGTCATGTGACCACTGAGCCCCACCTACCCAGCTGGCCATTAGGGCAGAGAACCGGTTGTTAAATTATTTGAATCCCACCACTGTGGAAACTAATCAAGGAGAGAGCAACCTAGATCTAAGGAGAAATTTCCTGACAGTTAGAACAATTCATCAGTGGAACAACCTGCCTCCAGAAGTTGTGAATGTTCCAACACTGGAAGTTTTTAAGAAGATATTGGATAAGCATTTGTCTGAAGTGGTGTAGGGTTTCCTGCCTAAGCAGGGGATTGGACTAGAAGCCTCCAAGGTCCCTTCCAACTCTGTTATTCTATTCTATTCCTCAAAAAAAAAAAAAAGCAAAATAAACAAAAACAAACAAAAAACCATCAACAGTCCAGTTGCCTTTTGAATAAGCAATTTCAAGACAACTATGACCTGGATGACTAGGAATCTCCATAGACATTCTCCTTTGTAGTTCTCATGTATTGGGTAAACAAACAAGTAGGATCTGCATGCTGAAGAAACCCATCATTTGCAGATAAACATACAAACATGCTCAGATTGATATATGTGCACCAAAAGTTAAATGTCCAACCATAGTGAAAGAACATTCAACTGTCAGGCCTGCAGCCATCTTTTCTTTTGGCTCTTAGGCCTGGCGCACTTTCTATTATTCTATTATGCATTTTATATTGTGGGAAAATGGGGGGGGGGGATTATACGGAGTTGGGTGATATGTAGCCATAACAAAATTCTTTCTAGAAAGCCAAGGTCATCCTTTCTCTCTGCACCTGGATGGAACTGCCAGCATGGCAGTGGGAGATTGGACCATGTGATGGACTTGTGGGTGCAGGTAGATGTCTAGTCTAATGAAAAGAAAGACTAGGAGCGACATGATAGTAGTGTTCCAATATTTGAGGGGCTGCCACAATGATGAGGGGGTTAATCTATTTTCCAAAGCACCAGGAGACAAGAAACAAGGCATGAAAACTAACGAGGGAGAGATCAAGTAGAAGTAGAAGAACCTATGTCAACAGGTTTAAGCATTTAATGAAGATATTAAATTTAACAAAGTTTAAAGAAAATCACATTATTTATTCAACCTTCCTCAAGGGTATCCAGGAGAGATTATATATTCTTCAGTATGCCTATTTTATAATCTCTACAATCTTTCAATATGATTAAAGTTGAAAGAGAGTGAATGGTCTGAGTGAACCTCATGGCTGAATCGATATTGAATGACATTGTAATCTTTCTGTTCCAGACATTAAAGATATGAAACACTATGCAATGGGTGGAAGCTCATAAAAGAGAGCTCCAACCTGAACTAAGGAGAAACTTCTTGACAGTGAGAACAATTAACCAATGAGCAGCTTTCCTCATGGAATTATGGATGCTCCATCACTGGAAGTTTTCAAGAAAGTATTGGACATCCAATTGCCGTGGATGGAATAAGGTCTCCTGCCATGGACAGGAGACTGTACTAGAAGACCTCCAACATCCCTGTTCTGACCTAGGCTTCAGAAAATCACAAAGCAACTTCCTTGTCCTGACAAACAACCCTTTTTATTAAGCTAATGTGAATTCCTCTCATTCACACCCAGCAAAGTCCTAGCAAACAGACTTTCAAGGGTGAATTTACAACCACAGACCTTATCAGGCTTGGAGAGCTTCCAGGCTGATATCGTCCAAATGCAACACTGTACAAAAACATACTTGGCAAGGAGTCTTAGAGTCACATACAAATCTTCACCCTAATTAAATGAACAAATTGTTTCCTGCAAACTTCACTCCCCTTTTGCTTCTCTTTATTCCCTGTGGTAGGGGACATTCACTGTCCACCTGTGCCTTTACTCTTGAGTTGGCCCTTGTTCCTTAGCTGTTCCTGTCTCCTGGCAGCTCTGTGCATGCACGCATCAGGAACAGGCTCCAGATGTTCTTCTGCCCCACTGATGTCTGACTCCAAAGGCAACTGGTAACTGTCAGATGGCCCTGGCCCTATCTCTGCCTCCGATGCAGAGCACTCGTCAGAGCCTTGCCAGACTCCAGGACTGGCCCATTTCCCTCACCAACCTTCCCACTGTCCGAATCTGCCACCAGCTCTGCTGGCCACTGGCAGGCCACAACAATCCCTTCCAGTTTATGATTGTATAAAAATATTTCCTAATTTTAAATTATTGTGTTTTTCAGAGTTAGGGCAAGACCGTACTCAGGCTTTCACATGAGAAAACTTACCTCACAAGAAATAAGATTATAATATTAAGACTGAGGAGAGAGAAGTACAATTTCCTCTTTGTCCTTGTTTTCAAAAGAGGGAAGCTGCTAGTCAACATCCTTAAAAATAAATCAGAAACCCTCTAATTATATTAATAAGCATCAACAGTCTTTAAAAGACAATTTTCAAACATTTGGCAAAGCCTTGCTGAGTCTAGTAGAATTTTTTTTTAAATAAATGATTTCCAAGTTTCACTGTAATCAAAGTAAAGTCTGGTACTGGATTCAATCCAAGAGAAAATAATGTAATTTTCTTGGGAGATAGGAGGCCTTTTATTATTACTATATCTGCAGCGGTATCTGTTATGAAAAGTGCACTGACAATTTTGTACTATATTAAAATTTTTCTTGGGCGATAACTTGATTAGGGATATAGAAGAACTGTGTGGTAATATAAATTTACCCTTACTCTCTTTTTCATGCAGCTGACGGAAACAACATTGCTTCCCTTTATATCAGATAAAGTATGGCTGGTTATTCTTATAGCAGATGGAATAGAGAATCTAATAGTTCTGAATGGCAGCATTTTATACAATCTCATGTAAGACAACTCTGTTGTTCTGGGAATAGATAAAATCCCAAATTTGTTTTCCATGCTTTCCTTTTCACATGTGGGTTGATGTTCCTGGACAGACAACTGGAGTAGGTTTAGCAAACTTCATTGTACATTGTTCAGTAAGTTCAAATAGAATTTTATATCAAAGGCACAATTCAATTGTTACATAATAGAAGAACTACAAACAGAATAAAACCCATATTATACATTGCACGATCGTAACTCAACTGTATGTACATGTTATAGCCAACTTACCTGAATATTTCACACTGTAGTGGATTCATTTGCTTGTTAACAAGTGACAGAAGCATATAATAATTGGCACGTGTGAATACATCTTCTCAAGGTAACTACAGAATTATAATACCTGAGCTATTGTGTTTCTCAATAGAGTCAGTGCATTGCATTCCTTCAGCTATCCAGGGTATAATAATCAGACACAGATAAACCGAGTGATTTCTTTATCAAGGCAAACTGTCACTCTTTGCTTCAGGTAAGGAAGAATAAAAGAGAATATATTGAGCTTACGGTTGAACAATGGAGTACTTGGTGTTGTCTGATCTTGGTTGTTTAGGAATGTAAAACAACTGTGTTACAACATAAATTTACCCTTACTTCGTTTTTCATGCAGGCCACAGAAATAGTGTTGCTTCCTTTTATATAGAGACAAAGTACTCTTGGTTATTCTCATAGCAGATGGGATAGAGAATCAAACAGTTCTGCTTTGCTTGCAGATGTTTCATTACCCAACTAGGTAACATAAGCACTACCTAGTTTGGTAATGAAATATCTGCAAGCATAAAACCAAGCTCAGGGAACGCCAAGGACTGCATCATATTTTCTGTCAAATAGGAAAAATGTATAGCCAACAATACCCAGTGGATCTATAAAATAGATATAATCTGTTATTCTTCTTTTGCCCATTATGTTATAGGCAGAGTCAAGTGATCTATCATGAATGGGGCAGGGCAGTGTTGAAAAACAACCCACACCAATCAAGTGTTCCGTTACTAAAGTAGCAACCCAGCCTCCCACAAGAGGAGCTAAGAAAATTATTTAGATGAGCACAAACATATTGCAGCAACCCAGAATACCAGGAAAAGAAAACAGGCCACTGATATAACATCATCCAACAAAATGTGAACCCATGCAATTTAATCAAAAAGGACCTGAGCACTCAAACCACTATAGCACAACCAACCTAAGGTATGAGAACAATATTCAATTCAATTCAATTTGCTTTATTTGTATGCCGCCCTTTTCCCTGAGGGGACTCAGGGAGGCTCACAATTCAAGGGAGGGGGATAAACAAACAATTTACAGAACAAAAAAAGCATACACTATTAAAACACAACAATCATACCATTCGAGAGGGCTACAGGGTTTAGCCCCAAGCCTGCTGGAACAGCCAGTTTTAAGGGATGTGCGGAAGGCCTGGAGGGTGGTGAGGGTACGAATCTCCATGGGGAATTCGTTCCACAGGGTCGGAGCAGCCACAGAGAAGGCCCTCCTCCGGGTAGTCGCCAGTCGGCACTGGGCGGCTGATGGAATTCGGAGGAGGCCTAGTCTGTGGGATCTTATTGGTCTAGTAATATTATTACCATACATCAGAAACATCTCAGAAATAACCAACAGACTATTACAACCATGTGGTACCATCATAGTACACAAACCAAACAAAGGCCTCCAAAATGTCCTTAATAAATAAAATGATCCGTAGTCGGGGGGGGGGGGGGAACTGTCGTCATCTATAACACACAATGTGCAACTTATATAGTATAACAGCCACTATGTAGGATAGACAGGCAGAAGATTAGCAGAGCATATCCATGAACTGTCAGAAGACATAATGACAGTCCCTTATTCTCACAATAGGTAAAAGTAAAGGTTCCCCTTGCTCATATGTGCTAGCCTTTCCTGACTCTAGGGGCAGTGCTCATCACCGTTCAAAGCCAGCGCTAGTGCTGTCCAAAGATTTCTCCATGCTCATGTGCTCATGACTAAATGCCGAAGGCGCACGGAACTCTGTTACCTTCCCACCAAAGATGGTTCCTATTTTTCTTTTTTTTCTTTTTTTTTTTTTTTTATAGATTTTATTGGTAAAAAGAAAATACAACATCCATAACTTGTAACAAACAATACAACTACATTTCGAGATATTCCCATACTATCAAATCATTATAAACATCAAAGGTTAGGTATCTTTCCCTCCCTCTTTTCTTCCTCCCCCCTTACTTCCTTCTCCCCTGCCTTCCCTCCTTTCTTTTCTCCTTTTCTCCTTTCCTTCCCCCTCCTTTCCCTCCCTCGCTCCCCCCCTCCTTCACACATACCTTCCCTCCTTCCCTGCCTCTTTCCCTCCTCCTTCCTTTTCTCTTAATCTCCCTCCTTTCCTCCCTCCTTCCTCCTTCCTTTCAACTCTCCTTCTCTCTTCTTTCCCTCCCTCTTTCCCTCTTTACTACCCTCTCTTCTTCCCTCCCTCCTTCCTCCCCCAGTTTCTTCTCTTTCTTCTCTCCTTCTTTCTTCCCACCTTCTTTCCCTTCTCTTCTTTCTCTCCTCCTCTTTCTTCCCCCCTTCTTCTGCCTTTCCTATTCCTCTCCTTTCTCCTCTCCATCCAGACTTCCCTACTATCCTCCTTCCCTCCCTTCTAACCTTTGTTACATTTGCGTATTTTCCTCTGCTGAGGACAATCTGTTCTCTTTCCCTTTCCTTGCTTGAAGAGGCAAGGATTATACGTCTTCTCGCCTCATCTAAAATGAAGTTTGATCACTAATTTCATGCAGGTAATTATAGCGAATTTCCTATCAGCTTTTTAAAGTTTTCCCAGCATTTTAGCGTGACAAAATTGCTCGACGGTGGGTTCTCGCCCCTGATACATTTCTCCTTTCGTTTATCTCTCAGTTGTTGTATATTGTTCATTGAGTTATTGGTTTAATCGTGATAGGTTAGTTAGCTATCTCTTTTTATGTCTAGGTCTTCACTGACTCATCAAGCCATTTGTATAGCTTCTCCCAGACTGTATAAAAGTCTGTGTCTTCTTTGTCATTAATTCGCATCGTCAGTCTGTTCATTTCTGCTAGTTCTAAAATTTTATTCATCACCATAGTGTTGGTGGGGGCATTTTCACTCTTCCAGCACTGTGCGTAAACAATCCTTGACGCTGTCAGAATATGGACTAGGAGGTATTGGTCAGATTTGCAAATTTTTTGATCTATTATTCCTAATAAGAAAGTTTCCGGCTTAAAGCATAGTTTAATTGACAGGATTCCATTCAGCCATCCTAGTATTTGCTTCCAATATGCTTTGGCTACCGGACACGTCCACCACATATGGTAGTACGTGCCCAGCACCGTTTTACATTTCCAGCATATGGCTGAAACTTTTGAAGACATTTTCGCCAGTCTTGTCGGTGGAAGATGCCAGCGGTAGAACATTTTATATATATTTTCTTTATAGGCCGTCGACTTTGTCAATTTTAGATTCCATTCCCAGACTCTTTCCCAGTCGTCTAGATCTATTGAGTGGCCGATTGTTTTGGGCCCAGGTTACCATGACTTCTTTTACTCTTTCTGCTTCCGTTTTCGAATCAGTAAGCAGTTGTATATTTTTGAAATTAATTTCTCATCTGGTCCAATTAAAATTTTATCTAATTCCTGGTTCTTGTTCTGGAAGCCAGGTTGTGCTAGATCGAATTTATGTTTGTTTTGAATTTGAAGATATGGCCACCAATCGATGTTTATTCCCTTATCAGCCAAATTTCCCTGGGGTTTAGTTTGTTTTGGTCGTCTAGCAACTGTTGGTAGGTAACAATTTTATCCAAGTTTATCAAATTCGGGTATATCAGGGCTTCCGTCGGAGATATCCATTTAGGTAGTTGCGTATAGTATCTCCTTCTAATTTCGAGCCAGTCCTTAATCAATACCCCCCTTAAATGGTGACTACTAAATAATTGTGGATTTTATTTCCCTCGCACCATAAGTAGTTGTGCCACCCGTATTGCAGGTCGTGGCCCTCTATTGTTAAGATTCTTTTATTAGCTAACATTACCCATTCTTTATCCACATAGTTGTTGCTGCTTGATGATATGTTTTCCATTCCGGTAATCCCATTCCCCCTTGAGTTCTTTTATCCTGCAGGTGCATATATTTATTCTGGGCTTTTTACCATTCCATATAAAGTTACGAATCATTTTGTCCAAATCATTATAAAATTTTTCCCCTAGCTTAACCGGTGCTGTTTGAAATAGGTAGAGGATTTTGGGAGAACATTCATTTTAATTACTGCGACTCTTCCCATCAGTGATAGTTGTAGTTTTGACCAGTTTTTAAGTCCTTTTGGGTATTCTGTAACAACTTATCATAGTTGTCTTCTTTTATGGAAGAGCACTTCGCAGACAGCCAGATCCCTAGATACTTAATTTTTTTAGTTACCTTTAATTCCATTGTTTCCTCTAGTTCTCCAATCTGGTTTTTGGGTAAATTTTTTATAATCATTTTTGTTTTTTCCTTGTTTATTTTTAAACCGGCCCACACACCCAAAGTTCTCAATGTCCTTCATCAAATTCGGTCCTGAAAGTAAGGGGTCTTCCACGATAAAGACCATGTCATCCGCGAAGGCCTGTACTTATATTGTTCTTTTTTTATGGTCAGGCCCCTAATTTCCTGATTTGATCTTATCCGATTTAAAAGGACCTCTAGAGACGTAATAAATAGTAGTGGGGAGAGCGGGCACCCTTGTCTAACACCCTTTCCAATTTGTATCCTCTCCGTTAGTTCCCCATTGACTATAATATTTGCAGATTGCCGTGAATATATAGATTCTATAATCTTAATAAATTTATCGCCAAATTTCATCATTTTTAGTTGAGTGATTAGAAAGTTCCAATCTAGGTTATCAAAGGCTTTCTGAGCGTCGACAAAGATTAATGCGAGTGTTTCTCGGATCTTGTTTGATAGAATTCCAGGGTGTCCATTATTATTCTTGTATTGTTTCTAATATGTCTTTTGGGAGAAAGCCGTTTTGATCCGAATGTATACTTTGATTTAATATTATTTTTAGTCTTTCCGCCAATATTGATACAAAGATTTTGTAATCTGCATTTAACAGGGATATGGGTCTATAATTTTGGACCTTGCTACTGTCCGCCTCTTCCTTTGGTATTAGGGTAATGTAGGCTTCCCCCCATGATTTTGGGACCCTACCATTTTGCAATGTATCATTACATAGTTCTAATAATTTGTCTTCTATGGTATTTTGAAGTTTTTATATATTTCCGACGGGAGCCCATCCGGCCAGGTGTTTTATTGTTTTTTTGTTTTTGAATGGCCTTTTTCAGTTCTTCTTGTGTAATTTCTTTATCGAGCATCTCTCTCATCTCCTCCGACAAGACTGGAAGCTTCTGCTTTATAAGGTATTTTCTAATGTCCTGTTCATTAATTTCGTCTTGTTTATATAGTTTCCTATAATAGTTCTGTACTATCTTTTCTTTTCTCCTATTTCTTGTTTCAGATTCCCCTCCTCGTCATACAGTTGTTTAATAATTCTTTTGACCTTCTCCTTTCTTATTTTGTGGGCCAGCCATCTCCCAGTTTTATTTGCATGTTCAAAATAATTCTGCTTCATTTTCTTAATGTTTTGTGCTATTTCCTCTTGGGAGATCAAATTTATTTGGTGTTTAATTAACTCTCCTTTTTCCCTGTGTCTACTATTTTCTGGCTCTTTCTGGGTCAGCAGTTCCGTCTCTCTTAGTTCTTTGTTCAGTGTATTAAGTTTTTCCCTGTGCATTTTGTTTCTTCTTATTATATAGGCTATGGAAATTCCCCTCACAACTGCCTTCATCGTGTCCCAAACATTTTGTATTGAGGTCTGCTCTTTACCGTTTTCTTTAAAGAAGTAGCCCAGTTCCTTTTCTATTTGTTGTACAAATTGTTTCTCTTGTAGTATGTTCTGGTTAATGTCCACCTAGCTTTTATCCTTGCCTTCCCTTTCCATTGCCATAAGACTGGGTGATGATCGGCCCACTTGTTGGTTATTATTTCAATATTTACAGTATCCATGAGTAGCTCCGAGTTTGACCAAACCATGTCGATACGGGACCATGAATTATGTGGATGGGAGTAAAACGTGTACTGTTGCATCTTGTCATTCATTGCTCGCCAGACATCATAAGATCTAAATCCTTCACCATATTACATAGGCAGACGGTAGTTTCCTTCTTGTGCTTTTCTTGTGGGTACCCTTATAGTCCATCTTACCATCTGCTATAGCGTTGAAATCCCCTAGAATACATATATTTTGCCACTCTATTTCATTTATCCTCTTATATAGATTAATATAAAATCTCTCTTGTTTTTGATTTGGGGCATAGATTCCAACTAGTAAAAATTTTTTCCCACCATTAATTATCTCCACCATTAATACCCTACCATCTTTGTCTGCATATATTAATTTGGGGTTCAACCATTCTTTTATATACATCACAATTCCTCTTTTTCTGGTTTGTGCTGACGAGCAGAATGTTTTACCTAGTTTTGGACAGACCAACAGGTTATTGTATTTTTCTTTAATGTGGGTTTCCTGAAGACAGATTACATCTAACTTTTGTTTCACTAGATCCAACAGTACTCGTTTTCTTTTGGAAGTTATGTTAAGACCATTTACATTAGCTGATAGTACATTCGTTTCCCATTCTTCAATTCCCTTACACGTTATTCGCTTTGAGGGCACCTTTGGATCGAGTCTCGATGGGTGACCTTGCTCTCGAATCTTCTCTGCCATATCTCTCTCGTTCTCTGGCCTCTCCTGGCCCCCGCCCCTCTGGTTGAGTTTCAATTATAGTGTCCCCCCTGTCTTAAAAGTCCTTCTTTATTAAATCTTCATCGTCTGCTAGTAAAAGTTCCTGGAATTCTTGAGCTTTCGCCAAGGTATCTATTCGGTATTTCTTTTCCCTCCATGTTATCAACATTCCTTCTGGAAGGAGCCATCTGAACTGAATTCTGTCTCTGTTTAAACGTGTGGAGAGGAAGTTGTATTTCCTTCTCTTCTCTCTGACTCTCCGTGGAGTCTGTTTAAGATGAGAATTTCTTTACCTTTGTATGTTAGAGAGTCCCCTCTTATTGTACTTAGAATGTCCTCTCTCAGCTGTCTTCTCAACACCCTCACATGGATCTCCCTCGGAAGCCGGTGGCGTCTCGCGAAGCCTGTATTGACTCTATAGGCTTCGTCCAGATCATTAATAACCTCTTTTTTTCGGCCTGCCGAGGACTAATCCCAGGATTTCTCCAATCAGCTCCCGGAGGTTTTCATCTTTTGCTTCCTCCACGTTTTTTAGTCTTAAATAATATGCTGATCGCTCTAATTCTAGCTGGAGGATGGCCTCCTCCAGGCTTGAGTTTATAGATTCCAGATTGTCCTCCACTTTGTCTATCCTTTTTTCCGCTATTTCCGTTCTCCCCTTAACATTTTGAATTTCCTGCTCATTTTTCAGCAGCGCTGTTTGTATTACTCCTATACGTTCCTCAATTTTTCCCATATTGTTTCTTACTTCACGCATTTCATTCTTTACTCCCTCCAGGCCTTTGGCGACACTTTCCCCCATCTTCAATATTGTCTCTTGTAGGGAGTCCATTGTTACTTCCTGGTCTTGCAGGGTTGGGGCTGCCTTATCTCCCGTTTGCCTGCCCTCAGGGGACTTTTCCCTCACCGGGGTAGATAGGGGAGTTTGCTTTTTACTCCCTTTAATTAAGGTTACTGTTTTCGTTGCCATTTGCTTTAATTCAGCTCTTCCCCTATAAGGTGTAAGTCTAGTACCTTATGAGTGCTGCTTAAGTAGTTATACAGAGCCCGGGGTACATACAGGGTAATTAAGCTGGAGCAGGGCTGTGAAATATAGGCTCAGTTAATTCTATAGTATCTGGGAGAGTCAGGAAGAGAAACGTTTCAGCGTGATACGACAGGGTGCAGGAGAGGCCAGAAAGTATTTAGAACTCACCCATCAATCTCTTCCTGTTGTCAGTGTAGTGTTTTCCTTCTGCTGTCTCTGGCTGTAATATGACACCGGGTACTTCAAACCCTTGTGATTAAACTTCTTTCCTTTTTCCCAGGCAGGCAAATCCAGCTTCTCTTCTTCGTCTCGTCCTCTGTTAATCCTCAAATTTAACTAGTCCAAAGCCTGTCTTCTTCTATTCACAACGTCAATCAGCTTTCACAAAAGTTCACTGTTTGTATTTAATAGCCGCTGCAGATAAATGCGCCCACACACGTATCTGTATTTATTGCAGTAAAGTTGTTTATCTTTTAGGTTTAGGCTTTTAAGTCAGATCTTGTGATTACCGTCATTTGGTCCGCTATATATTCCCTGCAGCTGTCTCTCCCTTCCTTATTAGTGGCTGGCAGTCACGCCTTCTGGTCGGCCATTAATCAGCCGACCTCTTTTGCACGAACTCTGAGGGAGCCTCTTGCTTCGTGGGAGGAGATCGCCTTTCACCCTCCACTGCACAGAGGTTTCCCCTCTCCAAAGGTCCTCGCACCTCGAAGGGACCTTGCCTATTACGGCCACGCTCGTGGAAAGACCGGGCGAACGAACAGAGAGTCTGTCAGCAGCCCGTTCCAGCGTGACGCCAGACCGGAAGTCCTATTTTTCTACTTGCATTTGTACATGCTTTCAAACTGCTAGGTTGGCAGAAGCTGGGACAAGTAATGGGAGGTCACTCTGTTATGCAGCGCTAGGGATTCAAACTGCCGAATTGCCGACCTTTCTGGTCAACAAGTTCAGCGTCTTAGCCAATAAGCCACTGTGTCCCTTTCACAATACATGGACATAATCATAATTTCCACTGTGAAACTGAGTATCCTAGAACAAATTAAATCCTAGAACAAACTAAATCCCAAAATTCTAAGAAAGTCCTAGAAAATTGGCATTCAGAGCAACCACCAATAGCAACCATCAATAGCAACCACCAAGAGCAACCACCAATAGCAACCATCAATAGACACAAAGAGATAAACCACATTTACATACCTTTCAAAAGAACTAATAAAAAAGAAACCTAAGAAGAAAAGAAAAAGATCATAACACATCTTCTCTAGCAACTAACACCCAAATAAGCAAAGATAAATGCCAAATAAAGAGTCAGGCAGAAAACAATACCCTAATTAAATAAGGAGAAAACTATACTCCCAGCAACACAAACAGGGTAAGTCACTATATATAAACAGGGAGCAAACATTAGTCACTAGCACTGATAATGTTACCTGGTCAGGTAATAAAATATCTGCAAGCAAGCAACCCAGCTCAGAAAACCCTAAGGAAGAAGAAGAATAATTCTGAAAGCTAGCCTATTTTATTCAAGGTTTGTTTTCCTCTCTTGTACCACCTTGAGATCAATCATTGGCACATGGATACTCTTCGCTCATTTAACCACATTGTCCTATATCACTGATGGAGAACTTGCAGGCCTCCAGATTTTGCTGCACTATATAGCATCTAGCATCCATAACCATAAACAATTGCAAGAAATGGTGGCAAATACAGTTCCACAGAGCCTTAAAAACTGCAGGCTTGCTGGACTGCTGAATACTCATGATTCCCTTAGCTATGTTATTGAGTTATGCAAGGCCATGGACAATCACTTGAAAGCTGGTCAAAGCAAGCAGACTCTCACCCTGCTAGCTGCAAGCCATAGATTGAATGCTTCCCTTGCAAGCAAGAATAGAATTGGCACCTGACTTTTGCGGCTAGTTGCAAGAACTCATTTGAAACATTATGTTGTTGTTGTTAGTTGCAAAGTCATATCTGACATATCACGACCCCATGGACAATGTTCTTCCTGTCCTCTCCCATCCTCTGCAGTCCATTTAAACTCACGCCTACTGCTTCAGTGACTCCATTCAGCCACTACATTCTCTGTCGTCCCCTTCTTCTTTCACCCTCAATCTTTCCCAGCATTAGGCTCTTCTCCAGTGAGTCCTTCCTTCTCATTAGGTGGTCAAAGTATTTGAGTTCATCTTCAGGATCTGGCCTTCTAAAGAACAGTCAGGGTTGATCTTCTGTAGGACTGACCGGATTGATTGCCTTGCAGTCCAAGGGACTCGCAGGAGTCTTCTCCAGCACCATAGCTCAAAGGCCTCAATTTTTTGGTGCTCAATCTTTCTTATGGTCCAACTTTCACAGCCATACATGCCAACTGGGAAAACCATCACCTTGATTATACACACTTTTGTTGGGAGGGTGATGTATCTGCTTTTTTTCTTACTTTTATATAATTTTATAGCATTATAGAAAATTAAAATATAATCAATATTTTATTACATCAAGATACAAAGGACTTTTGCCAAGTCTTCAAAAAATATTGAATGGCGGACTGCATTATATTTTTAAATCATGCCTTACTTTCATATGCGTTTGGTCTAAAAGATTTCAGTAGTACCAATGTATTATTTTTGAAAAATGATTTCATTTGTATTGATACATTTTTTTCATTTCTTTATAATCACATTATTACCACTGAATGTGTTATCTTTACTGTGAATAGCCTAGTTGTTGTTTTCTAATTAGTTCTTACATTTAATAAATTATGATTTTTAAAAAGTTATTCTGTTATCTAACATGAAAAGGAATGTATAGGACATGAAATTTTCCAACTGAGAAGGGAAAGTTTGTGTTTGTTTGTCTTACAGATATTTGAAACACTGGTTTATATGTGTCCTTGTAGTCTAAAGTCAATAAAGTAACAATAAAAATGGACTTAAAAGTAAATCTTCTTTGATCCAAGCTGAAATCCAAACATACTTTAATGTGCTAAAATAATTCACTTTCTATAGGAAATGGAAAGAAACTTTTGGCAACTTCAGTAAATACAAGTGGGTATACAGCTGTTTTATATACTCAAAGTTCCCTGATTATGATATGAATTATGAGTATATTGAGAGGAAGGGAAATATTTAATAATTCTTGAGACAACTAAATCTCATTGAAAACCTGTTCACACTGGACTATGGTCTAGAAGACACAGGAGTGACGTTAAGGCAACAAAGCATAATACAAGAATCAGCAAACTTTTTCAACTGGTATTCAATTCTAGAATTTTAAAACCATGTCATAGGCAGTCTTGTAAAATGATTATTTTAGCTTGATAGAAAATGCCAGCCATTGTGCTTATCCCATGTAACTTGCTAATATAAAATTATCTTTTAATAGGCAAACTGAAAAGATTGCTCCCCATTATTCCTCCTTTTTTATTTGGGCAGGTGAGTGCATTTAAAAAAAAACCCAACCTGGATCCTAATGAGCCATTATTTTTATTTTGTAAATATGCCTTTGAGGTTCATTTTTCATCCATCAGTACTGTCAACAAAAATAATGTTGACAGTTTTGTCTAAAATGGTAAAGGATTTCCTGCTTGAGCAGGGGTTGGACTAGAAAACCTCTAAAGTACCTTCCAACTCTGCTTTTCTACTATTTGTAGTCTACCTTGTCTCTTCAGATTGTGGTAGCTTATTAAACTCAGAATCATTTGATTTGAGAAACTGATTCTTGATAATTTAGTGATAAACCTGATAATCAATGCATATTGAATCAACATTAAATCCATTTTTTCACTCATTCTTCTGTTTATTTTCTTTCCTTGTTTTATAATTTTTTTTATTTAACAAACCAAATGGCCAAAACTCATAACTAAAACTAAAACAATAAAACTAAGAACATAAACATACAGAAACACTCCTACTCTTTGAAGCTCAAAAGCTATGTGTGACACTGAAGTCCAGATCAGTCAAACATCCTTACCAGAGGTGGATGGTTCCCAGTTTGGCCAGGTTTGGCTGAACAGGTAGTGGTTTTTGGCCTGGGTCTCAGAACCGGCAGTGACCCAGGCTGGCCATGCCCCTGAACTGGTTCCCTGGTCCCTGCTGCCATTACCGGCATGTTTTTTTGTAGTGTGTGTGTGTGTGCACAATTCACTGTAAATTGTTCTGCGCATACACGAAGAACAATTTACATTGAACTGCACACACATGCATAGCGAATTGGCAGTAAAATCAGGAGCAACACACCTCTGATCCCTACTACAGTAACCTAACTATATAAATTATTCTATATCCTACAATATGTTTTTGTTTGTTTGTTTGTTTATTGGATTTATATGCCACCCTGCTCCCAAGGACTCAGGGCGGCGTACAACATTAAAAAAAACACATATTACAAAAGTTAAAAAAAATTAGATAGCGTATCCAAAAAACAAACACAATTAAGATTAACAATCACATTTAAAATTCGATTAAAATTAACAATTCAATCATTTATTTTATTTTGTTCAGGCCAGGCTGGCTTGCTGGAAAAGCCAACTTTTTAGGGCGCGTTGGAAGGACTGGAGGTCGGGGATTATACGAAGCTCCAGGGGCAGCTCATTCCAGAGGGAAGGCACTCCCACAGAGAAGCCTCTCCCCCTGGGGGTCGCTAGCTGACACTGTCTGGCCGACGGCACCCTGAGAAGCTAACTCTGTGGGATGGCACTGGATGGTGGGACGCTACCGGTGGCAGTAGGTGGTCTTGCAGGTATCCTGGGTCTAAGCCATGGAGCACTTTAAAGGTCATAATTAGTACCTTGAATATGAAAGCTGGAGTTGAGCTTTGCCTTTGTGTATTCAATTTGGGAGATTCTGAGTATTTTTTTAAAAAACAGCATCCTTTCTTTTAAAGGAAGGGAAGATATATAAATCCTGGCTTCTACAGCCCACAAATCACAGGAAATAAATCAAGAGAAGTAAATTATTGCATTTAATACATTGCAAATTGAGATGTTCATCAGTTTAGTCTATCTATCACATACAAAAGTTGCATAGCTTTTATTTTGCCTGAATTCTTCAAAATATAAAAATAGTATTGTCAAATAGAGTTTGTTACATAAATTCAAATCAGAAAGCACACACATATAACTGATTCAGCTGGATTCATTGACTTCTTTATATACATAAGAATAGATGAATAAATGTACAATACCAACAGGTGGTTCTTCCAAGTAAACACAAGGCAGGAGAGTTACAGGCAAACACAAGCAATTAGCTTCATTTCAGCAGACAAACCCAGACAGACTGCTTGTTTACTTCTCAGAGCCACAGACTGCTTAATACAGCTAAACCACGCCCAGACTTCTTACTTATGTTTCTGTTTCCAATTCTCTGCAAAGACTCAGATCTGTTTAAGCTCCCATTGGCTGACTAGGTTGCTATTCATTGGCTGATCTTGTTCCATGTCTCTCCCAGTCATGAATATTTTAACAAGTACTTTGCCAAGGATCTTCAGATCATAGTGTATGACTTCTAATACATTCTATTCTGGCATCATAACTTATGGACAACTATTCATATGATCCAAATATGTTGTTCAAATAATACTTTAATATAAAGTGGATCTTCTGAAAACATTGCATGTAATTACTGAACTTCATGGCCGGGGGGTGGGTGGGACATTGATAAATATCAAAAGAGATGCAAGGTTCTCCTACCTAGTTTGAAAACCTATGTTTAATGTTTAATGAGGTAGGATTTCTTACTAAAGTACACAAATGATAATCATCCAACTATTTTGCAAATTTACCAGGTCAAAAACAAATGTTAGGGACTCTAAATGAATTGATTATTGACACAATAAAATGCAATCCATCATCATGACAGTGAACTCTTTAGAATTTAAAGGGAATAAGATAAAGGTGTTAAGTTAGAAAATGAATGTAAAATGTCAGGCATTTTCTTTTCTCTTCTTATTTTTTGGTTCCTTTATATGACTTTCAAAAATGTCCTGCTAACATATGGTGTCTGAAATGCAGCTGAATAATTGAAACTGAAGGAACACTGTGAGATATTTTTTTAGCGATATAAAAGTTAGAGACATTGGAAAAAAGTTTTTTTTTAGAATGAGTCCAAGGCTGACTATCTCATTTCACAACATAGATAGATAGATAGTTGGTTTGTTGGATGGATGGATGGATGGATGGATGGAATTTGAGAAATAAACAGGTCAAGTAAAAAGCTAACTTTATACAAAGCTCATCCATCAGTTCATCCATCCATATGTAAATACATATTCCAAATATTTTTAGAAACCTTATTTTTCTAGATCTTCATACTTTAAGATATCTATATATCATTTGCACATATTGTAGCATTTTTCTGAAACTCTAGTGATAGTACAGGATAGTACATTGGTATCTGAATAGTACATTGGTGACTTCTTGCTGAAATGCATCTCCAACCCATTGTCCATAAACTTATTAAACCTTAAGTGTATTGCATGAAGTCACCTTACTGAAATTCATAACTCCATAATTTAAAATAATGTCTTTTAAAACATTGCTTCCTTGAACTTCACTGTTCTTTTGTCCCTTTAAAAAAATGAGGATTATTTTATGTTTTAAACAGAAGGAAAAATATACCATCGAACCTTTGATACATACTTGATGCCTTGGTAAAAGAGTACAAAATGTCAAATCCTTTACTTGATAAAGGCCACAAATGCATTATGTCACAGAGGAAAAATATAGCCAACTGAAAATATGTTTTATTCCCCACCATAGTTCAGTACCCCCCATTTCAGGATTTTGCATTCTGAGAGATTCTGAACATCTGGAAAATGCCAGTTATTTTTCAATCATGTTTTAACATTTCTACAACTTGCTTTTTCATTTTTTTGGTACATAATTCTAAGCTTGCATAGTTTGACACTGCTTGTAATCTTTTTAAGACTTGTTGGAAGAAATATCCATCTGGTTCAGTTCCAAGTTGGGAGAAAAATGCTAGAAACATGGAGGCTGATTGGAAAGATGGTTTAATGGAGCAGGACCATCAGGCAAATGGTCCTGGTACAGCTGACCACATGAAGTGGAGAGTGAGAGTTAGTTATACCCTCTCTTGGGTCTTGCCCTTGACCTTCCTGTTCCTGTGCAAGAAATGTATTCTATTGGTTGTAGTCAGACTCCCATGGGGCCATGGGAATCAAGTTTGGTTGAAGCCCGGAGGGTGATTCAATGCCCCCAGGTGATTTTGCAACACAGTGAGCCCTGCTGCTAGATAATCCTATTATGTCCTGGAGGGTCATGTCTTAATCCCATCACCCTGGAGCTAAAGGTCTTTTGTTTTGCCGAGTCCTTCTCAATGGGCACCAAATATCTGCTGGGGGAAGGGAGCTGAAGCTCTGAATTTCTGTCTCCCTTAAGATTTCTATTTCTCTCTTAGGGGAAATATAATATTCTGCCTTTTTAATATTTTATTCTTTTAAGAGGGGTGGATGCTAACTTTCTACAGACCTTTCTTATATCTGAATAGATGGGCTGTTATGCATCTGTGAGGCAATGCCACATTGATGGAGGCATTACACCACATGGCAAGATTTTCCTTGTCAAAGCAGAGTCAACATGGTTTGCTTCCCTGCAGCATTTTGAATAATTTCAAACAGTGTTTCTCAATTCTGGCAACTTCAAGATGTGTTGATATCAGTCCCCAGAAACCCCAGCCCACCGGTCTAAACCTTCTCCCTGTCTGTTACCTGACATTTGACAAAACCAGAGATCTTTTTTCCCCCAGGTTTTGGCAAGGACAAAATTTGGAACACGAAGAATATGTTTTCTGATGCAACTGATCAAAGCTTAGGGCAAGCAGTGCGGGTGGAGACAGGGCTTTATCCTCGGCAACACTGTCCAAAATTTTAGCTGAATGGCCTGGAAGAAGCTGAACAATACTTTCCTCAGCAGCTTTTGCCAAAGCTTGGGTGACACTTGCCAGCTGTGAACATCTGTGTATCAGAGCAAAATGAAACAACATTGCCACTTGGTCTTAGAAACAAAGAAAAGCAGCTTCAAGGGAAAAGGGCCTTAAAATGCTGTTGAAAAGGTAATCCCCATTCAAGATTTGCCAAATCTCTGGTACAAAAGACAGTGTATTTAACTTGCTTTAATGAACATAAATAAACCATGTCTTGTTGTGTAAAAAATTGATTTTCTTCTGGTGTTGGTATTACTCCTAATAAAATAATGACATTATTTTTAAAAAAAGAATTTCCTTTACTTGCATCCACTCATACTTTTCCACTCCTAATACAATATTGACATTTTAAAAAAGGTTTTATCTGCATTCGCTCATACTTTTCCTCTTGTAGTAAAATGACATATTTCAAAAGGAATTCTTTTATTTGCATTCACTCATATTTTTCAAAAGGTTTGTTCGAAGTTGTGAATGGCATAAGTCTGCCATTCTCCTACCCAAAGGTATATTTTTCAATTTCTTCCATATTTGAGGACTTTCTCTTCCCACATCACAATGTACTGTACACACATATCCATTTCATTTAAGATCTACAGGACTTGAAATCTAACTTTTGGTTCTCCATTTCAACTTTAGCAGCTTTTATTTCTCTATTGTTAAAAAATAGGTCTACTATGTAGAGGCATATTCGGGGAGGCGGAAATTATTTCCTTCTATATAGAGCTTTTAATGAATTAATGGTCTTATGCTTCTCCACATCTGTATCCATTCTGGCTCATCTGGCTAGCTAAAAGAACTAATTCCAATATTTCAGATAGACTGTAGGTCAAACTGAAGGCCCGGGGACTGGATCCAGCCCATGGGGTGCTCAGATCAGTGAACGACTGGCCCGTGGGGCCTTTTCCAGTGAAAGCAGAGCTCGGGAGGGCCAGGTGTGACCCTCCCTAGCTCCATTTTTACTGGGAGAGGGTTGCAGGAGCCAAAAATGGGGCTCGGGAGCCTGTTTTCACTAGTAGAGTGCTCAGGGTGCCACAGTGCCCTGACACAAGTGATGGCAAGCTGGCCACCCCTCCTCCCGGCCATGTCTTCCTATCCCCCCAAAGTCAACCACTATCCTGATGCAGCCCTTGATAAAATCAAGTTTTCCACCCCATCTTAGGTGATATGCTTTCTTCCTCTCTAGATTTTTGAATCTATTTTTTTTTTTGCAGCAGATTCTCTTCAGCGTAGATATAAACTATGCCCTTTTCACAGAGCATCTTCATACTACTTAGTGTATGTGGGAAACCGAGGCTCAAAGAGAGAGACACATTGTATCCAACCTCAACTGAAAATAAAATCCAATCACTTTGGTGTTTATCCAACCAGGTTCAAATTTGAGCACTGCAAAAACTTTCTCACTCTTGCTTCTCTTCTTTTTCTCCTACTTGTTTTTGCTACACTCTCAGGCATTCATTTATAAAAGATAGCCAGGTTTCATTATGACAAACTTTTGCATGACGGGACAAATTATAACTTTCCACAGTCAGCTTTTGACACTTGGTGTATTGTCAGGAGACCCACAAAAGCGTGCTTGGCTGAAAAAATGTGAAGTCATTAAAAGGAGTTGTAGTTTCCTGTCTCACATTCTCTCGGGATTTGTTATGATAGCATTTCTGGGTGTTCCGAGGCTCTGTTTTTCATCTAGCAGCCTTTTTCTTATAGATCAGGGTTATGGTGAAAAGGTACGATTCAGAATCCACGCTTGAGGATTGGAATGGTTTTCTTCACGATTTTGGACAAAAATTTTGCTTTTTTTCTACTATAAGCAGTTTATTTTGAAACAACCTAATTGGTATATAACTTTTTTCCACAATCCTGGAATTCCTGGTCAAAATCTTTCATTACGGTGATTTCATGCATATGGCCTATTTCATAAGTATATTCTTCAGAGCAATTTTTGTAAAAAAGTAGTGCTGAAATCATTTTAGCAATTGCTAGCAATTTCAAAATATGCTCAAACCAATTCCCTAACTAATATTCCCTAACTAATATTATAGAAATCCAGGATGTGTGTGTGTGTGTATGTGTGCCACACACACACACACATACATACCACAATTCTAGGAGATCATTTGGATAAGTCTCTGCAGTTTTCTTGGTGATGTTTATCAAAAGTGGCTTGCCATTGCCTCCTTTAGCAATAGCAATAGCAGTTAGACTTATATACTGCTTCATAGGGCTTTCAGCCCTCTCTAAGCGGTTTACAGAGTCAGCATATTGCCCCCAACAACAATCCGGGTTCTCATTTTACCCACGTCGGAAGGATGGAAGGCTGAGTCAACCCTGAGCCGGTGAGATTTGAACAGCCGAACTGCAGAACTGCAGTCAGCTGAAGTAGCCTGCAGTGCTGCATTTAACCACTGTGCCACCTCGGCTCTAAGACAAGAGGAAAGTGACTGGCTCAAGGTCACCCTATTGCCTTTGGCCAAGGCAAGTCTTCTCCCTCAGTTTCTAACCTGATGCCTTAACCTAGGGATGTCAAACTCATGTCATCATGGCAGCATCATGTGACATATCTGAATTTTTTCCCCTTAGCTAAAACAGGCATGGGCGTGGCCAGTGCGTGATACATCCGGCCCACAGGCCAGGAATTTGACAGCCCTGCCTTAACCATTAAACTAGCTCTTGGTTAAAACATAAGACCATAATTTTAAGAAAGGTAATATATGATAGGTTGTTCTGAATGCAGAATCAACCCTTGCACAAAAATCAAATTCAGGTCATCAGATCACCTGATCTAATCATGAAGATGAGCCAAAGAAACATTTCCTACCATCAAAATGGTGGTGCTACCCAATGAAAGTTCCTTAAATAATTCTTCTCCTTCTTCTGTCTCCTGGAGTATGGTTCTTGGGGTGGGAAGATGTTCCACCATCTCTAATCCTACTGGATGGTTCATCTATTCTTACTGATCTTTAAATTGAGCAATCCCACAATTTAATTTGAAGTCAATTGACTTGCATAACTCTGTTTTAGTTGCAAGCATTCCACGGGCTGGAAGGAAAGAACTACAAAGAGGCAGAAAATGTTTCATTCTTGATTGTGTAACTATGTCTGCCAAATTTCTTGGGCATCACATCACCCATTATGACCACAAAAAAAGAGGCTCTTCTAATGAATTGGATATCAGATCTCCAATTCTCCAATCAGCAACATATAGGACAGATTAGGAATTAAAACTGTGAAAATCCAATATTTCTATAAGAAGCCAATTGGGGACTGGTTAACCTAGGCAATTGATGATAAATTTAAATTTTGCTTCTATTAGATTTTTCTTTGTTGGTTTTGTTTTTATTTAATTGACACGGACTTTGCTATTTATTCCATGATAGTAGCAAATTGCTTTTCTGTGTTTTCAATTAATCTTCCATGCAATGAACAGAAATGGTAACACAGTGTAATTAATCATGCTGACCTTTATTCACAGGAATAAGGGAGACTTTTTTTTAAAAAAAAAAAAAAAGAAAAAATCTAACCAATTGAAGAAACAAGGAATATGTATTCCTTTCACCGGGATCCCTACTATGCTTTTCAGAAAAATCTACCACAGTTTCAGTAGACAGACAAAACTACTATTTTTACCAATATTTAAATTTTGTTGTGCATCAAAAATGTGTACCATGTTACTTTGCAGAGAGACCACTTAGACATAATCCATGTTTCAGATCACATAATAATAATAATAAAAAAAATGTTACTTGAAAGATTTCTACCCAAGACTTCAGCTACTTTTGCACAGTGGAAGGCCCAAACAATAAACAAATAAAATCTGTCTAACAAACTTTAATGAAATTGATCAGAATAAATTTAAAAGTCTGAGAAAAAATGAAAAACCCATTTGACAAGCAAAAATAAAAATAGAGGTAGAGAGATTGTGTGTGTCCGTATGTGTGTGTGTGCGTGCTGCACACACACACACACACACACACACACACACACACACACACCTCTTTGTCTTTGTCTTGCATTCTGGTGAATAAGTCCATGCAATTTTCTTGGCAATGTTTTCATAATGGTTTGCCATTGTCTTTCTACTGGAGCTAACAGAATGAGTGGCAGATTCAAAGTCATTCTATTGATTTTGCCCTTAAGGGATGAACAGAACTCCTGGTCTTCTGGTTTCTAGCCTTATGCCTTAACCACCACACCAATGGTCCTCTCAATAATTTTAATAATATAGGAACTGGTATGCAAACTGTTGGAACATGACTCAGTGGCTAAGATGCTGAGCTTGTCGATCAGAAAGGTTGGCAGTTCAGTGGTTCAAATCCCTAGCGCCATGTAACTGAGTGAACTCCCATTACTTGTCCCAGCTTCTGCCAACCTAGCAGTTCAAAAGCATGTAAAAATGCAAGTAGAAAAAATAGAAACCACCTTTGGTGGGAAGGTAACAGCACTCCGTGCACCTTCAGTGTTTAGTCATGCCGGCCACATGACCACGGAGACATCTTCAGACAGTGCTGGCCCTTCGGCTTTGAAAGGGAGATAAGTACTGCCCCCTAGAGTCGGGAACGACTAGCACATATGTGTGAGGGGAACCTTTACTTTATAACTTATACAAACAGATTCAATAAACAAAAATATTTGCATCCTGTGGAAATTTCTAGGATTTTTATTGATCTCTACCTGTCTTGCCTATGATAGCTAAGGAAGCCACATACAAACTTCTGAAGTAACCTCAGTGCCTGGACTGGTTGGAAGCTGATATTCTTTTTCAGGAATCTTGATCGTATATCTTTCTTCCCTAAATGTTTGTTTTTAAATAGGTGTTTTAAATTAAACTAAATGGAATATAAGCCAAAGCAGTCCTTTCATTCTTTGAACGTAATATTAGGAAAAGCCTGTTTCTCCGACTACATTGATTTTACAGTTATCTCAATAACCTGAAGAATGAACCACAAGCCAAAAACAGAAAGAGGAGGAAGATGATAAGGAAGCAACTGTGGTAAGGTATAGACAAAATATAGAGAACAATTCCAGGTTTTTGCAAACAAGGAGGCCTGAAAACCAGCAGCAGTACCAAACCATTGCTCACCCAAGCAGAACTTGTGATTGATCCAGGAGCTATGCTGGAAGCTGTTTAGCTTTTCTTTTCATATGAAGGTTTTCTCAAAAAGAAGAAATGCCGTATTTTTGGAGTATAAGATGCACCAAGATTTAGAAGAGACAAATTAAATAAAAGTTTTTGCACTCTGCAGACCTCCCCAAAATGGCCTATTTTTGCAAAAAAAAGGGCCAGGTTTTTTTTTTTTCCAAAAAAGGGCATGAATAGCCTTTAGGAAGCTTGTAGAGTGCTCCTGGGTGAAAAATGGCCCATTTTTCACTCATTTCTGCCCTCCCCAGCCCCCAGGAGCACTCTGAAAGCCT
Organism: Thamnophis elegans; assembly: GCF_009769535.1. Lineage (NCBI taxonomy): Eukaryota > Metazoa > Chordata > Lepidosauria > Squamata > Natricidae > Thamnophis > Thamnophis elegans. Next base: position 60,053,188 of record NC_045548.1, on the reverse strand, counting down.
CCTAAAGGCTCTGCATGGCCATTTGGTGAAGGGGGTGGGGTTTCAGGAGGCACAAAATGTTGTATTCCGTGTATAAGATGCACCCAGATTTCCAGCCTCTTTTTTGAGGGAAAAAGGTGCATGTTATACTTTGAAAAATACAGTAGGTCAGCTAAATAAAATGGTTTAGGAGATTAGGAAAACAATACAGGAAAATGACCCACAGTTTATCTAAACTATGGGTAGAAGGAAGCATCCCAGCAGCACAGAAGACAGAAGAGAAGTTGCATCACTGCAACCTGGAGGAGGAACAAGAAAATGGAATGGAAAACCCATGGCAATGTCAGCCTCTGGAATGCAACCTGAATCAACTGGAGAGGGAGGAGAATATGTTATGAGTGAGAAGGCTATTTTGCATCAAAATAAACATAGAATAAAGGGTCAATAAATAATGTGATGGATCATATATCTGCCTGTCATGTTTTCACTTCCAAACACACAACCTGAAATAAAGTTTTTTTCAGCCTGTCCTCAGCAGGTTGCTAAAGTCTCAACTTTCTCTTATGCTCTAAGGTGACCAGGAACATTTCTGCACTAGCAATTTATAGCATCACCCAGCCATCACCAAGGTGATAAAAAGCCTGTCTGAGTTCATGATTTATCACCGCAGGGATGGAATTACTAGTGTGGAAATTCTATAAGAAACAAAAGCTATAATGTGAAATACATAATCAGGAACACTGTGGATTCTCAGGAGCTTCGACCCCAGGGCTACAGCTACCGCACTGCTCTATTTATGTACACCAATACCTAGACCAACACTTGTATGTCACCTACTTGTACAACTTGAGACACGGATCTAAAAACATTCACAAGAACTAGGCAATGTCAAAAGAGAAAGTATTGCCATTCTAATTAAAACTATCTGACTCTAAGATAATGGGTGTCTTTAACAGTTGCTTAATGTACAAAAAAATGGGGCTCAAGTTGATTTCATGGATCACACCATTCCAGAATGAGAGGTCTGAAAACAAAAATGGTTGTAAGCCTTTCAGGTTCTCACTAGACAGGTACTCACTGCATTCTCCAACTGCTAGATTATTGTTCTGACCGAGGCTTCCCAAGAGCATGAAGCAAACTCCTTCTCCCAATAAAAAACCCTTTTATTAATTTACTGTGAATTCTGCTCATTCAATACAGCAAAGTCTTCCAAGCGAGGATTTACAGTCACAGACCTTATCTGGCTTGGAGAGTTGACAGGCCGATATCTGCAAAACTTGGCAAGGAGTCTCATAGAGTCACGAACCAATTAAGTGAACTAATTGTCTCTGCAAACTCCACTCCCCTTTTGCTCCTCTTTTATTTCTTCTGGGAGGGGCCTTTCATCGTCCACCTGTGGCCTTACTCCCAAGTCAACCCCTGTTCTTTAGCTGTTCCCTTCATCTGGCAATTCTGCACATGCGTACACTAGGAACAGGTTCCAGCTGTTCATCTGCCTCACTGATGTCTGACTCTGAAGGCATCTGATAACTAGCATATGGCTTTGGCCCCATCTCTGCCTCTGACACAGAGCCCTTATCAGAGTTCTGCTGGCTGCTGGTGGACCACAACAATTATAGAAAGTGTATTTTTGAAGATAACAAGGACCTAACTCTGATGGCTACCAGTGCAAGCCTTGCAAAACAGAAAGCTTTTTGCTGAACTGATCCGTACCAATTAACAAATAGGCATCTGATTTCAGAATCACCTTCACAGCAGCTCTAAGTAAAATATCTTATGAGACTCCCCACAACATGACAATATTGTCATATTCTGGCTTACACAGGGCAAGAGATAGTTTTCAATGAAACAATATAAAAGGAATAAATATGCAGGCAGTCCTCGACTTACGATCACAATTGAGCTGTTGTTAAACGAGACATTTCTTAAGTGAGTTTTGCCCCATTTTACCACCTTTCTTGCCATAGTTGTCAAGTGAATCACTGCAGCTGTGAAATCATTAACACAGTTGTTAAATGAATCTGGCTTCTCGTTGACTCTGCTTATCAGAAGGTAGCAAAAGGGTTTCATATGACCCTGGGACACTGCAACCTTCATAAATATGAGTCAGTTGCCAAGCATCTAAATTTTATTCACAGGACTATGAGGATCATAAGTGCAAAAAATGGTCATACGTCACTATTTTCAGTGCCGTTGTAACTTTGAACAGTCACTCCACAAACTGTTGTAAGTTTAGGACTACCTATATTTGTTGGAACAGATTTTTGACTCAGCCGGCTGCAGGTAGTCTTCATTTAATAATTTCTTGTTCAGCAAACTTTTGAACTTACAACACTGCTGAACAAGGAGGACTTATGACCAGTCCTCAAAGTTCTGGCTTCCTAACACCCCCACAACCATATGATTGCAATTTGGGCACTTGTCACTTGAACTTGCACTTACCCATGGACACATGATCACCATTTTTAACTTTCTCTTGCCAAGCAACATCAATGCGGACATCAGCAGGGAACATTGCAAGTCACTCTGGTAAATTGCTCACACTCTTCCCTGCTCTGCATTAGCAACTTGCCCGCCTGCCAGGTTTTCCATCACTAAGCAATGTAAACTAAGGTACAGCATGACATGATGTCGTGCTTTACATCTGCATCCCTTAGTGATGGGAATTCCCATCCAAATTTCCACTGTTAGCTGCAGACTAACTGAACTGATAAAGTATCTCCAGAATTCTGGAAGTGCCTGAATTATGAAACATCATTTTCCCTTCTATTCTCCTTCAGGTTATCATAAATGTAGTTATTTTGCTCTTTCAGTAATATGAAGCTCACTATAAAGAAGGCTGGGCAGCACAAGGGAAAAAGATGCTCCAGGGAACACAAGAACCTCCTTCAAGCTGCCAGGTCTTTTCCCAGGTTTTTGTATTAGCCCAGCATTGCCCTTCAACACTTGCAAAGGATGAGTTTGCTTTTAAAACACAGCAAATTGGCACTCCCCCACATATTCCTAAATATAGAATAGATAGGATAAAACAGAACAGGAACGTGCAGTTACTAGAGGCAAGGGAGGCGGGGCCTCACCAGTCTCCTCAGGGAAAGGAAAGGATTTTAAATAATTTTCTTAAAATAATTAAAGCCAGGGTAGTTGCTACCAGATTTCAAGTCACAGTGGCTTGGTGTCTGCTCTCAGTATTAACTAGGAGGAGGCCAGAGAACTAGGGGCCTCTTTTGCATAAGGATTTTTTTGCCTTTTAAGAGTTAAGCAAGGGTTAACAAGCAAAGAATTTCTTATGCAAATGAGGCAAGTATTCTCTCGCCTCATGTAGAGGGCATTTTTAGAGGCTTTTTAGAGTTTTCTGGGAGCAACTAGCTCAGTCTGACTTCAGAGCTCTGGCTTTTCAAGAGGGGAGGGCAGGGCAGAGAAAAGCAGAGTTGAAATCGTCTCTGAAACAGCTGGAAAAGGTGCGTGTGTGGGGAGGGGGAGGAATTCCAAAAGTTTGCTCGGAAGGCAACAGGGAAAGGGGAGGTATGGCAGAGGAGCTGCTTTCAAGCCTTTGGAAAATATATCCAATCCAACTTCTGTGTTTGTGTTTGAGAGTGAGTGAATGAGAGAAGGATCGAAGTTCTCTGTGTGTGTGTGTCTGTTTGAGAGAGGGGGAGGGAGGGAGAGAGGGAGGAAGGAGGGGGAGGGAGAAGAAAAAGAATGGGAAAACTTATTTTGCAAGGGGGAAAAATGCTGTCGCTTTAAATCAGAACTGAGCATGCCTGGCTGTGGAATTCTGGGAGTTGAAGTCCACAAGTCTAAAAACAGCCTCACCGGGGCTAAAGCTGACCGCACGTCACTGGAACAGAATAACAGAGTTTGGATTTGGATTTATTCGATTTGTATGCCGCCCTATTCCCCAAGGGACTTCCAAAGTTGGAAGGGACCTTGGAGGTCTTCTAGTCCAACCCCTGCCTAGGCACGAAAGCCTACACCACTTCAGAAAAATGATTATCCAACAACATCTTCTTAACAACTCCCAGTGCTGGAGTATTCACAACTTCTGGAAGCAAGTGTTCCACGGATTAATTGTTCTAACCATCAGGAAATTTCTCCTTAGTTCTAAGTTGCTTCTCTCCTTGATTAGTTTCTACCCGTTGCTTCTTGTCCTGTGCTCCTACTTTAGAGAACAGCTTGATTCCCTCTTTTTTGTGATAGCTCCTGAGATATTGGAACACTGCTATCATGTTTCCCCTAGTCCTTTTCATTAAACTTGACATACCCAGTTCCTGCAACTGTTCCTCATATGTTTTAGCCTCCAGTCCCATAATCATCTTTTTGTTCTTCTCTGCACTCTTTCTAGAGTCTCCACATCTTTTTTACATAGTAAAATATCTTTTGCTTTCAAATCTGGGGCACTGTACTCTCCTAGTAAAGCTTCTAGAATGATTCCCTGGGATATTGAGAATTCTCAGAAAGCTTTGGCCATATTAAAAAAAAAAATTCCGTGTATCCTTCCTCTTTTCTGACTGTAGCTTCTTTGCTAAAATTATGCAAAAAGTTCCCCTGACTTTTCATTATCCTGTTAGCGCCAAATATGCGTCTGAATGAAGAGAGGGGATTAGAGAAGCCCAACTGAACACTCATAGCAAACTTACCCAGAGCTATACGAGTGCCAGTTTTGGAAGGTGATTCCAATTAAAAAAAATCAATGGTACAAGGTAATTACATTTGGGGATAAAAAACATGTCTTCTATGAACGCTGTAATCCTCTGATGGAAAACATAGTTTGCTTTTGCTTAAGGCTACTATCTTTTTCACTTTTAACTGGAAATGGTTGTTTGCCATAATACATCAATGTCTGTACTTGCATTAAAATATCTAACCTGAGGCAAGAAAGGATTGTGCTACCATTAACTGGTAACACCAGCTAGGGCGGAGGATGGAGCACAGCATTCTTTATTCTAAACTTTCTGCCTCAAAGGGCTGTTTTGCAGCTATTTTTGGGTTTGAATCCACTTGAAAAATACATTCACCTACTCACATCCTGAACTTCTGGGTTGCAAAGTATTCCAGTTTGATCTGAATGCTACCAGCAATGAGGTTGCAGAATAACCTAAAGTTTTGTGCCTGCTTTGCCTGCTTTATTTGATAGCTTAGTCTTCTACCAACGGTTGTCAGTGTTCCGAGTAATGCACCCATTGAAAGCAGTACTCCCTGGGCAGGTAGATTCCTCAAAGAACATGTTTATTAGATACATCATATTGGCACAGCCGGTGAAAACCAATTCTGAAAGTTCCTGCAGTTGTCACTGGTCACATTGTCCAGTGGAAGTAGCTGCTTGATCACTCCTCTCCTTCAACAGCCACCTGTTGAGATGATCTTGGTTCATACAAGAAAACTTTTCGTTTTGATTTTTAGCCAGTCTATCTACTTCACCCATCCCTTGCCTGTCTCAGGGTTCGTGGCCACTGTGAGTCAGCAAAAGATGGCTTCAGCCAGGTTCACTTCACAGTTGACTCTGGTTGGAAAACCCAAATGAAGCTGATTCTCAGAACAGTCCATGATGTACGTGGCACAGGTGAGTATCTTCTCTGATACAACCAGGTAGAAAGAATAGGGCAGACAAGAAAGAAGAAGAGCTTGTCTGGCCATCTTTTATGATGATTATTGCACCATCTCAACCTCTGTGGATATCTCCTTGAATGATATTCTCCAGTTGTTAGGTGGTATTTTAGGGATTGGAGAATTACTATGATACACTGAATCACGACAACTTAGAATGTAAAATATTTACTTCCTAACTAAATGCGCATATAGAGAATGTTTATCTTGTAAGTCCAAAGAAAGGAAGAGTTTTTACCTGGATTGATAAGGTTTGTCCTATCGCCATAAATGTAGGGAGATGACTGATATGTGTGACAGCCAAAAATTCTTTCAAAGTCACAATAGTATTAAAGCAAAGGGTTAACATTAAATGTAAAGTTAAGCTGGTCAAGAATGCCCCGAGCCTTATCCATTCCACAGGGGATTGAATACCTTATCTACCTGACTAGGTCTAGGCAGGAAATTGGTAAGATTCTATCCTCATAAGGCAATCAAGATATCCCGTCACTAGGGTTAATGTGTACAAGGCATACGTGACATGGGAAGAATGTGTATTTTGGAGAATGATAAATATACTGCCTGATAAAGTATAAAAACCTGTAACAAACTGCCCTTCACGGTTCAGATTCTGCTTGAGCTATCAGTGCTGAATCTTGCACAATAAACCTTTCCCTTCAACAAAGAGCTGGTCTGGTCTCATTTCTGCAACATTTCTGGCAACACATGAAGGGACTGCTAAGCGATCTTTCACTCCGGACAACTAGAACCTCACACCGACGAAGAAATCTGAGCCTCGGGTACCTCAGGCGCCACGAGGCTCTTTGCTTCAGAGGAACAGGGAAAGGACGCCTTCCGCCACCGAGGGCATCTCCAGTCAGTCCAAGGACCCTTTGTGTGAAAAGGGAAAGGACAGAATCTGAATGAATCCTGGCCAGGATGAGAGGGTGAGGAAAACCTGCTGACAGGCGAGTATAATATAGTGTCTACTCCGCCTGAGATTAGAAGAGGGTGCCTGATCACCGCCCTGGATTCAGGACGTCGATCATAAAGAAGTCTGTGTTAGGTTGTGCGGGAGGTTAAATGACTGCAGTTTCTCTTGAGTGACCGTCGAGTGTTCAGCACTGCAGGTCAGTGATAGAATTTTTAGAACATGGGTGGGGGAGGGAGTGTCCCAAAGACACCTCTGCAGTGTATGTTGAAGAATTTTAAAAGGCCGTATGGTGGAGATTATGGGGACCCCCCAGCAACCCTGTCTAAGCTGAGGAAGCTTTGCGAATTGGAATGGCCCACTTTCGGCATAGGGTGGCCATCAGAAGGGACCCATGATCCCCGAATTATAAGCCTAGTTCATCAAGTCATAACTGACCTAGAGATTAGCCATCCAGATCAATATCAATATATTGATCAATTGCATTCGGAAAAAGTCCCAATTGGCTTAAAAACTGCAAAGCCCAAATGCTGAGAGTATGTGTAAATCGTACCCTAGAGTTTGCCCAGAGGAAGAAAACTTTACTCACAAAGGGGGCAGCCACGATCTTCACAGGAAGGTAGGAGGAAGACACGTGTCCCCCAACTTACGTCCCACGCTACCCCCCAATACATCAGCCACCCCCGGTAATGAAAGTGCCGGTCCCGAAGAAAGACCCAGTCAGGCCAAAACAGAAAGGGGCATCAGCCCCACTGAAGTCAGAGATTGAGTCCAGTGCAGGTCTAGAATTCCAAATTTCAGGAAGGACTAGAAGTAAGGCAAACCAAATCAGTTTAATGGCTCCACTTAGGCAGGTGGATCAAAGGGTCTTAAATGCACAAAACCAAACCCAACTGGTGTCAATTTTCCAATATACTCCATTCACCACAACTGATCTCCTTAATTGGAAACAGCACTATGGTCAGTTTTCCCAAAAACCAAGAGAGGTGATCAAGCTGGTTCAAACCATCATGCAGACCCATCTCCCGACTTGGGGTGATATTGGCCAGCTGTTAGGGACATTGCTCAGCTCCGAAAATAAGGAAAAGTAGAGGACAGCGAAAGAGAAAATTCTAAAAGAAAGATTTCCAAATGAGACAGTAGCAGATATAAATGAGAGGAGAATCAGAGTTGCGAATCAGGATCCCCAACGGGACATAAATAATCCAGTCCATATGACCCAACTAGTAGAATATCGAGCTTTGACAATGGAAGCTTTAAAACGAGCAGGAAAACCTCCCGTAAATTTCTCCAAACCTGCAACTATTATTCAAGAACCTCAAGAAAGTCCCGAGTCATTTTTCCAAAGGTTGGTTGCCGCATATGAGGAGTATGCCCAATAAACCTTTCCTTTTGACAAAGAGCTGGTCTGGTCTCATTTCTGCAACAGTATAAGACCATGAAGCAAAATTATGATATAAAAGCAGTAGACTCCTTTAATCAAATCAAGCTAATTGTTCCCAACATTAAGACAATAAACCCAAGGTTAAGTCAAGTACAAATCAAATCAGGTTCAAAAAGGCAGTAGAAAGATTCAAGGTCCTAGTCAAAAATCACATCAAGGTACACTTTGGTTTCCGTTGTAGGTCACCTCCAAAAAATAAGCAATATGTATGTATGTACGATGTATATGTATGTATGTATGTATGCATGTATGCATGCATGCATGTACTGTATGTATGTATATCTTGATGTATGTTTTTGTAGATTTTCATGGGTACAAGTATGCAGGTCTTGGTGTATTCGGGTCTTTTCCCGTGTAAGATTGAGAGTATCTTGGTGACATTTCGACGAGGTCCCACTCGCCATCTTCAGGCTGGTGCCTTCGGCTTCATGCTTGTGTGAGCAAGATGTGATCGGAGCTGCCGTCTTTATATGTATGTATGTGTGTGTGTGTGTGTGTGTGTGTGTGTGTGTGTATGTGTATGTGTGTGTGTGTGTGTGTGTGTGTGTATGTATGTATGTATGTATGTATGTATGTATGTATGTATGTATGTATATAGTTGGCTTCAGCTGATAAGGAGGAGGACCTGTGGCTTAATGGTGAAGACATCTGCCTAAGATGTAATACAGCACAGGTTCGAATCCCAGTAAGGGTATGGCTAGCTGATGAGAGCTAAATAGCTTGAAATAGATCTATACTAGTCTCCCTTTATTTATTTATCAGCACAAATACAACATACATATATCTATATCTATATCTATATCTATATCTATATCTATATCTATATCTATATCTATATCTATATCTATATCTATATCTATATCTATATCTATATCTATATCTATATCTATCTATCTATCTATCTATCTATCTATCTATCTATCTATCTATCTATCTATCTATCTATCTATCTATATAAGATTTTTACAACCCCTGGTAAGCCCCAATTATGGGAGGAAGCTGCTAAGATCTCTGCCTAATGTGCCTAGTATGCCATATAGCCCAGGTTCAAATCCCAGTAAGGGTATGGCTAGCTGATGAGAGCTAAATAGCTTGAAATAGATCTATACTAGTCTCCCTTTATTTATTTATCAGCACAAATAAACACACACACACACACACACATATATATATATATATATATATATATTACATTACATTAATGTATATATGTGCGTATATCTATATCTTAATGTATATAAATACATTAATGAATGTATGTATTATGTGTATATACAGTGTATGTATATTGTGTGTGTGTGTATACATACATACACACACACACACACACACACACATATAGATAGATATAGATATAGATATAGATATAGATATAGATATAGATATAGATATAGATATAGATATAGATATAGATATAGATATAGATATAGATATAGATATAGATATAGATATAGATATAGATATAGATATAGATATAGATATAGATATAGATATAGATATATTTTAATGTAGGAATGCAATGCTGAGTGGTTAAGATGCTGAGCTTGTCGATCGTCAGTTTGGTGGTTCAAATCCCTAGCGCCGCATAACAGAGTGAGCTCCCATTACTTGACCCAGCTGTCTTAAGACGTCTCCATGGTTGTCTGACCAGTATGACTAAATGCTGAAGGCACATCGAATGCTGTTACCTTCACACCAAAGGTGGTCCCTATTTTTCTACCTGCACTTTTACATGCTTTCAAACTGCTAGGTTGGCAGAAGCTGGGACAAGTAACGGGAGCTCACTCCATTATGCAGCACTAGGGATTCGAACCGCCGAACTGCCAACCTTTCTGATCAACAAGCTAAGCGTCTTAGCCACTGAGCCTCCACGTCCCTATTACTTCTATAGTTAATGGCTTTAATCATTCTTATCTTTCTTAAATCCCACTGTGTATTCTTGGTGTTTATTTTTTTTTTTTAGACAGATGATTTCCTACTGAATAAATTGTTAGTGCTTCTTCTGACTTCACTGGGAATAGAAATCAAACTCAACTACATTATTTGGTGAGTTTCACGTGCCACTACTTGAGGTAATTATATTAGCAATGGAAGGGAGATTCTTTAAGTGGATATACACTTTTTTTACATTTTCTTACAGCTACAATTTACTTTGAGATGTAAAGAGGCCTCCTGCTGTACAACAATTGGAGACAGTCTGAACAATGGAGTAGCTCATACTTCCACATTTTGCATGTGGTGCAAATTATAGTGGTGCATGTAATTTATCTGAAGGGAAATGAAGTGTAGTTTTGTTTACACATTAGAGCTACCATATCTGGATTGCAAAAATATAAGTATTCTCTAGAGAAGCAAAGAATTCAAGCTACTGGTATCTCTTGACCACCACCTATTCAACAACTGGATTTTTCCATATCAGATTTGAAATCCTTGTTCTTTCTAAATAAACTTCTTGATCCCTAGAAATCATGTAGTACTGGTTGGAGAATTCTGGGAGTTGAAGTCCACACATCTTTTAAGTTGCCAAGGTTGAAAAACACTGGATCAGCCTTCCATCCTTCCAAATTCGGTAAAATGAGGACCCAGATTGTTGGGGGCAATATACTTACATGGTAAACTACTTAGAGAGGGGTGTAGAGCATTGTAAAGTGTTATTGTTGTTGTTGTTGTTGTTGTTGTTGTTCTTCTTCTTCTTCTTCTTCTTCTTCTTATTCTTATTCTTATTCTTATTCTTATTCTTATTCTTGTCTTATCCATCCCACCGTGACCCCATGGACAATGTTCCTCCAGGCCTTCCTGTCCTCTATCACCTCTGGAGTCCATTTAAGCTCAGACCTACTGCTTCAGTGACTCCATCCAGCCACCTCATTCTCTGTTGTCCCCTTCTTCTTTTCTCAATCTTTTCCAGCATTAGGCTCTTCTCCAGTGAGTCCTTCCTTCTCATACTTCAACTCAAGTATTTGAGTTTTATCTTCAGGATCTGGCCTTATAAAGAGCATCTCCTCTAGGACTGACCTGTTTGACTTCCTTGCAGTCCATGGGACTATAAAGCGGTATATAAGTCTAGGTGCTATTCAGTGGTGGGATTCAATTTTTTTTACTATCGGTTCTGTGGGCATGGCTTGATGGGCATGGCATGACTTGGTGAGTGTGGCAGGAGAAGGTTACTGCAAAATTCCCATTCTCTCCCAGTAAGCTGGGACTTGGGAGGCAGAGAATAGATGGGGGTGGGGCCAGTCAGAGGTGGTATTTGCTGGTTCTCCGAACTACTCAAAATTTCTGCTACCAGTTTTCCAGATTTGGTCAGAGCCTGCTGAATACCACCTCTGGTGCTATTGCTATTAGCAGCAAGAAATAGCATCACTTCATATGCAAAACAATGGTCCCACTTCAAAGACATGGCATTGATATTTACCTCCCAAAGCATATAGAAAAATAATAGCTTAGTTTTAAAAGTTTAGTTTCAAATTAACCATTTTCTGGGCAAGATAATTTCTTCATTGGTTCTGATGATAGATTTGGACAACCTGAAAACTGCTGTGCTGTCCTTTGCTCTTCCCTGCTATCTTTGCCTTAAAAGGCCAAAGGCAAAATTACAGGGTAATATTTCATACCTTTCTGCAGTGAAACCTTCAAACTATCCAGCTGAAACTTGTCAGATCCTCTAGAGTCTACAATCCCTGATATTTTTATCCCAACTCTGGTAAAAATTGAAACAGCTTCAGGCCTTTTGATGTTGCTCTGTTGTGGCCTTTGAATTTTTTCTTTCTGTAAAAAAACCTGAATCTTGAACCTGGAAGCAGCTTGAATCAAACTGAATTGCTTTTAAAATGCAGGCTCAAATCATATCATATGCTGTTCAAATCTCAAATCATATTTGATAGCTTTGAATCAGATCAAAATTGATTTGCATGGGGTTACTTCTTTTCATGCTTGTGAAGGGTTGTGCAATTTAAATTAAGTCAAAACATAGAATTGAATGTGTGTGTGTGTGTGTGTGTGTGTGTGTGTGTGTGTGTGTTGTATTTGTGCTGATAAATAAATAAAGGGAGACTAGTATAGGTCTATTTCAAGCTGATGAGAGCTAAATAGCTTGAAATAGATCTATACTAGTCTCCCTTTTTTATTTATCAGCACAAATACAACACAAATGTAACAAAGGCAACAGTAAAAATATTGGGTTTCTGTCTGGATGGTCTCTTGTGACGAGCCGATGGACAGAGAATGGAAGCAGTGAGCTTCCTCCCATATTTGGGGATACCAGGGGTTGTGACTTATACACACACACACACACACACACACACACATACTACATACATACACACACACACACATACACATACATACTCAACTACTCAAAATTTCTGCTACAAGTTCTCCAGAACCTGTCAGAACCTGCTGAATTTCACTCCTGGTTAAGTTGCTAGAATGGGAAGTAGGGTGTGTCATTTAATAGGGTGAATATTCACTTTTGCAATTTTTTCAGTGAGAAGTTCTAAAAATATGTCTTTTTAAACCAAGAATTCAAATTTGCTGTTATTTTTTGCAATTACACAACATTTAGCCTGGTATGGTAAATCCAGATCTGATCATATGCCCCACAGTTCTTCTGAAAAATATTATTAACTTAATTTTATTTGTATTTCCCAGAACGTATCAGTCTTGACAACATCCTACAGTACATTAGTACAGTACAGTACAGTTCATTTTGTTTTGATCTTCCTAAATTTTTATCTTGATATTTTTTATTTTGCATCTTCTCCAAACTGTAGTTCCTCATTGGATCCTCATTTTGCTCAAAGTAAATGACAGAATAAACCTTTGAAATAAATAATAATATAACTACTTTCAGAAAAAGCTACAATGTAGAGCAGATTTGGAAGGAATGCATACAACCCTGGCATTCATTTGAGTTCCTGAGAGAGGAAAATGAGATTGACATTTTTGAGACATGTGTAAATATCAACTAATATTAGAAGACAGAAAAGTATTTCCAAATAGTTTAAGAAAACAATGACTTCCAGAATAGGTAATATTTCTTAGGTAATTAAAAGTATAATCACATTTTAAAAACAAATACAGTGCTGAAATGAACTGAAGTAAACACTTGGAATATTTTGTTATCAGGATAGAAAATGATGCTGTGACTGTAGTGTTCTGACTTAGGCCTCCCAAGATTATGAAGCAGACTCCCGATAAAACCTCTTTTGTTTAGGTTAAAAGGAATTCCTCTCCAGCAAAGCCCCGGCCAACAGTCTTTCATGAGATTTCAAAAGTACAGAACTTTATCAGGCTTGGAGAGTTGCCAGGCCAATATCTTCCAAATGCCACACTGTAGTAGCAATTACTTGGCAAGAAGTCAGGAACAGATCTTCACCAAAATGAATGGAACTAATTGACTCCTGCAAACTCCTCTCCCCTTTTGCTCCTCTTTATGCCTTATGGGAAGGGCCATTCACCGTCCACCTGTGTCTTTACTCCCAAATCAGCCCTTGTTCCTTAGTTGTTCTTGTCTCCTGGCAGCTCTGTGCATGTGCGCATCGGGAACAGGCTCCAGCTGTTCTTCTGCCCCACTGATGTCCGACTCCAAAGTCAACTGATAACTGTCAGATGGCCCTGGCCCCATCTCTGCCTCCGATGCAGAGCAGTCATCAGAGCCTTCCCCAGACTCCAGGACTGGCCCTCCAATTCCTCACTGTATGAGTTTGCCACCAGCTCTGCTGGCCGCTGGTGAGCCACAACACCATGAAAGTGTACAGAGAAGAGCAGCAAGGATGAGAAGGTGTCTGGAGGCTAAACTGTACCAGGAATGTCCGGTAGGCAGGTAGGTAGGTAGACAGACAAGAGGAGGATTAGGGAGGATTAGGGATGACATGATAGCAGTCTTCCAGTACTGAAGGGCTTTCAAAGAGTAGAGATGGTTGGCCTATTTTCCAAAGCACCTCAGGGCAGGACAAGAAGTAATAGGTGGAAGATCATTAAAAAGATTTGATGTCCATTCGATGTAGGCATGAGGAGAGAGTTTTGTATGCAGGAGAATTTAGCCAGTAACTTCATATATACAGAGTTGAGTTGGAATAAAATTCAATGTTCCTGGAGTGCTCACCTATCTGTTGGAAATGCAACCAACAACATGGAACATACTGCCATATGTGGTGAACATGCACATCGGCGAAAAAATATTGGAAAAAAAGATTGGCTAGAGGACATTACTGCACACCAAATTGCACTAAAACCTGAATTGTTTTTGTTAGGAATTATAAAAGGAAATGATGAAAAAAGATATTAGATACTTAATTCTACACATAATCACGGCAGAGAGAATTACATTTGCACAAAACTGGAAAAATAATTATATACCAACAGAAGAAAATTTAATAAAAAAATATTGGAATGTGCAGAGATGTACAGGCTCACAAAAGAACTAAAAGAGAAAGAAGAATCTGAATATTACTCCGTATGGGATTTATGGTATAATTAGCTAGAGGAAAGGAGGGGGGAGCAGAAAGCAAAAAAGAAAGGAAGGAAGATCAACAAATTAATAAACAACTACAAAACCGGAAAATGATTAAAAGATAGAAATACGAGATAGACTGTAGCAAATAAATATTATACAAAACAACTCAAATGTAGTAAAGACTGTTATACATAGAATTCATAGAATATTATATATAGAATGAAAAAAGTATGAAATAATATAAATGCATAGATAGATAGATAGATAGATAGATAGATAGATAGATAGATAGATAGTTATAGTTATAAAAGATTTATTTATAAAGATAAAATAATCACAACAGATATGTAAGAGTGTAATTATGTTCTGAAACAAACACACTGATATTTTATAATTATTTGATTATGAAACGTGTTCCTAGGATGGCAATGACAGAACTGAAGCTGAGAAGGAGACAAATACTGAGATGGGGAGGTAGCAGAGGTGGGTTCCTACCAGTTTGCACCTATTCGGTAGAACCGGTTCGTCAAATCTACCAAACCGGTTAGAAGAGGTTCCACCAGTAGATCCGGAAAGCGGGCCAAACCTACAGAAGAGGTTCCAAAAATTTTTGAAACCCACCACTGGTCCTTGGATATGATTATTCTATACTATCAAGCTCATATTTATAAAACTCAGTGCCTCTGTGAAAGATAAGGATGACTACTACGTTTGTGGTGCAATCAGAAAATTGCGTGCAATCAGAAAATTGCGTGCCTTTTAAAAAACAAATTTACATCATATTCTTATGCATGTCAGTGCTGTGTGTGAGGTAATTTAAGATGGTTCTGACAAGTGTCGTCGGCATCTTCATATCCAGTCACATGGGCGGCAAGCCACTCCCATCCAGTCACATGGGTAGCAAGCCACTCCCACAAAGGAGGCCACACCCACAGAGTAGGTTCGAACAATTTTTGAAACCCACTACTGGGAGGTAGGGAAGTAAGTAAGTATACAATTTTCATGGAAACAATATCAGGGTTCCAACGGATGCCCTAATTAACGCATGAGCCTCAAGCCAAGCTTCAAAAGAAATCCAGTTATTTATTAGGAGCAACATGTCAGCACGTATCCAAGTGAAGATAGCTCTGTCTCATGTAATTTATGGTTCAACTATGACCCATATCATAAGTGGAAAGTTTTCTTGTTGCTGTGTAATGTTCTGTGATGGATAATTTTCCTACCAAAAGAAGTCATAGATTGAATGATTTGCAGATTAATGATACAAAAGATGGCAAGCATGATAAAAGTCAGGATGACATCTCACAATTGAAGCCGTGCCTTCTTTTTTTCCCAATCTAGCAATTGTGGCCACCATCTTGATTTCTTTTTTAATTTGGGGGACAACCTTCTGCCATTGAAGCAGGCTTCAAAAATTATCTCTGAAATCCAGTAGCCCTTTGGAAAGGCATTGGGAAGTGCATCTTTACAGACTATCTGGAGATTAATTAAAATGTGAATGGTGAGGACTCATTTGCTCTGTTCAAAAGGACACTTCTCAAAATCTTCCCTAGAGTTAAAGCCTTTTCTTTCCTTTTGAAATCCAGCTTTTAGATGCCAACTGTGATCCACCAAAGGTAGACTTTAATCTTTAAATTAGTGGGGGGAAATGCACTTCCTGGAGCCATCTGTTTCAATTCTGTTTTTGACCTACGTCAAATATGCAGTTCTACATCTCCAGCTGAAATAAGCACTATTGTGAAAAAGAAAGGAGGGTGGGGTGAGGGAGAGAGAGATGCCTTACATTTTACAATAACTTTATTTGAAAGTTAAACATTTGGGAAGCAATTCAGTGATGGGATTCAAAACTTTTTACTACCAGTTCTGTGGGCATGGCTTGGTGGACATGCAGGGAAAGGATACTGTAAAATATCCATTCCCTCCCCACTCCAGGGGAAGGTTACTGCAAAATCACCATTTTCTCCCGATCAACTGGGACTCGGGAGACAGAGAACAGATGGGGGCTGGGCCAGTTAGAGGTAACATTTACCGGTTCTCCAAACTACTCAAAATTTCCATTCTCCAGAACTTGTCAGAACCTACTGAATACCACCTCTGAAGCAATTGCCTGATACAACAAGATAGTGATATACACAAGAATACAGGTAGTTCTTGACTTACGACCACAATTGACCCCAAAATTTCTGTTGTTAAGTGAGACATTTGTTAAGTGAATTTTGCCCTATTTTACCAGCTTTCTTGCCACAGCTGTTAAGTGAATCTTGCTTGTCAGAAGGTTGCAAAAAAGGATCACATGACCCTGGAACACTGCAACTGCCATAAATATGAATCAGTTGCCAAGCATCTGAATTTTGATCACATGATCATGGGGATGCTGCCAAGGTTATAACTGTAAAATACAGTCATAAGTCACATTTTTTCAGTGTCGTTGTAACATTGAACAGTCACTAAACGAACTGTTTGTAAGTCAAGGCCTATCTGTACACTAAAAATGGACATTCTTCCCAATTACTGGTGGTGAATAAATATCCAAATAGAAGTAATCAATTTATACAGAACCATAACCTTGGATCTAGGGGTGAGTTGCTGCTGGTTTTACTACTGGTTTGCAACCTGGATGCAACACCTGGATGCAACAAGAGCCAAGGTGGCGCAGTGGTTAAATGCAGCACTGCAGGCTACTGCTAGATCAGCAGTTCAGCGGTTCAAATCTCACCGGCTCAGGGTTGACTCAGCCTTCCATCCTTCCGAGGTGGGTAAAATGAGGACCCAGATTGTTGGGGGCAATATGCTGACTCTCTGTAAACCGCTTAGAGAGGCCTGAAAGGCCTATGAAGCGGTATATAAGTCTACTGCTATTGCTATTACTGCTATTGCTATTGCAACACGCCTTTTTGCACTGTTCAATGTAAATTGTTCTACGTGCATGCATAGACAATTTACAGTGAACTGCGCATGCACAGTCAATAAAATCCAACATGGTGGTGACATAAGCAGCAGCGGGGGAACTGGTTCGGGGGCATGTCAGGCCTGGGTCACTGCCGGTTCTGTGACCCAGGCCTGAACTCCACTACCGGTTCGGCTGAACTGACAACAACCCACCTCTGCTTGGATCGGCAACATCTGACCAGGATTGCAGTAAACAATTTTCAACCCTGCAAGGACATACTGAAAAAGTATATTTTAGATTTACATTTAAACATGATTTTTTCACTATGCATAGCATATGCTGTAGTACTAAGCTAAACAGCCTCCTCTCCATGTGATAAACTCACCATAAAAAGTTCACCTAAGGTCAGTTCCACATTGTGTCCCTATTACAATACAATTATTGCCTCTCTAAAAGCAGGATGTTTACTGACCCTGTAAATCCTGCACATTAGTTTCATCTTGAGAGCTGTGCACAAATATATGCTGGGATGCTGACTCCACTAAATGTATAGGGGGTTGGGGTGATATATCTTCTAATGGTTTAAAAAGAGGGATGGAATTATTTCTTATTGGAACAGGAGTTCAGTTTCTCTCATTTTTTTCAACGTTTGTTTTGTTGCTTTTGTAAGCATCAGTCGGTGGTATCCTGGACTATATTATTTATCATGGCATTGGAGTCTGAAACCATGGAGACATCCATCCAAAACAGTTGGAAATATGTAAAGAAAAACTTCAAAGGACAAAGGAATGAAAAAAGAATGAGAAAGAACTCATTTATTTTTTTAAAAAATATATATCTTTCAACTCATTTCTATAATATACGACCCACTTTGGAATAATGTTGAGAGATTACCTAGGAGAAAAATCCAAATTATTTCCAGAGGCTATGGCTGCCAGCAACTAGATTTTATGAATTTGCTCTGTTAATACATGTCCTTTCACCAGGAATTCAAGGCAGGCAAGTATCATTTCTTCTGTGCTTTTTTCCCCTTTGCAGCAGTTCTCTGAGGTAGATTCAGCTTAAATACTAGGGGGCAAGAGGCTAAAACATATAAACAACAGTTGCAGGAATTAGGTCTGTCTAGTTTAATGAAAAGAAGGACTAGGGGAGACATGAGAGCAATGTTCCAATATTTGAGGGGCTGTTACAAAGAAGAGGGGGGCAGCCAATTTTCCAAAGCACATGAGGGCAGGACAAGAAGCAATGGGTGGAATCTAATCAATGAAAGAAGCAATCTAGAACTAAGGAGAAATTTCCTAAAAGTGAGAACCATTAATTCGGAGAACAACTTGCCTCTAGAAGTTGTGGGTGCTCCATCACTGTAGGCTTTTAAGAAGAGATTGGACAGCCATTTGTCTGTAATCATATAGTCTCCTGCTTGAACAGTGGGAGGACTAGATGAACCCCAAGGTCCCTTCCAGCTCTGTTATTCTGTTATAAAATATGTTGAAAACTCACCTAGTAAATTCCCGTAGCTGGCTTCAATCTGGAGTTTCTTAATCCTGAATCAACATCTTAACAAGATCATCACATAGGTAGGATTAAATATATTGAGAGATTATGTATGTACTCACCTTTTGGTATAGTATATTTATGGTGATGTATTTCTGCACCACTCCAGTTAAAGCCATTGCTCACTCATATCTGCATCATCATATTCGTCTCAAATGTCCTCAGCAATTTTGCAATTGGCTCCCAACATAAAGAGGGGAAGGAACAGCATGTAACCACTAATAATTGATGCATTCATTACAATACTATGGAAGACCATAATCTAACATTCATCCACCATAGAAAAGGGGGGGGGGGAGTCAGCAAGAAAACAAGAAGTGCTGCATTCTTAGAATTGCATCCTAATTCCCAGAGCCCATATTAAACAGATTTGCACTGAAGTTCTCAAGACCTCAAACCATCATTGGTTCATCACAAATGGTGGACTATGGTTGCCATAGATATTTCTGTACAAAAAGTTGCAAAAATGCAGGAAAGCGTGCAAAAATGAAGAGTGACGCTTGGAACATATTGCTCATAGGAAGAAAATACTGGATTTGTGGGTTTATGTCACCTTACACTTGCTGTGCTTCGCTTTTATGTGGTGAAAGACTATCATTAGCTGTTGGGAAGAGAGAGAAGGCAGTGGATGTTTGGGGAATTGAAAGTAGGTACTGTTCCTCCTCGAGACGCTGCCTCAAGGTCACCCAGTTGGAAGAAGGATGGAGTCACATACAAAGCTGTGCTTGAACTGACCATTATGCAAACATCTTGCACAGACTTGATTGATTACAGTATGGTGGGCAATGAGGGGGCAATTGGGGAAGTAGAATTTAGGGATTTTGGTGCACAATTCTCAGTTCTGGGTATGCAATACTAAAATATACTTGACCTCTAGTAAAAGGATCATTTCTATTTGGAGGTTTAGGTTGCTGCAAGACTAACATACTCATTAATGTGCAATACCAGATTATAAAGGAGTGGGAGACCTTAACTGGGAACCACCGTGGGCAATCCCAGCTCCTGATATGTGATCATCTTACATTTCAGCATAGGGCAACGAAGAATGGGAGTCTGTTTCTTCCAAAACAGATTTTCACAAGCAATAGGAAACAACTGGATACTGATGCAATCAAGGAACTTGATTCTACAATAAATCCAGATGTCTACAGCACTATCATGGGTTCCAACAAGTACACACATGAGATTGAACATGCCATCAATTGCCCCAGTGATGCCTGCCATCTTCTGACAGTAATGGTTTTCTGTAAGAATCATATGGCAACTTTGTAGAAAAGAATTAATGGACACAAATTTAACCTCACAACTAAAAAAAAAACCACAAAGTAATATGAGAACATGTGCTATAGATTGAATCTAAGATATTCCCCACATCTCTTCTTGTTTGATTTGGACTCATTCCTTAATAAACTGGAGCAGCCCTGGATTATTCTCAGATCGTCTTGCTTATTCTCTCGTGTTTCTATAGGAAATCTGTTATGTAAATGAAATAATCTAGTTTTGGTAGCTTCTGATGGAACCATCTGGTTTCTTTGAAGAAATTTATTTGAGCTTCCTATTTATTGAGCAAATGATGTATAACCAACTTTTGTTATCCAGGGACTTTTCTACCTTCAAAATTCTGATCAGGAATATGTTTGAGTGGATATTTGGTTCCTTGACAAGATTACTAATCTTAGACCAGGGCATGCTGGGTTTATCTTGAAAGACTCCTAACTTGAAGAATTGATAGCAAACACTAGGGAAAAATAATACTACATAACTCACATGCTATTTGTACTGAAGCCTCATGTATAGTCGTTATCTGGTTGTAGGGCTAAGGGACCTGTGAGTTTACAAAAGCTTGGTGCAAGTAAGTGGAAGTTAATAGGAGCTGAGGTGGCACAGTGGTTAGGGTGCAGTACTGCAGGTCACTTCAGCCGACTGTTATCTGCAGTTCAGCAGTTCAAATCTCATCGGCTCAAGGTTGACTCAGCCTTCCATCCTTCCGAGGTGAGTGAAATGAGGACCCAGACTGTGGGGGCAATTTGCTGATTCAATTTGCTAAAAATCTATAAACCACTTAGAGAGGGCTGAAAGACCTATGAAGCGGTATATAAGTCTAATAAATAAATAAATAAATAAATAAATAAATAAATAAATAAATAAATAAATAAATAAATAAATGCTAAATTAGAATGGTAAAGTACTGTATCTGATGTAGCATATAGCATTTTCCATAATCTGTCTGTTTGTATGTACACATGTGCTCTCACCCATATCATATATACTTCAGTGTGTTTTACTTAACTTGTATACCAAAATTTGTCTGTATCTTTATCCTGTAGGAAGTTAGCACCCACCCCTCTCCTAGGAAAATGAGTTATTTTAAGAAATATTAAAAGGGCAGAATATTTCTCCTAAAAGTGAGACAGAAACTCATCCTCACGCCACCTTTGTCAATGGTCCATTAAAGCCTAGGCCAGTCTATTCTACATAACAAAGATCTACCTCTTTCAAGCAAAGCCATAGTAGGAAGTGCCCAAAGCCCCTTCATTACATCATCACCCAGCAAGGCTCAACCAAGCTTGGGACACAGACAACCTACAAACTTACCCCTGCATGGCCCCATGGGAATCTGACAACCAATCAGGATACAAGCTCAAATTCAAAAGCCCAGAAAGGGCATAAAACCCAGACCCTCTCAGCATCTCTTCCCTTTTTTCTTTGCTCAAGATCTTCAAGGCATGTGACCCCATTCATCAATAAACCTTCTTTCCAAGCAACTTCCACGAATCCAGTGTCTTTTTTCTCACTTGGAACTGAACCCAGAAGGATATTTCTTCCAACAATCCTATACCATCTGAACAATAATCTTAACTTTTATAAACTTAACTCCTATGAAACTTTTATGCATTCCGAAATGGCATCTTGCTTTTCTTGTTTTTCTTCCCATAAATATAGAGAAACATTATTCTGCTTTCCATTTAGAGAACAATTTTAACTAGTTTTATAGTTTGGAGAGAAAGTGATAAAAATAATTCTATCAATTATGAGCTAAATGGAGTTTTGCATGACCCCCTAAGGGTGACCATATGATGTACCAATCCTAGCATAGAAACCCTTGGGAATTCTTCAATTAAATTCTAAAGGTAAATTACCTTCGTAATTTCAAAAAATGCTCAGAACTCACCAAGGTACCTTAGGCTTGTTTGCACATTATCTTACAGATAGGTATAATTCTGTCTCTAGGGAAAATCCACTCCCCCATTCCACTCCTACATAGCATTTCTTCCATGTTCACAGGAACAACTAAAACATTGAAAATGGTGTTACAATTCTTAGGACTATATCACAGAATGCACAGTTATTTTCTAAGTTCCATTTTAGGTCAACCCTACAAGTTCACAACATCGTAAGGTTGCACTTAATATGTAAAACAGTTCTGGGATGTTCATTATCCTTGAAACGCAAATGCCCTAGCTAGATATTGTTTTAATCCCTATATTTAATCTGCTCCATCCTATATCTGAGACAGCTGACAAAAATCATAAAATGATACTTAAAGCCACAGTTTAATGAATCTAGCAAATAAAACCTTTACAAGTTTTTTTTAATTATTTCACCATTTCTCTGGTAAGGTGACATATGCAGAGAAGTGGGGAGGGGGAACCAGGTTCAGTGGAATTGCAGCTTGAAAAGCATTTGTTCTGCACTTTTCATCCCATTAACCACTAGAGACATTTAGAAGTACAGATTGCAAGCACACAAGTGGGTTTACTTTTCCTCATTTGAAGACTTTGATTCTGAAAGTTCTCCCCTTCAGTTGACTTCCTACAGAAAGCATTCTTTTTCCCTACTTCTCCTTTTTCCCACCATGAGAATAGAAGACCCACATATTCAGCCTTGAAACCTGGAATGTCACTGGAGAAAAACAAAGAGTGTCACTGGAGAAAAACAAAGAGTGAGAGATTCAATCAAAGAAAAATATTTATTAAGGATAAAGGTAAAGGTTCCCCTTGTACATATGTGCTAGTTGTTCCCGACTCTAGGGGGCAGTGCTCATCTCTGTTTCAAAGCCGAAGAGCCAGTGCTGTCTGAAGACGTCTCCATGGTCATGTGGCCAGCATGACTAGATGCCAAAGGCACATGGAACATTGTTACCTACCCATTAAAGGTGGTTCCTATTTTTCTACTTGCATGCTTTCAAACTGCTAGGTTGGGAGAAGCTGGGACAAGTAATGGGAACTCAGTTATGTAGCACTAGGGATTTGAACTGCCGAACTGCCGACTTTTCTGATCGACAAGCTCAGTGTCTTAGCCACCACATCCTTTTTATTAAGGATAGCCTTGTGGAAATAAGTGACAGTGAAACATGGTAACTGCATTCACAGATAATTGATGCTGTTTTGGGAGACTCCATTGTCCTTGGGTAAGGAGAGATCAGGGAAAGCTTTGCAGAGCTGTTGAGAGAATTACACAAAATTGAGATGCTTTCCAATGCCTGAAGATTATGTGGATATAAATGGAGAAGAACAGGCTTTAACTTCACCATGACAAGACTGAGGGGCTGTGGGAGGAATTATGGATGCAATTCAAAATGTTGCTTGATTGCTTGTCAACTTGAAAGATACATATGGCAGGAAGGAAGGATTCTTGTGAGACCTCTCATCCCTGGTGGCTTCTACTCATCCCTCCATCCTTCCTTGACTCAGTCTTCCATCCTTCCGAGGTGGTAAAATGAGGACCCAGATTGTTGGGAGCAATATGCTGACTCTGTAAACCACTTAGAGAGGGCTGTAAAAAGAACTATGAAGTGGTATATAAGTCTAAGTGATATTGCTAATGCTAGCCTACCACATCTGACAATATGGGCTTGTCCTGATTCCTCTCAATGAAGCAATGCCATTTATTGGGTCTTAGAAAGCCATGTTTTTTTTCCCCCTGTCATGGCACCTGGTTTAGCAATAATCTACTCCTGAGGAGTGCATTTTAGAAGGCCATAAAGACTTTTGGATATGGATGTGGTGGCTCAGTGGCTAAGATGCTGAGCTTGTCGATCAGAAAGGTCAGCAGTTTGGTGGTTCGAACCCCTAGTGCTGTGTACTGGGGTGAGATCCCGTTACTTGTCCCAGTTTCTGCCAAACTAACAGTTCAAAAGCACGTTAAAAAAAATGCCAGTAGAAAAACAGGGACTATGGTGAGAAGGTTCCGTGCGCCTTTGACATTTAGTCATGCTGGCCACATGACGATGGAGAGCCTTCAGACAGCGCTGGCTCTTCGGCTTTGAAATGGAGATGAGCACTGCCACCTAGAGTCGGGAACAACTAGCACATATGTGCAAGGGGAACCTTTACCTTTATTGTTTGGAAATTGAAAGTTGAAAAATTGGAAACTTCCCAATGGCGAGGGTTATATAACATCTCTTTATCAGAAGCACCTTTATCTTTTAAAGACTTTTCACCCAGGCATTAGGGCCACAATGTCAGTAGAGCCTGGCCTGTAATGTTGTTATGGAGATTTTCATAGTAGTCTCTAATTGTTCTTTTTAACTGAGTTTGATTTTTGCATTGTACTTTTATTGCCTACCTGCTGCCCAGAGTTTTATTAATTATATTTGTTAAAATCTCTCCCTCCCTCCCTCCCCCGCCTCTCTCTCCAAATTAAATATGAATTAAAAAATAAAAGCAAAAGTTAGAAATGGAGGGCACAATTTAGAAAAACAGATGGAAGCTCATTAAAGAGACAACTTCTCTGGAATTAAGGAGAATTTTTGGACAGAATAATCTGTCAATGGCTTAGCTTTGTAGGATGGTCCATCTCTGGAGGTTTTCAAGAAAAGATTGGACATCATTTGTCCAGAATGGTATAAGGACTCCTGCCTTGGGCAAGGGATTATACTAAAGGATCTCTAAGATTCCTTCCAGCTCTGTGATTCTGTGAAGTAAAGACTAAAGAGGAAATGCATCAGTGGTGGGTCCCTACCAGTTCGGACCGGTTCTGCAGAGTAGACTCTCCAGTAGTGGTTTGAAAGCCTGGGTCTCTGGAACCGGCAGTGATCCAGGCCTTCCATGCCCCTGAACCGGTTCTCTGTGTGGCGCCATAGGCGCAGTGCAACCTCAAACCAACCAGCAGTAGTGACTGCCAGAACCCACCCCTGAAGTGCATGATTATACCGCCGGCTTATTCTGAAAGTTGCCATTTTACCACACATCTGGAGGGCACCAAATTGGTAAATAGTCCTGTTGATATGACTCTGGCAACTTGTTACAAATATCACAAGGGCTATACCTGCTTTTTCATGCCACACTCTCTCCAAAGTTCAGAACTGATCACCCTATAAATGACCTGCAGTATTTCACGCTACAAATGGGTGGTATAAGAATTAAGCTGAGAGAAGAACCGAGTAGCCATGAATTGTAAAAAAAATCCCATTGATATTCTTACCTTGCTATGCTGTGTCATGTATCTGAGTGCCCCTGGCTGAGTTCAAGCATAGCAAGCGAGCCTGGTTGTGCTGAGTCAAATATCTGGAGATTTCTTCTGAAAGACCTTGCCAGCAGCTTACATATTTAAGTACTTCCCTCACAGGAAACTTTCTGATTCTGTGCTTGTCTTGGCATTTTTTTAATGAGCTGGAACATTTGATGCTAACAGCATCAGGAAAATATATATACTACAACACAGTGGAAGCAAGTACTGTAATTATATTGCAGGAACTAGATCTATATTCTCTGGACCAATAGTTGATGACTGGTTAACTATATCTAAAGCTGTAATAAATATATGTATGCATATGCATTTGTTTCCCTGTTATGCTAATCTTTATCTGTCCTTTCCCCAGATACCCACTTCATCCCCTTATGGTTATTATGGAAAATAGGAAGCAGAAGCAACCAACATATAATCTTGCATTGCACAAAATAAAGATGGAAAATAATAAGAACATTAGAAATATTTTTGAAAAGCTTTAAAATTATTGGAAACAAGATAATTCTACAATCAAAAATGTAGACGGAGGAGGAGATGGTGGTGGTGGTGGTGGAGGTGGTGGTGGTGATAATCCCTTCAAAATCAACCAGGACATGATCTACTTCTTCTTCTAAAATATTAGGCACCCCACTAATATAATAGTTGGAGAAAGGGAGATAAACTGTGCTTTCTTTCCCTTCCCTTCTCTTCCCTTCCCTTCCCTATTTCCTTTCTTCTTTTAGCTCTTCTGTCTATTGCAGATGCTAGAATTTAGGATACCTAAATTGGGGAAAACTAATCATTTGTCATGGCTTTTTTTTTCAAGCACAGATAGTATAGGAAATGGGAACAACCTGTAACAATATAAACATTCAGAAACCTCCTCTCACTTCACATTAATCTATTTAGTTTAGCAACACCACAAAAATAAATTCTGAATACTAAATACGTTGACATTAAACCTAAGAATGTAGAACTCTACATCATTTTGCAGGATGGGAAAATATTTGGGAGATTAGAATCAGAATTTAGCAGTGTTTTATTGAGATAACTTTAATATTCCTACAAATACTATTTACAAATCTGAATCTTCTAGATAACCATTTGCAATGATCTATGGGATGCATACCGTATACATATCTCCCACTCTGTTACATTTATTTTTTTGATTAGGGCTGTGCAGACCTGCAAAACAATGCTTCTCAAAATGTATCTTCATCTTTCTTGATACAGTGCCTTCTGCCTTTCTTTCCTGATATATTATTGGACTCCTGCAGGGGAGATTAAGTGAGGTAGTGACCACAACCAATTTAAAGTCTTTTCCATCAATATGTATTATACTGATAACATCATGAATTTTGTCAAGATTTAATCTTTGCCCAAATATTCTGCAGGGAGATAAAAAAAGATTTTCTATAAGAAACAGAAAGAATAAATAACATTACAATATAGAACATAGAATAATGAGTTGGAAGGGACCTTGGAGGTCATCTAGTCCAACTCCCTGCTCAAGTAGGAGAGTCTATACCATTTCAGACAAGTGGCTATTTAGTCTTCTTGAAAGCCGCTAGTGATTATAGCAAACATTCTACTATGCATAATTTACTACATAGTTCCAAAAGTTTCTTACCATGATCTTCCAAATATGTTAGTAAAGGAAATAAACAATGGTGGATAAAAACCAGTTAGTGCTCTGGATTATCACTTGCTTTATTAAGTTATCTTCATAGACAGCTTAGATCATGAAGTTCCACAGGGAAGACAATTAGGGAAGGGGAATAACACATGCATTTGTCACACAAGTGACAAAAATGACTTATCTATGGTATATATTGGTATGACTCAATTGTTCTGATACCATTGTATCTTGTTACATATATTTCTGTTAAGGATGTATGAATGTACTGAGATTCCATCATTTCTGTATTCCACCTTTCTATTCAGTGAGAACAAAATTCTTTTGTGCCTGTGTGTCTCCCCCTGGGATACTAGGCAGAAGGCCTTGACAATTCTTTCTGTATCCAGATAGCTAGTTTATTGATTTATAAAGTAATCCATCCCAATATCATGACTCTGCATAGCAAAAGAGGATTAAAAACAAAGCAAAAATAATAAATAACACAACAACTGCACCATAATAATGCAATGGCACCAGTGGGCAATTTAATACAAGCCACATAACCACCATTATGTCAGAGGCAACCACAATGATGGGTTCTCCTAAGCTGCAGGCCTCATGCTTAGGAGAACATCAGGTCATCAAAGTTTACAACGCAGCTTACAAAGCAAACCAATCATCTTCTAGGCCAGGAATCAGCAACCTTAAACACTCAAAGAGCCACAAAAGTCCTAAACAAAAGCCCCCCCTTCAATTCTGGAGCCAACCGGAAGTCCAGTTCCCCCACCATAGAGTCTCCTAGTGTGGCATCCTTTTTCTTCTACTCACCAGAAGTCTGGTTCTACCACCACAGAGTCTCTTCCTAGCATGGTGTCATTTTTTTCCTCTACCTCTCCTAAGCCCTATTAATTGTGGTGCCAACCAGGGACAGGGAGTTGCAGCAGAAGAATGATGGAGCCACATGTGGCTCCAGAACTGTGGGTTGCTGACCCCAATTCTAGTTACAAGACTCTATATAAGTTCCAGGGTGTCAGCTAATGGAGGTAAATATTTACATGCTGTGTCAGGTCCAAATAATTTTGTGGCACAGGGGGAAGAAACGGCTCAATTCTTGGGTTCTACCTAATGGCACTGCTTAATGGACAGGATCTGAAGCATCCCCACAGATTTAATGGCTAGGTGGAAACAATTGGAGAAAAGTGATCCAGTAATAACATATTCCTGTGTTAGTAAAGGATTTATGAATAGTAACTAGCACCTTGAATTGTACTTGGAAGCCTGCAGGGCCAATGCGGCTAATGGAGCACTGATATTATATGCATTCCAAAGCAACTGCAACTTCTAAGTGGTATTCAAAAACAACCTCCGTTGTAGTTCTCTGACCTATAAGTACAATTGCTTGGTTCAAAAAGTATGGCAGGAAATTACAAAACGTTGCATCCTCCCTTACAAAAAAAATATATTCAGACCCAGAATTTTCTTCCCATTTAATTTGTACAAGTTAAGGCTACCAGATTTTTCTGGTGTGGATATCTACTCATATGGTCTTCTTCTAGGCATTTGATGCAATACAGAAATTAGAAGATAAGTAAGAAAAGATGCACAGAATAAAATAATACGAGCCAAATATTGTGACAAGTGTTGGTAATCTGATTCTTACAAACAAATCATCTTCTCTGCACAAGGCTCTACATAAGCTCCAGGGTGTCCATTAATGAATGTAAATATTTGCATATTGCCTAATGAGCCCAGAGCTGTCCACTTTTTCCTAAATAAGAATTTCAGTCCGTTGAGTATTTGAAACTACTTGCACAGGGATCTACATGCATGCTAATATGCACCAGGCATTGGTTGTTGTGTCAACTTTTTAAAATTGTAGGAGGCTGAATACAGGTAAACACTTAAGAACTATCAAGTACCAGTTCTCCAAAGTGATATAAATCCCACCAATATCACTTAAAATAAAATCAGGAAGAAAATCATTAGGCAACCATAAAATAAAATGCCAGCTTTATCTTTTTTGTTAAAGGCGCTACAGTTCTCCAAGAAATAACCCCAGAAAGCCTGCCCTTTAACTGAGAGGGAGAGAAAAAAAAAAGCTATGATATTTTCAGGTTGGGAAAAACAAATCTCTGACAGGAGTGATTTGACAAGCTGCTAAAACACTGTTTTCTGTTGCTCCTGCTGCCATTTAAGTATCCTAGCTGAAATGAAACTACTGACTGGATGTTACAAGACTCACAATTGTGAAATGATAGTGATGAATGTGTGATGATGGACTTTTCTAAATAAACTTTGTCTGCACATTTAATGATGTTTTCCTCTGTGTCGTTCCCCAGCTCTTGCATGAGCTGCATTGATACCAGAAGGTGAGCTTTTTCTGCCGTGGCCCCAGCTCCATGGAACATCCTCCCCATTGGAGATTAGAATGTCCCTCAGCCCTGTTAACTTTTCATAAGGGTCTATGACAATTCATCATGGCCAACTTGCCATGGCCAACTCATCATGGCCAACTTGCCATGGCCAATTTGCTGCAGGACAACTCGCCATGACCATCTCACCACAGGACAACTCACTGCAAGACGAGAATTACACTAACATCAAAGAAATGGTGGAACAGAATCATTAAAGAAAGGTTGAAAAAGGAGGGACAGAATGAAATGTGAATGGTAAAGATTAAAATAATTTTTTATGTATTTAAAATAATTAAATAGAATTGTTAAATTGTCCCATAATGAGTTGTCTCATGATGAGTTGGCCATGGCGAGTTGTCCTACACTAAATTTCCCATAATGAGTTGGCTGCAGCGAGTTGGCAGGACAAATTGGCCATGGCAAGTTGTCCCATTCCTTTTCATAAGGCCCTAAAACCCAGGCTATCTTCCTGTGGTGCTGAATGTGTTAAAGGCCCTGTTTCCTGGCTATATTGCTAGCAGTGCCAGTAGAGCCAGCTGAATTCAGGATGAGAGCAAACTGGAACTCTGTTTTCATCTAAAGATTGTGCAAAATTGTACCTCTCTACTTTATTAGACCTAACATGATTATGTTCTCCATAGTTGGTTTGATCCTATCCTGCAGTAACAGGACACCAACTACATATATTTAAGATGAGCTTTACGTGCATAAGCATAAGTCCTTCTTACTATACTGAGCTGCAAATGCAGCATCTATTTCAGAACCTAAATAAATTCTGAATCAAACATTTGACGTCAAACTCATTTCTTTGCTTTAGTGAAAGATATCAAACAATATATTATTTCCTGTTCTTTTTTAAATATAATTTTTAAGAAATAGAAACTATACAAACTAAAATTAGAGAAAGAAAAGAGAATGAAAAGACAGGATAAAAA
The DNA here is from genome assembly GCF_009769535.1 of Thamnophis elegans. Lineage (NCBI taxonomy): Eukaryota > Metazoa > Chordata > Lepidosauria > Squamata > Natricidae > Thamnophis > Thamnophis elegans. Next base: position 60,022,933 of record NC_045548.1, on the reverse strand, counting down.
GTTCAGGATAAAAAGAAAGAAAAAAAGGATGAGTGCAATAAATAAAAAAATATAAAGAAGATACTTTCAATCTTCATAAGTATAAACAACTTAACTCTTCATCCTTATGGGGTTAAGCAGATATATCTTCATGCCATATCCCAACTCTCAGCAAATCCATGAAACATCTACTTTTCAATCTTTGGGTCCTCTTCTGAAGGAGGACATCTTTCCAAAACTTTATTTACCTAATATGTAGAGCCAGAAAGACATTATTTTGTAATGTGATTTCAGAAGTTTGTATTTTCTTGAAGCACAGGATTAAAAGGGAAAAACAAGGAATGAAACCCTTATCACAAAAGTTTAGTATAGGAAATTCTATTGCAGTCTCTCCTGAAACTGAAAACAAACCTAATCTAATATAGAGTGATATTTTCTTCTGATAATCTCATGAAACTAATCAAGAATTCTTGATGTCTTTCTCCACAAGATATTATATTGTCCATTACCAGAATCTGATATTATGAAAGGAAAATATTTTCAATAATAAGAAAGAGAATTTAAACTCTGTTTTCATCTAATTCCTCACCCTTAGAACCATGAAGAAGAAATAGCATTATTACTTTGAAAGCCAATCATCCATCTTTCCCCTTAAGATGGCTTAACACAGCTTGGTGTATTACAGATTGGACTTCAAGGAGTTTTATCATTGCCCAATATTATCCACTGCCACCTGCTCTTGATTAAACCTAATTATCCGATTACTCTCTCTACTGTCAATGGTATTTCACAGACACTTATCGCCTTGGTAAGCTAACTGTCAAGATAGCATGATAAACAAGCCATCTTTCTAATGACTATCATGACAAATCTCACATCCTTACTGATCAGAAGAGATTAAGCGGAAATTCCTTCAATGCTTCCAAAATGAAGCCACTGATCTACCTGAGAAATGACTACCTTTGTTATAAACAAGCAGTTCATAACAGCAAGTTCTGGGAATTATTTCACAAGTTAGACTTGAAAATGTAAGCATATTCTCACAAGCCACTCTTCAGGCTGATAAAGGATGATTTCAACTGTAAATAGGTTTCTGGTTTATTATTATTCTTTTCCCCTCAAAATTACCCATGGATGGAGAGAGGAAGAAATTAATGGGCCTTCAATTATTTTCTCAGAATTGTTTCATTTTAGGCAACAGAATCATAGAACTATACTTTTTATGTCCCCTTTAGTAAAATTCTCAGTACATGGGGCTGCCCTTGAAGAGCATCCAGCGACTTCAGCTAGTCCAGAATGCGGCCGCGCGAGTGATTGTGGGTGCACCGCGGTTCGCCCACATAACACCTATCCTCCGCGAGCTGCGCTGGCTACCTGTTGATCTCCAGGTGCGCTTCAAGGTGCTACTTACCATCCATAAAGCCCTCCATGGTAGTGGATCTGAGTACTTGAGAGACCGCCTTCTGCCGATTACCTCCCTTCGACCCATCAGATCGCACAGATTAGGCCTCCTCCGAATTCCATCCGCCAGCCAGTGCCGACTGGCGACTACGCGGAGGAGAGCCTTCTCAGTAGCAGCTCCGACCCTTTGGAACGATCTCCCCGTGGAGATTCGTACCCTCACCACCGTCCAGACCTTCCGCATAGCCCTTAAGATCTGGCTATCCCGTCAGGCCTGGGGATAAGATCCTAATCCGCCCCACCCGAATGTTGAATGAATGTTGTATTTTACTGTTTTATTTTATTTTATTTTATTCACATATTTTATGTTTTGTCTTGCACTCCTTCCCACGAATTGTAAGCCGCCCTGAGTCCCCTCAGGGAAAAGGGCGGCCTATAAATGATAAATAAATGAAAAAATGAAATGAAAACATTTGGCAACTTTCATGCAAATCTGTTAATTGCAAAATTACTGTATGCATAGAACTTTAAACAGGCAGGAAACTATTCTAAGCTGTTTTCTTTATTATACATTTAAATAAATTTAGGATTTTATTATCAGATCTAAATGATGAATTCAAAGCAAACATGAATAATGAGTATTATGCTACAAAATATGCTTGGGTAATTAAATGTCTAGATAATTCTGTGCTAGCAACTTGACTAGATGAGGAGTGAATTGACTGGAGAAACTTAGAGTAATTTATTAGAAAGAAAAAAGTTATAGAGCATCATCAGGAAATCAGAAAGCCAGTGAACAGTTAATTAAAGTTTGGTCTTCTGTAAAAGCAGACAGATTTTTTTCTTTTTCTTTTGAATTAAAAGGGCTATTCTTATCAAAATATTAGCAGTCTTGAAAAGTAAACAATGGGTCAAGATTTCAATTAAATGATACACTATACTTTTTTGTTCCGTAATAAAGCAGAAATTCCTAGTATTTGAACAGGGGCAAAACAAAATATAATATCATTCTATTTTATAACATATATTAATATAATGATTATCCATATTGGCCAAAGTACCCTAAGACATCCAGAGGGAAATATTTTTTTCTTTCTGCAGATAATTTCACTGCCCAGCTGTGGCAAGATGAAATGGAAAGCTAGAGTAATTCATCAGAGATAAATCCAATAGCGTATAAATGTCCAATAAAAAAAATGAAATAACCCTTCAAGTAATATATTCTAGAGTACCCAAATGAATGTTTTTTTTTCTTTTCCATCTCCAGTTAATTCCCCCAAGGTACTTGAGGGATAACTAATGCAAGCTGAGGATGTCACCAAACCACTTGTGCTTTTGGAACAAATGGCATATCCTACCAAGGGATTTAACATAAACTTTAAGATGCTTTTAAGACTCTCTCATCTAGTAAGAAATGAGGAACAAAAATGCATTGTATTGTAAGTGGAAATTTTCTAATCTGGAAATTTAACTTTATCAGTTCCTCCTCTTTGTCTCTGTCCATTTCAGCACCAACATGAGAATTTTCTCAAAACATTATCAGGAAAGTTGAACAGAGATTTTTCTATTTCAGTCTCTGGGAATTCATCATAATTCCAAAGGTATGACTGAACTATGGCTATTTTTCCCTTTCCTGGCTATTTTGATTTAAATGTCCTGTGTTCTATCTTATGCTGCTATCAAAATCTTATTGCTTGTCTTCCAATGAAGGCTTTGGTGTTGCACTTCCCTTCTTACTCACATCCGTGAAGTTAGATTCATCACACAGAGAAATGAAAGAGTTGTAGGTCGTCAGGGGTCAACTGAAGCCATAAAGTCCATCTCCCTGCAGGAATTCAGATTAAAGCATCCCCAACAGATTAGTACTTGAATGGTACTGCCACTATTTGAATGCATCTAATGAAGAGGAACTCACCTCTTCTCATAATATTTCACTTTATTCTGAAACTCTCTCATCTTTTGAGTGCTTTTCTTAATATTTAAACAGAATCAGCCTTGCTGCAATCTGAGATTGTATTTTATTCTGGGATACATCGTAGACCAAGTTTTGGCTTTGTTCTATAAAGCATCTTTTCAGACACTTGAGAAGTGGAAGAATCATAACCCTTTTCAGTCTCCTTCTTTCAAGACCAAAGTGACTTCGTTCCTTTAGCTTAAGGCTTCTTTTCTAGATCATTTTTGCACTTACGCAAAATTGTTTGAAACTTTCTTTTGAAGCGTGGTGCACAAAGTTAAACAGAGGAAGCTGATCTGCAAATATAAGTAGTCCTCAACATACAACAGTTCATTTAGTGACCATTCCAAGTTACAACGGCACTGGAAAAAGTGACTTATGATTGTTTTTACACTTACAATTGTTGCAGTAGCCCTAAGATCACATGATCAAAATTCAGATGCTTGGCAACTGTCTTGTATTTATGACAGCTGTAGTGTTCTGGAGTCACATGATCCACTTTTGTGACCTTCTGATAAACAAGGTAAATGGGAAGCCAGATTCACTTAGCAGCCATGTTACTACTGTGTTTCTTATTTTCTTTTGACTCCCAAAATAAACGCTTGGCCTTATTTTGGGGGAGGTCTTATTATTTTTGAGGTGCAGGAGGTGGTGAGCGTGGTCACCTCATGGCTGCTGTTGTGTTGCAATATTTTTGGGGAGAGCTTATTTTCAAGGGAGGGTTTATTTTAGCATATGTGCTCAAAAGCCCAATTAGGCTTATTATCTGGGGAGGTCTTATTCTCAGGGAAACAGGGTAATTTAACAACTAATTATGAGTAATTCACTTAACAACTTTGGGGCAAAATTAGGCCAATTTCATGTAACAAATGTGTCACTTAGCAACCGAAATTTTGGGCTCAATTGTGGTTATACGTCAAGGTCTACCTGTAATATATTGCCCAACAAACAATATACTTGTTAGCACAAATTCAAATTATCTTGCTTATGAGGTGAAGATACAATACAAGCAACATAATATGAATATGGTAGAAAAAATACGTTTCTAAGTCATTTTTACATATTAATTTGATACAAGTTTCAGGTGTCCCTTGGTCTCACCAGCTTTTCAAAGAGACAGGAGTGAAAATTTCTAAACAAGGAAAAAAGAGGAGACAGTATCATCAATCTTCTCTTTTTTATTTTAATTTTTGGCACAATGACCCATTATTATTCTAAACAGAGGATTGTTCTCAGAGAGAGGACTTATTTCTATGCAGTAGAGAAATTGATAATTTACCAATAGAATACACAATATGGTTGAAGCTGTCAGTCTTCTTGGCAATTTTTGATATAACTGATAATAACTCATTAATAGACTTAGTAAAATTAATCGAATTGGCAGAAAACGTATCCTAATCAATAGATCTAATAAATATAATGAAAAGACATGTTTGTTATTTTGACAGTATGCACAAGGACCCTGCAAAAGTTATCTGTCCCAGTGCTTTATCTGAGTGATGATAGTGACAAGAATACTCAAAATGAAACATCAAGGAGGGCTGATCCATCCCAGCACCTGCTTTGCTTCAAAGAAAACAGCTTCTGCCTTCAGCTCATAAACACCCAGATGACACTTAAGGGCCAAAGAGAAGTGGCTGAACCAATGCAGCCTGTCACCTCCAATCTGAAAGACAGAAGTGCCATCTTGCTTACGGCTGTTAGAAATCTGTCAGATTAATTTTTAAAACTTGCTAAATATCTACAACTTCTTCTGAGGATCCTTATTTGGGGAATGTGTGCAATCAGTTTCCATGAATTCAATATGTTAGCAACTATACAGCTTCCCAGGGTGTTTTGCAGTGTTTGTTTCACAATATGAACAGTTGGTATTATTCTGTATTTTTCAGGCACATGTGAGATTAGTTTACAAATTGTCATAATTCAACCTGTGATAATACTCTAACAACATCAGAGAACAACTTCTGCCTATCCCAGGTCCTTGGAAGGACATGATAGTTGGGTAAAAATGGCAAATCCAATCTAAACATTTGGCTGACTGTGCAATGAACCATAATAATACACATTTCTTCTGCCTGATTTCTTAGGCAAACATTATAAGGGAAAGGTTTGAAAAATAGCTTCAGAGTATGGACAGGAGATTACTAATTTACTTTAGAAGGACAACTATGACCTCTTTCCATACATGTACATCTCTAGCTTTCTGGACTCGAAGCTAGCTGCTTCATTCCCATTAATGTCCAAGAGGTCCTTGGTAGTTTTAGAGGGCTATGATAAAGGAAACACATATTTAGTTCTACACATACTGACAACAGCAAGGATCATGTATGTTAAGTATTGGAAAAATGTGAATACCCCACCAGAGGAGGTTGTAATTCAAAAATGTGTTGACAATGCTTAAATGGTGAGATAAACCTTTAAAATTAAAGACCAAGAAGATACCAAATATTATATGATTTGGAATAAATTCTATGAATGGATAGATGCAATAGGTAGGAATTAGAGAAAAGTGAGATCATAAATGTTAGCACTGAAAATAAGAAGGTAAATAATTCCAATTACAATAATCAACCAAAATGTAAATATTTTAATGTAAGAAGAAACTTAGCTAAAAGCTTTTTGGTTATATTATTACTATTGTTACTATATCACTATTATTGTTATTAGCTTGTATGTCAATATTTAACATTACATTTTTGGTCTTTTTTATTTGTAAATGGTATAACCTGACAAATCAAAGTTTCCTAGATTCTATTTACAGAACAATAATAAGGGCAACATATGGCATCTGAGGATACGTAAACCAGCTTTTCCTAATCTAGGTGTCTTCTGGATGTATGAAATTCAGTTCCTAGAATTTCCTAGGATGGTTGTCATTAATGAGTTTATAACAGTCAGAAGTGTGGTTGGCTTTTCTTTAAGCTGGCATACTTCTCCACCAGCTCTTCTACTGTATATTTATTTAATTATAAAATTTATTGTCCACCCATCTTATCATAAGGTAATTCTAGACACCTTACAGACATAGAAATTCATCTACATTAAAACAAGAGTAACCAAGATTAAAGTAGCAATAGTAGTTAGACTTATATACCGCTTCATAGGGCTTTCAGCCCTCTCTAAGCGGTTTACAGAGTCAGCATATTGCCCCCAACAACAATCCAGGTCCTCATTTTACCCACCTCGGAAGGATGGAAGGCTGAGTCAACCCTGAGCCGGTGAGATTTGAACAGCTGAACTGCAGAAATGCAGTCAGCTGAAGTATCCTGCAGTGCTGCATTTAACCACTGCGCCACCTCGGCTCCTTTTTAAGGAGGAACACATAGGGAGGGTGAGTCCTTATAACAGAACCTTAGCGTTGATGTGGTGAAGAAAGGATATGCTACCCTGCTAGCATCCTCCATTGTCTATGACCAGCCTTTCTTTGGATTCAGTAGCAGAAGTTTTGCTTATAGTATCAAAAAGGGGAGGTTCCCAGTCACATCCTATGTAAGATGTGAAAAAGATTCACAAGATGTTGAAGAAGAATTTTCAGTCACAACAACACTGAGTAAAATTGAAAGGTAAGGTACCCCTAGTGTAGTGTAGTGTACTGTAGTGTAGTTTAGTGTAGTGTAGTGTAGTGTAGTGTAGTGTAGTGTAGTGTAGTGTAGTGTAGTGTAGTGTGGCATAGCCTAGCCTAGCCTAGCCTAGCCTAGCCTAGCCTAGCCTAGCCTAGCCTAGCCTAGCCTAGCCTAGCCTAGAGTAGCATAGCATAGCATAGCATAGCATAGCATAGCATAGCATAGCATAGCATAGCATAGCATAGCATGACTGTAATTGACCTCACAATTATGGTCATAGGTCATGCTCGTCATTAAGCAGGTCACCATGTAACCAACCTGATTTTATTACTTTTGTGTGGTGGTCATTAAGTGAATATGCTAAGCAAACCTATTACCCTCAATGAGCATTGTTTTTCAAGAAACCATAAGTCCAGGCTGGTTACCAAGCACCAAATGGTTATGTGACCATGTGAGAGGGGGGTTGGCTATTGGAACATTGAATCTGGGCCATAAGTACCTTTTTTAGGTCCATCACAGTGGTGGGTTCCGGATCCTGTTGCAACCGGTACGCTGCAACGGGGCCTGGCATCCACCACCTGAACACGTGCAGCATGGTTCTTACCGCTCACAATGTGCCAGCTGCTCGGTGGAGCATCACGCAGGCGCCATATGCTCCATGTGTATGTGCAAAAGCCCTGATTGGCTCAAATAGCAGTAAGAAGAGCAGGTGGGCGGGCCCTCCAGAGCACCATACCGGAACAGTATCTGGTGTTCCCAGCAGGCACCGGAATGCCCGTACCGGGGCGTACCAGTCATATCCCACCACTGGTCCATCGTAACTTCAAGCACTCCCTAAATGTCTATTCGTAAGTTCAGAACTAGCTGTCATTATTCTGTCAGAAAAGTCCCAATTCGTCTTTTATATTCAAGTCTACACTCTGTCTTTTTTCCAACCCCCTTCTGCATTTCAGCAGCACAAAATCACCAGAGGAGAGATAATTGTCCCTTTATATTTCCCACTTGGTATTTAATTTTTCCTTCTCTCTGCAAGCTTTTGCCTCTGGATAGGAAATACCAAAGAGAGTTAGGATCCATCTAAGTTCCTAAATTCCTCCTATAACATGAAAGTTCAGTCAGAACTTCTGAAAATGCCAGCTTTGAAAATAGAACAAAGGAATCCATAATGGAATGTTTACTCCAACCTCAAAGAGGGTCTTGGGATGTTGTTTCAAACTGCATTTGTGAAGTATGTAGGTCTAAAGTAATAAGGTTCTCTAAATCACAGCTAAGATGGGGACTGCAGCCAAGAAATTAAAAAACGCTTGCTCCTAGGAAGGAAAGCTATGGCAAAGCTAAACAGCATACTAAAAAGCAGAGACATCACCCTGCCAACAGAAGTGCATATAGTCAAGGCTTTGGTTTTCCTAGTTGCAATATATGGCTGTGAACATTGGACCAAAGAAAGGTTGAACACCAAAGAACTGAGGCCTTTGAACTGTGGTGCTGGAGAAGACTCCTGCGAATCCTTTGGACTGCAAGGCAATCAAACTGATCAGTCCTAGAGGAGATCAACACTGACTGCTCTTTAGAAGGCCAGATCCTGAAGATGAAACTCAAATACTTTGGCCACCTAATGAGAAGGAAGGACTCACTGGAAAAGAGCCTGATGCTGGGAAAGATTGAGGGCAAAAGAAGAAGGGACTACAGAGAATGAGGGGCTGGATGGAGTCACCGAAGCAGTAGGCATGAGCTTAAATGGACTGCAGAAGATGTTAGAGAACAGGAAGGCCTGGAGGAATATTATCCATGGGGTTGTGATGAGTCAGATACAACTTCTCAACTAACAACAAGTCACAGCACCCACTTTATTAATAGTATGCAGAATGAATTTATCCATCATTTTTATAGCAATAGCAGTTAGACTTATATACGATTTTGTAGTGCTTTATAGCTGTCTTTGGGGTTTACAGAGTCAGCATATTCCCCACAGCAATCTGGGTCTTCATTTTCCTGATCCTCCAAAAATGGAAGGCTGAGTCAATCCTGAGCCAGTAAAAATCGAACTGCTGAGAGTCGGCAGAATTAGCATGAAGTACTGCATTCTAACCACTGCCCCTTTTTTATAGGCATGGCACCATTAAAGAGTAAAATACATTTATTACAATGCATTAAATGTTTTAAAATGCATTTGTCAAGAATGTGATGGCTTTGGCTTGAAGTCCAAATGACCTTGGTTCCATTTCTAGGCTGCTATTTTAATATTTATATGACCAACATACCCTCCCCATCAGTGACGTGCGGTCAGATTTAGGCCTGGTGAGGCACTTTTTAGACTTGTGGACTTCAACTCCCAGAATTTCACAGCCAGGCATGCTCAGTTCCGATTTAAAGCGCAGCATTTTTTCCCCTTGCAAAATAAGTTTTCCCATTATTTTTCTTCTCCCTCCCCCTCCTTCCTCCCTCTCTCCCTCCCTCCCTCCCCCCTCTCTCAAACAGACACATGCACACAGAAAACTTCAATCCCTCTCTCATTCACTCACTCTCAAACACAAACACAGAAGTTGGATTGGCTATATTTTCCAAAGGCTTGAAAGCAGCTCCTCTGCCATACCCCCCCTTCCCCTGCTGCCTTCCGATCAAACTTTTTGAATTCCTCCCCCCTCCCCACACACGCACCTTTTCCAGCTGTTTCAGAGACAATTTCAACTCTGCTTCTCCCTGCCCTGCCCTGCCCTGCCCTCCCCTCTTGAAAAGCCAGAGCTCTGTCAGACTGAGCTAGTTGCTCCCAGAGAACTCTAAAAAGCCTCTAAAAATGCCCTCTACAGGAGGCGAGAGAATACGTGCCTCATTTGCTTAAGGAATTCTTTGCTTGTTAACCCTTGCTTAACTCTTAAAAGGTGAAAAATTCCTTATGCAAAAGAGGCCTCTAGTTCTCTGGCCTCCTCCTAGTTAATACTGAGAGCAGACACCAAGCCACTGTGACTTGAAATCTGGCAGCAACTACCCTGGCTTTAATTATTTTAAAAAAATATATTTAAAATTCTTTCCTTTCCCTGAGGAGACTGGTGAGGCCCCGCCTCCCTTGCCTCTAGTGACTGCACGTCCCTGCTCCCCATAAACACTCTGAGACCACAGTGTCCATGTGTCAACAGTAAGCAGAGCTTAAGCCTTAAGGCAATATGAGGCAGAATCACACAGACTCATGTACAATGTGTTAGGCAGAACATTATTTCAAGTCAATATATTCTCAAAACCACTTGATGTTCTGTTGTAAATTAAACAAATAACAGAACTCTGGAAGAAGGAGATGTGCTGTAATATTTGACAAATAACAGTAGGCAAATAATTTATAATAAAATGATGTTAACTAGAGAATTGTTTTTAAAAATGGTGTAGACAGTCTTCCTTGCTAAAAGAATTTTTTTCTGTGGCTAAATCAGGGACTTTGAATAAGACAAATCCATATGGGGATGTTTTGTCTTCACATTGGTTAATGTAACCAATTCAAAAAAATAAGCAACTATCCATAACTTTATATTCTCAAACTGGGTTCACCAACAAAACCGCGAAGCCCTTATCCGCGCCATCCGAAGCGCTAAGGAAAAAGGCGATCCTAGCGCGATGACATAACCATGGAGGGCAAATCCGCACCTTCCGAAGCGCTCAGCACCCTAACCCTAACCCTAACCCTAAACCTAACCCTAGCCCTAAACCTAACCCTAACCTAACCCTAAACCTAACCCTAAACCTAACCCTAAACCTAACCCTAAACCTAACCCTAACCCTAACCCTAAACCTAGCCCTAAACCTAACCCTAACCTAACCCTAAACCTAGCCCTAACCCTAACCCTAAACCTAACCCTAAACCTAACCCTAACCTAACCCTAAACCTAACCCTAAACCTAACCCTAAACCTAACCCTAAACCTAACCCTAAACCTTACCTTAATTTAAATCGGCTTTCTGTCACCACGCTTTTTTAAAGCGCTCTTCTGTCGCCACGCTGTTGTCGCCACGGTGATGACGTCACGGTGATGACATTGCGGTTTTAGCGATGCGGTTTTGTCGCCACTATTTTGACGAGCGCGTTTTTGTCGGGCCACGCTCAAACTGAAAATTATATAGTCATTTGACTGTAGAGAATAGCCCTCTATCTAATCATGTGAAAGTGAAATGTTCATTATGCTGTTTGGTCTCTCATTATTTCTCAGTCACAACTCATGATTATTATTTTTTCATTTATGCTGTTCTATCTATTCTACTTCCAGAATGTAAGGGGAAAATCCATTTTTTTCTCTTTATTACTTTTATTAAAAGCAGTTATGATCTAAATTTGCAGAAGAGTATCAAACGTTTATTGTTATTTTTTTTTACTTGAGATAAATTATTTTTCATATTAAAAACAGGCATGGTAAAATGGATTTTCCCCTCTCAAATAATAAATGGAATGACTTTATGAGAACTGGGTTTTGTGTTTAGCTATTTTAATGAAGAAAATGGAAGAATTTGAATATTTACAGTGTTATGTAGGCGTATCAACTCTGAAACTAATCTTTCTGTGTTCAGAAAAATTGCTTTATGCGATATGCAAACCAGATTCAGGGACTTTACAGCTTAGTTATAGATAATTCAATCTATTTTAATATACTCTGACAATTACCCATAGAAAATAATATTTGTAGCTCAGGATTGAATTGTTGAGTCCTGGGTGCTCTCTGAACTTGGTAGTTTTCTTGCAGACATTTCATCATGCCCACTAACACAAATAGGGACAGCCACTAGTATATAAAATGACAATAAATTCCAAATCAATCTACCAGTATTGATAATGTTACGGAGTTTGATAATGAAACCCCTGCAAAAATAAAAATAAAAACCCAAGCTCAGAGAGCACCAAAGACCCTATAGTTAAACCCTGAGCACTTCTATTGGTAATTGTCAGAGTATATTAAAATAAACTGTTTTGACTGTGAAAATTAATTAAAAATGCTGCCCTCTCTATGAAAATTCTGTTTCATGTAGTTTGGGGTTGTTTCTGTATCCATAATGGGTAAAAAGAATAACCTTGAGGAACAGGAAGAAGAGTTAAACCAAGGCAATGATCAAATAAAAGGAATCTGAATCCAGGGGATAAATCTCACGGGTGGGCTGATGGGGGTTTGGGAGAACCTCTAGCTAAGGTTCTGTGCAGTTCAGAGAACCACCAAATCCCACCCCATCCTGTCCTTCCGGAACCCACACATGGCCTATTTTGATGCAGGTAAGTGGAGGGCACATGTGGAGGCTTGGGGAGGGCAAAAATGAGGCCTACTGGAAATTTGGAAACAGACCCTCCAGGGCCAGGGGAGGCTGTTTTCCCTTACTGGAGGCTCGCCAAAAGTCTCCAGAGCCTGGGGAGGGCAAAACCTCCTCCCCCCACCATAGTGCATGAGACTGACTAAGCCATGCCTACCATGGCCATGGATACCCAGCAACCAGGGAGAGAACGCCTTCCTAAAAGTTTTGAAACCCACCCTGTATAAATGTAATTTGAGGAAACATCTCAGACATGACCTTCGCTAGTTCTCATGAAGAAAAAGAGATGGAGGAGAGAAGTACTTTCAGATTTTCATGCTTCTGTTACTCTAACCTTACACGTAATATTACTTTACATATCTTTGATTTGCAAGTCCACCATGGATGAATGATTATATCTTTGATATTCATTACAGTTGATTGATTCATGTTGTCTTTTAAAACAGTTATTTCACAGACTGGCCAGTTCACAGACAGTCAAGGGAGATGCTTGAAGGAAAAATTGGATCTTATTTGGGATGCTACATTTAATCATGAAGTGAGTGCATGAAAATTAAATACAGGGGTTTTGGATGAAATATCTCGATTCTTTTTCTTGAAAATGTCCGCATTTCAAAACTTCATTTAGCAACTTTTAAATAAATAGTTGAAACATTTACAAGTCTAGCAAACTAGTTCAAACTCAACTGAAACTTGTGATGGATAGCCCCAGTGGTGGGTTCCTACAGGTTTGGACCGGTTTGGCTGAACGGGTAGTGGTTTGGTAGCCTGGGTCACTGGAACCAGCAGCAATCCAGGCCTGCCATGCCCCTGGTTTTCTGGGCAGTGCCACAGGTCCGCCATCTTGTTTTTTTGTTCTGCGCATGCGCAGAACAGTTTTAATTGTATTGTGTATGCACGCGCAGCACACACACGAGCAAACCGGCAGTAGTGCCTGCCGGAACCCACACTTGGATAGCCCAGTTAGGATGGTTTGGATGGTTAAGTTATGAAGTCAGAGGGACAGTGATCCATAGTACAAGAGTTACATATGACTTTGTGTTTCTCTGTTCATATTGGGCTAATATTTGGGAGAAGAGGTTACCTGGGATTAACCTACAGTCTTCTGCTAAATTTTACATTGTTTGCACATCAAAATGGCAAGAAACTTTGCTACTGATTTTCAACAGTTGTCAGAAGGACAATAGCTTGGGGACAATAAAAGAGACAGAATTTAAGAACCTAGCCTCTGCTGAGCTATAAAAAGTTTGGTTTCCTGTGATATGTGAATTCTCTCATTGCAAATGGCAATTCAGAAATTACTGTGTGGGGTGAACAAGTCAACAATGAATTATTTAGTACTCCATGGTTAAAAGTATCACAGCTTGATATACCAAATAGCCCATTTATGAAGCCAACAAGCATTTCTATCAAAAAAGACTGATTTTGCACAAAACAGGAAAAGATAATAATGATCAAGTTATTCAATATTCTGCATAAAATGGGACTACAAAAAATAGGTAAATATTATTTGGCCTCAGTGGTTGCTCCATCTTGTTTAGTCTTATCTTCTCTATGTAGTTAATAGATCTTAAGGTGGAAGATTGACTCAGCCTTCCATCCTTCTGAGGTGGGTAAAATGAAAACCCTGATTGTTGTGGGAAATAAGCTGACTCTGTAAACTGCTTGGAGAGGGCTGTAAAAGCACTATGAAGTTGTATATAAGTCCAAGTGCTATCGCTATTAATTTAAGGCCATTTTTATTTACTGTGATTCAAATATTGGAAAGCAATATCCCCATCTGGATCAAACTAGAGACTTGTAGCTAAAGACTGAAGAACCACAGGGTCACCTTGTCCTATTCATAAAGTGTGTTAAATGAGAGAAATCTCCAAATGATTGCCACTACTTTGCTCCTCTTCTTCTCCAATAAGTTAAAAAGATATGATTGGAATAAAGGCAATTCTTAGATTTCACTAAAGTGACAATACATGTTGATTTGTATTGCACATCATGGCTCAGCCCGAAGTATGCATTTCAGCCTAAAGTATGAAAGGTTTCATGAATGAAGGACAATATACATGTTCCAGGGTAATGTTGCAGGATCCAATCTGGGTCGGTCACCGGGAACAGAGGTTTTATCTTCCAAGCTTCCAAGACTCGTTGTGGAGACCATCTTCCGGGAACTTCTCTCTGCCAAGAAGCCCAGAATAGTTAGAAGGACTTCAGGGAGAGAAGTCCCCTGAAGATGGGCTCCAACCTGAGTCCGAAAACTCAGAAAACCAAACCTCTGGTCCCGTTGACCAACCCAGATTGGATCCATGAAAGTTTTCACCTGGTTTTAACTGAACATAAAATCAGGTGAAACACTGGATGTGAAACTTGAAGAAGTAGGTCTGCCCTGAATCAATGGGGTTGGAAAGATTCCCCTTGTTGTGTCTGTGGTGCTAATATGCAAACTGGTATACATATTGTGCAAGACCACCCATGATGTATATTCTATAATTCATTTAAAGACCTACATGAAGCAACACCAGAGGCAATCACTTGAATTGGGCATCCACTTATGAGGCCATTGCCTTACCCCATAGAAGTTGCGCATATAATTACATGGATTGTATGCATATGTTCTCTTTGTCATGTTCATGTACTCTAAATATTATACTGAACATATAGCAGTTCAGATGAAATTCATAGCTTAACAGTTATCTATACGTAGCTTGTTCAACAATTCAGGTGTCAGGCCTGGAAGCCATATTTTGTGTTGGGCCTTCAGGCCTGCCACATTTAATGCTGTGGGGAAATGGGAGGGTGGATTACATGGAGTATGGGAGATGTTTAGTCATAATAACACTTCTTTCTCAGAGAGTCAAGGACATCTAGCCCTACACCTGGAGGGGTATGACTGGGAGACATCTCCAGTTGGGACGGTGACTGATTGAACCATGTGATGGACATGTGGGTGCTGGGCAGAGAATTGTGTATATTACGCTTAGTGTGTACTGCGTTCAGACTGCAGACGGCGTAGTTCTAGGTTCTCCAAGCCCCATATTTCAAGCCTGGTGCCATAAGGGATTCTATTGTGAGTAGAGGAGTGAAGTACTCTTCTCATGAAATACCTCTGGACTCGCTCAATTGTGTTAATGTCCGATAAACAGTGTGGATTCCAGACAGACAAGCTATATTCGAGAATTGGTCTAGCAAAGGTTTTGTATGCAGTACAATATTTGCAGTATAATATTACTGGAGAAGAAGCTTCACAAGATTAAGTTAACAACTCTTAATGCCTTTTTGGCATTGACATTAACGTACAGGTTGTACTCTTTTTTAAAAAAAATATCCTTATTTTTGCTTATAAAAATGATCAGGCAAGAATAAAAATAGCAACTTGCTTCATATGGGAGGGAGTGACATGTATCTTTCTCACATTCTCACCAGGGGGACAATGGTGAACTTTCACTATAATATCATTAAAGGATCTCATAAAGCTCCTCAGAAGTTCTGATACATGGTGTATTTTTACATGGAATTGGCTAGGTGTCCTTTCTCACTAGGGACTTAGAGCACATTATAGCACCACTCACACTTTGTGGATGTGATAGGGTGATGGCCAAACTATGCTAGAAAAGAATTGAAAGCTCTGGTGAGCAAAGAGCAGTTAGCAGTTAGACTTATATACCGCTTCATAGGGCTTTCAGCCCTCTCTAAGCGGTTTACAGAGTCAGCATATTGCCCCCACAATCTGGGTCCTCAAATGGCCTATATAGGAGTCATGAATAATTTGTATACCCTCTTCCTTGATCAAATGTCTAAAACATAGAGAACATTTTTGAGGAGAAATGGTTATCAACTTCAAATGCACATCTTTTTTCCCCCTGCTCAGCTATACACACTTACCTGGGCATTGAACGAAGAACACCAGGAGGCTTTAATTCTTAGTAAATATGCATAGAATTTAATTTGTGCGTTGCACGGTAGTTCCTCAATCCTAGTGGGAAGTTGCTTGGGGAAAAAAGACTTTGCATTTAATAGGCAAAAGCGACCTATTAATATGCTCACCTTCTTCTTTAGAAGTCTTCATTTGCATGTGACAAAAGACTATTTATCTTTTCTGATACACAGTGTATTAAAGCATGAGCACAAGGAGAATATTTCAGTCAAGCTCAGTTCAAGTGGCCTTTCATCTGCTATATAATGAGCTTTATAATTCCCAAGAAGAAATACCTAATTTCATGTTCATAGTTTCAAGGGTAAGAGGTGTCCCCAACCGAAGTTCTGAAAATTCTTATGGGAGAAGACAGAAGAAGAGAAGAAAGAAGAGAGGAAAAAAAGACAGATGATGCACACCTTAGATCCTATCTTGCTACTTGCTTTTCTGGGTGACTAAAATGATAGTTGTTGAATCTTAAAGGCATTAACCTTCTTTGCAAGCTGAAGGCTATGGATGCAGAAATACAAGAGTTTTGCCAGAAGCTACCTCTGATGTGGCAAGGAAAAAAACCATAAGATTAAAATTTACTCCTGGAGGCTAAGGTTATATCCTGAAAATGGAAAAAAAATAATATATATATACATTAATCTCCAATGGATTCCCAAGAAAAACAATTACCAACCTAATCCAAAGGGAGACGCCCCCCAAAAACCAAGACACAGAACTGGAAAACGGCATCGCCCTCCTCCTTTACATCAAAGGCACCACAGATAAAGTCAGCAAAATTCCCCACAAACACAATTTCAAGACAGCCTTCAACACTGACCAAAAAATAGCCAACATCTTAAAAAACCCCAAAGACAAAATCCAGCTAGAAAACCAAGGAGTCTATGAAATACGATGCAAAATCTACCCTGCAACATACATAGGACAAATGAACAGGAGAATAAATGCACGCATCGCAGAACACAAGAACGCAGTAATAAAAAAAAGAAAAAATTTCCTCCCTTTTCCAGCACCTTAAAGCAACAGGACATGAAATTAATTTTGAAGGAACCAAATTAATCTCCAAAACTGAACACTTCAACAAGAGAATAATTATGGAAGCTACCAAAATAGAGAAACACCACCACAACATGAATAAACGTGACGATACCTCCCACCTACCAGACATCTGGAAAATAGCCCTAGTCAACAAATGAGCCCCACCCACCACCCAGGCCGTTACAACACAAAACAACAACGGACACACAGCCAGCACCAATCAGCATCAATCTACCAATCATGCCTATCAATCCACTTACTGAAACAAAGCCAGCACTCCACACCCACCCAACAAGGTTTATAGAAAGATGGAAGCTCCAACAATGCTTTAAGCCAAAAACACCAGCCTGAAGATGGCGAGTGAGACCTCGCTGAAACGTTGCCAAGACAATTTGAATCTTACATGGGAAAAGACCTGAATACAACAAGACCAGCATATATATATTCAGGCAAGCCAATGTATATTTCACTGCCATGCCAAGCTAAGTATCCCTCTGAGAGCAACTAAATCACTTATTAAATATGAAGCCGTTTATCTTCAGGTTACTATAATTACATAACTTATAAAGGCATATGCAGCCTTTCCATATTTGATGCCTCAATTTAGAATAGTGAAGAAGTTATCGGGACCTTCTGAAGTACAGCAGGGCTTTATCTCATCATTAAGTTTCCCACTCCTTTGCAACAGGTATATCACAGTGCCTCCTTAGGCATATCTGCTCCAAAATAAATGGAACTAATTAGTTCAGCCAATCAGTTCAGGAACATTCTCAACTGATTTACCTCCCCCCTCCTCTCTCTCTTGATTCGCATTACTATGCTTTTTAAGGATCATTTACTTATCATTTAAGGACATGGTGGCTCAGTGGCTAAGAGACTGAGCTTGTCGATCAGAAAGGTTGGCATTTTGAATGTGGTTTGAATCCTTAGCGCTGAGTAACGGAGTGAGCTCCCATTACTTGTCCCAGCTTCTGCCAACCTAGCAGTTCAAAAGCATGTAAAAATGCAAGTAGAAAAATAGGGAACATCTTTGGTGGGAAGGTAACAGTGTTCCATGCACCTTCAGCATTTAGTCATGCCGGCCACATGACCACGGAGACATCTTCGGACAGCGCTGGCTCTTCGGCTTTGAAAGGGAGATGAGCACCATCCTCTAGAGTCAGGAACAACTAGCACATATGTGTGAGCAGAATCTTTACCTTGACCTTATTTATTATTTATTTTATTTTAGAACATTTATGTTGCTGCCTACTCGCACATGGAGACTCAAGGCAGCTTACAAAGATATAAAAACCATATAAAAGAAATAAAAAGAATAAAAAGAAGAAGAAAATAATACTTTAGTAAAATAATAACCCCCACCCAAGGTGACAAAACATTTTCATACAAACCATTTAATGAGCCCCATCCCGCTCTGGGTTCCCCAGGCTCACTGATAGAAACACGTCTTCAGCACTTTCTGAAGTGTGGGGGCCAGTCTAATGTCTTGGGGAATATTGCTCCAGGGAGAGGAATCCACCATGGAAAAGGCCCTTTTTCTGCTCTGTATCTTCCTAGGGAATGGGACCCACAAGATTCCTTGCCTCCCCGCTTTAATTATAGATACATAGTTTTTTAAAAAAATTAAAAGAATTATCGTTAAAAAAGAGAGAAACAAAGAATAAATCACTATTTTCAGGTAGCACAGCCTTGATCCCACCATGCCTTATGAGTTATCCATTAAAGACCGAATTTGTATAGTCCCTTATCGTAATCTGGGATGAAACATCTGTGATTCTCCATTTGAAACAATAATGCCAAAACTCTAATTGAATAAACAAAAAAATAAGATGAGCATGGGATATATTAACCACATCCCCTCTTTCCTTTTCCTCCCCCCTAAAAACAACCCTCTTTATTTTAATGTTTCTGGGGATTGCTTGCAAACTAAGATTCAACTGGTACTTCCTTTAGGACTGATTCTTTAATTAGACTGCATGATGTGTACACTTCCCTTCTCTTCCTCAATGCTTAATTTTTATGTTGCAAAAGGGAGATATCTTCTTGATATGCCATCACATTTCAGACATCCACAGCTTAAGGTTATATTTCCAGGGCCAGTCCAAGAATTCTGTCACCTAAGCTAAAAAATGAGAAAACACACTTCCTTCTATTCTGCCATGATCAATGGCTCAAGAGTTTCAGATACCCATGACACAGAGTTAATGTTAGGTTAAGTATGCTTCATTTGAGACAAATGTATCAAGATCGTTATGTGAACTACAGTTAAATCTTGCCATAAAAAGAAAACATTAAAAACAAAGCCGGATCTGTTTCAAAAACAACAAGAGCATCCTTGCATTTCTATGACCATTACTCTGGAGAGTGTGCTATATCAATATAGTGGCATAAACTTTGCCCTGGAGGTAGAAATTCATCACGATGATAGCCTTGGCATTGCTTGCTTTTGGCAAAGCTCATTCAGCCTGATAGTCTTGCTCTTTGCCTTGCCCACAGAGTTCATTTTATCTACCACAAGGCACCAAGAAGAGAAAATTCTCTCTTCTGCTTGCGAACAAAGGCATGCAAGGATCATTTTGATTCATCCTCCCTATTGCAAACTACATTTATCTGACTGCATGATGGACACCTTGTAAGCAGGCAGGCAAAAAAACCATCTTCAACTGGGCATATACCACCTCGTAGATGACCCTCACTTAGTCAAAGGCCTAGGAGTACTCATTTCAAATGATATAAGCCCCAGAGCTCATTGCCAAAAAGGCATTAAGAGTTGTGGACCTAATTTTGCAAAGCTTCTTCTCCAGTAACATTGTACTGCTAACAAGGGCATACAAAACTTTTGCCAGACCAATTCTCAAATACAGCTCATCTGCCTGGAATCCACATTTGGACTTTATTTTGGACTTTAATACAATCGAGCAAGTCCACAGGTATTTCACAAGAAGAGTCCTCCATTCCTTTTCTCACAATAAATCCCTTATGCCACCAGGCTTGAAATTTTGGGCCTGGACAACCTAGAACTACATTGACTAACGTCTAACCTAAGCATAGTACACAAAATTGTCTGCTACAACATCCTACCTGTCAATGACTACTACAGCTTCAACCTCAATAATATACAGGCAAACAATAGATATAAACTCAAGGTAAACCGCTCCAAACTTGATTGCAGAAAATATGATTTCAACAACAGAGTGGTCAATGCCTGGGATGCTCTACCCAACTCTGTTGTTACATCCTCAAACCCCCATAACTTTAATCTTAAACTGTCTAGCATAGACCTCACCCCATTCCTAAGAGGTCTGTAAGGGGCATGCATAAGTGCACCAGCGTGCCTACCGTTCCTGTCCTATTGTCCCCATTTATTCATACCCATTTCCTGTGTTAATGTCCATGTTTATACTTATACCGGTTATCTCATACATGTTTGAATGAATGAATGAATGAATGAATGAATGAATGAATGAATGAATGAATGAATAAATAAATAAATTAAATTAAATTAAATAAACTTTGCACTGAAGCATCAATTACCATCATTGCTCTTGAGACCTTGGTAGGCTGATTAAAGCCAAATCATTCCAACCTTTCAGCGCATGTCTTCGTAAGCCACAACCAAAGGCCACAAATTATTAACGAATGTGGTATAAGAAACCTCAAAGTTACAAGCAATGGTTCATCTAGCTGTTTCTCTTCATATAATTCTAGCCCTGAAAGCCATCAAACTGGGAATTTTGGTATGACACAGATAGCGCTGCCTGGAGGGAAGCGTGCATTTAAAAAATGACAAAGGTAGAATGCAGTTCTCTGTGTGCACGGGGATCACTTTGCATATCCTTGACCAAAGGATATGAAATATGGGATTTCCATTTGTTCTATTGAACAGGGAACCAATCTGTGGGATAAAAATGTATGCATGTATTATGTCAGCATGCATTTTCTCCAAAAGAAGGACCACCCCTTGCACAGTGACATCAGTCCTAGGCTTAGAAATACCTGATGACAGCGGTTCAGACATAATGCATTTCTCTGGGATGTAATTTAGGTGGGGAAGCTGCTGACTGCTAAAGAGAGGACTGTGTCATAAAAGGCAGGCAGGGCGAGAATTTATCTGCCCAGTGATAAGGAAACCAGCAATCAGAAGCAACCATAGAAATTGGCGGAAAGAGCATTGCAATGCGAGTCTCACCTCTTTTGCGCTCATGTGAATATTGGACATCCATTCAAATGAAGTAGAGCTTGAATCGTGACACTCCAGCCATCATCTGGCTGATTTCAATGCAGAGGTACCACCAGCAATTCCCCTGCAGATGCCCCTGTTTGATGAATGGGTTGACCGGGGAGTAGCAAACTTGCAAATGATTCCTCTTTGATGAGTGGCTGTGCCTTTGAAATTTTGCTCCTGACCTTTTTTTTTCCTCCCTGGCTTGCGCTGATCTGAAGTGGGCCATTGCTTAAACTGATTGGAATTGTGTCAAACTTTGAGTGTTAATAATGCCATAGCGGTGATAGTTCACCACAAAAGCACAGAGCACGTTAGACAAAAGTGATGGGAAAAATGGACCCCCCCCTTTTCTTCCCATCTCTTTAGCTAGGCATGACTTCATTTCTATCAGAAACTGGCAATAGAATCAGCTGGGATGAGAAGAATGCTGCTTGTCATTGTGGTGCTTGAAATAAAAGAATAGCAATTGAGTTTATGGGAGGGCAAATTGGTCTCCATTTTAAGACAATGGCAACACCTCCCTCTCCCCCACCCTGCACAAACAAAAGCAGGACATTGTGGTACTGACAAAAGACACACTCAACCCCCTGCAAAATAAGCTGCTGCATAATCGATGAGCGCTTCCTAAAAAAAAGTTTCCTATTCTTAATAGGGCTTAACACAATATAGGGTGTGCTTAACCAAAAATTGCATCTTGCTTTCCTTAAGCTGGGAACTTGAATGGAGTTTCTGTGAATGAGTTCAGCATTCCCTGGGCTTTACGGAGGCGTGTTCTGATTAAGATTAGAGTAGGGGTTCATTCTCAATTCCGTGTTCAGAGACGTGGAAGTGATGAGAATCAAAATATATCAGGGGCAAAGCTGGCAGAGAGCTTGCAGAGTGGGAAACTGCGAAGATGTTTTATGGAGTCAGGAGGGATGCCAGAACTATATAGATGCAAAGCCTCTTTGTCCTGACTCAGGAGTGCATTAAACATGGAATCAAGTCAACTGCTCCAAGCTAAGAGTGAGTTGTTGAAATATGGAGTCCCTTGAGAACTAGAATCACGGTGGTGAAAACGTTACAGAAATCAAAGGTCAGTTTAACCTCCACCCAGCAAGTAAAGTCCTAATATAGAAATCTAAATCGACATCATCTTCATTTAATGATCCTTGCGGGGTGGAGTCTGGGCAACTGAATGGAGAAAACAAAGTGATTTAGTTGCCAGATGCCCTTCCTGTTGCCAATGCAGAGTTTTGTTCAGCAGATATATTCCCAGTGTGCCCAGAGAGAGAAATATCTGCCTCTACCTAGGATCGAACTCACAGCCACCTGATTGTGAGGCAAGAGCTCCACCTCTAGGCCACCATACCACTCCTAGTACAAAAAGCTAAATCAGGATACAATAACAAAGAAAATCTAAGAGGGGAAGTGGTATTAAGGGGATACATATAATGGCAAGGCAGGGCTGATGTCAATGTTGTTCTATTATCTAATTTTTCTCAGATTAGGACTTCTATACTTCTATACTGAGAACATCCACCCAATCTGTGCTGTGACTTACTTAGGCTTCTTTAGGAAACAAAACTGCCTGGAAATCAACTTCTTCCTTTTGTAATTATGACTTTTGGCCTCTGCATCCTAGTTAATGAAACTGAGAAGCTGGTTTTCATAGAAGCTTGATCTCTATAGAACAGGGCTGTCAAACTCACAGCCAGTTGTGGCTCTCCAAGGGACAGGGGAGCTGGCAACAGATTCGGACAGTGAGGAAGTTGGGGAGGAACATGGGCCAGTCCTGGAGTCTGGGGAAGGCTCTGATGAGGGCTCTGCGTCAGAGGCAGAGATAAGGCCAGGGCCATCTGACAGTTATCAGCTGCCTTCAGAGTCAGACATCAGTGAGGCAGATGAACAGCTGGATCCTGTTCCCAGTGTGCACATGCGCAGACGAAGGGAACAGCTAAAGATCAAGGGTCAACTTGGGAGTAAGGCCATAGGTGGATGGTGAATGACCCCTCTTGTAGGAAATAAAGGAGGAGCAAAAGGGGAGGGGTGTTTGCAGGAGACAATTAGTTCATTCCTGCATACTTGCCAAGTATTGCAGCATCCGAAAGATATCAGCCTGGCCATTCTCCAAGCCTGATAAAGGTCAGTAATTGGAAACTATCTTTAAAGACTGTGGGCCGGGACTTTGCTGGAGAGGAATTCACTGTGAATTAAAGGGGTTTATCAGGATGAGGACTCAGCTTTGTGCTGCTGGGGAAGCCTAGGTCAGAACACGGCCTGTGGGCCAGGTGCGTCACGTGCTGGCCACGCCCATGCTCGATTTAGCGAAGGGGGGGAAATGTTGCAATAAATAATGTGTCACCAAGTCTATAAACATCAAGAGTTCTACTCTGCCATACACACAGTTGAAGTCCTCCTCAGAGGTGATGACAACATTCTTATCCCATTTAAGCTAATTCAGAATTCACATGAGAGATTTTCTTTCTTCTTCTAGTGTCAGAGGTGTTTTTTATTTTATTTTAGAAGCTGTCACCTTCAGGCTGTCATTTTACTTTTCCAGAATGACAGCAAAATGTAATTGACACTAGCTGGTAGAATATTGGGTAGAAAATGACCATGAACTCTAAGCTGGTCTAATTCAGGTTCAGACTTGTCAACTATTATATTCAATCATTTCTCAGTATTCATACCAAGGGGAACAGTGACACTGTGAGCTCTCTAAAATTGCCAGAGAGGAGCGATTGACACTACTAGATGAGGTTCATTTTTCTTATTTGAAGTAAACCTAAAAATGTATTGGATTGTACGATATAGCTATTATGCATAATTCTTGAATTTCTTCATGGGGTCTCATAAGAATTTAATAGTGTTTAATTTGGATACTTTTGTTATTTTTTTTTAAAAAATCACTGTTTTTCATTATGTTGGTATTTACCTCCTGAAAAGATCCTTTTTCAGAAATATTAGAGCAAACAAATGCAGCTTAGTTGTCACTTAATCAACATCTTTGCTTCTATCTTTAATATCAGTGCAACGCAGGACCTGAATATTACTTCTTTGTTTCTCAAGAACACCTTTACCCATCTTTCTTTCTTTCTTTCTTTCTTCTTTCTTTCTCTCTCTCTCTCTCACTCACTCACTCATTTTCATTCCTGCCTTCCTGCCTTCCTTTTTCTCTCTCTCTTCCTTCTTTTTTTCTTCCTTCCTTCCTTCCTTCCTTTCTCTCTTTTTTCTTCCTTTCTCTCTTTTATTCCTTTCTCTTTCTTTCTTCCTTTCTTTCTTTCTCCTCTCTCTTTTTCTTCCTTTCTCTCTCTCTTTTCTTTCTTTCTTTCTTTCTTTCTTCTTTTCTCTCTTTCTTCCTTTCTCTTTCTCTTTCTCTTTCTCTTTCTCTTTCTCTCTCTCTCTCTGTCTGTCTGTCTGTCTGTCTGTCTGTCTGTCTGTCTCTCTCTCTCTCCCTCCCTTCCTTCCTCCCTCCCTCCCTCCCTCCCTTCACCAAAAATGGCTGTGCAGAGCTTTTGGAAGGCTTTCAGAGGATAGATTAGCAAAGATGAGTCCCCTTCGGGGAAAAGGGCGGCATATAAATGTAATAAATCCAATCCAAGATAAGGGAATAAGAAATGATACTAAATTATGTCTGGGTTGGCGGAAGTACCATCCAAAGGAAACATAAACTGAGATTTAAAATAGACACACCAACAACAATAGAAAAAGAAAGGGACAGAGGAGGAGAGAATGAAAGGAAGACGGGGGAAAGAAAAAAGAGGTAAGGAGAGGAGGATGGAAAGGAGAGAAAGAGGAGGAGAGAGGGTAGAAAGGGGAAGAGGAAGAGTAGGAGTAGGAGAAAGGTATGGGAAGAAGGAAGGGGAAGGAGAGGAGGAAGGAGGAAAGTAGAGAAGGGAGGGAGGGAGAAAGGAAAAGGAAAGGAAAGGAGGATGGAAGGGAGAGAAAAGAAAGGAGAGAGGGTAGGAAGGAAAAGAGGAAGAGCAGGAAGGCAGAAATGACTGAAAACTGGCTGTTTTTTTCTCAATTTTGCCCCTTCCTCAAGCCCCCAGGAGTACTCTATAAGCCTCCTAAAGGCTATGCATGCAATTTTTTTGACAAAAATGGGCCCGTTTTTGTGAAAAACTGTTCATTTTTTGCTCATTTGGGGGAGGAACCCCCAGGAGCACTCTGCAAGCCCCCTAAAGGCTATTCATGTCTTTGTTGGGGAAAAAACGGGCCTGTTTTCATGAAAAATGGGCTGTTTTGGGGAGGTTGGCAGAGTGCAAAAAATCTTTTTTTTAAATTTTCCTCTTCAAAACGTTGTTGCGTCTTATACTCCGAAAAAATATGGTAATTTGCAGCCTCCATCTGTGAGATCAAGGCATTGCATTTATCATAACAAGTTAATAAGAACTATTGTTTCAGTTAACTTCTTGCTGGACTCTTGCCTGGACTTTCTGTTGGTGAATGAACTTAATTCCCAATGTGTAAATAAAGAGGGGGTTTTCTTTGGAGAGAGTCTGCTTCTTGCAGGCCAGGTCAGAACAGAGAAAGTGATGAAAGTAATGGGTTAAGAGGACAAAGACGTAGGCTCTAGTCTGTCTAAAGCTTTAGGAACTCAGTGAGTGATATTGGGCCAGGTACTAAATTCAGATCAGGTACTTTCATTGTGTTGCTATGGAAATAAGATCAAGAAAGAATCCCATGTAAATCATCAGCACTCTTGAAGAGAAAGCAAGATGGAAATATAATAAACAAATAGTGATTTTAAAGAATGTGATTAAGTATCTACAAAATGCTTGAGAATAGCTTTTAAAGGCAGACTATGTCAGTGCTGAAATAAATAAAGATAAATGCTTTATGGAATAAGATTACCACTATGGTTTTCAGAATGTCAAAACAAAACTGAATTTCCCAGCATTAAAATTAAAAAAAGATTCATTTTAATTTCCCAGCATTAAAAGAAAAAAAAATCCCTTAAAATTCTGTAGGCTTTCTTTCTGAGACCTGGAGTTTTTTTTTTTTTTTTTTAATGTTTGCAAATGACTATATTTTCAGCTAAAAACTTCCTATGATCTTAATTATCATTGAAAAGGTATCATTGAAAGGGAAAATCTCACTGATTGTCTAGTGTTACATTTTCCTTAAAAAATTGGAAGAAACTCTCACCTGTGGTTGTTATACCGAATTATTTGATTGTGTGTATAAAAGAGCAAAAAAGATAAGAAATTGTTGTGGCCCAGCAGGATGCGGTTGAGCTGCTGATGGACTCGGATAGCGAGGAACCATATGAGTCTGCCCTGGATGATGTGGAGGATCCTGGGCAGGATTCAGACTCCGAGCAGAGACCAGAGAGGCTGATTGGCCACCAGGAGGCACCTGGTGGGATGGAGCAGTGGGGAGGATCAAAGGCAGTTTGTTCCTGATGCTAGATTGAGAAGGGCTGAGAAACAGAAGCAGCAACTCTGTAGACAGCCTCACAGAAAATGATTAAACACAGGTGGTTGTTGATTGGCCCCTCCCAAGAGAGATTATAGGTGAGGCATTGGGAGGGGACATTTGTAAGAAACAACCGTTTGAATTAGTAGTTAAGAAAATCTATCTGTGTATTCTAGCCGTTTCTGTTTGTTTGGACTATCTCTGTTGCTTCGTTTGAACTATCTGGGTTGCTGCAGAGCTACTCTATTGAAAGTGAGTTGCCTGGACCCTCAGCCAAAGGATTCATTATCTCAGTAATTGAACAGTGGCAAACAGCCAAGCCGGTATTCTGGTTTATTCACAGGCCGGGGGGTCAGTAAAGGAAATTATATTTAATGGTGAATGGTAAGGGGAAATATAATATATGTGTTTCATTAGCATTTTTCTCCATGAACCTTAGAAAACTCTAAGCCCATGTTTCTCAACCTTAGCAACTTTAGGATGTATGGACTTCAATTCCCAGAATTCCCCAGGCAGGAAGCATCAAGCTGTCTGGGGAATTCTGGGAGCTGAAGTCCACACAGCTTAAAGTTGCTAAGATTGAGCAACAGTGTTGTAAGCAGAATCCAATAAGCACTTTAGAGTAGCATTATCAGCACTGCTGTGATTAATAGATTCTTTTAATATGAAAAGCTGTCTGTGACCAATGCTGAATAAGCAAAAAAAAATAGTTTATGATGTCTTGATTATTTTAAGATTTCATGTTCAAGGCAAATAAAAAATAAAGGTATTGTATACATAAAGTTATAAACATTTATGAAAAGTTCAGGGCAAATAAATTATTTGCCTAGCATTGAAAAAAGCATTAAGGTAGGTCCCAGGTGAATTTTTCTGGAGAAAGCATTCTCTTAGCATAATGACCTTTCTCCTTTCTTCTCATTGATCTCATTTAACATGATGGAGTTTCCCTGAGAAACCCTTCCTAAGATTTCAGTATGCAGAATTTATCAGCAAGGTGTCCATTTTTTAATACTAAAGTAATTTGGGTGTAGGGAAAAGAAATAAATCTTTTTCTGCTCAGCCTTTCTATCTCCACGACTCCAGGAATACCCTACTTCTTTTCTCAATATCCTCTTTTGCTTTCTAAATGGGATATTATTTTTCAATATCCTCTTTTGCTTTCTAATGGGCCTTTTCCTTGGGACTGAGACAGTGAATTCAAAACTTTTTACTACTAGTTACGTGGGCATGGCTTGGTGGGCATGGCAGGGAAAGGATACTGTAAAATCTCCTTTGCCTCCCTACTCCAGGGGAAGGTTACTGCAAAATCCCCATTTCCTCCCGATCAACTGGGACTCAAGAGGCAGAGAATAGATGGGGGCAGGGCCAGTCAGAGGTGGTATTTACCAGTTCTCTGAACTACACAAATTTTCCACTACTGGTTCTTCAGAACTGCTCAGCACCTGCTGAATCCCACCTCTGGACTGAGACAATCTTGTGACAAAAGAGAACTGACAATTATAGTCATCACCCAGTATCGATTTACTTGTTCATTCACTCTCTTGATTTACATGACTATCCATTCTGAATTCTTTAATGACAATGAAAGAGGATCCTGATGTTACAGTAGGATTGTATGGAAATATTTCCACATTGATTTTTAATTATTTTTAATTGTTTTTATGATGTACACCATTCAGAGTCACTTGTCAAGCTGGGCAGCTCTAGAAATCAATACTATCTTAATACTATCTTGTTGAATTAATCTACTTTATCTAGCTTAATTTGTAAGGACACTATAGTACATTCTAGTTCAGCATAAATAGATGAAAATGAAAGGAAGTTGTGACACTTTTAAAAGCTACCTCCTATGAACATTATGTCCAATTAGCACAACTTTCCTCAGAATCTCAGACTTATCTTGTTTTATTTAATTATTTGTTCCTCCACCCGTCCATTATTTATGTATTTATTGAGGTAAAACCAATCACTAAATACAAAACTGACAAGTTACCATCATCTTTATTTGCAATAATGACTTTGCCTTCCCCAAAGGCCTAAGGCCAATATATATCATCTTCTTTTAACGACCCGATAATCTCTTGCGGGGTGGAGTCTTGACAACTGATTGGAGCTGAGTGTTTACTGGCTGGATGCCCTTCCTGTCTCCAATGAGGAGTTTTTTTCAGCAGATATATTCTCATTGTGGCCAGAAAGAGAAATATCTGCCTCTACCCAGGATTGAACCCATAGCCTCCTGATTGTGAGGCTTCTAGGCCACCGTGTCACTCCCCAAGACCAATATATATAAATGGTTGCATTCTAATGGTTTGTTTGGAAGTTAGTTTGAAAATTTGTTGACCTGCTCTGAACAAAGATAAAGAAAATTTGGGGTAATAAAGGAACAGCCACATCAGTTTTCCTTCTGGTAGCAGGCTATTTTCTGACTGGCATATTCTCAATGCAGATGGTTTCTAAAACAACACCTTCCCACAGAAGTCATTTCATGGGAGCTCCCACAAGCATGTTCTTAAAATGTCTAACATTTTCACCAGTCCAAAATGATTGCTTATTCCTGCTGTCCAATGATCCTTCATTCTATTTTATAGCTGGTGGTAAATGTACTTGTCAACTTTCTGGCAGAGAAAAGTTACAAAAGTTTTAGCCCAATGAGTTATAGATGCTTAAAGGGAATAATTTATAACTTTTTGAAATGTATTATTAAATGTGTAATGGAAACTCTGGCAGATCCTTATCTCCAGTTCAGGAGAGCTTTTAGGAGCTACTAAAATAATCTCTTTTTAGCACTAGCTGCTCTTAACAGGATGGTTTTTACTGATATTGGCCATATATCTTCTATGGTAATATGCACTTTCAGGAAAAATATTATACAGTTCCAGATTGCATGTCCTTCATTGGGTGATGGTGGCAAATGCCAGAAGGACTATATTTCATCTAAACAGAAGAAAGGGTTCTCCTGAAAATTAAGTAGAAACAGGCGCTTTCCCTCACCACAGAATATATTGATGGTTTGCTTACTCTTTCATGATCCAATTGCCCATTTCTGGACATTCAGCCTAAGAAGCACAGCCTGAAAATAAATCCTCTTTAAAGAACCCACACTGCATATCAGACATTAATACAATTGAGCGAGTCCAGAGATATTTCACGAGAAGAGTCCTCCACTTCTCTGCTCGCAACAGAATACCTTATGCCACCAGGCTTGAAATTTGGGGCTTAGACAACTTAGAACTATGCTGCCTTCAGTCTACCTAAGTGTAGTACATAAAATTATCTGCTACAATGTCCTACCTGTCAATGAATACTTCAGCTTCAACCACAACAATACACGAGCACACAATCGATACAAACTCAAGGTAAACTATTCCAAACTTGATTGCAGAAAATACAACTTCAGCAACAGAGTGGTCAGTGCCTGGAATGTACTACCTTACTCTGTGGTTTCTTCCCCAAACCCCCAAAGCTTTAATCTTAGACTGACTACTGTTGACCTCACCCCATTTCTAAGAGGTTTGTAAAGGGCGCGCATAAGTGCACCAAAGTGCTTACCATGTTTGTTCTAATGTCCCCATTTATTCGTATCCATGTCATGTATTCATAATCATGTTTATACTTGCTTGACAAATAAGATAAATAAATAAAACTTGCCATCTTATATCAACTTATAATCATTAAATTCAGTCAACTTCTGAGTTTTTACTTGCAGAATAGTCCTCTTCAGAAAAGAAAAGAAAAATGTAGTTTTGTCTACTTATTTTTAATTGTTCTCTTTGATAAACAGTTGCTTCCATTTTTAGAAGAATATTTTGAAGGAGTTCTCATGGTCGGAACACAGGATTCCCCGTTTAACTTAAATAACTGAGAAATGTTTTTGAGTTTCCTCTTTTTTCATGGTAGATGGTGCAATCCACCATTCATTAGTCTCTTTCATCTTAATCTGTCATTTTTCCTAAAAGAAATCTGCTCGAAAACTCAAATTTAAATACAATTATGCAACGGACTTTTGCTCAAGATATTAAGCGCCAAATGCATTCTCATTTCATTTGCATTGTAAATGCATTCTGGTTTATCTTTGGAAGCCAGGAAATGGAACACAATGTTTCAAGGAATGCAAGTTTCAAAGAATTGCTATATTCTGATTGATGGTTTTACAGAATTTACATCCATTTATATGAAGAATTGCAGAGATCGTATCTCCAAATAATTACTTCTTATTTATTATTTTTGAGTGTAAATACATGGTGTCAGCAATTAGTGAAGATGTCTGGATACACGGACAGCATGCAAGCCTACATTCTGGGAATAGCCAAGTCTCCATCTGGTAGGACAACAGCTATCATACAGTAGACTCCATACACTTTAATTGGACAATGCACTAAAAAGCCATTTTGTTTTTAATGGCCATATGAACACCAGGACACTTTACTAATGAACCAGCTTTTTGGCAAGTGTGGAATCCCAGATGCTCCTAATGAATCCAAGCCACAGTCCAGCTCCTTTGTGAATGGTCTCTTTGACCAGGGCCTGACAGCTCTTAGCAACTTACCAATATGTTCATTTAGCTTCAAAATGCATCAATACAATTGTTGTAATAAGCTCTCTATTTCTAATTAATTTTGATTCAACACTGCCAAGGAATTCTTTGTCTAGAATTCCAGAGTCCAAAATTCCTAGTTCTGATTTTCAGTTGTGAAATTCCACCACTATCCTATCCTCCCACACACACAAACACTTCCCCCAAAATTGCACATCAACAATTGTGTAGTGAGCAAATGGAAAAGGAAAAGAGAGTTAGAAGAGTTTTATTCCATGTTTGTCTAGGTCTAGGAGAAAACGTGGAGTTCTCCCACTGTAGAAAAAGCATTAGCTATATGTAACATCTAGCAAACTTTATTCCTTCTAATGAAAAAGAAAACAAAAAGTAAATAGGAGGAGTAAAGCAAAAAGAAAATAGCTGACGGTCTGGTGATTTATACTCATTATTATTTCTTTAATCTTTGAAATGAAGCAATGTTTCATTCTGAAATAACTTGCGCTCATACTCATACTCCTAAATTAAATCTCATTCCCATTAGTTAAGGTCCTCTGGTCATCTATTTATGCTACATTTCCTGGAGGAGGGACAAGTTCATGCTAGGGAATAGTTTGATGAATCGGAGGCTGAGTAGCTTGCACAGAAATGCAAAAATTTATTAGCGAAATAAAATGTTTACATAGCTGCAATTAAATGCTACAAATGTGGCAAAGCTTATTGGTAAATTCTCTATTTTGCGGGATCAAAGAGGCATAAATGCGTTTTGTCTAAAAATGTACCCCTTTGTATTTTGAACAACTTGAGATATAGTCAGGGATGGGTTTCAAAAATTTTAGCAAGGGGTTCTCTGCCTGGTTGCCTGCGTGGGCATGGCCATGGTGGGTGTGACCTAGTTGGCCTCCTGCACCATGGCGAAGGGAAGGCATTTTTGCCCTACCTGGGCTCCAGAGGCTTTCCCCGAGCCTCTGGGAGGGCGAAATTGGCATCTCCAGGCTCCAGAGACCCTCTGGAGGCTGCAAATGGGCCTGTTTCCGGCCTTCCTGACCTTCCAGTAGGCCCATTTTTGCTCTCCATGAGCTTCCCTGCACTTACCTGCATCCAAAATGGGTTGTGTGGGGACTCCAGGGAGGGGTGTGGCAGGGTGGGAGGGACCAGCCAGGAGTGGGATTTGGGGGTTCTCCAAACTGCACAGAATCTTAGCTAGAGGTTCTCCCAAACCCCTGCAAACCCACAGCAGCCCACCCCTGGATATAGTACTACTATTGCATGATGATATTAAGAGCAGTAGATTAGAGAAATCTGAGTTCAAATGGCATGTCAGCACAAATTTTGTCAGTAACTTTCTCACCATGGTACCATCCTTCCTTCTCTCCATCTTCCTCTTCCTCTTAATACTACAGGAGGAGATGAAAGAGGACTGCCCTGTGGAGTTTTGAGATATTCCTTGAACTTTTGAAATACGTGTCATATATTTCAAATATCTATTAAGAAAGGACCTAAACAAACCCTGAAGCCTAGGGACAAATGTTTCTGCTAAATAAGTTTATCTTTCTAACCAGCCTAAGCAGAAAATCACCTTTAAACCATACACAACCTGTTAAATTCCAGTAAATATTGCAATTTTCTATATTTTCACTTGAAGTTATTTGGTTTGGAATATTTTGGTGAAAATGGTTTAAGTTCCAGATTGAAGTTTATTATTTGTTCAATGGTTTGTTTTGTCAATTTTGCTGTCTATTAAATTATTACAGTCCAGACTTTCCATTTGATTGAATATTTTTTAGCTATTTTGTGTTTTGTCTTATTTCTATGGTTCCCAGAGTCCGCTGGAGTTGGGCGGCAATTTTTTTTTACAACTCTTTAATCTCTTTATTTAGATTGAATGGAGCTGAGCATTTACTGGACAGATACCTTCCTGACACCTATGCGGAGTTTGCAGCAGATACTTTCTCTGTGCACCCTGATAGAGAACATCTGCCGCCATCTAGGATTAAACTCTCAACTTTATGACAGGGAGGCAACAGTCTTCTCCTCTAGGCCACCATGCTGCTGTAATTGGGTGGCAAATATATTTTGATAAATAAATAAGTAATCTGCCTTCTGGAAGAGATTCAGATGAAAAGTGATTACTGCTGAGGGAGAGCTTAAACTCTGAGACTTTAATATAATACATCCAACTTTCTGCTCCAACCACTGATGCAGAAGAGAAGATTGACAAGTCTTATGGTCAAGTTCAATCTGAAACCGACAGAACATTGAAGCAAGATGTGCTGCTTGCGATGGAAGATTGGAAAGACAAAGTTGGAAACAGATTGTCTAAGAATAGTCTAGGAAACTGAAATGAAACAGGAGAATCAATTTCTGTCCATTCAATTACTTCTTCTTTGCTAACACAATCTTCCCACAACCAAAACCACGTCTGTAGACAATGACATCAAACAGAAATGAAACTAGCACATCACACAGAAATGAAACTGAAATAAAATTGAACTTTTTATTGATACAAAGACATAGAAAAGCTTAGCTATGCCACTAAAGATGTGAACGTTAATATGCAAGTTCCAAGTCCAGCTAAATCAGAAAAATAAAGCCAACCATTTTCAGGATACCAAGTTGAACATATTTTAAGGAGAATGCCAGGAATCACTTTGAATCCCCAAACCTAATTGATAGGGAACCAGAAACGCTGTAGAAATATGTTAAAGACATCATAAAGATGAATGTAAAAAGAGACTGTCGAAGAATAAGAAGCAGAAGAAATCATCCTGGAGAAAATCTGTCTATGAGACCACTAAGAATCAGTAATGACTTGGTGACACATAATCTCAATCAACATACAGTATCTCCCCACTTTTATTGCATGTCATATCATTACTATGCCTTTCCTGATTAAGGACAAGAAGACAGCATACCCTCCCTCCAAATGCTCAGATCTGCAGAGTTCTTCTGCGTCTTGAGTTTTCAGATAACATCTTTAGCTCAAGAAGGGAGTGGGGTTTGCTCTCTGTTTATATCCAATAGCTTGCTCTGACAGTGTTGGGGAGAGGTTTTATTTTCTCCTTGTAGTTCCTTTTGTTGTTGTTAGTTGCAAAGTTGTGTCTGACCCACTGCGACCCCATGGACAATGTTCCTCCAGGCCTTCCTACTCCTCTTGTCCAGGCCTTCCTCTCCTCTGGAGTCCATTTAAAGTCACACCTACTGCTTCAGTAGTTCCTTTATTACAGTATTATTTTCTGCATGAGTGTTCATCTGGTATTAATCCCAGGGTTAAGCACACTTTTTATCTAATCTGATTTGAAGTAAGTTTCACTAGAAATCCAAATTGGTATAGAGTTCTATTGTTGTATCCAAAAGACTGTTAAAAAGACATATTCCTTTGGGAAAGGTAATGATGGGATTGAGGCTGCTGGGAACTGGAGTTCAATGGTTTCTGTAAGGTCTTAGAGTCTTTTCCTGATTATTTGGTAGAAACCATAGCTATTCTCTAGCATAGCATAGCTCAAAAACATAAGTTGATCAGATCCTTTATGTCTTTTTGAAATTGAAACCAGCTGATGCTTCGAAATGCAATTTAAAAGCCTGCAATTCTGCCATTCAGGGAAAGTAGAAAGAGACAATAAATTGGGGACCTGGAAAGGGAGTCAAAATGTTGATTTTTTTAGAGAAGAAAGCTGAATTAGAATTATCCAAAAAAAGATTTACTAAAATGTAGAACGTAAAGTGGCAGATGTGATTCGGACTTGCTGATGCAGCTCCTTGCCATTATTTCTGCACCTCACATTTTACCTGCCTTAGAACAGAGGAAAGTGTCAAGTGGACGTCAAAAGTTATAAATCAGAGTGAAATATATGCTCCTGTCCAAACTAAAATGTTCTAAAATGGGCAGGTAAGCAGAGATGACGGTCCATTCGGAGGTCACCATGAAATGGGTTCAGAAGTGTTGGCCTATTGCTTATTTATTTGATGTATATCCCTTTTGTCTTATAGCAGAAATAGTACAACAGACTGAAAGATCCCTTAGGTCGGAAGGGGGAGAGAGTTCTAAATATTTTTCCCCCAAAAGTGAACATGTGGATGCTACCATATTTTAAGAATCATCTTCAAATAAAAAAATAAAGAGACATTTCTTGAAGAGGGAAAAAGTCAGCTTATATCTTTTCTATTTTTTAAAATAATGTTTATATACACATATAATAAATATGTATAAAATGTAGCTGCACAAAGCATTGTGCCAACATACAACAAAGCTCGGTCTATTCAACATTTTATTGATGTCTTTTAAAATTCTTGTGCTTTATATAGAGTATTTCCAAGAAGCGTATATGAACTTACCAATATCTGTAAATCAAAGCCTATGTCACCCCCTCCTTTATCATTCCCAACAGCCAGACAACAGAAACAAGTTCTTGTCCCTTGTCACTATTGATTGTAAGCAATGAAGTGTGCTACCAAGAATGCATCAAGGTTTTAGAAAAGGAACAAAATATGTTTTCTCTTACAAGATTAGTTTTCCACATTCCATGCCCTACTTTTCCTCCATGGGAACATACAGTATGAAGTAAATCATCTTTTTTTCACGCTAAGTGGTAATGGATTTCTGTGGGAGGTAGGATGAACTGAAGGTGAGGAACCAGTGAGGAGACCAGTTTCCTGGAACCTCTCAGGATAAGGAGAGGATCCATGCATGCTCTGGACAGCCACTACTCATGAGGAGACCACAGACAATGGTTTTCTGTTTGAAGAGCAGAAGATGATGGCATCAAAGGTTCGTGACTATGATTGAGACTTTTAAGATGTATTAAGTTCACAAACCTCACTTTCTTATCACTTTCAGAAATTAATTATTAAGTATTCTAAATCTATTAGACACCTTTGGAATTAGAGATTTGAAAAGTCTTTATCGGATGAGTTTATCTTTAATTCTGAACAAAATAAAAATAATTGCAAATGTAAGAATTTAAAGATTTTGAAATAAACATCAAAAAATAAAGAAGATTTTAAACTAAAAGAGTTGAAAATGGATTAAGGGTCCAGACAAATTTGGAATAATGACTTTTACTAAAAGATTTTTGAGTTAACTATTAAAAAAAATAAGTAACTCCTCATGGGAAATAGACTTATTTTGATTATCATGGCAAATGCAATCATAACAAACTATAAATGATTTAGAAACTGGACACTAGTGGAATATAAAATTTTAAGCAGAAGAAAGGAAGTGATGTAGTATCATCCATTCAGTTTTGTCCAATCCTTGGTGATTTGGTGGGCCAGGTCCCTCCACATCTTCTGATCTTAAAGTAGTCTTTTGAGTTTTTAAAGCAGAAGAAAGAAAGCACAAAGTTTCATGGAAGTTAATACTGGGTCTAGAAAATAAAATATTATAATGTTTGACATATTAAAGATATTAAAGGAGATCTTTGAAGAATGGAACCAGAAGTTAATAACTACAATACACAGGTGGTACAGTACACAGATGGTACAGCAGGTTCTGACCAGTTCTGGAGAACTGGTAGCAGAAATTTTGAGTAGTTTGGAGAACTGGTAAATAACACCTCTGACTCGCCCCGACCCCATCTATTTGCCCAGGTTCGCCTGGTACGCCAGTTGCGTCCCTACCTGAACCGGGAGGCCCTCACAACAGTCACTCATGCCCTTGTGACCTCTAGGCTGGAATACTGCAATGTGCTCTACATGGGGCTGCCCTTGAAGAGCATTCGACGACTTCAGCTAGTCCAGAATGCAGCCGCGCGAGCAATTGTGGGTGCACCTCGCTTCACCCACGTTACACCTATCCTCCACGAGCTGCACTGGCTGCCTGTCGATCTCCGGGTGCGCTTCAAGGTGCTACTTATCACCTATAAAGCCCTTCATGGTAGTGGGCCTGGGTATTTGAGAGACCGCCTACTGCCAATTACCTCCACTAGACCGATACGATCGCATCGATTAGGCCTCCTCCAAATTCCATCTACTAGCCAGTGCAAACTGGCAACTACCCGGAGGAGAGCCTTCTCGGTGGCTGCTCCGACCCTCTGGAACAAACTCCCCATGGAGATTCGGACCCTCACCACCCTTCAATTCTTCCACATCGCTTTAAAGATCTGGCTGTCCCGGCTGGCCTGGGGTTAAGATTTCAACCCCACCCAAATTGTGTGACTGTTGTGCTCTCTTTTAATATGTTGTATTGTTTCCATATTGGAATACTGTTTGTCTTTCCCCCCCTCCCTTTTTGAATTGTGAGCCGCCCTGAGTCCCCCCAGGGAAAAGGGCGGCATACAAATAAAGGAAATTCAATTCAATTCAATTCTCTGCCTCCTGAGTCCCAGCTGATCGAGAGGAAATGGGGATTTTTCAGTAACCTTCCCCTGGAGTGGGGAGGGAATGGAAATTTTACAGTATCCTTCCCCAGGAGTGGGGTGAGAATGGAGATTTTACAGTATCCTTCCCCTGCCACGGCCACCAAGCCATGCCACGCCCACCAAGCCACACCCACAGAACTGGTTGTAAAAAAAATTGAATCCCACCACTGCTACAGTATTAGTACTGTCAGTAATTATGTCTGCTTTTAAGGATGGGACTATGTCTAAAAGATACTAATGGGAAAATGACTGATATGGAACAAATTTTATCTGTTAAGATAGATAAAGTACAAAATGTGGAATTACAAATTATAGGCCAAGAGAATGATCTGTAAGTTATCTTTTATGAAGTACACAAAAGAAACTGGCTGAAGTTTGAAAAATTAAAAAAAATATGTGTGCAAACGTAAACTAAAAGAATGTTCAACAACAACAACAACAACAACAAAACATCTGCTTCAAGTTTCTTTTTCTGAATGACCCTAAATCCATGTGTCCATTGCATTACTCACTTTTTTTTTCAACTATCCATATTTTCTTCTGGACGTGGCCTCCCTAGTATACCATTTTATCATCTTTGCCCCTTTGTGAAATGGCTGTATATTTATGAGGCTGTCAGATGCTTGTGAATCTACACCAGGGGTGGGTTCCTGCCAGTTCTAACCTCTTCTATAGAAGAGGTTCCACAAATCTACAGTGCCA
Source organism: Thamnophis elegans (assembly GCF_009769535.1). Lineage (NCBI taxonomy): Eukaryota > Metazoa > Chordata > Lepidosauria > Squamata > Natricidae > Thamnophis > Thamnophis elegans. The sequence continues at coordinate 59,984,586 of NC_045548.1, read as the reverse complement.
TTTAGAACCGGCTCCAGCTCCCTCTTCCCGCCTGTCCGCACATCATCAAGATGAAGAGCGAGAGGAGGAATTCTGAGAGTTGAAGTCCACAAGTCTTAAAGCTGTCAAGTTTGAACACCCCTGAGTTTTTTTTCTAAAGGGTTAGAAGGGTCTTGTAACTCGACAGCTTTAAGACTTGCGTGCTTCAAATGCCAGTTTCTGAGCCAACATTTTGGTTGCTAAGCAAGAGCGTTGTTAAGTGAGTTTCACCACATTTTACAAGTTGGACACACCCATCCAGTCACATGGCTGGCAAGCCACTCCCACAAAGCAGGCGACACCTACAGAAGAGGTTCTAAAAATTTTTGAAACCCACCACTGATTTACATGCACGTCTAAACAAGGACAGGGCTCTTCCATTAGGAAGATTGAAATAGCTGATATGGATAGCAGCTCATATCTTACTATTCTATCCATACTATGTCATGCATACACAACCAGAGCTGCTAATTACTTTGTCAGCCACCTTCTACAAAGGGTCCCAAAGGTATTTTTTTTCAAAAGGCAACTGGACTTTGTTTTTCCTTGAAGATGTTTAGTTTCTCATCCAAGAAACCTCTTCAGTTCTGACTGAATGATGGAAAATCAAAGGGTTGAATAGTAGAAATGGCTGGTCATAACTCAGGTGGCTCTGAAGGCATTGGTAAATTTCTAAGTGGCTAAATAACTCTTAGAGAGTGTGCTAACAACTGGATGACTGCAGGAAATATAAATCCTTCCATTCTCCACTATTAATCAGAACTGAAGAAGCTTCTTGGATGAGAAATGAAATTTCTTCAAGGAAAAACAAAGAAAGTCCAGATGTCGTCTGAAAAAAAAATGGGGGCAACCATGATCTAGATGAGTGAGAATTTCCATAGATTTATCCAGAGGGATTTTCAAGGAAAGAGGGAGTCAAGGAAATAACCATTCAAAATTTAAATTATTTTATAATCCTCCCTTCGGTTATCTCTGAACCTATAAAGCTGTGATGGCGAACCTATAGCATGTGTGCTGCAGGTGGCACCTGGAGCCATATTTGCTATAGCTTTGGTGCATATGTGCGTGCCAGCCAGCTGAATTTCAGCCTTCTAGAGGGCCGGGGGAGGCCATTTTCACCCTCCCCAGCCTTAAGGAAAGCTTCTGGAGCCTGGGGATGGCAAAAATTCCCTCCCACATGGGGGGTCGCACATGCATGCACAGGAGTGTCATGCATGCATGTGCAGGTGGGTGGGGTGCCTGCACAATTTTGGCACACCTTTAGAAAAAGGTTAGCCAACAATGCTATAGACATTGTTCTGAAGGAATCTTCCAAGCATCTCATTAGATGTGACAACACAGTTGCTTCAACCACTACCATGCATGGCTCTGAAAATCTCCCATGGCTGTGAAAATCTAGTTGTTATAGATGCAGACTGTAACCAAATGGAAGTACTACTACTCTGTGAAAGGGGTATAAGGAACAAAACCCGGAGCAGTTGGTAGTAAGAACAGCACTAAATCTTCCACTTACCTCAAGGAATGGGCATTTTTTTCCATCCCAAACATGGAACTTTTTGGGTGGTCCTGGATATGAACTAGCCTCCAGCACTGAAATTTATGCACATCAGCATGTCTATTAATTGCCTGCATAGACTTGTTGATGGGTTGATCCTGCCAATAACATGTAGATTTGGCTTTATTTTGGAAGGACAGCTTGTAAGTACAACACTTAATTTAACTCAACCAGTACATGTCATGTTTTTCTTTCCTACTTTCTTTTTTATCCAGGAGACTTGAATGGATAGCTGTTGGCACTTTGCAATGTTTGTTTCCACTTTGAAATACGGACCATATTTTTAAAATGCATTATGCAGCTGCTTGAAAAGTGGTGATAGCTTTATTTCTTCAACATAAAATGGAATTTGTTTACAAATCTCTGGGGCTTTGCTTTGCTTTGATGCTTCTTTCTCATAAGCTGCCCTATAACTGTGGTTTTTTACATTTTTTTAAAATAATCTCCACTGGAATTGGCATGCTGTCTTCATTCAGTAGTAATGCTCTGGGGAATTTTATTCAACACATTTTATCCTAATGGAGCCATGTTTACTGGAAAGAATCATTAGAAGGTTGGAGTCTTCGTTTAGGAAAACATAGGATGTTGTCAATTGAGTATTCTTATGAAATGCTTGAAAGAAGAATATTCTCAATGGATATGTTATACAAACACACATCAGAATGAGGTGACAAAACCCAGCCATGCTTGTTAAGGTAGCTAGCTTGTCAATATTTCAGCCTGGAAATCTGAAGATCCAGGGAATATGTGCTTTTCAAAAGCCTTTGTTGAAACCCACACCCTATACAAAAATTGCCAACAAATTGTATATTTTAACAAATAACAAGAATATGGGGACCTTCAGAATTTTTATAAAAGTCACTGGGTAAGATAAGATTATCTAAAAACTCCTAAAGTAGTGCAATTCTCAAGCGAAAGTCTTGAATCCTAGAAAAAGTTTTAAAAGAATGTTGATATTACTATGCTAGCCATAGATTATGCAAACAAAGAAGATGAACATTAAGTACAGGTAGTCATTGACTGATGACTATAATTGTAACTAGAATTTCTGTTACCAAGCAAGGCAGTTGTTAAGTGATCTGTGCCTGATTTTATGAACTGTTGCGCCACAATTGTTAAGCAAATCCATCTTTCCCCATTGATTTTACTTATTTGAAGCCTGATGGCAAGGTGGCAAATAATGATCATCAGATCTTAGGACCCTGCTATCACCTGGTATTGCGATGTCTATGATTGTAACCTTATTTTTCTCAACCAGTGTGATGTCTGGTGTATTATGCGCCAGTATTTTGTCCATTCGTATACAAAAAAAATATTATTGTTGTTATTATTATTGTTATTATTGTTATCCTTTATGTATAATGCAAAGGGATTGCTAATTTTCCTTACATTCAATATTCATATCCAATTATACTCATAACACTACACATTGTATACATTAGTAACATTATCAGTTATTTATTTAAGCTATATCTATTATCAACAAATTTCACTAAGTTTAACTAGTTTTAAATTATATTCTTCCATCTATCAACCTGTATCTTTCCAATAACAAAACAAACTCATATCTTCTGCCATTTGTGGTGCCAATCCTCCAATCATCTTCTTGGTCAGCTTTGTATTAGGTTGGTGCTAAGCCTAACAAACACAAAATTGCCAAGAAAGGGTTTTTTGGAGAACATTGGTTTGTCATTGATTTGACAAAAGGATAAGGACCTGTAAGCAGCTATAATTACTCTGTTAAGTCTTCATAGTAGCACTGTGCATGGAAATGGCACTGGCCAACAGTCTCTGAGAGGCTGTGGAATAAGTTTATTTAGCTACGATGCTGTACTGCCTACAGCTATGAAAGCTATTATTGATTGAGTTCCAGACTTCCAATTTGGGGCAGACCTTTTTGTAATTGATGTTTTATTTTAAAGGCCACTGATTAGTTCTCCCTGCTGCCCTAAAGACTGATATGATTCAAAGGATTCATGAGGGTCATAGTGATAGGAAAAATGGAAATGTCAGACTAAGGAAGTTTTATATTGGCCATACATTAACAGGGATATTGCAAATGCAGTTTCAAATTCAACTACCTTTCAGAAATTTCACTCTAGGAATATAAAGGAGCCCATGTGGATTGATAACCTACTGGAAAGCTGGTGCACAGTGGTCATTTATTCATTTACACTGATGAGTAAGGATTACTTAAAAATCATAAAGGCTTTTAGTTTACCCTGACATTGCTTTGCTAGGTATATGCCCAGACTAACTGACAATTAAAGGATCTCTTACGTTTTCATTGGTTTCCCTTTGTTGGATTGACAGATCATGGCTGTCATGCCCACATCAGAGCCTGAATCTGCAGAGGAAGATGAGGTCAATGAGAACTGGGGTCAATGAAGATTGGGGAGAGAGGCTTCATTGGCTTCGGAAGAATGTGGGGAGGAGCAGGCCAAGTCAGGCCAGGGCCTTTCAGGACTGGGATGGCTGGTAGACAGGGAGGAAAGGAGGCAGGATGACCAAGAGAGGCTAAGCAGTGAACATGAGAGACAGAGCTCAGGAGATGAGCAAGGACCACCCCCTCTTGATCCTCAAACACCAAGAGTGGAGAGAAGGCAGGAAAAGCACAGGCTGACCTGATGTCTTGAGAAGAGAGCACCTCGCCCCTCTTCACAAGGCACACCTGGGGACTGAGACTTAAGGAGGTGCTGTGGGGAGGAGGATTTGTCAAGAACAAATGCTGAATTCATGGAGTGTTGTGTGCCATTGCTGACGTTTGATGTTTCCTGGACTTCTTGCTTTATTTAGTGTTTCCTGGATTAATTGCCTTGTTCCTTTGCTTCCTGGACTCATTGACTTATTCCTTGGCCCTGCTGGATTTCTTGCTTTGCAGCTGTTGTGCTCACAGCATTGTGCTGGACTACTTGCAGCCAGAGACTGCTGGAAGTGTGTGTGTGTGTGTGTGTGTGTGTGTGTGTGTGTGTGTGAGAGAGAGAGAGAGAGAGAGAGAGAGAGAGAGAGAGAGAGAGAGAGAGAGAGGGAGAGAGATATATCACGTTGCTCTGGGACTTGCCAGAAACATGGGAGCATTTGGGTGAAAGTTGGAGCAATAAATGGGCAGATTGAACTATCAGCTGACTGAGTTGCCTCTGTGCCATGCCCCAGGTCATCAAAATGGCCCTTGGTTCTCCATCATAACTACAACTTATTTGTTCAGGAATATAGGCATTGCCATATAACCTTCAGCTCTCAGTACTTGCAACCTACTAGTCTTGTAGGAAATGGGTTAAAATTATCACACAGCTACCAAAAAACATTCTAAAAATTAAGATCTACTCCTTTAGCTTATGATTTATTGTTTCTGAGATTTTGTTTCATAGTAATCTTTGCCCTTCCCTAGCTAAACTGTTAAGCAGTTCAGAGTCGCCTCAAACTGTGAGATGGACAGCATTAAAATTCAATAAACAAATATATATGGCCTATAAGTGCTCATAGTACTACACTCTTCTGAGGTAAACCCTACATAAACAAGCTCAACTATTAGACCTACTAGGTCATCATTTCAGATATATTTCTTTGCATGAACAGAGAAACAGGATGACCATGAGTGGCCAAAAAATCAGTGGGAGTGACTTCTGATTTCCTGTTCATTTCCCCGCTGAATGTTCTTGAGGAAGCTGGCAGGAAGCATTAGAAACCCTTCCTTCCTTCCTTCCTTCCTTCTTTCCTCCTTCCTTCCTTCCTTCCTTCCTAATTTGATGAACAAACTGATGATCACTGTGAAGGATGAACTGACATCTGTTTATCTATCTGTCCATTTGTCTATTTTTATTACGCAGAACCAGAAGATCTGGAAACAGCACTGTCATTGTAAGAATTTATTTAGAGGCCATATCATGATAAAGTGGCTGAGACTAGTTTGCAGAACAGCAGTTGGTCTCTGAGTATGTGTATGATTGCTCTATAAACTTAGTAAAATCAATAATAATAAAATAGTTCTTGTTAGCCTTAGGCTTTCTATTTTATCAATACAAGAACAGGACAGAGGGGAGAAATTATTAACTACAAGAGATATAATCGTCGTGACTTAATTAAACAGCTGGTTTTAAGAATAATTCAATTCAATCAAACATCCCATCTATGTTAGGTAACACTATCCTGCTGACCTTGGCTAGTCTTGGATGGCTAAACAAGGTCAAACCTAGTTGGTTTTTTGAAAAGAAACTAGTAAGGAATCCCAGGGCTATGGTCTTTATTGAGAGGTAAAAATAAAAAAATAAATTCTGGTAGAAGGCTAAATTAGACTACAAGGCTAAACTTGTTTACAAAACCTCTTTTGCTTTATTTCTTATATCTGGCTATGTTGAGAATTTGTCCTAGCCAGTGGTAGGATTCAAATTGTTTTACTACCAGTTATGTGGGCGTGACATGGCTTGGTGGGCATGGTGTGGCTTGGTGAGCGTGGTTTGGTGGGCGGGCAGGAGAAGGTAACTGAAAAATCCTGATTTCCTCCTGATCAGCTGGGACTCAGGAGGCAGAGAATAGATGGGGGCAGGGCCAGTCAGAGGGGGTATTTACCGGTTCTCCAAACTACTCAAAATTTCCATTACCGGTTCTCCAGAACTGATCAGAACCTGCTGAATATCACCTCTGGTCCTAGCTCTGCCCACTTTGTGGAGCTAAGTGCAAGTGAGTTTGGAGATGGCTAATACAAATAAAATGAAAAGGAAAAAAATATCTGATATGCCATTTTTAAAACTAGGAATACTGATTTTTTAAAATCCAGACAGCAAAGATTAGCATTGCTTAAAATAATTACTTTTCATTCACTGATGGTATCTGTCCTCCACCTCCTCCTCCCCTCTTCTTCCTCCCTTCCCTTCTCCTCCTCCTCTTCATCCTTCTCCCCTTCCTCCTATTTAAGGTTAGCATGTCAAGGATTATTGCCATTCTGTGAAAATGTCATGTGAAATGCTACCTTTAAAAAAAAGAAAGAAAGAAGAAGACGGCAGCAATATAAATCCAAAGTGGAAAAGTACAAAGGATATTAAAAAAATAAATTGAATAACTGTTATTAATTTCTTTTCTGAAAAAAAGAAAAAGAATACTGAATTGTCTTCCTGGAGTGTGAACACGCTCTTCTTTATCAGGACGGGAAAAGAAGAGAAGAGTAGATTAAAAACTGCAGGTACATTATTCTTATAGACATAAACTGTATGGTAAGGACATTTCAGAAAAAGGAATAATGGAAAGGTCTGGAGTTTTGTGTACGACTCAAAAAAAGGAGCTAAATTTTGAAAAGCCAGTTTGAAGTTGCCAGAAAGACTTACTTTATGACACATGGGTGTAAAATGCTATGGCGAGCAGCACTATATTCTTTTGACCATTTTCTCCCAATCTCATGGACATAAAATGCACAACATTAGAGATTATTCACTGTAGTTTCATAGTATCTGTACAGACTGTCCGTGCAAAAGACTCTAATTCCAGAAATACATCTTGAATTAGTACCACGTGCTCAGGAGTGGGTTCCTGCCAGTTCTAACCTCTTCTATAGAAGAAGTTCCACAAATCTACAGTGCTCTTTAGAACCGATTCCAGCTCCCTCCTCCCGCCCATCCGCACCATGCTTGCCCTGCCCGCCGCTCACTGATTGGCTGGCTCACCAATCACCCCGCCCGCCTCTAAGAGTCCTATCTAAACCTTAACGTCTTAAAGCTGTCAAGTTTGAACATCCCTGGGGGTTTTTTTCTAAAGGGTTAGGGGTGCAAGGCTCTTGTAACTTGACAGCTTTAAGACTTGCACGCTTCAATGCCAGAATTCCTGAGCCAACATGACTGGAGGAGGAATTCTGGGAGTTGAAGTTCACAAGTCTTAAAGCTGTCAAGTTTGAACACCATTGTTTTTTTTCCCCTAAAGGGTTAGGAGTGCAAGGGTCTTGTAACTTGACAGCTTTAAGACTTGCGTGCTTCAAATGATTCTGAGTCAACATTTTGGTTGCTAACCAAGGGCGAGTTTCACCACATTTTACAAGTTGGCCATGCCCACCCAGTCACATTACTGCCAAGTCACTTCCACTCAGTCACATGGCTGGCAAGCCACTCCCACCTGGTCACATGGCCAGCAAGCCACTCCCACAAGGCAGGCCACACCTACAGAAGAGGTTCTAAAAAATTTTGAAACCCACCACTGCATGTGCTGCTTCACTAGTACTGTTCTCCAACTTTCCTATGATATTTTCTTCCCTATTATAAGGCAGAATGAGACAACATTTAACAATTCAATTTAATTATTTAAAATAAATTTTAAAAACCTATGTTAATTTTTGTCATTCACATTTCATTTTGTCACTCCTTTTTTGCATCCTTTCCTTAATGGTTCTATTCCACCATTTCTTTGAAATTAGTGTAGCCCTTATCCCACAGCAAGTTGTCTAGTGGATCGTTGGCTGTGGTGTGTTGTTCCATGGTGAGTTGCCCACAGCAAGCTGATGGTGACAGGTCAGCTGTGATGAGTTGGCCTTGGCAAGTTGGCCATGGTGAATTGTCATAGACCCTATTAAAGTGGTTTCTGTTTGGGGGGTTATTGGTGCTCTCTGAACTTGGTTGTTTTCTTGCAGATATTTCATTAGCCAAACTAGGTAACATCATCAAAATGAACCTCGAACCTCATTGCTGATTATGTTACTTCATTTGGGTAATGAGATGTCTGCAAGAAAACAATCAAGTTCAGAGAGCACCACAGACCTCTCATTTTCAATCCTGAACTACAGATATTTTCCTCTAGAGGTGTAGTGGTTAAAGATACCTGGCTGGAAACTAGACTATGAATTCTAGTTCTATTTTAGGTAAGATGCCAACTGGGTAAGTATGGGCCAGTCTCCCTCCCACTACCTGTTCCTCCCTCTCCCTCTCTCGCTCTCCCTCTTGCTCTCTTATAAATAAGACAATTTCCAAAAAAAAACTTGCCAAGAAAACTTCAGCCAAGAAAACTTCAACAATGACTTGAAGGCTGTGTCTCTTTGCACACATATGCACATACACACAGACAAACACATGCGCACACACACATGCACACACAAAGACCTAAAAACTCAACTTTTCTAGCTCATTCTCAATGTCCTCTACAACTTCTTTCAAATTATTTTTAGGTACAACTTTATTTTGTGAGATGGTAGAATTGCAATTGCACTTAGACTTATATACCTCTCTATAGTGCTTTTACAGCTCTCTCTAAGCGGTTTACAGAGTCAGCATATTGCCCCAACAATCTGGGTCCTCATTTTACCCACCTCAGAAGAATGGAAGGCTGAATCAACCTTGAGCCTGGTGTGATTTGATCTGCCAAACTGCTGGCAGCCAGTGATCAGCAGAAGGAGCCTGCAGTACTACTCTCTAATCACTGCACCATCTCTTGGACTAGAAGATGCTAGTTTTGCTTTTTCTTCCCACAATCCTCTATGTTTCTACCTCCTCCACCAATGTTCCAATTCTTTTCTAAAAAGCTCCATAAAGAGGATTTTTCCTGAGTATTAAAGATGATTGGAGACCTCTAGAAAAAATGATTTACACTGAAAAATGATTCAACCTATACTCCTTAGCTAGCTTATAGCTAGAGAAGTGCAAAATATCTTTCAAATGATATTTTGAGACAGGTCTAGTCCTAAAAAGGCTTTCCTTGTAACAACGTAGAGAAAAGAAAATTGGACTTCGAAGAAACAAAGTAGGAACCATGTTGAAACTTTTCAACTTTAGTGTTGGAAGAAGTCAGCTGAGATTGCCACAGATAGCCAAGAAAAGAAATAAATGATAATTGAACAAATCAACCCAGGCACAAATAAGGAAGTTTAGATTTTTTTGACATACTCTATAGAAACCCATTGTTTGGGTTATCTTTGGCATAAGCAAAATCTTTGACCTATGGGGTATCTACCAAGTTTCATTTCATTTCCATTTTGTATATATTTCTTGCTGAATAAATTAATTGTTCCTAGTAAACACATTATTACAAATGAATTCATGAGTTACATTAGGCTTTTATCGCATATTGCTCCTGTATGTTTCATTACATTACATAAATTTATCCCTTAAAGATAAATTTTAATTACAATTATTTCACTTGCGATCTGCAGCTCAAAAGATAGGAAAGTGTAAATTTAAGCAAACAACGAGTGTTTTGATTTATATATGCAGTAATTTTGGAAGCACGAACTGATCAAATTTAATTTTGTCTGAAATCCCTAGCTATAAATAGGGCTATGAATAAGAAAAAAAAAGATAATATAACGTATCTCCACTAGTGGATTCAAACATAGTGCCACACTTCTTCATTTATGAATTATATTTATGCCATCTATCATCCAAAACCATTAACTTCAATGTTTTTAAAATTAATATCCTAATATCCCCAATATTGTCAGTACAGAAAAACAAATACAGGAAAGGGGAAAGAAATAGAGACAGATGGACTGACAGATAAGGAAATGCAAAGTAAGGCAGATTTTATTTGAAAAATGGATATTTTGAGATATTATGAAATGGATATGTTGAAGACTCGAAAAGGAAAGGATATGCCTGCATGCTTCAAATCCCTAAAGGGTTGTCACACAGAAGAAAGCTATGAGTGAAAATCAAGGAATAATGAGTACAAGCTACAGAAAATTCAGATTCCAGTTGAAAACTAGGAAAAAGAAGTTGTGGGTTGTTTCTCATTGCATAAGAAAGTTAAGGGTCATAAATATTATAATGTGGATTCCTACAGGGATCAGGGACTTGGACATGGTGGCTTAGATGATGTCTCCCAACTCCATGAGTTCAAAACACACACCAAAACAATATTCAGATCAAATCCAAGGCAGCAAAGATATTCAGAGATTACAAATAATCCATCACAGAGGTTGATTATTTGACTGTCAATTTTCTATAACTTGAGTAGAAACTGAAAAGAACAAATGAAGTCATATTCATTATTTATGTCTTGGGTCTGCCAAAGCAACTATGATGATATATAGAAGTAATTCTTGACTTTGAAAGGATTATTGGAACCAGTACTTTCTTTTCTAAGTAATGTAGTTGTTAAGTAAGCCATGGCCAATTTTACAACCATTTTTTGCTGTGGTTATTAAGCAAATCACTTGATCATTAAGTGAATCTGGCATCCCACTGAATTTGCTTATTGGACATTCCCTGGGAAGATTACAAATGGTGACCATGTGATACCCAGAATGCTGTGATGATTGCTGGTTGCCAAGTTCCTGAATTTTGATCACTTGAAGATGCTGCTACAGACGTAAATGGGAGGACAATTCATGAGTGTTGGAACTTCAGCGGGTAATTAAATGAATGGTCATAAGGCAAAGATTATCTGTATTCTAAACTATTGAATACATCATGATGTTGAGCTGTGATTATGGACTTCATAAATAGTAGGAAGTAAAACAGATTTTGAGTAGTGATCATTTAAGGTAAAGGTAAAAGGTAAAGGTTCCCCTCGCACATATGTGCTAGTCATTTCCAACTCTAGGGGGCAGTGCTCATCTCCATTTCAAAGCCGAAGAGCCAGGGTTGTCCAAAGACGGTCATATGGCTGACATGACTAAATGCTGAAGGGGCATGGAATACTGTTATCTTCCCACCAAAGGTGGTCCCTATTTTTCTACTTGCATTTTTACATGCTTTTGAACTACTAGGTTGGCAAAAGCTGGGACAAGTAACGGGAGCTCACTCTGTTACTTGGCGCTAGGGATTCAAACCGCTGAACTACCAATCTTTCTAATTGACAAGCTCAATGTCTTAGCCACTGAGCCACTGCGTCCCTTTATCATTAAGATTTCACAATTAGAATAAATAGGAGTACCTCTAAATCACAGGTGGCTGTTGCTGTTCTTAAGGGAATAAACTTTTGGCAGAATTAAAGCACAGATGCAATTGCTATGACTACCCAGCAATATGAGGTATGATCTGGTATAGGGACCTCAGGAGATAGTAGAAATAATAAAATGACTGTGCTGATATCATGAAATCCCTGCAGATTTCAATAACATGATTCTGACTGCCATCTTGACTTTTTTTAACCCTCTATAGATACTCTGATGATGCTTCTGAGTACAATTCAAGGTGCTGGTTGGTTTGGGATTAGGTTATCTGAGGAACCATACCCTTGCTGATCACATCTACCTGATCCATCAGAGCAGGGAAGCAGAGAATGTTGTGGGTACCATCCCTGAGGGAGATACACCTGGTGGGACCCAGAAGACGGGAGTACATCATTCCCCAGAGATTAGATGGCCCCCACTCTCTTCCGGAAGATGTTGAAGACCTGGTTCTGCGAGAGGGCTTGGGGAACCCAGGGCGGGATAGAGTCTGTTAAATGGCTCATGTGATCTGCTGTTGCTCAGGCAGGGGAGAGATTTTATTACATTAATTTATTTGATTTTTTTATTAGTTTTACTGTTTTTAGATGTTTTTATATTCTGTAAGCCGCCTTGAGTCGCCATAGGTGAATAGGTGGCAATATAAATTTAATGATAAATAAATAAAAATAAAATGATGATGTGATGGCCATGTTTGTGTCAGAGAAAGAGATCTCACATGAAAAATAATATTTTTATTGAAATGACAGCATCAAAAACTGATGTCTGGAGTTAACTTTTGTAAAAAAAAAAATGTGTCATAAAAGTGCTTCTCTTGGAAGAATGAAGCATTGTTGTCCCCTCACTGATCACACAGCAGGAGAAGTCAGTAGCTGCGTTGAAAAAGTTACTTTTAGCTCTTTTTGGCCATCTCCAGTAGAGCTTGAAATATGTGACTGCTGTTTGAAGGGGAATATTAACAGAAAGGAAAAAAACTCCAGCATTCACACAATTGTTGGTAAAATGGAAATGACAAGCTGTGTCTTCTTATGTGGCTTTTTTAATTTATTTGTTTAAGAAAATTTATATGGCTGCCCAACTCACACTCAGCATACAAAGGCAAAAAAATCTCATATTAAAAAAACAATTAAAAAATGAAAACCCTCCCTCACTTCCCTGGTGACAACGATCAGTCAAATAAGCTGCTTGATGGGCTCCATCCCACTCTGGGTTCCCCAGGCCCATTAGCTTAAAAGGTGTTCAAAAGCCTTGCAAAAGAGGGTCAAAGTGGGCAATGATTTTATTTCTAGGGGGATAATATTCCACAAGGAAGGTGCTACCACAAAGAGGATCCTTCTTCTGGGTCCCATTCAAAGATGGTATTCAGCCGGTTCTGGCGAACCAACAGCAGAAATTTTGAGTAGTTCGGAAAACCAGCAAATATCACCTCTGGCTGGCCCCACCCCATGTATTCGCTGCCTCCCGAGTCCCAACTGATCAGTGTCCCAGCTGATCAGCTGGGTCTTCTTCTGTTGCCCTGTACAGGAGAAAGGAGCTGGAAAGCAGGTTGTGGGGTGGGAAGGGAATGGGGATTTTGCAGTATTCTTCCTCTGCCACCTCCACCAAGCCATGCCCACCAAGCCATGCCACGCCCACAGAACCAGTAGTAAAAAATGTGAATCCCACCACTGGTCCCACTAGATATACTTTTTAGGAGACAGACCTGGAATATTGCCTGTTTCTCCACTCTGGTAGATATGGCCAGGAGAAGATAGTTCCTCAAATGTGCTTTTATTATTGAAAACAGTTTTGTCTAGGGAATTATGGGGGGAAATAGTGGTTCTATGGGGTACCAAGAAATTTCTAACTGCCTTCTTATAAACAATCAAAAAGTACTGAACATTTTTTTTTACTATCTGTTTAGTGATGCAGGAAGTTATGCCCAAATTATTCAGATATTTAACAAAATCACTGCTATTCTTTTACTGGCCTCAACCTTGTGGAAATAATTGAAAATTATTCTTTGCTGACCTCTGTTTCTCCTTAAAGAACACTTTAAATGTATCTGACACAAACTAAGGCATTGTTTAGCAATGTTGGAAATCTAATGCTGGGCTTGAAGTAGTAATTTATAACACAGAGACTCTATTGTCTATTAATTTCCCTATATTGCTTTTAGAAGACTCTATATCAGCGGTTCTCCACCTGTGGGTCGCGACCCCTTTGGGGGACAAATGACCCTTTCACAGGGGTCGCCTAAGACCATCAGAAAACACATATTTTCGATGGTTTTAGGAACTGAGACACCTGCATGCCAGTGTTTGGAGCCAGGGGAGTGGCAGTGGGGCACTACCTTGCGAAAGGGAGGGGCTACCTGACAGGAGTGGTGGCACAAAGACAGCTGGTGATGAGCCAATTGCAACATGAGAGGCACCAATGAGCGGATCGGGTGGGTGCACTTGACAAGGGGAGGGGTTGGGGGAGAATGGTGTGCCCAAGTGCGGGCGAGGCAGAGCCCTGAGAGGTGGCCAGGTGGGCTCGATCTCCCAGAGACAAGGGAAGAGGACACCAGAAAGGAGCCAAGAACCGAGGCGGAAAGAATGGCGATGATGTCCATTCAGTCCTCAGCCGCTGCCTCCTCGGAGACTCGGAAGTTTATACGGGCACTCTGCAGCAGCTGGCTCCAAGGGTTTTCCCTTTTCTGTAAAAACTTCTGTCCATTCACAAGGAGACATGCCTTTGTTTCCTTCCCGTGATATCTATAAATGAATGAGTGGTTGGAAAACTTGAGAGCGAGAGGATTCCAGGAGTTTAGGGGCTAAGGCGAAAAAAGGTAGCCATCACAAAACATCTTCAGCAGCCGCTTTGGAAAAAAATAAAGCACTACATCTTTTTAGTTTTAAGCTTCCATGCTTAGAATAGAATGGAATGGAATAGGAAAATGGAATGGGAATGGGAATGGGAATGGGAATAGGAATGAAATAGGAATAGGAATAGGAATAGGAATAGGAATAGGAATAGGAATAGGAATAGGAATAGGAATAGGAATAGGAATAGGAATAGGAATAGGAATAGGAATGTTTATTGGTGAAGTGTGATAACACACACAAGGAATTTGTCTCCAGTGCACCAACTCACAGTGTACATATAAACAGCAAGTAATAGGTCATAGGTCATAATAATAGTTACAATCATTAGTTACAAACAAGTCATAAAGAACCAGTAGGACAAGATGAAAAATAGATGGGGATATCCAACCTAGTACTGCATTTCTCTTTGACCATTTTTTACTGTCTTTCTTCTCCGTTTTATTTTTATTTTGTTACCAACTGAAATGTTTCCTGGACTTTTTGTAACAAGGTTATATATATTATATTTATTATATTATATTTATTGTGTTGTGTTGTGTTGTGTTGTGTTGTGTTGTATTGTATTGTATTGTATTGTATTGTATTGTATTGTATTGTATTGTATTATATTATATCATATCATATCATATCATATCATATCATATCATATCATATTAATATTAATTATTTTCATTAGCAAACCATTTCACAATATATAATTACATATTGTTTTTGTGATTAATCACTATGCTTTAATTATGTTCAATTTGTAATAATGAAAATACATCCTGCATATCAGACATTTACATTACGATTCATAACAGTAGCAAAATTACAGTTATGAAGTAGCAATGAAAATAATTTTATGGTTTGGGGTCACAACAACATGAGGAACTGTATTAAAGAGTCGCAGCATTGGGAAGGTTGAGAACCACTGCTCTATATCATTTTTTCAATACCAAAAAACAGGAGATGAGAAACTAAATTTGTAAACAGTGAATGCATGCATAGCAGTGTGATATTGTGTCATGAGATGTAGAGTCTTTCCAGTTGAGGTCAATTAATGGTGACTACACCAACATAGCCATATTGTTTTATTTATTTATTTATTTTGCAGCAATATAAAAATGGCTTGCCACTGTCTTCTTCTATCTAGAATGTTGTTTCAACTTCTCAATATAACCTATAGCCCTATTTTATTTTTATATGGTGTCTCTTACTCAAGTTCTAATAAAGCTCAACCTTGTTTCAATTTTGAAGGATCATCTAAGGTTGCCTAGTTAGACAACTTGAAGTGGAGAAATCATCTGGTGAATTTTCTGCCTTTTGCTCCTTTAAAGCCAAATAGCATAGGGCTTGTTCACATGTACTACCCATCTGCTGTGATCCACCAGTGGCGAGCAGAGTTGATAGCAGATTCAGACAGTGAGGAAGTTGGGGAGGAACATGGGTTAGTCCCAGAGTCTGGGGAAGGCTCTGATGAGGGCTCTGTGTTGGAGGCAGAGAGTGGGCCAGAGCTCTATGCCAGTTATCAGTTGCCTTCAGAGTCAGACATCTGAGGCAGATGAAAGCTGGAGCCTGTTCCCATTATGCACATGTGCAGAGTTGCCAGATGAAGGGAAAGACTTTGATGTATGTTCCCACTATGCACAGACTTGCCAAACGAAGGGAACAGCTAAAGAACAGGGGTTAACTTGGGAGTAAGGCCACAGGTGGAAGATGAATGGCCCTCCCAGAGGAAATAAAAGAGGAGCGAAAGGGAAGTGGAGTTTGCAGGAGACAATTAGTTCACTTAATTGGTTCGTGATTGTCCAAGACTCCTTGCCAAGTTTTGCAGATATTGGCCTTGCTGCCAGATAAGGTTTGTGACTGTAAATCCTTCCTTGAAAGACTTTGCTATATATGAATGAGCAAAATTCACAGTAAATTAATAAAAGGTTTTTTTGTCTGGACAAGAAGTTTGCTTCATGCTCTTGGGAAGCCTCGGTCAGAACACAATTTCCCAATGTATACATTCATGATTCATTCAATTTTCCTTCTTGTACTCCAAAATGGAGAAAGAAAAAATGTTATACAGAAAGGGGAGGGCAGTAATTCCCAACCACTCATTCAATTTTTCCTCTAACGACCTACCATAACCTTTCCACATGGACCATTAATAGACAGGATCTTTCATTTTTATCATTGCAAGAATAAATATTGCTAAAGCCGAATGAGGTCCTATTTATTTTGTTTCCAACCAATGGAACATATTAATTATTGAATGGGAAGAACAAAAATAAATAAATTTAGAATGGAAATAAATTATGTATTGGAACTCAAGCCTTGCCTATCCATCAACAAGATAATTCTCTAAGACCTGAACAGAAAGGGACCAAATTGGGTGTATTGGGAAAAGCTGAGCAAGTTCAGAAAATGAGCTGAATCCAGTTAGGGGCTGATATGTCAAACCTTTTCTGTCCCTGATGCATCTCTAAGAATGATACAATTGGATAGCAAACTGTGAGTGGAACATATGCATATATTCAGGTAGAGAGAAGTTCCTGAAGATGGGCTCCAGCACAAGTGCAAAAACTCAGAAAATTCTGGTCCTGGTGACCGAGCCAGATTTGATCTTGGACATCAGTAGTGATATTCAGCCGGTTCGGACCAGTTCGGGCGAACTGGTATTGGCAACCTGCAGGTGGGCCTGCCCCTGTCCCCACCCCCACCCCAGTGCTATGCCATTCATTTAGCCACATTTTTAAGCCGTGTGCCTGCATGCGAGCTGCATGTGAGCAAAGTGCATGCGCAGAAGGCCAGGCGCATGTGCAGAAATTGTGCATGCAGGTAAAGCTAGCATGACCACATGCGTGCTCACAGTTTTGGTGTGCGGTGTCATAAAAAGGGAAACCACAAGCAATAAATCTTACTTTAAGATCAGAGGTTTATTGTTTCATGAGCAATTTGGAACATGAATAGCCAACACAGCAATGCAATTGCACAACAAAACATACATTTTAAATCCATTGCAATGGGTTCCTAATGACTTACTCTCCTAATGATAGCAAGTCTTACAAGGACTGCTATTTGGCAAAGGAGCCCATTCTTATCTCAAGCCACATTTCTTATATCTTCTTTTTTACTGACCTACGCATTCCATAGTTTCACTTCCTTATTCTTTCTTACTTTCTTACTGACCATCACTCTCTGAAAACACCCATGTACATTTGTAGCTCCCAGCTATTAGTTACTTTCAGTTCCTCATTTCCCACCGTCTCATTCTTCATACTCTAAATATATCCATTTCAAGTACAAACTTAGCAGAAAATGCAGACACAAGTCAGCACATTAGAAATATGTCTGGTACATTTTGCAATTATGTTAGTTTAAAACTTTGGTTCAGTGAGACTTGCAAACTCTGAGGCCCATTACCTGCAACTTTCCAATGGATATAGCTCTCTGCTCACAGCGATGAAGAGGTGGTAAAATAATGTGAAACCCTGCTGGACATGTGCAGTCTATCCTGGGCTTCCCAGTTTACACATATGCACAAACACACAAATACAGAGACACAGCATGAAAGGAGAATCTGTTGGCCACTGTGAATAAAGGATTTGGAAGTAATTTCAAAGCCATGCTCTGTGTTCTTCCTATACCTTTTACGGAAAGCAGAGCAGTCAAGGGACTGATGAGATTATAGAATTTTTAGCCATCTAACTATTTGCTTCCGGGCTAATCCTGTAATAAAGTTATGCCTGAACAAGTTGATTCTACTTGCCTGCCAGAAATTCGCTACCTTTTATCATTGACACAGTTACGTCCAAATCTGTCTGCTTATATGCAGGGGGAGAAATGAGGACAATTATGCTGCTCCCTTCTCAATTATGAGTGAGTTGATGAAATGCTTAGATCCATCAATGCTTTTTATCAGGCATAAAACTGCTCAGTTAAAATAAAAAAAAGATTTATTTGAATAGATTTTTGCTTCCCAGAAGACTCCTGTTAATGGGGCTGCTAACTTCTCTGGATAAAAGAAAAATGGAAGAATTGTCGTTGTTTTTTCTGAGCAAAGATACAGAGAGAAACACAGAAGCAAGGAGCTTGTTCTCTTATCCCTGTTTTCTCATCGTCTTAAGCAGGTCATTGGCTATTTCTAAAATTCAAGATGACAGCTATGGCCATGCAATCATATTTTGGGTTCTCCCTTTTCACATGTACACATCAAAAAGAATGGGTTTTTTATGAATTATAACAGAAGGGACCTAGTAGCCTATCTAGTTCAATCCCCTGCCCAAGCAGGAGACCCTATGTCTGACAGATGGCAGTCCAGTCTCTTCTTGAAAGATTCCAGTGATGAAGAAGCTTCCACAGCTTCTGAAGGCAATTTGTTCCATTGGTTGATTGTTCTCATTCTTGTAAAATTTCTCCTTATCTGAAGGAATCTCTCCTTGATCAGTTTCCATCCATTATTCCTTGTCTGGCCTTCTGGTGCTTTGGAAAATAGATAGACCCTCTCCTCTCTGTGGCAGCCCCTCAAATATTGGGACACCGCTATCACGTCTCCCCTGGTCCTTCTCGTCACTAGACTAGGCATGCCCAGTTCCTGCAACCGTTCTTCTTGTATTTTAGCCTCCAATCCCCTAATCATCTTTGTTGCTCTTCTCTGCACTCTTTCTAGAGTCTCAACATCTTTTTACAGGGTGGTGATCCAAACTGGATGCAGTATTCTAGGTACGGTCTTACTAAGGCTTTATAGAGTGACATTGGGACCTCACATGATCTTGATTGAATCCCTCTGTTAATGCAATTTAGGATTGCATTGGTTTTTTTGGCTGGTGCTGCACACTGTTGGCTCATATTTAATTGGTTGTCCACTAATACTCTAAGATCCCTTTCACAGATATTGCTATTAAGCCTGGTTTCTCCCAATCTGTACATGTAATTTTGATTTTTCTTGTCTAAGTGTAAGATACTTACTTTTCTCTACACTGAATTTCATTTTATTAGATCAGGCCCAGTGTTCAAGTCTGTCAAGATCCATCTGGATCTCGAGTCTTATCATCTAGGGTATTGGCTATTCCTGCCAGCTTAGTATCATTGCCCTGACCATCATCTTAACTTTTCTTATAGCCGTCTGTGAATGCCACTGTGATGGCAGACTTCACCTTTAGCTTCCCTTCAACATGGCAAAAGACTCAAAGACATGGCCCAAATGGATTACAATCTTTATTGCAGACAAGAATAAAGTTATGCATATAGGTGATCTTCAACTTACAACCATTCATTTAGCAAGCAACCATCAAAGTTACAACAGCACTGAAGAAATGACTTGCAAATCGTCCTCAATGTTATGACTATTGCAGCATCCCCATGGTCACATTATCAGAATTTGGCTGCTTAGCAAACAGCATGTATTTGTGGTGGTGGCAGCGGCATCCCAGTATCATGTAATCATCAATTGCAACCTTCCCAGTTCTTGTTTGACAAGCAAAGTCAATGGAGGAAACAAGGTTCACTTAATAACCACACAATTAGATAGGCTTAAGATTCAGAAGGATCTTGACATTGAACATTGGGCGCCAACAAAATGAAATTCAATGGTGAAAAGAGTAAGATTCTACATTTAGGCATGAAAAACCAAATGCACAGTTACAGTATAGGTGGTATCTTGCTCAATAGTAGTAACTGTGAGAGGGATCTTGGAGTCCTAGTGGACAACCATTCAAATATGAGCCAGCAGTGTTCAGTAGCTGCCAAAAATGCCAACACAGTTCTAGGCTGCATAAGCAGATCACCTGAAGTGTTAATACCACTTTATAATGCCTTGGTAACGCTGCATCCAGTTGTGGTTACCACGATGTAAAAAAGATGTTGACACTCTAGAAAAAGTGCGGAGCAACAAAGATGGAGACTAAAATATATAAATAACAGTTTCTGGAACCGGGTATGTCTAATTTAATGAAAAGAAGGATTAGGGGAGAGATAATAGCAGTGTTCCTATATCTCAGGATCTGCCACAAAGAAGAGGTAGTCAAGCCATTCTCCAAAGCACCTGAGGGCAGCACAAGAAGCAATGGGTGGGAACTAACCAAGGAGAGAAGCAACCTAGAACTAAGGAGAAATTTCCTGACAGTTGGAACAATTAATCAGAGGAAAAACTTACTTCCAGAAGTTGTGAATTCTTCAACACTGGAATTTTTTAAGAAGCAATTGGACAACTATTTTTCAGAAATAGTACAGGGTTTCCTGCCTGAGAAGGAACTAATTGAACTAGAAAATCTCCAGAGTCCCTTCCACTTCTGTTATTCTGTATTCTATATTCAATTCATTTAAAATTGCAATGGTTCACTTAACAACCATTGCAAAAAATGTTTGTAAAATCAGGCATGACTCACTTAGCCTTGGTTAGCAATGAAAATTCTGGCCACAACTGTGGTTGTAAATCAAGGATTACCTGCATAATAATTGATTATCCCCTGCAAGGCAAAGATGGTTATGATTTTAATATATTACAGGTAGTCCTCGACATACAACACTTCATTTAGTAACCGTTCAAAATTACAACAGCACTGAAAAAAGTGACTTATGACCATTTTTCACACCTACAATCATTGCAGCATCTTCATGGTCACATGAAGCTTGTAGAGCCAAGGTGGCGCAGTGGTTAAATGCAGCACTGCAGGCTACTGCTAGATCAGCAGTTCAGCGGTTCAAATCTCACCGGCTCAGGGTTGACTCAGCCTTCCATCCTTCCGAGGTGGGTAAAATGAGGACCCAGATTGTTGGGGGCAATATGCTGACTCTCTGTAAACCGCTTAGAGAGGCCTGAAAGGCCTATGAAGCGGTATATAAGTCTACTGCTATTGATCAAAATTCAGATGCTTGGCAACTGACTCATATTTATGACAGAGTCAGATTGTCACCTTTTGTGACCTTCTGACAAGCAAAGTCAATGGGAGAAGCCAGATTCACTTAACAACCAGGGTCCTAACTTATCAACTACAGTGATTCACTTAACAGCTGAGGCAAGAAAGTTTGTAAATGGGGCAAAAGTCACTTAACTCAATTTGGACTCAATTGTGGTCATAAATTACGGGATTACCTGTATTTAATTATTTAAACTCAAGGCTTTCTCCTCCCACCTTTATCCAGAGTGGGATAAATAGCCAAGCACTTGATGGCCTTAAGGATAAACAGGTTTTTATGTTTACACAGGGACCTGGTGGCTCAGTGGCTAAGATGCTGAGCTTGCTGATCAGAAGGTCGGCAGTTCAGAGGTTCGAATCCCTAGCTCTGCGTAATGGAGTGAGCTCCTGTTACTTGTCCTAGCTTCTGCCAACCTAGCAGTTCAAAAGCACATAAAAAATGCAAGTAGAAAAATAGGGACCACTTTGGTGGGAAAGTAACAGTGCTCTGTGCGCCTTCAGTGTTTAGTCATGCTAGCCACATGATCATGGAGATGTTTCTGAACAGCGCTGGCTCTTTGGCTTAGACACGGAGATGAGCACCGTCCCCCAGAGCCGGAAACGACTAGCACAGATGTGCGGTAGAACCTTTACCTTATGTTTACACAGTGGCCATTTCTGTGTGTATTCTCTGCTTTATACCCTGTCCATCCTCTGTAAGCAAACATGTTCTGAATTTACAGAGATTCTCACCTTGTGCATCTATGTTTATTTTTTGTCATTCTTATGTGACTTGGGGGTCTAATATTACTGACAAGGTGCATTCTTGATTCTACCTTCTATCCACTCATTCTGTCCCATCCTTCTTCAAGTGAATTCACCATAGCATGGAAACAGCTTTTCTCATAATCTTGTGCACAATTGAGTTTTAAGTAGATAGGCTGGGTGATACGCTAAATAAATAAAATGCAGTTACGATAGAATCGTTATAATCCCATTTTATACTTTTGCATCTAATGGGTTTCTCAAAGTCTTGTCCTCCATTTCTATCCACAGTTCTTGGTGAATGTTGATATAAGCATTTGTGACTGTGGAATAGTTGAATATGTGTTAAAATGGGAATTCAAGGGAAAAGGAAAAGAAAGACTGACCATTTCAGACTTATTTTTAAGGTAGGGTGATGGTTTAGCTGTCCTCCTAATGACTTGAATTTATGACTTACAGTTTCCATGGAAACAGGGCCAATATTAAAGATTAAAGTATTAAAGATGTTGCTTTGTTATAGAAGTGAGCTTTGCACAGCCTACTGTGATCTAAGATAAATTGAAAATCCAGTTTGCTATACTGTGTACCTTAGCACAAAGGATGACTTTCTTCCCGTTCTAGTTCCACCCGGTAAACAAATGCAGGTGTTTAAATATGGTATTAGTTTTTAGAGGACGGTGAGCTTAAGTCTCAGATTCTGAAATGAATTGTTTGCATGATTTCATTCTAGCCTCGCTTTCTCTTTGAAAACCACTCTCAGAAAATGTCATAACAATTCAGAAATACTATATATGTTCACAATAGTGAGAATCTTACATGCACAAAGATGGAAAGATTACACTAATTAACACAGTAGAAGAATGTGACAAAGGTGGTGAAACTGACTATTTTAATCAAAATGAAGCATTTATCTAGTTATGAGAAGAAAGTGGAAGAGGAGGAAGAGGAGAAGGAGGAGGAGGAAGAAAAAGAAGGAGGAGGAGGAGGAGGAGGAGGTAGAAGAAGAAGAAGAAGAAGAAGAAGAAGAAGAAGAAGAAGAAGAAGAAGAAGAAGAAGAAGAAGAAGAAGAAGAAGAAGAAGCAGCAGCTGTTCTGGACTTTTTCCTTGAAAGTTTAAAAATGTGTAGGTTTTGGTGATTAGAATGATTTTATTATTATCAGAATGATTTGAAATGCCTTTGTCAAGCAAAAGGCATGTCTGTTGCTCTGTCAGTTGGTCAGTCGGTCAGTCTGTCTGTCTGTCTATCTATCCCCAATTTCTTCTTTATTTTCTTAGCTTTCTGTTTCCTTTTGTATTTTTATTTATTTAACTTTCTGGGGGGATTGTTTTTGGAGATTCTGGAATTCTGAAAGATGTCGTCTCAAAAAATATATGGGGAACTAAATTAATTTCTGAATAGTTTCTGAAAGTTAAACATTGAATCGAAGCCCCTTCCCTAAAAACTTAAAAGCAGAAAAATAGAGGACAAAATGTTTCACTGAAATAATTCAGTTAATTCAGGGAGAAAAAAGCAAGTTCTGTCTGGGTCCTGAAGATAGCAGAGTAGCTGCTAGGTAAATCTCCCAAGCCTGTAATTTAAAAATAAATGCCACTGAACTCAGTACGACTGGTGTTCAAACAACCATGAATAGGATCAAGCAGCGAGGGTGAATATCTAGAAATAATTTTAAATTGTTGGGTGCATAATGCAGAATAGAGCTGAAGCAATGATAGAAAACCATTCCCTTCGTTCTATAAAGATCTAGGAGCAATATTGTGCAACTTCGAAAGGTCTAAGTCTAAAACCAGCTCTGAAAATTCAACCATGCTTTACAGAAGACCAATATGAAAAGGATTCCTAAAAATATATGAATTCCTTACCTTGACATTATTTCTTGAAGTGGACTTTAAAAGTTTTTTTTTCCCCATCAGACTCAACTGCTAAAAAGGAAAGACAAATAAACGGACTTCTAGGATATGTAAGAAATGACAGGTGGTAAAGACGGATTTAAGTTGATATAATGATTTAAATTCCTCCATAATTGCTGAGCTGCAATTATGGGCAGCTGTGTTTATTTTTCAATGGAAACTTAATTACATTCTCTTCTATCCATCACTGAAAGAAAAGATCACAGTATTGTTTGAGAAGGAATCCATGGCTTTTCTAGGAGATCCTGATGTAGGGAAAGGAGTGGCAGAGCCTGGGGGTGAAGGTGGAGCCAACAGACAAATCAACTTAGAGTTGTTACATTCCAACAAGGCCTCTAAAGTCCAAACTACCTTGAATTTCCTTAATTCTTACTTAGTGTCAAATTAGTGCTGACTGTTAGTTGACTAGATTCTTGTGTATAAAAAGGTAAAGGTAAAGGTTCCCCTTGCACATATGTGTTAGTTGTTCCCGACTCTAGGGGGTGGTCCTCATCTCCATTTCAAAGCCGAAGAGCCAGCGCTGTCCAAAAACATCTCAGTGGTCATGTGGCCATGATGACTAAATGCCAAAGGTGCACCGAACACTATTACCTTCCCACCAAAGTGGTCCCTATTTTTCTACTTGCATTTTTATGTGCTTTTGAACTGCTAGGTTGGCAGAATCTGGGACAAGTAATGGGAACTCACTCCGTTATGCGGCACTAGGGATTTGAACTGCCGAACTCCCCACCTTTCTGATCAACAAGCTCAGCATCTTAGCCACCGAGCCACCGCATCCCGAGATTCTTGTGTATAGGCATGAGCAATAAATCAGTTTAATTGGAACTTAATTCTTCATGCCTGAAACCCATTGTATATACGGGCATGCATGTTCAACAAAGTATTCTGGTATTCTGTTTGTTGATCCTTATTTATTGTCAGTTCTAGAAGGCCAATTTGGTCTATTTAGTTAAGGCACCAGGTTAGAAACCAGAAGATTGTGAATTCTAGTGCCACCTTAGACATGAAAGCTGGTTGGGTGGCATTGGTGAGTCACTCTCTTTCAGCGCACAACATCAGCCTCCAGCAACAAGTTAGTCAGTCCATTCCTATTGCAACAGGTGGATCAACACTTGATTTATCCAGTGGGGGAGAGGGGACGGGAAGCAGACCATAAATTATATCTGGGAAAAACACTAAGAAGAAGAATCTTTTACTAGAACTGACCTTCAAAGACATAGGATCCTTCTGCTTAAGAATTCCCCATGTTCCTGTATGCCCATTAGTGGGGAGAAAGGAAATAGGTGAGGAAGGAAAAAAAGAGTCATAAAAAGATATAAAATGGAAGAATAAAGCACAAAGTGGTCAGTGTCAAGTCTACAAAGGGAGCTTCTCAAATCATATAGCAGTAGGAGTCATTCTGAAGTACTTTTTACAGTCAAAATGTTCCGTGTCCACATTAGAATATGCAATCATCAAAATACAGAAACAATTACAGTAATTTGCAATATTAACTGTTTTTATTTACAGTGACTCATTTTGAATCCCCATTGATGACAATATTTAAATAAACACTATTTTTGCACTATTAATTATGAAATACTTACTGTTAGAAGATAATATTTTTCTGCTCAGGGTTGAATTGTGGGGTCCTTGATGTTTTCTGAACTTAGTGGTTTTCTTGAGGCTTTTCATTACAAAACTAGGTAACATCATCAGTGCTAAAAGGGAGTTGGCTTGCTCTTATTTTTATATACCAGTGACTTGCCCTGTCAGTATTGGTAGAAGTGTTCTTGGTGGTTTCTTGATTAACCTGTTGTTCACTGTTAGCTTTTTTATCTTCATTGGTAGTTCCTTGATTGGGATATTGTTTACTTAATCATTGTTCTGATGTTAATCCTGAAATAATTACAAATAAATGAAAAGACCCAAAATGGCAAGGTACCATGGAATTTAAAGAATTTATTCTCCTGAGCTTTTGTAGTGTAGGAAGTTGAAACCCACCCCTCTCCTAGAAAATGAAATATTTTAGGAAATATTAAAAAGGCAGAATATTTCCCCCTAAAATGGAGGCAGGAACTCATCCCCCACACCTTTGTCAATGGGCCTGAGCCAGTCTATTATACCTCCTTCAGGAGGTCACATCTAGCAAAAAAACTCACTACACGGCACCTGGGAAGATTACATCAACCAGCCGCTCAAACAAGCTTGGGTCTCAGGACAGCCTACAAAGTTAGCTCAGACCACAACCCCCTGGATGTCTGACAGCCAATGGGATACATTTCTTATACAGGAACAGGAAACAGAGAGGTGGAGCCCAACTGAGGGTATAAAACTCAGGCTCTCTCAGCATCTCGACTCTTTTTCTGCTCAGGAACTCAAGTCCTGTGATCCTGACCACTGTTAAACCATCTTTCCAAGCAGCCTCCATGTCTCCAGTGTCTTTTTCCCCACTTGGAACTAAACTCAGGTGGTTATTTCTTCCGACAGTGGTTATCAAGGAAATGTCAGAAATTTGTTTCTTTTTTTTCTTTTCATTTATCTTTACAAAAATAATTCAGCTAGAAGAAAATGGCTTTCCATTTATTTCAGATGGTGGTTCTATATATTTAAAAGAACTTTACAGAGCAGGTGCTGATGGAGCAAAAACCAGAAGTTTATTGGCAAATTCAGGATGTATCATTTCCCTCATGATGGATAACTTACCTTTCTCCTCTAGTATAACTTATCTTCCTAAGGAAGGAGACATTGAATTGGATTAAATACTTATTCCACTGATCTGTCTCCTTTCCTGCTCCTGGAATTTGTTTTAAAATGGTGGCTGATGAACCATAAAGTTTGAAATCTGTGTGAGGTACACTGTCATTTGCTACTGATGAATTTTTCTCCCATGACATAACTTTAATGAAGAAAAATACTGCTTGTAAGTCAGTGCAATTATCTAGGAAAAATACGGAGTTTTATTTTCCCACAATTCATGCCATGTAACTCTTTGGAAAATAATGCCTTGTGAATGGAATAAAATGATGTGTTTGTCTTGGTGGAAATGCATTTTGCAGAGAAAATGGGAGGAAGCTGATTGAGCACTACGGGATTTATTTCAACAGGCAGATGGGTGCATTTTATACATTTGGGTGAATGATTGTGCACTGGGAGATGGAATCAAGTAGAAAACTTAGTAGAAATGCATGAAAAGAAAATCAAATGTTTCCCTTCACCTTCATAGCTGCATTAATTGTATATTAATTGAATAGAGTCAAATCATGGAAATTAATATTTAGGATGGTCCAATGCAGATCATCCAATGCCCACATAGAAAAGATGTTCAGTAGATATTCAAGCTGAATAGAGAAAGACTAAGGAACAAGAGATAATTAGTTTCAAGATTTTTGTTTCTTTTTTTAAATTCCAAACCAAACTCAAAAACTCTCAGAAAATTCTGGATCTGTTTGTTTTACATCATCCCCTAATTCATTCAAAATATATTAAAATGTGCTCTTCAACTACCAAAAGATTATCTGCTAGCATAGCAGTTTCCCATCTGTAGAAGGTGGTCCCAAGTATCTGTAGACGGTAACAGTTAAAAAAAATCAACATGTCAGTCATGAATCATTATCTTTTTTTAACAACCCCATAAACCCTTGTGGGGTGCAGTCTGGGCAACTGAATGGAGCTAGCAGTGTGTTTTAATGGCCAGATGCCCTTCCTTTCACCAATACAGAATTTTGTTCAGCTGATATATTCTCAGGGTGCCCAGAGAGAGAAAAATCTGCTTCTATCTAGGATCGAACTCACAACCTCTTGAATGGGAGGTGAGAGCTCCACCTCTAGGCCACCACACCACTCCAACATGTCAGTCATGAATACACGGTTTAAACATAAACCATTTGTATGTGCATCTACTGCCCACCTCTCAGCTTGAAAACATGCAAATGCGAGTAGATAAATAGGTACCACTTCAGTGGGAACGTAACAGCATTCTATGCAGGGATAGGATTCTATCAATTTGGACCAGTTTCGCCATATCAGTAATTCTGACTATCAGCTGAGAGCAAACTGGTTCACTCCGACTTTCAGCTGGGCCTGCCTGCCCTATGCTATACTCCCCCATATTACCTTTTCTGAAGCCGCGACTCAGTTATTTTCCTCCCCAGCTGTAATGCAGAAGGTGATTTCTCTGTAAATTGTGCATGTGTGTGCAGCGCACATCTGGTGCATGAGTGAGCAAAGTGAGCAAGTGAGCATGTGCGCACAAAGCGTGTGCTCCCACCGGTGATTCTATGCACCTCAGTATATACAGTCATACTAGCCACATGACCACAGAAAGGTTCTTTGGACAATGCTGGTTCCCTCAGTTAAGAAGCGGAGATGAGCACCACTCCCTAGAGTCAGGCACAACTGGATGGGGAAACCTTTGCTTTTATTGTATATTGTATATGCATGCAATGGTATAATTGCAATTTCCACAATTACTTTTGAGCTGTTTATGGCTGCAGCATCTCTCTCTCTCTCTCTCTCTCTCTCTCTCTCTCTCTCTCTCTCTCTCTCTCTCTCTCTCTCTCTCTCCCTCCCTCCCTCCCTCCCTCCCTCCCTCCCTCACCCCCCCTCTCTCTGTGCAAACACACAAAAACACACATATACAGAGAGAGAGGAAGAAAGACCTCTACCCACATGTATAAGAGGAAGAGAAAATAAAATATTGGAAAATATCACAGATCTCATTGGAATTCGGCCCCCTTTATTGCAGGCACCATTATAGTCTGAAAAGAATAGTGAGACAAGAGCAGCCTATGAACATTTTCTTAGCTAAGTCCAATTTAAGACCTTTGCTTCAAACCTACTTTTGGGAAACTATACTGATGCTGTAAAAAATCATAAAGGAGATCTATGAACATGAGTGCCTGCCTTTCGCTATACTGCGCTAGATCCATCAGCACTTTATTATACTCCCTCTGAATAAAAGAAAACGTGTCTTGCGGAAAGGTATTTAAGAAACCTCCAAACTGTTGCAGAAAGCTTTTTTTCTTTTTCCTTGTTAAAATAACCTTGCAACATACTCTTGCTTGACCAACCTTGATGGGTGAACAATAACTTTAAAGGATGTAAAACTCTTTGTGACAAAGGGGGGGGGAAACAATTCTTGACAAGCATTTGTTTAGACAGCAGTGTTAACTGCAGATGTTATGCATGGACTGCCACCATTCTTCCAAATGTCAGGATGAGTTAAATTAAGCCCAAGGTAAACTCTGGTCAGCCACCCTATGGAATAGGAATGTGTGGAATGAAGAAATATGATTACCCGTGGTGGGATTCAAAAAAAAAATTACTACTGTTTTTGTAGGTATGGCTTGGTGGGTGTGGCTTAGTGTGTATGGCTGGGTACTGCAAAATCCCCATTCCCTTACCACTCCTGGGGGAAGGATATGGTAAAATCTCCATTTCCACCCCACTCCAGGGGAAGGCTACTGTAAAATTCCCATTCCCTCCCCACCCCACTAACCTGCTTTTCAGCTCTGTTCTGTGTAGGGCAACAAAAGAAGAACCAGACAATCAGGGACTCCAATCAGCTGAAACTTGGGAGGCAGCGAATAGATGGGGCCGGGGCCAGTCAGAGGTGGCATTTGCTGGTTCTCTGGGCTACGCAAAATTTCCACTACCGGTTTGCCAGAACCAGTCAGGACCGGCTGAATACCACCTCTGTCCATCACCATAGAGCAGTGGTTCCCAAATTTGGCAACTTTAAGACTTGTGGACTTCAACTCTGGGAGTTGAAGTCCACAAGTCTTAAAGTTGCCAAGTTTGGGAACCACTGCCATAGAGTGATGTATCACTAGTACAGTGATGACACTCAATTATATGTGTCCACCCCAGTGAATTAACCAGTGCTATTGTTGTCCTGTCATGTTGCCTGGACACTGTTGGGGTCGAGAAGAGGAAACCACAGACTTAAACTGAATCTTGGCAAGACTGAGGGGGTTTG
The DNA here is from genome assembly GCF_009769535.1 of Thamnophis elegans. Lineage (NCBI taxonomy): Eukaryota > Metazoa > Chordata > Lepidosauria > Squamata > Natricidae > Thamnophis > Thamnophis elegans. The sequence goes on along the minus strand of NC_045548.1, from coordinate 59,954,807 downwards.
AGTTTCAGGACTTTCCAGATATGTGACGTTATCATTTTTGGTGTGTGCGATGTAGGAATCCTTCTGCTCTCATGACTCCTGTTGAGGAGGAGGTGTCACTCATTCTCAGGAGAGCCTTTAAGCAATGTAATGTTGTGTGCCAGTTGCACCCTTAACTAGATGCTCTTTTGCAGTCCTGAATCGATTGTTGTAATGAGCTCTACACAGGGCCGCCCTTGAAGAATATCTGGCAGATTTAGTTATTGCAAAATGCAATAGAACAGCCTGTGGAAAGACACATGTTACACCTCTGCCCCGTAAGCTACATTGGCTGCTAGTTTGCTTCCAGAACCAACTCAAGGTGCTGGTTGCCCTACAAGAAATGAGATTAGGTTATTTCAGGGATTGCCTCTCCCAAGTATGTCTATCCGTTTCATCAGGTGTGGCAAGAGAGAGATGTTGTGGATCCCATCCTGTCCTTTAAGGAGTTACATTTGACAGAGCCTAGGAGACAAAGCTTTTTTTGCTATGACACCTGCTTTTTAGAACATCATCTCTTCTCCACCAATGTTGGCCCTTACCTTTGTGCCAGTGGTGGGATTCAAAATTCTGTGGGTGTGGCTTGATGGACGTGGCTTGGCGGGCATAGCAAGGGAAGGATACTGTAAAATCTCCATTCCCACCCCACTCCAGGGGAAGGATAGTGAAAAACCCCTATTCCCTCCTGATCAGCTGGGACTCAAGAGGCAGAGAATAGATGGGGGAGGGGCCAGTCAGAGGTGGTATTTACCGGTCCTCCGAACTACTCAAAATTTCCACTATCAGTTCTCCAGAAGTTATCAGAACCTGCTGAATACCACCTCTGCTTTGTACCCTTCTGTAAATTTCCTAAAATGTGTATGTTGGGGGGGGGGAGGGCTCAAGCAAGCTTTAGGATCACCTACTAATAAGGACCTTAGATGTTAGCTGCATCATGTGTAATATTTTGATGTGTTCCCTTTAATTATCTTGTTTACTTTTATATTTAATTCTGAATTCCGTCAACGTCCGAAATAGAAAAAGAGGAATTAAAGAAGAGTTCAAAACGGCTTTTGTCTAATGTTTAAATCATTGCTTTTCTTGTCCACTCTCGGAGTCATTTTGTGTCAGATGGGTGGCCATGTAAATTTGATACATAATAAAATAAAATAAGAAAAACCAGTAGAGAGCTAATTAATAGTACTATAGTGGATGAGTCATCCTGGGCTGATAGATAAAAGGATCCTTCAGCCTTCTGAAACCTGATGTGTTCCAGATATCTGGGGATTTCAACTCCTCAAATTCCAAGTCATTTGTTGGCTAGGGAATTTAGAAACTTGCATCCATTAATGCACCTTCTTTGTACATTTTACAATATTAATTTACATTTTTTTAAGTAGCTTGGAAGGGCTTCAGGCTTAAAGCAACATCTCAGCTGGTATTTGGCTGATCATGGGAAAACTTGCAAACAGAATAAATTAAGGCATTTTTCAAGGATTCTCCATTAATGAAGGAAGAAAAGGAGACGGATAAATTAGGGGGAAACACAGACATAGTTGTACAGGAGATACAGGTGTGTGGGTGTGTGTGTGGGGTGTGTGTGTGTGGGTGTGGGTGTGTGTAGTGGATTGCAACCATGTTACTGTCAGTGTTCCCTGCCTGAGCTGAGGAGATGCAAATATTTGACTTACTGAAATTAGATAAGAAACTAGAATAGAATAGAGTAGAGTAGAATATCAGAGTTGGAAGGGACCTTGGAGGTCTTCTAGTCAACCCCCTGCCTAGGCAGGATACCCTACACCGCTTCAGACAAATGGCTATCCAACATCTTCTTAAAAACTTCCAGTGTTGGAGCATTCACAACTTCTGGAGACAAGCTGTTCCACTGATTAATTGTTCTAACTGTCAGGAAATTTCTCCTTAGTTCTAGATTGCTTCTCTCCTTGATTAGTTTCCACTCATTGCTTCTTGTCCTGTCCTCAAGTGCTTTGGAGAATAGCTTGACTCCCTCTTCTATATTGCATATGAAGTTACAGGTAGTCCTCAACTTATTGCCATTTATTTAGCAACTGTTCCTCATACTTGCAACTGTTCATAGTAACTTACAACTGTTCCTCATACTTCACAGTGTCCCATCACAGTGTCCCATGTCACATAACCAGAATTTGGGCATGTGGGAACCAGTATATATTTATAATGGTTGCAGCATTCTGGAGTCACATGATTGACATTTGAAAACTTCCCAGCCAGCTTCTGATAAGCAAAGTCAACAAAGGAAGTTGGATTCACTTAACAACCATGAGGATTTGTTTAACAACCGTGCCCAAAAAAAGTTTGTAAAATTAAATGTAACTCAATTAATGACTGCATTACTCAATGATATAAGTTCCAGTACAAATTATGGTCATCAATCAGAGTTGACCTATTATTTAAGTGAATGTTTTCAATTCTAAGTAACATTCTTGGAGATGAAGTCCATGCATCTTAAAGTTGCCAAGTTCTCCACAACATTTTTTTTATTATTATTTGGAACAACATAGAACATACAATAAAAGAATTGGAAGGGATGTTGGAGGTCTTCTAGTCCAACCCCCTGCTCAAGCAGGAGACCCTATACCATTCCACACAGGTGGCTGTCAGTTTCCCTCCCAATGAGGCAGCATCCACAACTTCTGAAGTGAAGCTGGTCCACTAGTTAATTGATCTCACTGTTAGGAAATTTCTCCTTAGTTCTAGGCTGTTTCTCTCCTTGGTTAGTTTCCATCCATTATGGATGGTGCTTTGGAAAATCATCTTTGTGGCAGCCCCTCTGATATTGGAACACTGCTATCATGTCACCCATAGTCCTTCTTTTTTTTTCAAGATTAATCTTTTATTACATTTTCATTTTCCTTTATACAATCACTTAAATACTGTGCAGTTAAAAAAAAGAAGCAATAAACAACTCATAACACTTCTATCCTACATACACCCTTCCTTCTACCCCTCCAACTTTCATTTCTCCCTTCCAACAATCCCCTCTTCTACTTCCCCTCCCCCTCAGCCATTCCTTTCTCCCCTTCCCACCATCTCACCCTCCTTACATTCCCTTCTCACTCCCTCTTAATTCCCCCCTCTTCTTTCCCTCTACACCTCACTTCGGTGTATTTCTAGTATTCATTGGTCTATTTGTTTTGTACTAAAACAAAAGAAAAATAAAAGGAGAAGAAAGAAGAAAAGAAAAAAAAGAAAAAAAGCAACAGTATCCAAGTGCATTCATTGTTCTGAAAATTGAGTCTATATTTCCACCCTCCCCCCCCACCCACCCCCTGAACCCCCCTCCCTGACCCCCTTCCGACTTCCCAGATCCCATTCCCGGCATCGTTCTTTATCAAGCAAAGTCTGGAGTATATTGAAACCAAATAGATTAGAAGTTACAAAAAAAAAAAAAATAATAAAGAACAAAAAAGAAAAGAATAATAAAAAGAAAAAAAGGGGGGAAACCCCCCCCCAAGAAAGAGAAGTCAATAAACTCTCTAACATTAAACTCAGCTTCTCATTATTTTTAAAATCTTAAACAATGTCTTTGCCCGCTTCCGCATATAAATTTTATACCTCCCATCCTGCCTTTACTCGTGTCCACATATATATTTTATCCTCATCCATTGCTCCTCTCATATTTACTCCACCCTCGTGTAGACTCTCCAGATAATCTTTTTTAACCTTGTATTCAAATAACAATTTATACAAAAATCAGCTTACATTCTGGATCAAGGTAATCTAATTGAACTTTCACTACCCTTCCATCTACCCCACGCCACCCGACTCCATTCATCCCAAACCACAATCCAAGAAAACTACGATCTCCGCTCTCCTCGCCCCAAAGAATAGATCATGCGCAGTTTAAATTAAGATTCAAACAAGTCTTATATAAGTCCCATGCAATATATGTCCAAATTCAGCACCGCTTCTTTCAGTCTCAATATCTCTTTATCGGTATACAGCTTTGTCATTTTATACCAGACAGGAGTCCTGAAATTTTATTCAGATTAAAAATTTAAGAAGTATTTTAAAGGCATAGCTGGATCTTTATTCTTTACTCTTCTGCCCTTCCGGAAGGGGAAAGCAACATCCTCCGCCTTGTAGCCACGTGTCCCGCTGCTTATCTTCTCCTTCTCCTTGTCTTTCTCCAAGTCCGGGTGAATCAGGAAGTCCCGCCTTCAGAGTTTTGTAGTAAAAATCTTGGGCTTCGCAAACAGAATTGAGACGATATTTTTGGTTCTCAAATGTGACTGTGATACCAGATGGCACTTCCCATTTATATTGTATCTGAGAATCTCTGAGTTTTTCAGTTAAGAAAGTGTAGTCTCTCCTTGCTCTTAATATTTGAGATGGTATTTCTTTAAAAACAATGAAGTCCTGTCCATCGATTCGCAGCCTGTTATTGTAGAACTTCTGTATTATCGCATTTCTGGATTCTCTTGTGGTGAAATACATAATTATGTCCCTCGGAAGCTGTCGTTGTTTTGCTACACACGAGTTCTGGCGATAAATTTTTTGAATCTGCCAATCAAAGTTAAATCCCGGACTTCCCACTGAACGTCTGAAAGCCTCAAAAAAGGTCTGTTTCAAATTCTCCTGTTCCTTTTCACGCAATCCTCTGACTCTTATTGCAAACGCAGTCTTATTGTAATTTATCATAACGAGTTGTTTTTGAGCATTTTCAACTTCCTGTTGTAACGTTTGAATTTTAGATGTCAAATTAGAATTAGCTCTTTCCAAAAGTTCCAATTTGTCCTCCATTTCAGAAACACAATCTGTCATAACAGTCATAACTCCAATCATATCTTCCTTTGTTTGAGCAATCTTGGCATCCAGTTTATCATATAAGTCCGATAAAAGTTGTTTAATTTCCTGTCTGAACTCATTAAGGGTTTCAAAAAGAAATTCTTGCGTTAAGAGATCTCCAGTAGAGGGCGTGGGAGGCAAGGGCAGCGATTTTGTAACAATTTCTTGAGATGTATTATTAAGGAAACGCTTAGACTGCTTCGATTTGGGAGCCATTATAAAAAACGCACAAACAAACAACAAACAAACAAAGTCTCTGCTCCCCTCGGTTTTAAATGGGATACTATTTATAGACTTTTAACAGTTAATAAGGAGAAGTTTTCAGGAGAATAGAGCTGATTGAGTGTGTCATATATCAAACGCAGAAGCTATAAAATCGCCATCTTGTAACGCAGCTGGATAAGAAAGCCTTTTACAAATTGAAGCTGGTATTTTGAATAGTAATAAGAAAAAAAATTTACGACTTCAAGTTAATATTTGGTTTTGAAGCCATTTCAAAATTTATCTGCCTGCAGTTAATAAAACTCTATTGCCTGAATATGCAGCTTTAAGTAAAGAGGCTGAGTTCCCCTTTTATTTTTAAGTTTAAGGCTTGGCAAAACTTTCAGTGAGTAAACATTGTAACAAGACCGTTTAGCAGATTCATCACCATTTAACTTCCAGATAAGCAAAGTTAATGAAGGAATAAAATTCTTGTAGAAATGAAACTAATTAAAAAGCTTCTGCTGGCCTATTGTGAAACTAAAACATATGATAAGCAATCTCTTTTGTTTTGAATTCTTGTGAGAATTAACAAAAAATGTTCATTATTACCGGAGAAACCAGCCTGCTCGGCGCCATTTTAAAAGCCTCTAAGTAAATAATTTTTCGGAGGAGAAAAAGAAAAGAAGCTAAAATGTTGATAAACAATTATTGTCCACGGAAACGGATTCAGCTCGTGATAAGATTAAATCAAACAAAACTTTGAACTGAGTGGGGGAGACCTACTTTGTCCTGCACAAGGCAGTTTGAAATTCCCAGCACGGACAGCCGTTCTGCCTTGGGCTAGCCCCCCTTTCCCTGCAAGCACAAAAGCTGCAAAAATCGAAGAGCATTTGCCAGCAAAACAATTTCTTCTTTCCTTCTTGCCTGAAGGATAAGAAAACCTGATAAGACGTCAGATGGAAGATCCTCTAAACAGGTACGTAGCCAGGAATTCGGAGGCAGCTGATTTTTTTGCTGCCACCACCAGCAGGCTCCTCCCAGGAAGTCCACCCATAGTCCTTCTTTTCACTAGTTTGGACATAACCTAATTCCTGCAACAGTTCTCTTTACATTTTAGCCTCCAGGGCCCTAATCATCTTTGTTGCTCTTCTCTGCACTCTTTAATATTTATATAATTATTAAACAATATTTTATAATATAGAAAGTATGTAATTTATATCATATTTACACGTTTTAATTTTTAATATTCCTTACTAAGGAAGATGTGTGACAATTCATTGAGCTTGTTGATCAGAAAGGCTTAGCAGTTCGGCGGTTCAAATCCCTAGTAGAGGTCTCCTACATAAGCAGGGGGTTGGACTTGATGACCTCCAAGGTCCCTTCCAACTCTGTTACTGTTTATTTATTTATCTTTCTAACTGCATCCTCCCTACACTACATTTCCACTGTATCCCAAGGAAAGATATAAGAGGAATGCATATTTGCATTCCTCTTTATTTTTCAGATTGGAAAGTGTAGACAGCTAAGGAAGTTTCAGAAAGATAAAAGATGTTCATCAGAAACATTGCCAGTTGTAACACTTGTAACAATAAACAACAGTGTCTCTAATAGTAAAGCCAGCTCAGAAACACTAGGGAGAAATTAGGAAAACCTCAAGACACCCTGATAATAAGGTTGAAAAATCCATTGAAAAATTGCAGGATAGATTTTATTGCAACATTAATGAAAGCCACACATACTGGTTTCTCAGACAAGCACTTTTGAAAGTCTGCTCTCTGGATACTGCTTTTAAGAGGTACAGTTTACTTCATTTGCTTTTAGTGCCATTCAGATCAGTAAATCCTATAATTTGTTTCATTTCTCGCCATTATTACCGCTATACATGTTATATATTGGCTGCTTTTTCCTATTTTCTTCTATGCTTTATCTCTGTGCATTGTCTCTGGTATGATAGATGCAACCTATTTTTAAGCTGTCTGCCTTTTTTAAACCTGCAAGATAGAGCAAGTAATAAATAGGCTGATCCAAATTGCTGATGTAGATACGGGCAGCATTTAGGCAAAAAAACAGACAGCAAGATCTCATTTAAATGTTAGCTTTAAAAGACTTTTCGAAGGTAATCTGCAACTTCATTCAAGGGATGGGGATTCTTTCTGGAAAATCTCAACAACATAGCATAGCTAATTCAGTCTGTAAACATAATTTGTCTTCTTGTGTCAGGATTGTGCTTTCCATTAAAAATTTTGCAACAAAATATCTTGGTTTCTTGGAAAGGCTCGGGCAGGATGGCTTTTAAGGCAATCTCCTTACTCAAGCCGCATCTGTTTCCTACAAGAAGAATAAATATCTAAAGAGGTACATTGGATAAAACTTAGTTCAATCTTCAGGCTTTAATATTTTTTTCCCCTGTACAGCCTAAGATGTGTTCAGCTGAACCAGACCAACCACACTTTAATCCACTTCTTCTCAACCTTGGCAAATTTAGACTGTGTGAACTTCAACTCCCAGAATGCCTGACGCAGCATGCTGCCTGGGGAATTCCTGTTCACACAACTTAAAGTAGCCAAGGTTAAAAAACACTGTTCTAGTCCAATGTTCTGCAACACTCCTGGCCAACAATGCATTGAGAAACCCCCCCAGACATGGATAGGAGGATATCAAATTTAAAGCATCCATGTTATCAATCTGGAAATAGCAAGCAGCCATCAAGATTGGAATTAACTGATTGGCCCAACCTTCATTAGGACATTCGTCTACCTTTGCTTTCTTTCTGTGAGTGTGTGTGTATGCGCATGCAAGTGTGTGTATATGCATGTACATAAGCTTGAAAATGTGTCTAAATAGGATGGCATAGAACCAGGGCTGCACTACCAGTTTGGGTGAACCAGTCCGAACTGGCTGAATACCACCTCTGATAAGTATGCAACTTTCATTGGTTGCATACTTGGGAAGTGGGCATGCTTTCAAATAAAACAGTGACCTTCAGACTTCCACCAGTCTTTATTTTCAAAGGATAAATCAGGAACTAGGTAATGTGGTAGCTTCCTATTTAACTTTTAAAATACTAGAGAACATTTTCAATGATGAGCATAAAAAAAAATTCCAGGTTCATAGGTACCTCGGGGTGCTATGTTACCTGCCCCTGAGCATTAACATATTTGTTCTTTATTCCATCTAAATCCAATTTAGAGATGGATCCATTATTCTTTTAATTATGACACCTTCAGAAAGTTCCTTGCATGGGATTGTTTGAACATGAGGGCACTTTTCAGATCTACAAAAGCGAATGAACTCTTGGTTTGTTTGCCACACTTGAAACTGCATACCACAGCTGGGATTTCACAACAGCAGAGCAGGATTCAATGAAATGTATGTTCCATGTGCCCTTTCTAATTCCAGAGAGATGGGCAATCACTGGGTTGGAAGTGAGAACAAGAAGAGCAACAAATCTTTGTTTCAAGCCAAGAGGACAGAAGGATAGTACTGAAGACCTTTGCCAATTCATCACATTGGCTCTTTTGAAAAGAGTATTTACCATAAGCAAATTGCAATAGCCAATGAAACTACCTTGCTGATAGCAGTCCTTTCAGTATTTTATGACAGTAGAGTTCTAGTACCAACATAGAAGGCTCTGAACCTATTCAACAGCTTACAGGACTGGTGAATTTGGCTGCCGAAAGTTGGAACAGTTTATGTGCTATGGAAATATGGTATTCAGCTTAAAAAAAACAATAGACATCTGCTAAATTTTCAGCACAGCCATAGGCCCTTGCTCCTTTAGATGGAATATTGTTTAGAAAGATTTATTGTTGACAAGAGAAGTGTTGGAATTCCCACCATTTTCAGGCTAAAATGTATCGCATAATCATTGGAAATCCTGCTGAAGAACTCTGAGTAATGATCCTCTAGATTAAGAATTACATGATGAGAGAAATAACAGGATAACTTCAGCCTCCAAACTTCGTATTTTGGGCAGGAAGACGGGAAAAGGAGACTTGGGAATTTTCTTCTTTAATTGTACAACATCTCTTCAGCTTCTTGAGACTAAAGTAGAACCTAAAGCCCAAATGTCTATGGAGATTCTCAGTCATCCAGGTTATGGTTGTCCCAAAAGTGCTTTTTCAAGAAGCAACTGGACATTCTTTGTTTTACCTTGAAGATGTTTTGCTTCTCATCCAAGAAGCATCTTCAGTTCTTTAGAACGGGTATCCTGTTGTTTCACTTTCTTTGTCTTACCAGAACTGAAGCTTCTTGGATGACAAGCTAAATATCTTTAAGGTAAAACAAAGAAAGTCCAGTTACCTCTTGACAAACCACCTTTGGTAGAACCTGAAGCCTACTTTGTAACAAAGAAAACCTTAGAGAAGTTGTTCCAGAAAGATGTGGCTCAACATTGGAATGCGACCTTGTAAAATCTGAAACATCATATTTTCTTTCACTTTCTTGCTCCGCATGTTTTTGTTTATTTGCCATGGGCCATATAATTGATATGGATGGACTGATTGTGTGTGTGTGTGTATGTGTGTGTGTTTGCGTGCATGCGCGCGCGCGTACCTATAAGTCAGTTTTTGATTCCTGGCAACTGTCTGGACAAGTCCCTTCAATTTTCACATTTCACATCTAGAAAGGGAAATACTTTAAGGTACAAAAAGTAATTAAGCTTGGCTTAATTATATGCTTTAGTAATCAGGCACCTCATTTAAAAAGCATAACAGTTTGTTTTCTCATTTTTGTCTAGCAAATAAATTGGTGAAATTATTGGACACAGGTCAGAAGCAAAGGCTAGATAACAGCTAGGAATGGTAGAAAACTCTGTTGCCAACTAATAAGAGACTGGATTTCTGAAGTATTTTTTCCCCTTCTCTTTGTCCCTTCAGGTCATTGCTGATTCCTGGCAACTGTTTGGACAAGCCCTGAAATTTTTTTGACAGGATTTTGTGACAAATGATTTCTGAAGAGAAAGTGATTGGCCCAAAGTTACCCAGCTCTGTGCCTAAAACTGAACTACAATTCTTGATCTCCCAATTTCTAGTCCAGTGCCTTAACTATTATACCAAACTGACTCTCTTCAAATAGCTTAGCCCTAAGGGAAAAAACATAAATCAGAATTAAACATGTTTTGTGGACTCTCTGACAGCTTTATTAATGGCTGCTTTAATTTGTCTTGTACACTTAATTAATGTAATCAATCCCATTCAAAGAGCAGGGTATTATAAGACAAGAAAATCCCAATATACTCACTGGAAAAGTGATGGATAATGGACAGCAAGTGGGATGTTTAACCAGTAAGTAGCACATTAGTAGCAAATGTGTCTTGCATTGACCTAACAAGTCCTCTTTTTTGGAGCAACAAAAAAACCACAGTCAATTAATCAATCAATAAGATGAAAGAAAAAAAAATGATTCCTGGTCCCAAAACTTTATTCAGAACTGAACAAAAGACTCATTTTCAAATGCATGTAGAATGTTATATTTACATAAGGGAGGTCTGTCTCCCATTTCAGAACCATAAAATAATTATCTGTACTAGGTGTGGAAAGACTCACTAGCATTTACTAATCTAGCAACATTGTTGGAAAGAAGGAATGAGGAAAAGGCATACAAGGCTGCAGAAATCTCTCTTGAAAATTAAGCCTGAGACTTGAAGCAAACTTGTAGCAGTTTACATGAAGTTTGGAAAAGGCTCCCTGCCCTGTGAATTTACCTCTTTTTGTAAGCCTTCAGCTGGTTTTCTCTCTCTTTTCTTTCCTTCTCAGATTTGTTTCCTTCTCTGTTTTTTTTTCCTTTATTTTTTAATGTAATCATCCTTTTTCCCAATTCCTTCTCTTCTTCTTTTTTTCATTTCTGCTAGAAAGATAGATCAGATTTTTTTGCTACCTACGTGCATACAAATGGTTAATGTGTATAACCGAAAATATAAATAGAGAGACAGAGAGAGAAGGAGGAAGAGAGATCAATTAATTTGGTAAATGAGGTATCTTATTTTACAAGCAATTAACTTCAGTTATCAGTGAGCAATTCAATTAGTAGATCATTTTTGTCCTAGACTTGCCCTTATATTAGCAATCCCAGATTGATCAAATGAAAACTGGGCCCATTTATGATAGACGCCGCATCCCACAGTCATGGGATGCTATTTGTGAACTTCACAGTTGACTTCTGACAAGCACTTTCAATGGAGAAACAGGAAGGAAGTTACAAGTCATGGACATGAACATCACATTTAACAGCCTGCCAGGATTCACTTAACCACAACCAAAACCGATATCGTAAGTCCGCATGTCTACATGATATTCCACTTAATGTCTATGCGCACTTAGCGTCAGTCACTATTGTGATTGGTAAGGGAGGACCAGTATTCAGCTAGTTCTGACAGATTCTGGAGAACTGGTAGTGGAAATTTTGAGTAGTTCGGAGATGCTGGTCCTCCCCCGCTGCCTCCCAGCTAATTTTCTTTTGTTGTCCTGAACAGGAGAACGGAGTTGGAAAGCAGGTTAGTGGGGTGGGGTGGGGTGGGGAGGGAATGGGGATTTTGCAGTATCCTCCCCCTGCCACGCCCACAAAGCCACAGCCACAAAGCCGCATCTACAGAACCAGTAGTAAAAAAAAATTGAATCCCACCATGCGGGAGAACTACCTTTATAGTTCTTGCAAGAGGCAAGTAATGTGAATGTGTGCATAGGAATACCTATAATAAAATCGTCTGTCTCATGTAATGAATGGTTTAAGGCAGGGGTAGGTGTCTTGCCCCGTTCCAACCGGTTCGGTTGGAACGGGGCCGGCGGCGTCCTCGTGCACGCGCGTGGTGCACGCATGCGTACTAGCATCTGTGCGATGCTCCAGCTGCTCCTGGAGGATCACGCAGGCACTGTATGCGTCCTGCGCATGCGTGGAAGCGCAGAACTAGTCAAAACCGGGTAAGGAGCACGGGCGGGCGGGTGGGCCCTTTGCCGTTCCCGGAAGTTACTTACTTCCGGGTTCGCCAACCAACTGGTTCGCAGGGACCGCCGCGAACCGTTTGAAACCCACCCCTGGTTTAAGGGCAAATGTGCTGAAAGAAGGAAGCTAAAAAGTTACAGTGAAAGTAAAATATTACAGAAATGACATACCCCAAGCTCCTTTAATTAAGCAGATCCATCTACCAGGACTCCGGAAGTGTGCTTCTTTCAGGGGTGGGTTCCAACAGGCACTACTGCCGGTTTGCTGCATGCACATGTGCAGTACAATTAAAATTGTTCTGCACATGCGCAGAAGTGAAAAACAAGATGGCACCGCCATAGGCGTTCCTGGAGATGTGGTTCGGGGGCGTGGCAGGCCTAGGCTGCTGCCTATTCCAGTGACCCAGGCTGCCAAACCACTACCTGCTCGGCTAAACCACTCCGAACCAGTAGGAACCCACCACTGGCTTCCTCTCATGTGGAACCTGCCCTCTGGATGAGGTTAACCCTGAGATAAGAGACATGGTGGTGCAGTGGTTAGAATGCAGTATTGCAGGCTAATTCTGACGACTGCCAACAGTTCGATTCTGACTGCTTCAAGGTTGACTCAGCCTTCCATTCTTCTGAGGTGAGTAAAATGAGGACCCAGATTGTTGGGGGCAATATTCTGACTCTGTAAACCATTTAGAGAGGGCTGTGAGGCACTACGAAGTAGTATATAAGTCTAAGTGCTATTGCTATTTGAATGGCTTCTACCCTAATGGGAATTTGGAGTATCTGAAGGACCTGGGTCTTCTCTCAAGCTCTAGGTGAGGGTGATTGAAGTCCCTTATGGATCTGCTTGTTGTTGAAACACGTTTGCCATCAATTGTTGTTATGTGCCCTTTTTATTATTTTAACTTATTGTATATTTGTTTTGTTTTTATACCATGAGTCACCTAAAGTTAAATTTGCACCTAATTCTTAAAAAATAGAAAGAAAGAAAGAGAGGGGGGGAGGAAGGAAGGAGAGAGAGCGAGAGAGAGAGAGAGAGAGAAAGAAAGAAAGAAAGAAAGAAAGAAAGAAAGAAAGAAAGAACGAAAGAAAGAAAGAAAGAAAGAAAGAAAGAAAGAAAGACAGACCAGAACCTGGAACTGCTCCACTCTGGGAAAGCTGTTTTATAAGATGATCACATATGAATTATCTGGAATCAAAACCGAATTCTCAGAAGACTCAATGATTCAGATCTTCATACCTTCCTGCAGCTACATAGCTTTTTGCATACTTTTGTAGATCTGAATCTCATCTAGGTGTATGACCACAAAGCCATTTCCAGTCTCCAAGCTGACTGCAAGGGGTGTGTGTGTTAATTTATCTGCTTTCTAGGGAGCAGATTTTCAACCTTGCTTTTTATCCATTCTTTATGCCTGAAGCTGATACGGTGCACTCACTGTAGCCCTGATGAAATGCTTTACCAGGAAAAAAAATCATAAATTCCATTTTGAGACAATCCAGCCATTTGCTTTAAACTCTGCAAACCTGTTAAGAAAAATGAGAGCAACTTCTGTATTATATGATTTAATTTACCATCATAAATCACTAGAAAGAAGGTTTTTTATTTTTTTTAAAAAAAGCCTATCTTGTTAACGGCAATGGTCAGATGCTAATAGGTAGGCTCATTAGCTTTAAAAATATCAGTATGCTTGTGCTATCATTTCTTCGAATAACAGAATAATGACACCCATTAACAAGAAGGAACCAACCTGTTACATAAAAAAGAAGAAGCAAAAAACCCGCCAACCTTTGTGGCTTAATAAATAGATGCACTCTAAAATGCTGGTAAGCACATATATAAAAGAGAAAGCGAAGGAGGTTTGTTTTAGGAGAAAATAAACTGTAACTTTTGCAACATATGCTAAGACATCCTTGAACCTGGTGATTCTGGAAATAGAATGACATGTTTTCATAACAATAATGTGGAAGAGTTTTATCAGTTCTCTTCTTCCAGGACAATTTTGTCAGCCTCCCCAAGTAGATGAGATGGAAAGCATGACCAAATCCGCTAATTCTTGTCTGTTTTATTGTAGAATCTTGCAATCTGAAAATACAAATGTCCTGCCATCCCCTTTACATCTGGGGAGATAGTTAGGGTCCCTTCTGACCTACTTTCTCCATTGGCTATGTAGCTGCAGGCTAAGTCCTCTCTTATCGGATGGTATGGTGATGCGGTGGTGCAGAGGCTTAATGATTCTGGAATTGTTGGCCAGAAATGGATGGCACTCTGGCATTTTGAGCCTAAATCTGTGAGATGGAGTGAGTTCCCATTGCTTGATTCTTAGTTCCTGCCTAGCCAGCAGTTTGAAACAAAGGATATTGTGAGTAGATAAATGGGTACCACTTTGGTGGGAAAAATCTAGCTGTGTTCATATGTGTGTGGAGAGAGGAAGTGGGTACTGGACCTGACTGGATGCAAGATGAGGCAAGATGAGAGACCAATGGAGGAGCCCCGAAGAGCCAGCAACCCAAGTGCTGCTAGTTAGCTGGTATAAAGCTAGTTTTCTCCCACAGTGCAACAAGGATAGGTGTGTAAGTGCTGAACAGAATGAAATAGCATTCTACATTGTCAGGATTGCATTGTGTGTGTCTACCTTGTGAATATTTGTCTGACATTGTATGCTAAATGTAGTCAGCACCATTCAAGGAGACATCATCAGTCTCCTCAAATGGTATCATAAAAGGGTATTTAAAGGCCAGTGCTTGGACAGATGAGCACAATTCAAAGCACATGGATGATGTCTCCTCGAATGGTGACAAAATGTTTGCAACCAAATTCCCAAGCTCGGAGCTCAGACCAGCAGCCCATTGTATGCTAAATAAATAAATGTGATGGTTCTCTAGACAGAATATCTGTTTTTAAGGCCTTTTTCACATACCAATACATCATTTAAAGAGCCATCCTCTCAAAAGAGTGTTCCAATTACAGCAATACCACCAACTGCAAGATTATCATATTTACTGTGATGTCTCTGCCAAGCTCAGTGGCAGCCTAGCCAAAGTTGCCTGATCAAGAAAACTAAGCAGAGTTAGCCCTAGATGATAATTGGATAGCTGGCAAGTCCAGGACTATAGGAAAGATTAGGAAGCCAATAGAGAAATTCAATGGTAAAGTTTCACAGTATTGGGCTAAGATACATCATATGTTGCCATGAGCTAAGCTCTGCTCAAAGATGGTTTCTGAATTCTCTAACTTATCTCTGAAATTATAAATCAGCTAAACTGACTAATTGGATCAAGATTTCTCAACCTTGGCAAATTTAAGATATCTAAATTTAAGGTCCCAGGACTCCATCCATTATGGTATCTAGCGTCTTAAAGCCATCTTAGACAATTCTGAGATTGAATCAGTTCCACCCAACCAAGTATTAAGTGATTCTTGCTGAAACTATAGTTCTTTAGAGAACTCAGAATTCTTTAAATACATTAAGAGAAGACTTTATAAAACCTAACTAAACACACATATGGAAAAAATGTTTCCTAAAATAATTTTTAAAGCAACTTTCTATCATCAAGATCTAATTTTTTCATCAATGGTCAGCCAAAAGGATCTGACCTTCAGTTAGAGAAGAAGATTCAAAGATCTGTCTAATAAAAAAATGCAAGAATGTAGAGAATATAAAGATGCAACTGCTTTTAATAAATGCAACAAAGGTGTGTGAGAACAGCAAATCAATTGCCCCTCTCCATGGGATTAATGGGTGCTTCATCACTGGAGGTTTTAAAAAAGAGACTGGACAATCACTTGTCTGAAATGGTAAAGGGTTTCTTGCTTTAGCAGGTGGTTGGACTAGGAGATCTCCAAGTTGCCTTCCAACTCTATTTTGATTGAGTGTCATTAAACAGCATGCAAGAATTGAAGTGTGACTGGTATACACTTGACACTATCTCTTCTGCCTACTCAGAAACTATCAAATGTCTCTCATGAATGCCATTCCAGTGTAATAATACAAGTTAGCTGCTAGTCATGTTCACCTCAGGCTCTGGAGAGTTTCTACTTCATGCTGTCTCAGAGAATCTGACAGGTGCCTCTATAAATTATGAATGAAATGCGTTTTTAGTTCACATGGAACCAGATCTTTTGGGGTTCGTTGCCATTCTGTGTGAAATGAAAGGCTATTCTACACTGTGCCGAGCACAATATGATTTCAGCAAGCTGACTTTCAGCAAAATATTTCTATCGCTTCTGAATTTATGATTGAGGTGCCTCTCTCTGTTTTAGAAGAACTTTAAAGTTGTGTTGGACTCAGTTTAAGAAACCAAATATTGAATTCTTTGTTCTCAATATGGAAATAATTTCAATAATGTATTTATAATAGTATCACTACATTCCAGATATTTATTGCTTAATAACAACACTTAATAACAATATAATAATCCTACTTATTAACAGCTTACCATTGGGTTTTTTTTAATTGTTGTAATAGTCTAATGTATACACAAATACAGATGTATATATAGATACTGTATATAAAATAAATACCTAGTCAAATGAAGATCTTGGCTGGTCTGCAGAAGATCCTGAAATTTGCTGATCACAGGATGAATACAATAAATGTTTGTGGTTCCTTTCAATTCTATTCATCTGAATTTGTCTTAAATGCATGAGCAGAGGGTTGGACTAGAAGATCCCCAAGGTTCCTTCCAACTCTTGTTATTCTGCTACTCTATAATTCAATGAATATGAACCTTATACTGTATCCATCCATAGAAGCAAACAATGCAATCAGGTGAAGTAATATTTTTTTTGGCCTAATGGAATATTTTTAGCTTCATTTCTTTAATTTATGGAAATTGAGATACTCAACATTCCACAATATGTGATAGTATTTGTTCGTCTCTTGCAGGGGTGGGTTCTGGCTTCTATTACTGCTGGTTCGCTCAGGGAAACACTTCACGTGCACATGCGCAATAGTAAAAAAAAATTGCCCTGCACATGTGCAGAAGCAAAAAAACAAAATGGCGGCACCATAGAATCTGTTCGGAGACATGGCTGGCTGAGTTACTACCTACTGGGCTGAACTGGG
This sequence comes from Thamnophis elegans, assembly GCF_009769535.1. NCBI lineage: Eukaryota > Metazoa > Chordata > Lepidosauria > Squamata > Natricidae > Thamnophis > Thamnophis elegans. Next base: position 59,937,781 of record NC_045548.1, on the reverse strand, counting down.
CCAAACTGGTAGGAACCCACCTCTGGTTTGTTGGTTTTAAATTCCACCTTTTCTCCAGGAGCTCATGTTGACTTATATTGGGATTTGTCTTCATTTTTATCACCACAAGATCAAATTAAACTATTAGAGAATATCCTTCCCAAAGTTACCCATGAGATTTCCATTGCTGAAGATAGATATGAATCCAGTAGCAGCTGCAGCAAACTACAAGGTTACCAAAATGGTGATATGTGCAGGTGATGTCACCAGGAAAATGCTGGTCTTACATGCTGGAGTCCCATTGTCTGACACTTTACACTAGCCATACATCTGGGTGTGATGTCATCTCCATGCATATTTTGCAATTTGTCTTTTTCTCTTCAAGAACTTGAAAGGAGCCATACAGAAACAATCTTTAATCCCAATGAGCAAAATATGGAATCAGAATGGATTTTAAAGTTACAAGAAAACAAATTCCAATTTACTATCAAGAAAAGTTTTCTAAGACTAGCATATCAGGAAGTGGAGGATGGGTCTCCTCTTTATTGGTTATATTTCAGCAGAAGTTCTTCTATTAGAAACACTTTAATTTAGGTTCCTACAGTAGGAAGAAAGGAAGTTAGTAAGTTTATTATTGTAGCCACAGGTTATAAGATATAATATGCCATAAAATACAATAAAATAACAGTAAGATATTGTAAAGAAAAGTAATAAAAAGAGTATTAGATGTAAAAAGGTTACAGCAAGCTAAGACTACAGCTAAGAACTTAAATATTTCTTTTTAAGTTTAAATGAGAGCAGAGCAAAAGTAGCAACTGGGTTGCTGATAGTTAGAAAACACATTTGCCAGAAAATAGTTCAGTTGTTCAAAACTTAAGTCCATAAATTCACCTACATCAGTAATTTGCCCATAATCTCATGGTGCATAGGGCAGTGAAAGATATATCTTCCATTTGACCAACATCACAAGGACATATTCCTGTAGTAGCAGATGGTAGATTTCATGGCCACCCCCCCTTCAAGTCTATGGTTTAAAGAAAGTTAGGCATGTATTTAGATGAGTAAAACTTAATATCCAGGTAGCATGATGAATACAAATTTACATATATCTCAATGTATATCAGCTCACCAAGACAGGCCAAGTCAGGGAATAAACAATGCTGGTATTATAGGTACTGTATTTTTCAGAGTATAAGAAGCACCTTTTTGCCCCAAAAAAGAGGGTAAAAATCTGGGTGTGTCTTATACATTGAATACAGACCATTTTTGCCCCACCCCCCAGCTCCCAGGAGCATTCTACAAACCTGCCAAATCTCTGCATGCCATTTTTTTTTTTGCAAAAAAAAACCAGATGTGCAGAGGGTTTGGGAGGCCTGAAGTGTGCAAAAACTTTTTTTAAAAATTTACCTCTTCAAAATCATGATATGTCTTATACGCCGGTGCATCTTATAGTCCAATAAATATGGTAGTCCTGGACCTATGACCAAAATTGTGACCAGGATTTCCATCATATGTCATTGTGGTGATAGATCAAGTTACACTCAATTTTACAAGAGTTTTTACATCAGTTGTTAAGTGCATTTGGCTTTCTCGGACGTGCTTTTTGGACAGAAATTGTCTAAAAATATCACAAATTGTGATCCTGTGACCACAGGATGACACAATTAGTAAATACAGGCTGGTTGCCAAGCCCCTGAATTGTGATCTCATGACTGTGATGCCATATTATAAGTGCAAGTATAGGTTACAAGTAACTTTTTGCAAGAACATCATAACATTGAAATGTCATTACAGGAACAGTCATAGGCTAAGGCATACCTGTATTAGAGTTCTGTTATTATAGAGTATTATAACATAATCGTTTCTCTCAGCCTCTTCTTCTCCTACTTGAATCAGTCCATCTAACATTTTCTTCTTGATAAAAGCTTTAGTTCCTACTCCTGTTTTGTGAATGAAAGTCAGGAGGTGGTGTTTCCCAGTTGTTGGTCCAGACTTGTGGAACAGCCTGTTCCATCCTCGCTTCTTCTTGTTGTTGTGCCATATCCATCATCGGACATTGGTGATCATGTTGGCAATCCTATTTTTATCAACAGCCACATGAAAAAGTGCTGCTGAGTTTTGTCCAAACCAGTTCCTTAGATTTTGAAGTCATTGTGTTTTTCTTCTGCCTGGACCTCATTTGCCTTCAATCTTTCCCTGGAGGATTACGTGAAGTATGCTCATCTTCCCTAATGTTTCTGTTAGAATCACATCAACCACTGAAGATACAACTTTTCTAAAGAGTATTAAGTTAAATAGTTTGCAATCATCATTTTTATTTTTCTTCACTTTCAATTAGTGGGATTTATTTAATTGTTAGGTTATCTAAATTTGTTGTGATAGTTTCATTACCACTGTATGCTTTTTTCATATATTATTATTTGGATGAGTTCTTCATTTCTTTAATTCATTTATATTTACCACAGAGTTTTAACTATTGAGGGTGTTTGCAAAGATCATTTTGTATGTTTCTTTGAGTTTTTATTGATTTGGTGATATCCAAGATGGATGGATGGATGGATGGAAATATAGACAAATAGACAGCAATAAATGTCAGCTGATGGTTAAACATCACTCAAGGAAGTGAGTTTGTTCTGGAAATCTTTTCCAAGAATCTAGCTGGTAAAAAGTTCACATTTTTTGGAACAATTATGTTACGCCTATTGTGTAGAAACATAACACCAAAGACTTCATAACAAGATGATTAATGTTGGAGGCTAAAATGTAATTGAGCATTTTATTTACATTTCTTTTACAAAGATTATATTCTTTTGGATGACTAAAACTGAATTAAACATAAGGAAGGAACCAAGGCACAGTGGGAGGAGTGCTGTAGAATAGGGAGCAGGTGAAGTACATGGATAGAAGCCACGTTTTCTGCTGTTTTTCCCCCTGAATTTTGAGAACCTATCTTCAATTTTTTTTTTAGTTCTGCAACATTACCTTCTGCTGGATAGACAAGGTATTATCACCACAAGGTTAAACTTAGTTTCCCTTCAGTTCTCCTAGGAAAATCTCACCCAGAGCAGTTTACAAGTTGCTTTTCAATGTTCACTAAGAAACTAAAGATGAGTCATGTCTGGCAGCTGGCAGGAAGTCATTCCTCCAATTAGAAGACAGGAGACAGGTTGGGAACAGTTGTCAAAGAAATGTCTTGCTTTTGATTATGATTCTCTGCAACTTCAGAACCTGAAGTTTGTGACAATCTGTGATACATCTCCATAGCTCTGCAAAAAAACAGAATAAAAACTTTAGGGTGCCAAAACAAAGAAAGGAGGTTTTCTTTTGCATTATAGTCTTCTTGATATTAAGTCTATTTTAGGGCTCATATTTGCAAATTTGTTTTACAACACTCTTGTCTCCTGGTTGATATATCCACCAGTTCACCAACCAAATAAGCAGGAAATGGTGGCTCTAAAAATGAAGCATCATAAGCATCGAACGGCCTCTAAAATGCTTTCACTTTCTCAGCCACATTCTCACTCCAGGAACTGAGATTTCTTTCCATGTTCAAATTCTGAAGAAACTGAGGAGTGAGTGGAGTGGTGACTGTGTGTCAAAATATATTGGTCAGACATGTCTCTTTTTTCTTTCCTTTTCAACATTTTTCTTTCTTGATTCACTAAAGCAGATACTGACACTGTTCTCCTGTGGTGACAGTGATCTCCACTATAACCTAACAAACAAAACAATGGTTAAATGCCTCCTTCTGCCTTAATACTTAACCTTAGAACAGAAAAACACATAACAGTGAAGATGACAACCAAAGTATTTTGAACATGGCATCCTTCTCCTTCTCTGATGGAAACAAGAAACATTGGACTATATTAAATGACAATCTAATTGGTCAGGGCCTTCTTTGAACTTATTTTATTCTGCTTCCTCACCATCCTTCTTAGAAGTGACAAAATTAAAATTGCAGCCCAAGATATGTACTTATAGCTATCAGTGTATCAAGGGTATTTATGACTAAGTATTTATTATTATTGTTGTTAATTATTTTTATTATTATTATCTCTTTTATTCATTAAACATAAAACTCAGACAACCAAACATTTAAAAATGTATCACAAATACATTGGTTGATGCTGATTGTTGATATGAGTTGCTGCCAGCATCCTAGATATCGAACAAATATCTTCTTAAAATGTTCCTAGTAGTGCTGTTTTTTACATTTCTGCTGGTGTTATTGCAGGAAGCTGTAATTTCTTGATGTATTTTATAAGATTCTTGGACATGGTACCAAGTGCCCCGATGACAATGGGTATCACTGATACATGTTTCATCCATAATTGTGTAGTTTCAATGGCCAGGTTGTGATATTTCATGATTTTTTCCAGTTCTTTTTCTTCGACTCTGGCGTCTCCTGGTACTGCAATATCAATAAACTGTATGGTTTGGCCTTCAACAACTGTGATATCTGGCATGTTGTGTTCCAAATGATGATCTTCACCTTCTCATTTTTGGTAACTTTTTCCACTTTGTGCTCCCATGACTTTTTGGATACCGGTAAGTTGTATTTTTTTACATAATGACCAGTGGATTAATTTAGCAACTCGGTCATGTCTAGCTTTGTAATCAGTTTGGGCAATTTTGCTGCATTCACATATTAAATATGAAACAGTTTCAAATTTTTTGTTGCAAAGTCAGCAGTTTGGATTGTCAGTGTATTTTTGTATCTTCGCTTTCATGGAATTACTTTGCAGTGCTTGTTCTTAAGCAGTGAGCATTAAACCTTCTGTTTGTTTCTTGATGGTCACCATCTTAAGCCATGTCCATGTCAAGTTGTCATCACATTTTCCTTCAATGTTTTTCAAGTGCTGTCCATCCAAAGCTTTGGTTTTCCATTTATTTAATCTGTCATCCAGCTGTTTTTCCTTATATTCTGCCTTAGTTTCTGTTGTTTTTATACTGTTCTCCATTTTCACAGACTTTAGCATTTTTTCTGTACTTTAGTTAACATAATCATTCAAACTTCATTTTTCTTCTTCTACAGTTTGATGGAATTGCAATAGCCCTCTGCCCGCTATTTTTCGTGGCAGGTACAACCTGTTGATGTCACTTCATAGATGTAAAGCATGACACATATTCAAAAGTTTGTGCATTTTCTGGTCCAAGTTTTCCAGTTCAGCCAAAGTCCAGTTGATGATTCCAGCTGAGTAGCATATCACTGCAACTGCCCATGCATTAATGGCTTTAATTATGTTTCCAGCATTTAGCTTTGATTTTAATATTTTGTGGACCCTCCTGATGTATTCCTTTTGCTTTGACTCTTTGACTTTTCCATTCAAAATGTTATCTGCCTCCAATATGCCTAGATATTTGTAACCATCATCCTTTGCTAATGCTTTCACTATGCTTCCATTTCCTAGTTCTAGTTCTTCTTTTTTTTTTTCATTTTTCCTCGCTGCATGGATAATATAGCACATTTTTCAAGTCCAAAGTTCATTTTGATGTCACTGCTGAACAGTTGAACTGTGTTGAGTGTTGATTTAAGTTCAGTGGGGCTTTTTGCATATACTTTTAAGTCATCCATATATAGTAGATGGTTTATCTTGGCACGTTGGTTTGAGATTTGGTATCCCAGTTTTGTGTTTCATAAGATTATTATCAGTGGAATTAAGTTTTTTGTTGTTGTTGTTACTATTATTATTACATTGTTTAAAGTAGCCAGAGTGATCAGGCTCCTAATTCCATTTGCAGGATATAATACAAAAAATTAGTAGATGAGTAGGGACTAACCATAAGCATTTATAGAATGTTTATTGCCAAAATGCAGATTAGCATTTAACTGTTAGAGCAACTGCAGAATTTCTTCATCTTTTCCTCTATCCAATTCTTCATTCCTACAATCTCTATTGAATTCCTGATAATCATTCTTGTTTAATTAATGTTCTAATTCATCATGTGAGCAATTTAAGCCCCATAACTTTAAAAATCTTCAGAGCAAAACAATTGTCCATGAGTAAAATATCTTTTTTCATGCAGCAATCCAAGATGAACATGTTTAAAATTGGACTTCCTCATTCATTGCCATTTTCCAATGAAGTATAATCATAACTTTCCAAATAAACCCAAATGTTATGCACCCTTGTTGTTTTATTCTTCTCCTTATTTTTTTCTTTTAATTAATTTTATTAAGAATTATGAATGAAAAGGAAAAAATATGCACATAGACCAAAAAAATGCAAACAACAAAATATGAAAAGGAAAAAAGCATAGAAGAAACCCCCAAGAAACAGTAACTTATCCCTTTATCCTTGCAGGTAAAGACAATTTAACAACTTTTCACTACGTATAAATAAAACGTAATCACTTTATAGCTCATCTCTTAAGTTAAAAAAAAATCAAAATGCTTCATCAATCATTCGTTGTCAGCAAAAGTCCAGTAAGGGAAATAAGGTATAAGTATTTTTTTTCTCTTTTGACATTGATTGAATAAGCCAACTTTGCAATTTTTCTTTCCTTTATCTTCCTGGACCTATTTTTTTAATTATGACAAAAATTGCCTACAAGTGGGGCTTTAATTTTTGGTGACTTCCTGGAAATTTCTCTGTAGTTTACTTGTCAATAATTTGAGAATTGCCTTCTTACATGACTTTTTTGGTCTTCCTTCAACATGCTAATGGAGATCTGCTAATACTGCCACCTGCTGCAGAAATTAATAACCATAAGAAAAGAATAATTCATTGGTTCTCACACTGTGCTAAGATTTGGCTGTTGTTTTTTCCTTGCTTGAGTCCATTATTCATTCCACTCTCCTTCTATTTTCCTTGGAATGGAGCCAAGAAGGTTGTCCAATAACAACTAGCCAGAAGGAGCTCAAATTGTTCCAAAGACATTCTTCCTCAATGCATCCTATTGTTTAGAGAAAACTGAAAGTATCTTGAATAAACAAGGGGCAGTAATGTTAAGATTGGCTTTAGCCGTTCTACAAAATTATTCAATTTTAAAGGAAGCAAATATTAAAACAATGCCTTGGTTACCAGCTTTACTCAAAGGAAGCCAATTCCATTAGCACCGAGAAATTCTTTATCACTGAGCTGAGTGAGAATTTGGTAGGTTCACTTTTTATCTATCTGACAATACCAATCCTAGCCAATCACTTTGGCAATAATCAGAGTGTGAACTGTGCTGGTGTGTGTGAAAACCTGCTCTGTTCTACAGATTAATCTTATGTGAAATATGGGAGTACTTTTCACTGCATCACCACCAGAATGAAAGATAAAATTAAACCTATGCACCCAAATGTAATATTGTCATAGTTAATTTTTCCTACTGGGTTGTGGATAGCATCTTATTTCCTGAAGTGACACTATGATAAATGATAGTAACCTTTGTCATTTTTAATTTTTTTAAAAATAGTGCTTTTGCAGGATGGAACGTGGAATTTTAAGCTTTGATTAAAGCTTTCTTTTTACCCCTTCCAAAAATACAGTAATTAAGACAGGTTTCAAACTGAGGTTTATTAAGTATGTTAAGTAGGAACCATTACAAGGGATTTACATGGAGCAAGATCAATCATGGAGTTAATTTAGAATATACACCATGATGTGAGAGAATCCTCTTTATAATAAATTGCCTTGGCCTGAAAGACTTTAGTTGTAGTTTTTACAGCTGCTATGGCAAAAAAAGGTGACACATTGAGAAATTTAAGAATGATAAGATCCCAGTGACTTAAGGTTCTGTTCCCAAATGGATAAATAAAAGAATCAGTGAAGTTGGTAGTGAGATATATCTTCCTTCTGAGACAGAAAGAGTTAACAGAAATCTTTTGGCCGATATTTGAGATTTGAAAACAGGTGGCTTGTTGTTTCAATTTTATTTGTTTGATACCTGCTGATCTTAGATAGACAAGCTACAAAGAAAGAGGGAATCAGCATTAAACACACCCACACACCAGTGGTGGGATCCTGACAATTTCACAGTTTGGTGATCACAGTTTTCATGCGTGCACACATGCTTCGCGTGTACACTTTTACCAAAACTTACCTTCCATGCTACTTCTTGGGAAGTAACACAGCTGAGGCGCAGCAATTGACTCTCTCATGCTAGTCAGCTGGGAGGATATAGGTAAGTAAAGTGCATGGGAGGATGAGCGACACAACCTGATCATCAGAGTTAACCGGTTCACTCTCAGCTGATCGTTGGAGCTACCGGTTCGCTCGAACAGGTCTGAACCAGCTGAATCCTACCCCTGACACACACACACACAACAGAGGTGGGTTCCTACTGGTTCGGACTGGTTCGGCCAAGCAAGTAGTTACTCGGTCTGCCACACCCCCAAACCGGTTCTCTCAGTGGCGCTATAGGCTCTGCCATCTTGTTTTTTGCTTCTGCACATGCGCAGAAGCATTTCTTTAGTACTGCACATGTGTGTGTAGAGCACATCAAGTGCACACATGCAGTACGTCCCTGAACAAACCGGCAGTAGCAGCAGCCGGAACCCACCACACACATACACACACACACACACACAGAGAGAGAGAGAGAGAGAGAGAGAGAGAGAGAGAGAGAGAGAATGAAGAGAGAAGAGAGAGGAGAGAGAGAGAGAGAGAGTATTGTTAGAGATGTTTGAAGACTGAAAGAGTAGAGACTAAATTCAGTTCCCGAGAGAATGCAATCCACAAAAAAGGGAGAAGGAGGAGGAGTTTTGATTGCACACGTGTGAAGATAGATAAGGAAGAGAGAGGGTGGGAGAGATTTTAAAATGGAAGGGTTAGCCATTCAAATAGGCAGACTTCCATCACTTTAGGGCTTTATAATTCTAAATCACCACCTTCCCTATAAAGAATTGAGAAGTAGTGCACACCCTTCAGTATAGTTATCATATATGAGCCGAAGTGTATTGCAGAATTAGGCAAAAGTCCATCTTAGTACTATTGTTTCTTTCTTGCTCATAGTGGCCAACAGATGCCTCATAAGTAAGAGATGGAGACATATTCGCTGTTTTGTTTTTCTGGAGCTTTTTTTAACTCTGAAACTGGTACGTAGAAGCCTCCTGTCCCCTATATGGAAGCTTCAAGAGTAGTAGGCCTTATTGACCTATTCTGTATGAATATACTAAGCATCCTTTTAAAAAGCATTCATAGTAGTACCAATAGAAGAGAATATTTGTAGCTAAGGGGTGAACAATGGGCTTCTTCATGTTCTCTGATTTTGGTTGTTTTCTTGCAGATGTTCCATTACCCAACTAAGCAACATGATTAGTGCTAGAAGCATTGATAATGTTATTTGGTTTGGTAATGAAACATCTGCAAGGAAACCATCAAGCTGAGAGAACACCAAGGAGCCCAGACCTCACGGTTGTGGCTTTCACGATTATGTCCCCTTCTCATGCAACAAAAAGAAAAGGAGGGAGAAAGTGAGACAAGAACTGATTGTCTCACTTTGGTTTCACAAAGGTTTTGAACATAATTTCTTATCAAGTTTGTAATGTCTGTTTATGGTTTCTTTTTCACTGTACAGTAACCAGAGTCTGATTCTGTGAGATGGAATGCTTTATAAACGTAAGAAATAAACCAACCAACCAACTCGGTGATGGGTTCAGGATCCCGGTGCAACTGGTTCAGTGCAATGGGGCCCAGCGTCTACCACATGAATGTATGCGCGCATGTGTCCTTACCTTTTCAATGTCTCCGCAAGCCTCCGCAACACTCCAGCTGCTCAGGGGAGCATTATGCAGGCACCATGTGCTCCGTATGCTTCTGCAAAAGCACTGAATAGCTCAAATACTGGTAAGGAACTACCTCCAGAGCACCATACTGGAATGGTACTCGGTGCTCTGGGCAGGCACCGCTATGCCCGTACCGGGGCATACCGCCTGAACCAACTACAAATATTATTGGTTTTCTTTTTAATTATCCATTGTATATCTCCCTGAGTTATGGTCTTGTGTGGTGGGCAGCATAGAGATGTGATAAATAAATACATGGTCAATACAATACAAATGTGGAACACCCATTACTTAGCCACACTTTCTGAAGTCACCTAAGAGACAAAACTAAGTTCCAATTGTGCCAAACAGTCCAGAAAGAAATTGTTGGAAGAAATGCCCTTCTGGGTTCAGTTCCAAGTGAGGGAAAAGACACTGGATTCATGGAAGTTGCTTGGAAAGAAGGTTTATTGATGGTCAACAGGATCACATGCATTGAAGATGTTGGGTGAAGAAAAAAAAAAGGGAAGAGATGCTGAGAGTGACTGAGTTTTATACCCTCTCTGGGCTTTTGAATCCGACCTTGTATTCTGATTGGCTGCCAGACTCCCATGGGGCCATGCAGAAGCAACTCTGTATGCTGTCCTGAGTCCCAGGCTTGGTTGAGCCTTGCTGGGTGGTGATGTAATGAAGGGGCTTTAGGCAATTCCTCCTATGGCTCTGCCTGAAGGAGGTAGATCTTTGTTATGTAGAATAGACTGTCTCAGGCCTTAATGACCCATTGACAAAGGTGGGGAGATGAGTTTCTGCCTCCCTTTTAGGAGAAGTATCCTGTCCTTTTAATATTTCCTAAAAGATTAAATTTTTATATGGATGCTAACTTCCTACAATATGTATGATAAATGGCATGAGAAGTCCAGAGAATTTCAGGGTTATGCTTCGCTTGTCCAGTTTTCATTGCTAGTCATTCTTCACTGAGATTATGAAAATATTTAGATAGATAGGGACTTTTTTCCCTTTTTTATTTTATTTATAAATCTTGACATATTGTACCATTGCAAAATAGCAGGGGTTTTATGATAGGATTAGAAATATGTTAACATTCTGCAGTATTTAAAAGAGAGAAAGGAAAGCAAAAATAGCAATAGTATTTAGACTTTACAACAATCTCTGGGCAGTTTTCAATGTCAGTCATTATTGGTACATTGTCCCCAACAATCTGGGTCTTCATTTTATTGACTTCAGAAGGATGGAAGGCTGACTCAACCTTGAGCCCCATCTGGATCAAACTCCAGGTTATGGGCAGAGTTTGCCTGCAATTCTGCACTTAACCACTGGGCTATCCACATTGATTACAATTTAGGATGTAAATCCACTTGCACAAATAATCTCCCAGTGCTTGCTTTCACGCTCAGTGCTCAATCTTAAAGCCACCCTAAAGGAATTTTCTGTGGTAATCTGACTCTCAGTATGAAGAGAAAATCCGCCAATTAAGAAATTGCCGGAGAATTTATCTTTCCCTCAGAACAATCTGGAGGACTCACCTTTCCGAAGTCTTTGTCCTCATATTGGATGGAAATTTTCAGAAAGCCTTTTGTGCTCAGCTTTATTTAAGGTCCTTTTAAGAGTGCTGCCATGAGTCATCATCTCTTCCTACTGGCAATGAATTCAATCTTTTGGCTTCTTTTTACAGCAAAGAAGAAAGAAAAGTGTGACGCTCTTCTATTGCAACTTCCTTGTTCTTCATTTTGACATCAAAAGAAGTCGGGCATTCCTACATTGTAGGCAAAAATGGCTCATTATAATTTTGTATCTAGTATAAGTGTAGTTTACTAAGTATATTTTCTATGAAACAAAACTGCCAATATCGAATATCCCTTCATAACAAGAATCTGCAAAAGTGTACTAAATTCACCTGCGGAATAGGCAAGCTAAAATGTCTTATACATTGGGAACCTTTAAGTTCTTAAACTTTTAAAAACTGTTGCTATTCAATTCTCTGAATTTCAAGACAATGAATGAGAGTGTGTTTGTGTGTGTGTGTTTGTAATATATGATTTTTTTTTTGTTTTTATAGATTTTTCTCTGGGGCCGCAGAAAGCTTCAGATGTTGGTGTTCCTATGCATTTCAGTTCTCCAGTACCTTTAAGAATTGTAAAAATGGCACAGATGGGTAAATGTGCAAATGCAACAAAGTGCTATTTCATTTCAATCTTCCAAAGTACCAGAAGTCTCTTTATTTTGGTAGGGAACTTTAAAGTCAGAAAACCACTATAAAGAAACGTGGAATTATATAGTTGGAAGACTCTTCTTAAAAAGTACTTATTCTTCCTTTCTGGAGTAATTAAAGGATTGTGCAAGGAATTAAGGGTGGAGGAAGGAGAGATTAGTTTTGGGATTAGGTTTAGGTTAAGTTTAGGTTTAGGGTAGTCAAGTAAACCATTTGTCACTCAACAATGATTCTGCAACCTTACATGGTCAGCTAATTGTTTCGTAGAAGGAACAGAAAATATAGTTATGTCACATACTACATCCATATATAGAGTCTTTGTCAGATTTTGCAGTAGAAATCACATCCAGAAAGCATGCACAGATAACTGATTCAGCAGGATTCATTAACTTCTTCATATACATAACAACACAGGAGTAAATGTACAATACCAACAACAGATTCTTCCAACGTGGTAGAGAGGAGAGGTTGTTTCAGTTCACAGTTCAGAGCTTAATACAGACAAACTAGTTTTAGTTACAATTCTCAGCACAGCACTCAGAGTTGCAGGGTTAAACCATGCCCAGGCTCCAAACCATCTGGCATGGCTCTCAGTCACCAAATAGTTCCCATTGGCTGACCAGTTGCCATGTCCTATTCCAATTCATGACTATTCTGACAGTTTTCTCTTTTAAATAAGAATATTTTTTTTCTTTATACTGTTTAAAGCATGTTTCTTCTATCCTTCATCTTCTCTTTCTCACTAATAATCAATCTGCCCGGTCTCTTGATCACTGGGTGATCTAGCAGCCTTGAGCTTACAAGAAGGAAGATCATTCATGAAACTTATTTTAAAGAAGAAAATTAAATGGTACACAACACGCATGACCTCTTCTTCTCCCTGTTCAAATTCTGAGCAGCATCCCCTTCTTTCAACACTGACTTTTCCCTTCATCTCATCATTTACAAACAGGACGAAGTCCAAACGGAGTGAACGGTTCTGCACAATATTCCTCCCTACTATTTCCTCTCACTGACCTACATCAATTACACCTAGATTGATTTACACAGTATTGAATTCAAAAATTCCTCCTGAAAGCAAGACCACTTTTTTTTAAAAAAATGCAGTTCAACAGGTGAAAAGTTGTTTCCCTGAGGTTGCAATGTTTTTTTTACTCCACAGCAGTAAAGAAAATAAGGCAGCTGTGACAATAAGACAAAGATAGATATAACTTTAGTAAGTGGCAGCTATATACTAATGTTTCTTTCATCTTGCATTTACCACCTTTTTTGCATATTTTGGAATATATGTCCCCTCTACAATATTAATGTGAAAACCAGCTAGAAGTGATTAATCTTAGATTCTGGTTTTACCCTGGTTTTATGCTTGTTTTGGAGCTTTATTTTGTGTTCTAACTTTAGAGTTCATTAATTGCCTTTTCTCCCTCCACTATTGCAACCACCACCCTTTTTCTCGACACTGCAACTCTCTGTTTAAAATTCCTTCTGAAATCCTTATTAGAGAATTTTCTGAAAATGGAATTTAAGTTTTATGGAGCAAGACTGACCCCTACTGGTCCAAGACATAGTGTTTGTGACTGGGATAAAATGTCTGGCATGTGTATGAAAGTCTTTGGAGATAATGCAACTAATTCACATTCTAAACAAATGATCTCTACAACATTAGATAGTTAATGCATGGAGATATAAACAACAATACATTTTTGAAGATATTCAGAAAGCTGGGTTCGCAATCTAGCTAGAATTTCTGATGTTTCCAGTGTCTTTCATTTGGTGTTCAAAGAGAATGTTGATTATCTATTCTACCTCTCTTTGTTTTTTGTTTTTTTAAATAATGTTCATTAAAAGAATATTTTACAAAGACTTAAAAATATAGAAATAGAAAAGGATTATTAAAGGATAAACATGAATAATAAAAAGCAAGAAAAAAGATATCTAAAGAGGCAACTTCTGATCTTCTTCACAGCCAACATAGCAATTAACATCTCCACTCCACTATCCAATTTACATACCATTACATACCTTTTTCTCATAAGCAAATATTTTTAGCCAATAAATCCTAAAAAGAGCAGTTTATTGTTAACCATTTTTAGCAAAATGTCTGTTCCAGTCTTTTGTAATAGTAGTTATAGTTCTCCTCTTAATCAAATCAGTTTGCTCATTTCTTCAAACTCAGCCATCTTTGCTATCCATTGTTGGTGTTTCCATCTTTGTGCATTGCTGCAGTTACCATATATAAAACTTCCATAAATATTTTTCTAGCTGAGGCCCATAAATGCATGGGTTTCATCTGAATGTTAATTTTTAAGACTTTCTTCATCCCCATCTCTAATTGTACATAATTCTACAATGCATAAAAAATACAACCAGCAACAAGGTGGATGGACTAAGCTCAGTGGTAAAATTCAATTTTTTCCCTACAGATTCTGTGGGCATGGCTTGGTTAGTGTGGTGTGGCTTAGTGGGCATAGCTTGGTGGGCATGGCAGGGGAATGATACTGCAAAATCTCCATTCCCACCCCACTCTGGGGCCAGCCAGAGGTGGCATTTTCTGGTTCTCTGAACTACTCAAAATTTCTACTACCAGTTCTCCAAACTAATCAAAATTTCCACTACCAGTTCTCCATAACCTCTCAGAACCTGCTGTATTTCACCCCTGACTCAGCTATCATTTACAAGCAAGTTATACATTCATGACAATCATTGTTCTCAGAGCATAATTATAAAGTTCAGAATAATGCTTAACCATTAAGAGGAAAACTCATGTCAGACTCAGTCAAAGGCTGCGAAAGCAAATACTTATGACATTGTTGGAAAGGACCTCGGAGGCCTTGAACCTCCTTCTCAGATAGGAAATGCTATACCATTTCAGACAAATGGTATTCAAATCTCTTCTTAAAAACCTCCAATGATGGAGCACCCACAATTTATCGAGGCAATCTGATTCTGTTTTCAGTCTGATACATCAAGATGTCAACCTTGAAGCTGACCTGATTGAAGCCATTTTGAAGCTTCAGTGTTGCCAGCTGAAGGATAGGGAGGTGGGAATAGATATAGCTGGGGTTTTGTGGCCAAAACAAAATGCTTTCTCCTGGGAACCAAGGACATTCTCACACCTGGTCAGGGAGAGGAGGAGTAATATTACTCAGCAACTAAATGGCACCTCGATTGGACTATGTGACTGAATGTTTGGGGAAAGGGGATTTTTTTTTATTTTTAATTAAGTGAAAACCATAGGAACCTTCAGGGACAGTTTTCACCAAGACTGTGCCAATATGATATATCCAATAAAATTATTATTTGAGGAATCTACTTCCCTTGGAGTTTTGTTTGCTATGGGTGTATTACTTGGAACCCTGACATAAGAAATGTTAAAATGTTAAAAACATGTGCTCAGAATAATCAGTGCAAAGTTAACAGAGAAAATAGGTCTTGGGAACAATGTTACAATTGGTTAACTGGAAGATTAGGGTTTATGAAAGGAATGATTGGTAAAATAATGCAGAAAGTCAAGAGAGAACAGGGCTTCATTTATACATTAGGTGTTTAACTGATGATTGATGTCTTATCAAGTCATTTTCAATTCTTAGCAACCACATATAAGAAGAAAAACTCCTCCCCAGAATTAAATATACTTTATTCTTAATATTAAAGAAAGGCAGAATAGAATATTTCTACTAAAGGAGAAGATAAGCATCTTATTAAAGCCAGAAAACAGCCTCTGTCTTCCTGCTATAGGAAAAGTGCCTCAAGGGGAAGCCTGAAGATGCTAGTCTTTAGGAATATATATTTTGTATCCATTCAGAAAGCTGGGCCATTCTGTTCATAAACAGCCAGAAACTCTGAATAAGCAACACAAAGGCAAGGAGCAGAAACTGGCAAGATTAGCTCAGACAAATGAAACACCTAGGATTTGCATTTCCCCTTTTGCCTGTAGAGTCAGCCATGACCCCTACATGATCCCAGAGGAATCTGGCAACAGCCACTAAAATATTAAAAGGCATATTCTTGCACAGGAGCAGACATCTCAATCACAAAGCCCCAAAGAATGTATAAAAGCCCACTTGCTCTCAACCCCATTTTGTCAGCCACCCCAGAAACATGCTGCTGTCACTGTAGTCTCTGGCTACCAAATAAAAGGAGACCTCCTTTTCAATTACAGCTGCCTTCAGTTCATTTCTTCTACAACTTTCTCCTGGCTTGGAATGAGAACTGGATCAGATTTTTCTTCCAAGACACATAGATAGATTTCCCCCCCATGATGATCTGTCCCTCACTTGGTCCCTCAGATCTTCTATCACCACACTCATCACCACAATAACTGAGTTCTTCCAACTTGTTGCTGGTTGTCCCCTTCACTTTTCTTTACTTTTTCCTAGCATTAGCGTCTTCTCAAGACAGCTGGTTCTTCAAATAAAATGTCTGAAGTAGAATAATTTGAGCCTGAGTTATTTTGATTAATGGAGAACAAATTGGTTGCTTTCCTAGCAGACAAGAAACAGATTCACCAAATTCAAGTACTGTGTTAAATGTGTATTACCGGAACACGGACTTTGAAATAAAAATGGTCCCTAGAGAGCAAAGAAGGGAGAGGGAAAGATTGTTGCATATGTTGTTAGTGATCTGGAAATAAATGATAGTTGCAGACTTAACAAATGCAGTTAATGAGACTAAGAGAGAGCATTTGGAGTGGATATGTGAATTATATGCATATATATAATACACACAATGAAATGTAACACACTTAGCATAGGATTCAATTAAAGTTATTTATGCTACTGGTCTTTCAAATCAAAGGAAGTACAACTCTGATATTTTATCATCCACTGCAGAGCATTTAAGTAAGGAATCACTAGAGTGAATCATAACTTTCCCAAAAAATTGTCAAGATCTATTTATAAGTTATAAATGTCACTGCCAAAGGAAACGTTTTTTGTTTCTGGGTCATTTCTGGCTTGGTTGCTTGGTTTCTCTGGCAAGCCAAGCAGATTTTTTTTTCCTTGCAAAGTGATGTCTTTCAATTAGCAAAAATTATTCTTCAACATTTTAAAATAAAACTAGACTTTGTGCTCTAGTCCATCCAATTATCTCACCATTAAAGAACCTCTGCTTGTTTCCATTTAAAAAATAGATGTTGATAAGATGGGCTTGGACTCTCCTGCGTATCTCAGAACAGGGGTTGTTTGTGTCCAAAATTCCCCAAAGGACATCAACAATTAATTAAGAGAACAGTTAGTGACCCTTTTTCCTGCCTTTGTTAGTCCTCAACTGACCATTATCAAAATTGTAAGCTAATATTAATGGAGGGGAAAAGCAGATTTCAGTAACCTTTAAAATATCAGCTAGATCTGACCAGGATATTATATAATTGTCCTGAGGAAACTAACTAGAATGTTCTGTATTAGATACCGTGGCTTGTCAGGAAATGTCTGCCTTAACCATGCATATGTTGTGACCAGGGACATGCAGTCAGGGGAGGCAGGGGAGGCAGAGCCTCACCACTGTCATCATGAAAAGAAAAAAAATTAAAAGGAAAAAGGCTGAGGTAGTTGCTGCCAGAGTCACAGTGGATGACTCTGCTTAGTGCTTAACTGTTTAAAAAAGCCTCTAAAAGAGTGCCCTCTACAGGAGGAGGCGGAAGAACCACGTGCCTCATTTAGTCTATCTTTATGATCACTTGAGCAGAGTTAACCAAGGGTTAAAAGCCGAAAAATTCCTTATGTAGATGAGGCACGTGGTTCTCTCACTTTCTCAAAAGTGTAGAGGGCACTTTTTTAGAGGCTTTTTTTAAACAGTTAAGCAGAGTCATCCATTGGAGGCTCTGGCAGCAGCTAACCAGCCTGGCCTCAGCAGCTCTTGCCTTTTTCTTTTTACATTTTTTACATTTTCATCATGGCAAACAAGAGGAGAGTTGAAATCCTCTGTGATTGTGACACAGCTGGAAAAGGTATGTGGGAGGGGGAGGAGTTCAAAATTAATGTAATTTGTAAGTAATTTTTTATTGTAAGTAATTTGTGTGTGTGTGTGTGTGTGTGTTTGTTTGTTTCTTCACTTCACTCAAACAAACTCTCTCTCAAACACTCTCTCCCAGCCAGGCAGGGAGTAGGTTGGGTGGGGGTAGGTGGGCTGGCTGGCTGGGGAGGGGGATCATGGCCGCTGAGGTGGCCCCTGCCACTGCCGCCAGCAGCTTGGGTGTCCCGGTGCTGTCTGAGCTGAAGAAAGTGGAGGATTGTTTGTTGGAGGACGCGGGGAGTGAGGCGGCAGAGCGTGGCGCCCCCCCCGCCTCCTCCGACGAACAATCCTCCGCTTTGTTCAGCTCATACGGAGCCGGGACACTCAAGCTGCTGGCGGCGGGGGCCATCTGAGCGACCATGATCCCCCTGCCCAGACAGACAGACAGCCCACCCGCCCCCCACCCGACCTACTCCCCGCATCTTGCATCTATGGCAGACACAGCACTGGAGTGGCCAAAACCCTCTTTCTTTGCCTTCAATCAAGAAAGAGACTTTTGGCTGCTCCGACGCTATGTCCAACATGCCTCACCAGCCATAAACCTCACTGCACATCACTGGTTGTGACCTAAAGTAATTTTATTTATTTTGAACATTTGTATGTTCTGTATTCCTGCCAGAGTTTCATATAATATTGATAGGAGGGAGGAAGAAGGGGATGGGGGAGGGAGGGAGGGAGGGAGAGAGAGAGGGAGAGAGAGAGAGAATGAATCAGAATGCCACTCTACTGGTTTATTAAAATAAAATAGGGATTGAATTCAGATTATATTACAAAGTTGTTCAGTTGCTAAATCATGCCTGACTCTCTGATTCCATAGACCATGGTTTACCAGGTCCTCCTCTCCTCCACTGTCTCCTGCAGTTTGCCCAAATTCATGTTCATTTATTGCAATTAAGTACTTCCAATAGTACCTGATAAAGCTACAAGAAAAGAACTGAGAAAGGAGGTATGTTTATGATTTGCAAAAAAGGAAAGCCAGTTTTTAAAGCCCATCTTTCTTAAACAGTGGGAAGCAGTAACCAGACGTATTTCAAGTGGGATTTTTTTTCCCCCAAAACATTCAGAAATGTTGAACATTTTGCTGGTGATGAGTGAGTCAGATACCATCAGGTGACTTCAACTCCTAGTAATTGTATAAATAAATGCTTACTATCTTGGTTTGTCTCAGATTTAAGAATTATTTCTTTCCAACTGTGGTTCCAAAAAGAATAATAACAGTCAGAACTTTCAACACTTTATATTGAAATAACAATAGGATATTTTTGCTTTCTGGAAAGCAAAATCTTTGCCAGACCAATTCTCAAATACAGCTCGTCTGCCTGGAATCCACAGTGTATATCGGACATTAATACAATTGAGTGGGTCCCAAGGTACTTCATGAGAAGAGTACTCCACTCCTCTTCTCACAATAGAATTCCCTATGCCACCAGGCTCGAAATTTTGGGTTTGGACAATCTGGAACTTCACCGCCTGCAGTATGATCTAAGAACAGTACACAAAATTGTCTGTTACAATGTCTTACCTGTCAACCACTTTTTCAGCTTCAGCTTCAATAATACACAAGCAAACAATCGATATAAACTTAAAGTAAACCACTCCAAACTCGATTGCAGAAAATACGACTTCAGCAATGGAGTGCTCAATGCTTACAATGCTCTACCTGATTCCATTGTTACATCCTTTAACCCTCATAGCTTCAACTTTAAACTGTCTACTGTGGACCTCGCCCCATTCCTAGGAGGTCCGTGCAGAAACACACCAGCGTGCCTACCATCCCTGTCCTACTGTCAAATAAAGTTTATTTGTATGCATTTCTTTCATTCATGTCCATGTTTATATTTATACTGTTAAACTAATAAATACAAATACAATGCCTAAAAATTATAATGCAGTCCCTATTGTAGTTATATACCTCTAGAGCAAACCCTTGCAGAACTATTTTAGGGGAAAAAACTCTTCTAGACAGCTTTGAAGTAAGACTGGGAACTCACAATGAGTAGATCAACACATAGCACTAAGCTGTAGCTTATATGTTGATTACATTTATATTACACAATTGGTTTGGAAGGTGACATTATGGATGTCTCCTCTCATTTATTTTCACAACTACCATGTCAGATTCATTGGCTGAGCGAGGGTCACCCAATCTGTTCCATTGATGAATTGGGATTTGAATCTATCTACACTACACTAATCAGACAACTTGCTGCAATTCACATAACATAAGGTGAAGGTAAAGGTTCCCCTCACACATATGTGTTAGTCATTCCCGACTCTAGGGGGTGCTGCTCATTTCCGTTTCAAAGCCAAAGAGCCAGCGCTGTCTAAAGACGTCTCCATGGTCATGTAGCCAGCATGACTAAATGCTGAAGGTTGCTGGAATTCTATTACCTTCCCACTAAAAGTGGTTCCTATTTTTTCTACTTGCATTTTTACGTGCTTTCAAACTGTTAGGTTGGCAGAAGCTGGGACAAGTAACAGGAGCTCACTCTGTTACATGTCGCTAGGGATTCAAACTGCCAAACTGCCGATCTTTCTGATCGACAAGCTCAGCATTTTAGCCACTGAGCCACTGCATCCCACTGAGCCACTGCGTCCTCTTATAACATACTATGTATAAAACCATTGCTGGATTGATACAATATGCTAAATCATTCAAATGCCATGGGTAAATATCAGATGTCCTGGGTAAACCAGACAGGAAGCATCACTAGATGAACTAATTATATTTTATTGTAAGGCTATAGTAACAGAATCTTGAACATCTGAAAGCACAAACTTCCTGTTATCAATTTTAACTGCTTGGTCTAATAGGACCGGTCCTTCTTAAGTTTCCTTCTCTGAAAATTAAGCCACTGGGAGTCCTGCTTCTCTTGTCTGATTGTTTCCTAGGCAGCATATCTTTCCTTCTTTCCCCAAGGTCAGTCACACATTCCATTACAATAAGCCAATTAAGCTTAATGTACTGAGAGAATTTAATTTGGCACTTTTGAAGACAACTGGACTTGTATTCTCAGTTACGTTTACCAATATTTGCCATATAATCAAAACAAAAATAATCAGAGCTTCAATCTGATATTGAAAGGCTATCAGAATTCAGGTGTAAAAACTCTAGATGACCACTAATTGGCAGAAAAGGGGGGAGGGCTTCATTTTAAATCATATAGCAGAATTTTTGATTATCATATTATCCCATGGAGTAATGTTACATATATATATGCCTACATTTGTCATATATAGGTCAAGGAATATTAAGTTGTATGTGTCATATTAATCCTTGAATAAAGCTTGGTATAGGATAGCTATTATAAGTGATAAGAAAGTGCTATTAAGGTCAAATGGGATGTTTTCTGGATATTAGCAATTTCTTCTCTGTGGTTTAAATTTAAATCTATGAAGCCTTATTACTACAAGGAGTATACACAGATACATTACTCAGAAAACATCTGTAGTAATTTTGCAATATGCCATATTAACAGTAAGGTTCCCCTGTACATGTGTGCTAGTTGTTTCTGGCTCTAAGGGGCAGTGTTCATCTCTGTTTCAAAGCCGAAGAGCCAGTGCTGTCGGAAGACTTGTCCATGGTCATGTGGCCGGCATGACTAAATGCTGAAGGCACATGGAATGCTGTTACCTTCCCACCAAAGGTAGTTCCTATTTTTCTACTTGCATTTTTACATGCTTTCGAACTGCTAGGTTGGCAGAAGCTGGGACAAGTAAGAGAGCTCACTCCATTATGCAGCACTAGGGATTTGAACCGCTGAACTGCCGACTTTCTGTTCGACAAGCCCAACGTCTTAGCCACTGAGCACCACATCCCTTATATTAACAGTAGTGGTTGACAAAAAGATAAGAAATCTGGCATCTTCTAAATGTTTTTGCCTTATCTTCTATAAACACCATCCATCATCAAGGAAGTGGAGAAATTGTGCTCCTAAATATATGGAAGTAAGATGTAGCCTACCCATGATCTAGAGTAAATCTGTGATGCTGTCTATCAGGAAATCCTTCAGAAGTTGTGGTTGCTTCATCAGTGGAAGCTTCCAAGAAGAGACTGGACAGCCATCTGTCAGAAATGGTATACAATCTCCTGCTTGAGCAGTAGGTTAGACTCAGGGATGGGTTCCTGCCAGTTCTAACCTCTTCTATAGAAGAGGTTCCACAAATCTACAATGCTGTTTAGAACCGGTTCCAGCTCCCTCTCCCCTCCCATCCTCACATCATCAAGATGAAGAGTGAGACGAGGAATTCTGGGAATTGAAGTCCACAAGTCTTAAAGCTGTCAAGTTTGAATACCTCTGGTTCAAAGGGTTAGGGGTGCAAAGGGTTAGGGGTGCAAGGGTCTTGTAACGTGACAGCTTTAAGACTTGTGTGCTTCAAATGCCAGAGTTTCTGAGCCAACATTTTGGTTGCAAAGTAAAAGCGTTGTTAAGTGAGTTTCACCACATTTTACAAGTTGGCCGTGCCCATCCAGTCACATGGCTGGCAAGCCACTCCCACCTAGTCACATGGCCTGCAAGCTGCTCCCACCCAGTCACATGGCCAGCAAGCCATTCCCACAAAGCAGGCCACACCTACAGAAGAGGTTCTAAAAAAATTTGAAACCCACCACTGGTTAGACTAGATGATGTACAAAGTCCATTCCAACTCTGTTATTCTATTCTATTCTATTCTATTCTATTCTATTCTATTCTATTCTATTCTATTCTATTCTATTCTATTCCATTCCATTCCATTCCATTCCATTCCATTCTTTTTACTGAATTGGATATACAGGCAATCTTCCACTTACAACAATTCATTTAGTGACTGTTAGAAGTTACAACAGCGCTGAAAAAAGTTATTTATAACCATTTTTTTTTTCACATTTACAATCCTTGAAGCATCCCCATCATCATGTGATCAGAATTTGGATGCTTGGCAACTGGTTCATATTTATGCTGATTGCAGTGCCCTGCATGTGGTCATGTGATTACTTTTGTGACTTTCTGACAAGCAAAGTCAATGGGGAAACCAGATTCACTTTACAACCATCTTACTAGCTTAGCAACTGAAATGATTCACTTGACAACTGGGATTAGAAAGGTCATAAAATGGGGCAAAATTCACTTAACAAATGTCTCATGTAACAACATAAATTTTGGCCTCAATTATGGTCATAAACCGAGGACTACTTTTATTATTTCCCAAATTTAATATTCTCTACTTCTTTTGCGCTTACAATTTCCAGTGGGTTTTAGAAAAAGGATTATTTAGTCAAGAATGCAGAAAAACTGCACATCACCTCAAATTATTTATTTATTAGATTTTAATCCCACCTTTATTACTTTATAAATACCATATTTTTCAGGGTATAAGATGCACCTTTTCCCCCCAAAAAAGAGGGTGAAAATTTGGGTGCTTCTTATACTCTGAACACAGCATTTCTTGCCTCCTGAAACCCCGCCCCCTTTGCAAAAATGGACTTGCAGCGGATTTGGGAGGCTTGCAAAGTGCTTTTCTTGCAAAATGCGAAAAAAGAGCAACAAACGGGCCATTTTTGCCCCCACCCCCACCCCGAGGAGCATTCTACAAGACTCCCAAGGCCTCTGCATCCCTTTTTTTTTGGCAAAAAGGCCCATTTTTTGCTCGATTCTCCCCCCAGCCCCCAGGGGCACTCTACAAGCCTCCCAAAGCTCTACATGCCCTTTTTTTTTTCAAAAAACAAGGCATGCAGAATGCTTAGAAGCCCTTCAGAATGCAATTTTTTTTTAAAAAAAAAATTATCTCTTCAAAATCATGGTGTGTCTTACACTCTGGTGCGTCTTATAGTCCCAAAAAAATACAGCAACTCAAGGTAGCAAACATATTTAATTCTCCTTCCTCCTTTTATTGTTCCCACAACAGCAACAACCCAATAAGGTGAATTGGAGTGAGAGGGAATGGCTCAAGTCACCCAACCAGTTTTCATGTCTCAGGCAGGACTAGAACTCACAGTCTCCTGGTCTCTAGGTTGCAGCCTAACTACTAGACCAGCAATGGCGAACCTTTTCGGCACTGGGTCGCAACCCAGAAGAGAAGCAGCCCAGGGGGCATGCACATGCTGGAAAATAAACTTCTGGTTTCCATTTTGCACACTGGCAAGCTAATTTTCTGGTTAATGGCACACATTTGCACATGACCTGGCCAGCACACATGCCCATACCGGAAAACAGAAGACCAGCTCTTCCAGTTTCTGGAACTGCCACATGCATGAAGGCCAGCTGATCGTTGACACACATGCGCATCAGAAACCCAGAAGAGGAACGGGCAATGCCGGACATGACAGGCAACATGGCTCATTGTAACTCTTCAGGCATAAGTGCCATAGGTTCGCCATCACAGTACTAGTTAGTAGTTAGTTGAAGTTTATTAGTCTTTTATGCCGTCCACTCCTGGAGGACTCCGGGCGGCTTACAATAAAAATGGGAAAGGGAATAAATAAGACAAACAACAATTTAAAATACAACAACATTCTTAGTTACCGTGGGGCTGGATACTTCAACAGCCCCCGGCCTGCTGGAGCAGCCAGGACTTAGTGGCTTTACGGAAGGCCGGGAGGGTTGTAAGAGTCCGGATCTCCATGGGGAGCTCATTCCAGAGGGCCAGAGCTGCAACACAGAAGGCTTTGCCCTGGGGGGTCGCCAGCCGACATTGGCTGGCAGATGGAATCCGGAGAAGGCCTAGTCTGTGCGATCGAATCGGTCTTTGGGAGGTAACTGGCAGGAGGCGGTCTCTCAGGTACCCAGGTCCGATGCCATGAAGGGCTTTATAAGTAACGACTAGCACCTTGAAGCGTGTCCGGAGACCAATGGGCAGATCAAACTAGCTCTCCAAAACAATGCAAAAAGCTTTATGTTTTTCGCTCTGAATTTTACACACAGACCTAAAATATACAGTATATTCCCTTTGTCTGCCTAAGAAACCTGAGTTCTATTGACACATTTCTGAATCCACATATCATTGATTAGTGGACCCCATTGTTGTATTTAAAGCCACACAAATCAATGGGAAAACTGAAAACACAAACTGGAATTGGCTAGAATTTGAACTACTATATTACTATGATTTGGGATTTGTTTGTTTGTTTTGGGAATGCTGGCCACAAAAACCTGCTTTGGGAAACAGTAAAAAATAGAGCTAGATCTTTGGTGCAGATTTTTACATTCATCCATTCACAGGAAAGAGAAAGAAAAAGAAGCTGAAGGTTATCCCTGATTTACAGTAGTTTCAGATCTGAAGTCTTCGCATTGGGGTGTCGTTACAAACCATACCTGGCTAACTATGCATTTTCACATTAAAAAAACCTTTTTTATATTGGTATTGATCTCCATGTTTCTCCCAAAGATCAATATCTATGTCTGGATTATTTCGACCCTGCTGCTTTAGCTTCTGTTGCTCAACATTTAATGAATGTCTGAGTTCCCTAATATCATTTCAATCATTTTCCATTCTCCCATCGTCATTAGGATTCCTGACCTCTCTCAGTTATCTCGCATAATCCAGTGTAATTTTAGAGAGCTAAGAATGAAATAGAAGTCTCGTTCCATTCAATCTAGAAAATCATTCCAAAGCAACATATTAATAAAAAAAAAATGCAAACTGTTCAGCTACCTACTCTACTTATCATTGACTGCAGTAGTAGCTTTGCAACTGTTGTTTGGGGAAATCAGCAGATGAAAATGACCTCAGTGCCATTTATTTCCTGCTTATTTCAGCACACCAAGTCCCATTAAACAATGAAGGATAGGTCAAGGCAGTCTACTCCATAAGCAGCTCATAATCCTGGAAGACTGAACCTATGGTGTTCATAGTGATTCAAAGGGAATAAGTATAAATATAAAGCACATTGCACATATTCATAAAGGGAAACAGTGGCTCAGTGGCTAAGACGCTGAGCTTGTTGATCAGAAAGGTCGGCACTTTGGTGGTTCGAATCCCTAGCATCGCATAATGGAGTGAGCTCCCCTTACTTGTCCCAGATTCTGCCAACCTAGCAGTTTGAAAGCACATTAAAAATGCAAGTAAAAAAATAGGAACCACCTTTGGTGGGAAGGTAACAGCATTCCATGCATCTTAGGTGTTTAGTCATGCCAGCCACATGATCACGGAGACGTCTTCAGACAGCGCTGGCTCTTCGGCTTTGAAATGGAGATGAGTACCGCCCCTTAGAGTCGGGAACAACTAGCACATATGTGCTAGGGAACCTTTACCTTTACGTGTTCATAATTAAAAATAGAATTTCTCTTTGTTTGTCTGTTAGATATTTATCTTACCATTTGTTCAGGAGCCCAAGGCAGAATACTTACTGTCCCCCATTATTTTTTCCCATAACGGTAATAGCCCTATGATATCAGTTGAGTTAGGAGCACATTGGTTTGCATGGTTAAGGCACTGGCTGGGAAGTTAGCAAGCCCTTTTCATGAAGAAATGTGAATAATGGTTGCAGAAACTGGGTTTGTCCTGTCTACTAAAAAGAAGGACTATGGGTGACATAATAACAGTGTTACAATATTTGGGGGCTGCCATAAAGAAGAGGGAGTCAACCTATTTTCCAAAGCACCTGAAGGCAAAACAAGAATGGAAATTAATCAACAAGAAAAGCAACCTAGAACTAAGGAGGAACTTCCTAACAGTGAGAACAATTAAGCAACGGAACACCTTGCTTCCAGAAGTTCTGGTTACTCCATCACTGGGGGCTTTTATGAAGAGACTTGTCTGGAAAGGCATTGGGTCTCCTGCTTGGGCAAGTGGTTGGACTAGAAGACCTCCAAGGTGCATCCAACTCTGTTATACTGATAATTAATTCTGTTATCTGTGTCCATTGTCTGTTATAATATTTTAAGAAGGATTTAGGCAAATTAGGAAAAGTACCAAAAAAGTAACAAGATCAAGAAACTAAAAAATGGTTGCAAACATATTTTGAGATGTACAAAACTGCAGGGAAATCTTCAGAATATATGCCTCTTTTTGCAATACAAATGGCAGGATATGGAGCTCCTTCCATTGTTAGGGCCTACTCAAATGCAGGCTAAAGATACTACTATCATCATCTTCATTTAACAACCTCATAATCCCTTATGGGGTGGAGTCCGGGCAACTGAATGGAGCTAGCCTAGTGAATGGGTCTCATTCCAGCAGAATGCCTGGATTCCCTGTTGCAAAACAGAGTTTTGTTACAGCAGGTATCTGTAGCAGGTTTGTGACAACAGATACCCTGTTTCCCTGAAAATAAGACCTCCTGGGATAATAAGCCCAATTGGGCTTTTGAGCGCATGTGCTAAAATAAGCCCTCCCCCAAAAATAAGCCCTCCCAAAAATATTGCAACAGCACAGAAGCCATGAAGTGACCACACTCATCACCTCCTTCACCTCAAAATAATAAGGCCTCCCCCAAAATAAAGCAAAGTCCTTATTTCGGTAGTCAAAAGAAAATAAGACCCTGTCTTATTTTCAGGAAAACACGGTATATTCTCAGTGTGCCCTGAGAGAGAGAAATATCTGCCACTAAATTCAAACTCACAGCCCCCTGGTTGTGAGGTGAGAGCGCCACCTCTAGGCCACCACACCATTCCGCTAAAGGTACTACTATACTGAATTTAAAATGTTGACCTTAAAAACAAAGTAATCTACCTGCAATTTGCATTCATCTACCTTTTTGTTACAAATGAAAGGAACATGAAGCAATAGAGAGGTAATAAGAGAGTGGTGAAAAAGGTAAAATTGTCTTTGATTTTACCAATTTCACATTATTAAAATGTGGAGGTTAAGATATGGTGTGTCCGATCATTACTGGCATGGCATTCATTAAGATCTGAGCCAAGAGCTCTTTTTATGACATAATTAATGGGCCTTGTCACTGTTCATGTTGTAACTAATGGGCAGATGCATTACCCCATCTATGGAAAAACTATTATCACATTATCACCTACTTTCACCGTACATAGCCCTTTTTAAAAGATGAATAATTCATATGGAAGCACATAATTGTGATTCACTAATTCTACCGCAGATGTAAAATAAAACCTGTAGCAAGGTGCTAAATGGACAACTTTGAGCAGGTTTTAATAAACCTTGCTTAATAAATAGTAGGTGAAGAAGTAAGAGATTCTCAAGTAAAAAAAATCAACTAAATCAGGGAGCCCCCCTCAAGCCATTTTTTTTAATCAGTCTCCCTATGATTCTCATTCAGTCTTAATCAAGGAGATGTAAAATCTTTGAACATTGGTCTCCACATAAGGAAAATGAACAGTGGCATAAACACAGTAGTTGTCAGGGCCCACTCCACTCCATAATTAGGAAAGAAGACTAAGAGACTCCATGGGTTGGAAATCCAAAGTACTTTTACTAATTATAAATGGTAAGCGAGCAGTAGTGAAGCAAGATCTGAATAATATGGCGCGAAAGCAATTGATATATAGGGAAACCCGTTCCCCCCCCCCTAGGATCAAAGCTCCAGTCCAATCATAAGTCCTTCAAATGTCAGGTGTGAGATAACTTCAAACAGACAGGCCGAAGATGGAATGTGTAGGCCGTTGATGCAGGCGGGAAACACGTACGCATGCGTACTCCCAACGACTGGTACATCCTAGAACCTTCCTCACCTTCCTCCAGCACGTCAATTAAATCCCTCCCACATACACGCCCCCCCCTTCCCGTTTCATGGCAGCTGAAGCAACAGCAAAGCAGAAGCTGACAGTAGTGCAAGAAAGGCAGGAAGCTTGATATCCAAAGATTTGGATAGGGAGATATCAACTTGCAATCTTCTCTTGTCATCCTATCCTTGTGCGCTGATTGTAGTAAACTTAATTGTGTTGGTAGCATTACCATCACTGAATTGGAAAAAAAAAATTCCAGTGGCCACTAGAAGATAACAAAGTTTTCTGGACCTCCTACCAAGTTTAAGTAACTGCCCAGATCTTTGCAGGAGGACATGGTAGCTTTGATTTCTAAATGGGATTTATATGTTTAAATGTGATATTGTAACCTTTTAATCTTTGATGGCTTAAGTAGATACCAAACGATTAGGTGTTATGAAGGTTAGTTTACTTTAATATCTTTCAATGCACAAAGGATATCCTAATGAAAGAGAAAAGCTATAGATAACCAATATATTTTCATAAACTGTTCAGATATATATTCACTTGGGGAGGGAGGGAGAGCGGTAGGTAGGTAGGTAGGTAGGTAGGTAGGTAGGTAGGTAGGTAGGTAGGTAGGTAGGAAGGAAGGAAGGAAGGAAGGAAGGAAGGAAGGAAGGAAGGATCTATGCTCCATGACAAAAGCCTTTGAAAGTGTTATAGCTTTTTCTTTTTTCTCTTTAAGAAATAATGATGAAGAAGTGGTGAAGGAAATCACCATCTTTTTAAAATCTAGGAAAAAGCAGGTTTTACTGTTTGTTATTGATGTAAATGTTCCCTTTCTAATTTATTTGAATTCTGAAGAACATCTTTTGGTTCATCCACTATTAAAGCAGAATGTATTTAAATTACCTGAACTAGATTCCACAAAAAGTATCTTCATGCTCAGACTTCCTATCTCTGATGATGACAACTACACAATTGCCTTT
This sequence comes from Thamnophis elegans, assembly GCF_009769535.1. Classification (NCBI taxonomy): domain Eukaryota; kingdom Metazoa; phylum Chordata; class Lepidosauria; order Squamata; family Natricidae; genus Thamnophis; species Thamnophis elegans. Next base: position 59,908,282 of record NC_045548.1, on the reverse strand, counting down.
GACAGTTTGTTCTACTGCCCTTTGACTCGTATAAATAATGAAGAAAAGAGGCTTCCTATCTAAATAACGGATTGTTTAGCAATCCATTCATGTGTAGCACTCAAGGAATAGTGAGTTCCACCTTGCCTCTAAATCACATGTAGAATTATCAGTATTCCAGATCTGACCGCAGCATCTGGCATCTCTTGTGGCTTCTTAAATACTCTTATGAAGGGTTGCCACCCTGTTATATTATTTGCATTTAATCATTAAAAGTTTTTTAAAAAACCATGTTTATTGAATAGAAGTCATGACTTTAAAATTATGCTGAATTATTACTCTCCATCATCTATACAAGAAGAGTAGAAGCTAATGGAAAAGACTGAGAAATAAAGCAACCATTACAACAGGATAGGCATTACTTGATATTCTCCTTTTTGTGCTATTTTTTTTGTTTGTTGCCTTTATTATTTTTACAAATAATCAGCAGGGTTGGGCTGCTGGGGGTTTGCAGGGGTTCGGGAGATTCTGTGCAGTTCAGAGAACCCCCAAATCCCAGTCCTGGCTGGCCCCGCCCACCCCACTCCTCCCAGGAGTCCCCATGTGACCCTTTTTGGATGCAGGTAAGTGCAGGGCACATGCGGAGGCTGGGGGAGGGTGAAAAACAGGTCTACCAGAAGTTCAGAATGGCTGGAAATGGGCTTCCAGAGGATCACCAGTGCCTGGGGAGGCCATTTTCACCCTCCTGAGCCCAGCGAGGGCAAAAACACCCCCTTGTGGTACAGGAGTCTGACTGAGCCACACCCACCATGGCCACACCCACTTAGCAACTGGGCAGAGAACCCCTTGCTAAAAATTTTGAAGCCCACTCCTGAATCAAAGTGATGAACAGATCCAACATATTTTCCTCCTATTTTCCCAGCAACAACCTCATGAGGTGAGTTGGGCTGAGAGAGTGTGATTGGCCCAAAGTAACCCAGCTCGCTTTTATGGCTAAGGATCGATTTGAAGACCTCTTGCTTTCTACCCTGGTGCCTTAAACACCAGGCCAAACATGCTCAATTGTTGACCTAATCTGGAGTCCATAGTTTTGCACACAGGTCAGTTTGTAGCATATGGATTTTAATGGCCTGGCCTGGCTGCAGCTGGCATGAATCAACAAATGGAGTAAGAAATATTGAGCGGCTCAATAGCAATAGCGCTTAGCTTTATATATGACATCACTGTACCTTTATACCCCCTCTAAGTGGTTTACAGAGTCAGCATATTGTTCCTAACAGTATGGGTCCTCATTTTACTCACCTCAGAAGGAATGAAGGCTGAATAAACCTTGAGCCAGCGAGAAGTGAACTGCCAAACTGCTGGCAGTCAGCAGAATTAACCTGCAATACTGCATTTTAACCACTGCTCCACCCTGACTCTGGCTGAGCTGTTACATTGTCACGAGGGCTGATGAGCTAACCTGGTTGCTAGATAGAGCTGGTATGGGGAGATCTGGAGACAGCGGTAGGACTGGTTCAGCTGTATATTGGCGGCCTGTAATATACCATATTTTTCGACTATAAGACACACCTGAGTATAAGACGCACCATGATTTGAAGAAGTGAATTTAAAAAAGTTTCTGCACTCTGCAGGCCTCCCAAACCCTCTGCATGCCTCATTTTTTGCAAAAAAAAAAAAGGGGGGGGTGGCATGCAGAACTTTGGGAGGCTTGTAGAGTGCTCCTGGGAGCTGGTGGAGAAACAGTCTATTTTTTGCTCTTTTTTGCCCTCCCCAGCCTTCAGGAGCACTTTGCAAGCCTCCCAAACCCTCTGCACGTCCATTTTTGCAAAGGGGGTGGGATTTCAGTAGGCCAAAAATGCTGTATTCAGTGTATAAGATGCACATAGATTTTCATCCTCTTTTTTGAGGGAAAAAGGTGTGTCTTTCTTATGCGCCAAAAAATACGGTAGGTATTGGGGACTAGAGCCCTGGGGAGGATACACATCTCTTCATTTGCATACTGACAATCTGATCCAAAAATTGAAGATAGAGTGGAGAGGAGAGAAAAAGCCTATAAAACCTGACACTCAGTGAACTGTGCCCATGACAAGCTGGCCATAGCAAGTTTGTCTGTGGTGAGTTGGCCATAGTGAATTATCATAAATCTTTCAAAGAGACTTCAAAGAATTTTAATGCAAAACATGAAAGCAATTTGAAGAAAAGGGTAAACCATATTGATATCTCTAAGCAAACAGTCCTGACCTAAAACTGTCTTAACATCTTAAGTAAACTGTCTCTGGCAGTGGTTAAGATGTTAACTGGGATTCTGTGGAACTGTGGTTCAAATTCCCAACTCAGTCACGGAGCACACTGGTTTGCTTTGGACCTGTCATTCCTTTTCAGTTCAATCCATATGAGTGTTGTTATAGTAATAAAATGAAGAATCTTGTCTGTAGCCTTGAGCTCTCAGAAGAGGATTGGGATATAAATGCTATCAATCAATACAAGGTTATATCTTGAAGGTCTACCCTGCCAAAATGCTTGCAGGCATTTGAAAACATTTGTGATAAGACCCGAGAAGCATTTAGCTATAGTTTATCTCTCTTGGAAATGATTTCATTCTCTAAACCTTCAAAATGTGTCATCTGTGCACAGACACACACACACACACACACGCACACACAAAAACATTTTTATGGAGGATGGCCATCAAACTCCAATCTAAGATTTTCCACAAGAAGCATTCACATCTATTACACTCCTAAAGCCATTTGCCAAATTGGAGGTGTGTATCTTGTCTTCATCAATGGAAAGAAATGGGCCTCTGAAATAATATACGTACAATACGATGTTTCAAACTTGTGTGCTGTGCCACAGTGGGCTATAAAGAAACCCATCTCTACGTGAACGATCCCTCCTGCTTCGATCATCTTCCTTTTGTAAGGCTGAACAAATGGGTGATGGATAGACAGATCATGTGAGATAATCGAAGGCTGTAAGGGTGCTTCAGAGCACCCGGGGATATGCAAGTAACATCTGTCTGCAGCTCCTTTAAGGCAGCTGTCTCTCTTCCCAGGATCTTGCTCACAGCAACTTCAGCATGATATTGGGAAATGATGCATTTCACTTAATGAACTAGAGACAGGTGGTACCCAAGCTATCCCTGATGCTGTAAAAAAAAAAATTTTTTTTTGCCTTCAAAACACTGCAAAATCTGCACGGCTCAGTTTTGGCCATGAAGAGCTGCTGCATTGTCACAGGGGTTGATGAGCTGACCTGATTGCTAGATAGAGCTGGTATGGGGAGATCTGGAGACAGCAGCAGCACTGGTTCTACTTGATGCTCTAAACAATTTTTGTTTTGCCTTTGAATTGAAAACACTGAAAAATCTGCATGGATGCACAGATTGATGTATGCCAAGACTTGAATTTTGTTTTGGGCTCACCATCGCAAAACCTGACTCCAGATTAAAATTAGCCATAGCTTCCTGACATATCCTGAACCTACTTGCAGTGTTGCTGGTTCTACAGGTAGTCATTGATTTACAACAGCTCATCTGGTGCACAGGTGTCAAATTCACAGCGTCACATTGCCATCACATGATGTTTCATGACTTTTTCCCATTCATGGAGCTGGGGTGGGAATGTCCTGCCTGTGAGGCATCTGGCTCATAGGCCACCAGTTTGACAACTCTGATCCAGTGGTGAGATTCAAATAATTTAACAACCAGTTCTCTGCCCTAATGACTAGCTGGGTGTGTGTGGCCATGGTTAGCATGCCCAGGGGGTGTGACAAGCAGCACTCGGCCTCCTGCACCTCCTGGGAGCAAAAACAGGCCATGGAAGGCACACCTTTCCCTGTGCCCCCCCCCCCCATTTTTGGCCTATTAGATTTAGATTTAGATTTTTAGATTTTTAGATTTATTTAGCATTTATAGGCCGCCCTTTTCCCTGAGGGGACTCAGGGCGGCTTACAATAGTAAGGGAAAGGGGGTGAAAGACAAAATACAGAAAAAAAAATGTGAGATAACTAAAAAGTACTAAAACACAACATTCACTCAGCATTCGGGAGGGGCAATAAAATTTATCCCCAGGCCTGACGGGCTAGCCAGATCTTGAGTGCTGTACGGAAGGCCTGGACTGTGGTCAGGGTACGAATCTCCACGGGGAGATTGTTCCATAGCGTCGGAGCAGCAACTGAGAAGGCTCTCCTCCGGGTGGTCGCCAGTCGGCACTGACTGGCGGATGGAATACGGAGGAGGCCCGCTCTATGCGATCTGATGGGACGCAGGGAGGTTATTGGCAGAAGGCGGTCTCTCAGATAGTCAGATCCACTACCATGGAGCGCTTTATGGGTGGTAAGTAAGACCTTGAATTGCACCCGGAGATCCACAGGCAGCCAGCGCAGCTCGCGGAGGATAGGTGTTATGTGGGCGAACCGAGGTGCGCCCACAATCACTCGCGCGGCCGCGTTCTGTACTAGCTGAAGTCTCCGGGTGCTCTTCAAGGGCAGCCCCATGTAGAGCACATTGCAGTATTCCAGCTTAGAGATCACAAGGGCTCGAGTGACTGTCGTGAGAGCCTCCCGATTCAGGTAGGGCCGCAACTGGCGCACCAGGCGAACCTGGGCAAATGCCCCCCTGGTCACAGCTGATAGATGGTGATCAAAACTCAGCTGTGGATCCAGGAGGACTCCCAAGTTGCGGACCCTATCTGAGGGGTATAAGTTTTGTCCCCCCAGCCTGATTGATGGTACGGTGGTCAAATTATTGGGAGGAAAACACAACAGCCACTCGGTCTTGTCTGGGTTGAGCACCAGTTTGTTTGCTCTCATCCAGTCTTTAACAGCTTCCAGACCCTGGTTCATCACGTCCACCGCTTCATTGAGTTGGCACGGGGCGGACAGATACAATTGTGTATCGTCCGCATATTGGTGATACTTTATCCCGTGCCTCCGAATGATCTCGCCCAGCGATTTCATGTATATGTTAAATAGGAGGGGGGACAAGACCGACCCCTGTGGCACCCCATATGTTAGGGGCCTCGGGGACGATCTCTGCCCACCCACCAACACCGACTGCGACCTGTCCGAGAGGTAGGAGGAGAACCACTGCAAGACAGTGCCGCCCACTCCCACCTCCCGCAGTCGTCGCAGAAGGATACCATGGTCGATGGTATCAAAAGCCGCTGAGAGGTCAAGGAGAACTAGGATGGATGCAAAGCCTCCATCCCTAGCTCTCCAGAGATCATCGGTCAATGCGACCAAAGCGGTTTCTGTGCTGTAACCTGGTCTGAAGCCGGACTGGAAGGGGTCAAGATAGTTTGCTTCCTCCAAGGTACGCTGAAGCTGGAGAGCAACCACTTTCTCAACAACCTTCCCCACAAAGGGAAGGTTGGAGACTGGACGGTAGTTATTAAGAATAGCTGGATCCAAAGACGGTTTCTTCAGAAGGGGTCTCACCACCGCTGCCTTAAGCTCGGTGGGGAAGTGCCCCTCCCGAAGAGATGCAACAACAACCGCTTGGATCCAGCCTCGTGTCACCTCACTGCTGTTGGCAACCAGCCAGGAGGGACACGGGTCCAGTACACAAGTGGAGGTACTCACAGCTCGCATAGCCTTGTCCACATCCCCAGAGGCAACTTCCTGAAACTCAACCCAGAGATGGTTTGCCAAGTCTTTCCCCTGTGTCTCAGCTGGCTCTGCAAGAGTGGAGTCCAGGTCCGCTCGAAACCGGGCAACTTTGTCCGCCAAGAACTGAACATACTCCTCAGCCTTACCCTGTAAGGGGTCCCCCGTCTCCCTCCTATTTAGGAGGGAGCGGGTTATCCTAAACAGGGCGGCTGGGCGGGACTCGGCGGACGCTACCAAGGAGGCAATGTGTGTTCTTTTTGCCGATCTTAAAGCTCGAGTATACTCCTTGGTGCATGCTGTTACAAGTGCCCGGTTCAATTCGGACCTGTCTGATCTCCACAAGTGCTCTAGGCGTCTCCTCTGGCGCTTTATCTCCCGGAGCTCCTCGGTGAACCAAGGAGGCCTCCGGGGGCCGCTGACCTGGAGGGGCCGTAGTGGCGCAATCCGGTTTAGAGACCCTGAAGCTCCCGAGTGCCAGGCAGCGACAAGGGTCTCCACCGAACTGTGGGCGAGAGTATCTGGAATAACCCCAAGCTCCGTCTGGAACCTAACAGGGTCCATCAGTCGCTTGGGGCGGAACCATCTGGTCGGTTCCTCCTCCCTACGGTGGGGGTTTGGCCTCCGGAAGTCTAGCCTCAGTAGGCAGTGGTCTGACCACGACAGGGGTATGATCTCATTACCCCTCAGACCAAGATCATAACTCCACTGCTCCGAGAGGAATACGAGGTCGAGCGTGTGACCCGCTGAGTGGGTTGGGCCTCGAATTACCTGAGTCAAGCCCATGGCTGTCATGGAAGCCATGAACTCCTGCGCTCCATCAGAGCGTTCACCGAGTGAAGGCAGGTTGAAATCCCCCAGCACCATAAGTCTAGGGAACTCAACCGCCAGCTCGGCTACTGACTCGAGAAGAGAGGAGAGGGCTGTTGCAACGCAGTTGGGAGGCAGGTACGTAAGCAACAAACCCACTTGACCCTTGAGGTCCAGCTTCACCAGTAGGGACTCACACCCGACAAGCTCCGGAGCAGGGATCCTACGAGGTACTAAAGACTCCCGGGCTACTATAGCCACACCGCCACCCCTTCCCTGGGCCCTCGGCTGATGCAGCACCTGAAATCCATCTGGGCACATCTCTACGAGGGGGACTCCTCCCTCCGTGCCCAGCCATGTTTCAGTAATACATGCCAGGTCTGCGCCCTCATCAATTATCAAGTCCCGGATGAGGGGGGCCTTATGAACCACAGACCTGGCATTTAGCGACAGCAGCCTGAGACCAGGGTCCTGATCACTCGCGCCATCTGACCTTGGAGTGGGACTCCTAGGGCCGGAAGGAGGGATCTCTGTAATATAGCGAACCCTCCTTCCCCAATGATGGCCTGCCCTAAAGTCCCTGCCATATCTGCCTCTCCCTGTTATGACCGCAATGCTCCGACCCTCTCCTGTGGATATAGCCCCCCCAACCACCCCAGTGGCCCCCATATGACCCGCCAGGTCCTCCGAATCATTCATACTCAAACTCTCACACAAGCAGTCCTCACTAATAGAATTAAAACACAAATACAGCTAAATAAATTAAAAGTGAGATCATTCATACAACCAGACAATCCCATGCACTCAACATACCAGTTAAAATTAGAAAATAATAGGGTTGCGCAGGTCCAAGATAGTATTAGTTCGTAGTAGTCCAACGTAATAATCCACCCTCTCCTGAGGGGGGGGGTCACACCCTAATGGGGGGCTCCACTCTTCTCCTTCTTCTATGCCCCAAAGAAAAGTCCACAACTGGAAGGTCAAAGTTCGATAGTATACAAGGCAATCGTGTGTAATAAAGGGAAGGCAAAAATGCCTGATGTTTATAAGCAAGGATTGTTCAGTCTTATTCCCTTTAAAGTCCCAAAGAAAGTCAGCGGACCACATAGGAGAAAATCTATTTCCTAGGGTTATATAATGTCCATAGTCCGGTGGGCCAAGATCTGAAGCTGGCCCCAGCTGCTCAGGGTGAAGGGGAGGAAAGCGATGGTTTTCTTGATACCCAAACCTTGTCCCTACTGCTGCCATCATCTGTTGTTCCCAATATTCCTAATAAACAGTAACAAAGGAATAATGATTGAGGCAGCTGCGATGGTAAATGGGACAAGGCTGGGGGAGAGGGAGGGGCGTCCAGACCTTCTTCCTCCTCAGATCGAAACGTCCTATTCAGGGCTCCGTCTTCCGTCCTCCGTTCAGTCCCCTAGCCAACAGGCAAGCGGCCCAGGGACCCCAGGAGTGGACAGGCAGCTGGCAGCAGAGTCAGCAGGATAGGACGGGAGGGGGATGTCCGAGGGGGGGGGGCTACGAGATGGTAAACGCAGCCAATCACCCCAACCACCCCAACCACAACTCCCAATGGTCTTCAGCAAGTTAATCCTCACCGATGGAATGCTGAGCCTTGTGAAAATCCCGGGACCAAATCCTTCCAGGGGGCTCCGTTGGTAGTCCGAATGGACTCCGGAGGCTCTAGATATCTTTAGTCTTTAGCACTGGCTTCTAAGGAACAGGAAGCCAGGCAGCCATCCGAGTCCCGCGTATGCGCAAACAGCAGCAACCCTCTTAGTAATTAAAAAAAGGCCTCCCTACAGTCTCCTGGGAGAAAAAATGGGCCACAGGGGGATGGGGGTGCCACACCCCCTTTACATCCCATTTTGGGCCTAGTCAGCTTCCCTGCACTTACATGGGAGCCAAAATGGGGTGTGTGAGAACTCCTGGAAGGGGCAGGGCACAAAGGTGGGGCCAGCCAGCAATTTAACAACTAGTTTACCCAAACCAGCTGAATCTCACCACTGCTCTGATCTAGTGACTGTTCAAAGTTACAACTGGGAACAAAAGGAACTTTTGACCATTTTTCACACAAACCACCATTGCAGCATCCCCATGGTCATTATAATTAAAATTCAAATGCTTGGCAACTGACTCATGTTTATGATGATTACAGTGTCCCGGGGTCATGTGATAACCTCTTGCGAGCTTCTGGCAAGCAAAATCAATGGGAAAGCCAGATTCACTTAACAACTGTGTTGCTTGCACTTTGGTCTGCTCCCAGCGCAGGGAGCAGGGTGCGCTCTGATTGGTTGCATGTCAGATGCCGCCAGGTATAAGAGAGCTGTCAAAAGTGCTGAACGGATGCTGTGCTAGTGAGCCAAGAAGGCGCTGGTTGGAGCTAATTGTTAGCCTAAATAAAGTCTGTCATCCCAAGCATTGGGACAGATCATTGCTAACTTAACAAATGCAGTGATTCACTTATTAACTGGGGCAAGAAAGGTGGTACAATGGGACAAAACATACTTAAAAACCGTCTTACTTAGCATCAGAAATCTTGGGCTCAATTGTGGTCCTAAGTCAATGACTACTTATACTTTAGTATTGTAATATTGTACCTGGGGAATGAATAAAACTTTAGGCACTGATCAGCAGTGGCATTGAGCCGGTTCTTACTTGTTCAGGTGAACTGGTAGCAGCGGCTGCTGGAGGCTCCGCCCACCTGTCCCGATGTAATGTGCAACCTTCTGCACATGCGAGCACACTCCCATTTGCAAACTGATAGCAAAGATAGCAAAGAATAAGTGAATCCCACCATTGGCACTGATGATTACACAGAAATGATTCCAGCTCTTTAGTTGTGCTTAACTTCTTCACTGTCTAAATGAGTCTATGCAATGCTCCCTTTATCAGGTATCACCAATGTCGACATATTACATTTTAGCATCGAATAGTTTGATTGCTGCTGCAAATGGATTGTTAGGTACTTTATAAATTTGAGGCCAACCCAAAATCTGGACTATCAAGAGGGACTGAGTAAAGAGTATGTTCATTACTGAAGTTAGAGAAGTGTATTTATAATTAAGGGTGATGGAAGTCAGCCTCTTATAGTGAAATCCATTGCTTCAATGGGAATTTAGCACTGATTTCTTGTTCTTTGGATGCAAATTATAAATTATTTCTCTTTCTTTAGCTCTCTGTATTAACTTAGCACCTCCTCCAAAGATCAGAAGAGGAGAAGCGGGGGAAAGCCACCCTTCCAAATGTTCTAATAGGCTTGATTGGGCCTTTGATGGTCCTTGAAAGCAATGCATCCCGTTTCTACATTATCTGTCATATTATGGCTCATTAAATCTTCACTGCAGCTTCACCCTCTGCTCATTTTTGTCCTCTGCCGCAATCAGAGGGAACAAAACCAATAACATCTTTACCCTTATCCAGTACTGGTTTGGTTTTTAAAATACCTGGGCTTGTTATTAAATGAGCTGCTGCAGCGATGTAGGCTTTTGAACGTAATTCCGTTCTGTTTTTAACTTTCAGGGAGTGCAATACATTAGCTGGCTTCTGATAAGTTCCTCCATACCCCAAGAAGTAGTGATTATTAAGTAAAAATATTTTCTGTATAATATTATCAATATTTTAGTCACATACACATACTTAACAATGTGACAGTCACACGTTGTCCTGCAATTGTGATGTTAAGGATAAGTGCTTAAATGGGCTTACAAAACAGATCAAGCAATGTTAGTAGTTAACACTGGACAGCATTTTCTTTTCAAAGATCTTGCTTCCTGAAAAACTTTTGCGAAGTATGATAGACCTCTCTGAGTGGAACACAAATATAATTTCAGAATGACTGTATCATGTAGGAATCTTGAGAAATATGAAGTTAACTTTTAATGACTATAACATATTTCATGGCATAATGTTTCCAACATCTGCATGAGTTCCACAGGATTAAAAGTGTTGCTGATTTTCATTTGTACTCAGGATTATCTATGGGTAACTGCAGTGTCCAACAATAGTCAGCTAGATAGTTTCCACTTGCCTTGAAATCATTTTTCCATTGTGTCAATATCCTGGTGAAATCTTTCACCATGTCTGTTACTGACTGCATCAGGGGTGAAATTCAGCAGGTTCTGACAGGTTCTGGAGAACCGGTAGCAGAAATTTTGAATAGGTCAGAGAACCAGCAAATACCACTTCTGGCTGGCCCCAGAGTGGGGTGGGAATGGAGATTTTGCAGTATCCTTCCCCTGCCACACCCACCAAGCCATGTCCACAGAACTGGTAGTACAATTTTTTGAATTTCACCACTGGATTGTACCTAGATTTTTTTGATAAGTATGTTCTGCTTCATTTGTGCATTGATTTGCAATTTATTTATTTATTTTTAAAAAGGAAGGTATTCTTGGCATACTTCTCCTAATATATACATGTTTATATGTTCTTTTTCTAATGCCTGCAGCTTTCCCCAGAAATTGTCCTGAATCAGAATATTTAAAATATATGCATTCAAGTGAAACCTCTCTTGGATACATTCTGGTAATATATTTTCTAAAATGAGAACTGCATCACTTCATTTGGAAAAAGGGATGGTAATTGTGTTTTACCTGGCTTGTATGTAGGTTTGTAGAATGTGAAGTAAAACTACATCAAAATGCAAACGAAGACCATATTTCTCTCACTCCTGATTAGACATGTGCTCCAATGGGCAAAATTACTTTTAAGGCTGCTTTGTTCTTCAGACAACTGAACTGCCTACATTGCCTCCAGGAAAAAAATATTTAGGAGTTGTGGAACTTGCATTACAAAATGTGTCTGCGTACTGAAGAACAAAATACCCATTCTGGTATATTCTTTAGACTTACTTCCCACCTTTTCCATCTCATCATTAACAAAACCATCCTAATTAGGACATTAAGTCTGATTGATTTTGGATAAACTGCCAAGTGTAGAAATGGATTGGCAGACCACGTTGCTTATGGATTTCATCCATTCCTTTTAATTGGTGCCTTATATGCTCAAAAGAGGCAGTATGAAATTGTAAAATACAGTTTTTAAAACAAGATATAGTAAGCCCTGATTGTATCTTTGTAGTTAGAATTGAGTTCTTCTGCCTCTATTTACTTACAAAGGTAAAGGTTCCCCTTGCAGATATGTGCTAGTCGTTGCCAACTCTAGGGGGCAGTGCTCATCTCCGTTTCAAAGCTGAAGAGCCAGTACTGTCCGAAGACATCTTCATAGTCAGGTGGCCGACATGACTAAATGCCGAAGGTATACAGAACACTGTTACCTTTCCACCAAATATGGTTCTTATTTTTTTATTTGCATTTTTACATGTTTTCGAACTACTAGCTTGGCAGAAGCTGGTAGAAGTAATGGGAGTTCACTCCATTACACGGCATTAGGGATTTGAACCGCTGAACTGCCAACCTTTCTGACTGACAAGATCAGTGTCTTAGCCACTGAACCACCATGTCCCCACTCTTTACTAATAATAGAGTTAATTTCACTTCTGCTTAGAGGTAGTCTTCAATTTATAATCATTTGTTTAGTAATCTTTCGAAGTTTCAACAGTACTGAAAAAAGTGGCTTACAACCAGTCATAACCATGCTTATGGCCATCACAACATATCCATGGAAATGGGATCAGAATTTGGGCACTTGGGAACTGGCATGTATTCACGGAAGCTGCAGCATCCTGAAGTTGTGTGATCACTATTTGCAACCCATCCAGGTAGCTTTTGACAAGCAAAGTCAAGGGGGGAAGCCAAATTTGCTTAATGAACAGGAAGCGGACATTAAATTACCACCAGCAGCCTTCTATCAAAGGGGATCCTGGGCACTGCACTGCAATGGAGAAATGGAAAATGAAATGGCTGGTGTGAGGGAAAGAGAAGGCCGCTTTCCCTCTTTCTCCTCCCTGCTCCTCCTCCTTCCTTCGTGCCAGCCTCTCAGTTGCCCATTTTTCCATTGCAGCACAGTGCCCAGGATCTACTTTGATAGTGGGGGAAAGTGTAATTTAACAACTGGTTCACCCAGGGGTCAGATTGGGCCATGGCTCCCATAACACCCAACCTGACCCTGGGCGAACCAGTTGTTAAATTATTTGAATTTCACCACTGTTGTAGTCAGTGGTGGGATTCAAATAATTTAACTGGTTCTCTGCCCTAATGACCAGCTGGGTAGGCGGGGCTTGGTGGTCATGTGACTGGGTGGGCGTGGCCAACTCAACATCACTCATGTTGATTGGCACTTCCCCTTAGCTGTTACGATGTAATAAGGGTTAACCAAAGAGGCAGTTTCTGTAGGTAGGGCAATAAAGATTCGGCTAGAAACAACACCAGAATGTTTCCTTCCTGCCTTCCTTACAGGATTATCCCTGTAAAGTGAAACAAAAACAAAATGACATTTCTTCCAACAACCAGTTCTCCGAACTGCTTAGAAAGTTAACAACCGTTTCTCCTGAATAGGTGTGAACTGGCTGAATCCCACCACTGCTGTATTCCATCTTGGAATATCCATGTACTGTAACTAGGTATTTCTTTACTTTTTTGAAAACTGCATTCCTGCCTTCAATTTTGAACAGCATCTCTGACTTGCATGCTCCGTAGATTTCAGATGTAACTTAACCATAAAGCTCAACAACTTCCCTTCCCAACTTTCCTTCGTGGTTAACATGTAAACTTGGATAATTGCCATATTAAAGGCTTGTTTTTAAAGTCTATGCAGTCACTGTTTTCTTCTTGGTAAATCCTTTCTGATTATGAAAGCAATGCCTTTCCTTTTAGTTATTCATATCCTGAGTAGTAAGCAGTCTAATGTTCTGATGAACAGCATCCAATTTAGTCAATTTCAATTTACTGTTGCCTAAGATGTCAATATATAGTTGATTTATTTCATCTTTCAACATGCAGAGTTTTTTTCCATGTTCTCATTTAATTCTGTCTTCAAATAACAATTTCAGCAATTAGACGTCCCGAAGGTTTTAATGTTGCCACTTCGTAGACACCATTAATACTCTGAAAAATCCTCCAAGGTCCCTTCCAACTCTGATATTGTATATTGTTATCCAAGTAGCTTCTTTAGACTGAGCAAGTTGATTAAGGGAAACCCTGTCTATGTCCTGGATGAGAAATGTCTTCTTTCTCTTCCTCAAAAAAAAACAATCTAGTTCAGGGGGTGTATTCACCCAGTTCTGACAGGTTCTGGAGAAACAGTAGTGGAAATTTTGAGTAGTTCAGAGAACCAGCAAATAGGCTGGCCCTATCCCGCTGCCTCCCAGCTGATCTTCTTTTTTTGCCCTGAACAGGAGAACAGAGCTGGAAAGCAGGTGAGTGGGGTGGGGAGGGAATGGGGATTTTGCAGTATCCTTCCCCTGCCACACCCACAAAGCCACACCCACAAAGCCATGCCCACAGAACGGATAGTAAAGAATTTTGAATCCCACCACTGGTCTAGTTGCCTTTGGGAAAAGAATCTTTGAAGCTATTGGGATAAGGAGAGAAACTTTTCAAACCAAAAGAAAAGAAGTCCAATCTCCATGATTCACTTTCCATATACTCTTGGTATTCATTTCTGGTCATTGTAGCTCATCACTCCCAGTAACATCCCACAGACCCAGACTACAATGAGGAACTTCAGCAGTACAGATGCAGGGACATAAAACAGATGCAGGGATATAAAACAGATGCAGGGATATAAGCTAGCAATAAGCAAACAATTTAGGAAAGGAAACAGAGAATTAGATTAGTACAAGTGTTAATTAGCTGCATATAGAATTGCACTGACTTTGAGACAAAAGCCGCATTCTTATCTCCATCACAATCCAGGCCCTAGCACTGTTCCCTAAATCCATTATAACCTGGTACTCTTTTATTAATTGTTCCAAAAAATTCCAAAGAGAGTAGAGTAGAAAAATCGAAGTATGGTACAGGCTGATAAGAGTTTTCCAGATGAAGTAAGATATGAGCCTAGGTGCTACAGATCTGGTTGCACAAATGAAGTCAGTTGCACAAATGAAGTCAGAAAGAGAGGACGTAGGACCCTTTGGGAAACTAAGTTAAATAAGGGCAGAAATGATGGGTCATCTTGTTAGATTCTCTGGAGTCAGTGGAGAAAATCAGAATTAGGAGAACTCCAAAGAGGAAAGCAATAGCAATAGCAATAGCAATAGCAATAGCAATAGCAGTTAGACTTATATACCGCTTCATAGGGCTTTCAGCCCTCTCTAAGCGGTTTACAGAGTCAGCATATTGGCCCCAACAATCCGGGTCCTCATTTTACCCACCTCGGAAGGATGGAAGGCTGAGTCAACCTTGAGCCGGTGAGATTTGAACAGACGAACTGCAGAACTGCAGTCAGCTGAAGTAGCCTGGAGTGCTGAACTCTAACCACTGCGCCACCTCGGCTCTGAAAGAAATTCTGTCCCAAACAGAGGTGGGATTCAGCCAGTTCGGACTTTTTTGGGTGGACCGGATGTTAATTTTACATCTGGTTCGTTGAACGGGTAGTTGCAAGGACTGGCTGGTTCTTCCCACCCCACCCCACCCCTCCCAGGAGTCTCCATGCGGCCAATTCATCATGGCAGCTAAGTGCAGGGCCCACGCAGAGGATCTGGGAGGGTGAAAAACGGGCCTTCTGTAAGTTCCAGAAGTCCAGAAAACGGGAATGTTTCTGGTGTCCGGTGAGCCTCCAGAGCCTGGGGCAGGCTGTTTTTGCCCTCACGGAGGCTCGAGGAAAGCTTCTAGAGGCCAGGGAGAGTGAAAAACAGGCTTCTCAGAAGTTCAGGAAATCTGGAAACGAACCTGTTTTTTGGCCTCCAGAGGGCATCCAAACTACTCAAAATTTCTACTATTGGTTCTCCAGAACCTGTCAGAACCTGCTGAATTTCACCCCTGCTTGCATAGAAAGGAAAGAAGTAAAGGGAATTTAATCTGGTGACATGGCTAAGAAAAAAGAGGCAATAGAAGAGATTAACTTAGAAAGAGTCAACCTAAAGAGGTAAAGAGAATAAAAAATAAAGCTTAAACTCTACTTCCGAGTATATAAGAGATAGAAGGAGAGAAAATATGAGGTTTCCCCATCTCTATTCACCTTTAGTATTCATGAGCTCATTAAACATTGCAGTTCAGGCATATTCAGATAACCCAAGTAAGCAAAAAGATGAGTGACTTTCTTGAATTAGAATGTCAGCAGAAAAGGAACCTATTTGCTGGTCTCTGAAGTCTGTTTTGTGGCTTAGAATAGTGACTTGTCATCTTTTGTATAGTTTTGCCACAGGTGTTGCTGGTAGAAAATGGGGTGGGGGGAGAAGCCATTTATTCAGTCTTTTCAGTAGAACCTTTTGGGTGAAGTTTATAATCTGGTCAGAATAACAGAACAGAATAACAGAGTCGAAAGGACCTTGGAGGTCTTCTAGTCCAACTCCCTGCTCGACCCTATATCATTTCAGACAAATGGCTGTCCAATCTCTTCTTTAAAACTTCCAGTGTTGGAGCACCCACAACTTCTGGAGGCAAGTTGTTCCACTATTGAATTGTTCTCACTGTTAGGAAATTTCTCCTTAGTGATAGGTTTGCTTCTCTCTTTCATTAGTTTCCATCCAAGTCAAGACTGATATTGTGAATACACTTTTCATAACACTTACCATTAAACAATGTGAATGTAAAGATGAATAGAAAATACCTGCAGCTCAGGGATTCATACATTTGTAATGTACGTCAACACCCCAAATCTGATTCAACATTCTTTCATTCATTCATTCATTCATTCATTCATTCATTCATTCATTCATTCATTCTACCCTCTGCTTCTCTATCAAACCTGATCTAACCCCCTCCTCCATTCAGTAACGAAAGCCAAGACACACTTAATGAGAATGTCCTTTAATAACAAGATCAGAATCTCGGTCGCTGAAAGTAAACAAACAGATAAGGACCTTGGCAGCAAGGCCGACAAACCTTGGCAGCAATTCAGACAAACTCTGGCAGCAATCCAGCCTGCCAAGTTAGTTTCTCTTTAGTCAAAGCGTTGACTTCTGCAAGAAGGGTGTGACACAAGCAGTCTTTTTTATAGTCTGGAGTGGAGCCTAATGACCATCAGCTGAGTGTAATTACCTCCTGTAATTATGTAGCTGTTCTTGACGCCGAGTAGCGTGCATTCTGGAACAACTCACTGTTGGTTTCTGGATCACTCTCCCTTGTCTCCCCCCCTCTGATCCAAGGCTCAGGCGCCTCCTGGTGGCCAACCAGTCTCTCTGTGCTCTGCTCGGAGTCGGAACCCTGTCCAGTGTCCTCCACATCTTCCAGGGCCGACTCATAGGGCCTCTAGCTGTTGGAGTCTGGTGGCAGCTCCAACGGCTCCTGCTGGGCCACAACACAAACCAAATGTTTCAAGGCAGCTATCATAGTTTCAAGTAATACAGTCATAACAAGCAGAACTCCAAGGCAAGCAATTTCCTCAAAGAATAAGTTTATTAGATATATCATATTGGCATAGGCTTCTGAAAACTGATTCTAAAGGTTCCCATGGTTTTCACCTAATTAAAAGTAAAAGTTTTCCTGTTTTTCCAAATAATCAGTCACATGGTCCCATCAAGGTGCAGTCTGGTTGCTTGGAAACTTCACTCCTCCTTTCGTTAGCCACCTGTGTGAATGTCCTTGGTTCCCAGGGGAAACCATTTTGTTTTGGCTGCAATACCCCAGGTATCTTTGTTCCCGCCTCCCTATCCCTCAGCACCATGGCGGGAGCACTGAAGTCTGTAAAATGGCCTTGGTCAGGTTAGCGTCAGAGTTGACAAGAGCATTCCTTCTCCACAGGAAAGTTAGTGCTGGGGAAAGAACTGAGAACCATTATGTCAGTAGCATATGTTCACATTTATACTATTTAAAGAAAATGATCCCCCTTTATGTCAAGAGGTGGGATACAAGGCAAGTCAAAAATAGAGACATTCTATTTTTCTTTTTTTTCTTTTTTTTAATACCAAGCCCACCACTGTTATTGCTCTCTATTATCTCCTTTCATTCCTTTGGATATATTTTTGACCCTCTCTCTCTCTCTCTGTTCAGTGACTATTAAGACAGGTCAAATTGTTCTTGCAATTGGATTTATTGTTATTTGCAGAAGATTTTTAAATATAAGGCAAGGGCTACAGCTTAATTACCCTGGGATACATAATGCACAACCAATAAATAGCAGCTGTGAAAATAACTTCCATGTTTATCCCAAGAAATGTGCATGAATATTCCCACAATATCATCAGAATCAAATTCAACTTGAAACTCATATTATATATTAAATTTTATTTGATTTAATAATTAAGATTTTCATCACCATTTAGTGCATTTTATCTTTGGCATCATATGTTTGGTATCTTATTATGCCGAATTGCTAGACATGCAATTCCTTTTTGTAAGGTCATAGTGCAATGTTTTAGTAAGTGCTCTATTTCCCTTTGATCAATCAAATTGATTCCCCAGCTTTGCTTTAAAAAAAGCCAAGCACAAAAACAAACAGTATAGAGGGGGTGGGGGTTGAGAGGGAGGAGGGTGGGAGGGAAGGGAAGGGAAGGAAGAGGGAGGGAAGGAAGGAAGGAAGCAAGCAAGCAAGGAAGGAGAAAGAAAGAAAGAAAGAAAGAAAGAAAGAAAGAAAGAAAGAAAGAAAAGAAAAGAAAAAAGATAAGTGGGGAATCCTCATCCACATCACAAGCATTGCAAGAAATGGAAAATTATAAAAATTGGTGCAAACAATGTTCTGACACATTTAATGCACCCTTCGCAATAATGGACATCTCTCCCACATAAGACTGTAGTCATCTGGGTGATGGTTGCCTCAAAGGTGCATTTTCAGGAGGCAACTGGACTTTCTTGTTTTTTCTTTGAAGATGTTTCGCTTCTCACCCAAGAAGCTTCTTCAGCTCTGACAGGATAGTGGAGAATGGAAGGATTTTGGGAATGGATTATAGTGCAAGGAGTATAAATCCTTCCATTCTTCACTATCCTGTCAAAGCTGAAGAAGCTTTTTGGATGAGAAGCAAAACAACTTCAAGAAAAAAAAAGGCCAGTTGCCTTCTGAAAAAGCACCTTTGGGTCTCTAACATAAGGTGAGCTAGGTCTTACAGCAGGGGTGTCAAACTCATGTTGTCATGGTGGCATCATGTGATGTATCAGGACTTTTTCCCCTTCACTAAACTGGCTGTTGGCTAGAGCTTGTATTCAGCAGGTTCTGACCAGTTCTGGAGAACCAGTAGCTGAGTAGCTCAGAGAACCGGTAAATACAACCTCTGACTGGCCCTGCCCCATCTATTCTCTGCTTCCCAAGTTCCAGCGGATCAGGAATAAATGAGGATTTTGCAGTAACCTTCCCCTGGAGTGGGGAAGGATTGGGCACTTTACAGTATCCTTCTCCTGCCACATTCACCAAGCCATGCCCACCAAGCCACATCCACAGAACCAGCAGGGAAAAAAATGAATCCCACCAATGGCATGGGCATGGGCATGAGCATGGGCATGGGCGTGGATGTGGGCATGGCCAGTACATGACATATCCGGTCCGCAAGCAAGGAGTTAGACAGCCCTGTCTTACAGACAGAGGTGTGGTGGAACTGGTTCCAACTGGTTCATACTGGATCACAGGAGTCAATTGTTAAATTTTCCGGAATTTTGCAAGCTAGTTCAGAGCAAGCTGAGCCATATTGCCCAGCTGACAGAAGAGCTGTTCAGTTGCCAGCAACAGTAAGTGGCAGAAGCAACAGAACCTCTTAAACCAGTTATTGTACAGCAACCACTGCTTATGAGCATTTTTTTTCTGTTGTAGCCCCCATGTTGTAGAATGCCTTCCGATCAGATTGACCCTCTCCTTGGTGGCCTTAAGGAAACAAAGGTTTTCCAGAAAACTCTGGGGAGTGAATATTTACCATTAAACTTAATGCTGTTATGGTTCATTGTCTTTATTGTAGCTTTGATGTTTACATTCTATGCCATAAACCTCCCAGGACCCATTGCCGTTGAATCTGGTGGCATGAAACAGGATAAATCCATCAACAAATAAATCCTGAAGCTATGGAATTGGTGAAATTTATTCTAATTTTGACTAAATCCATGGAAATCATTAGCAGAACATACAGTATATCTTCTGACTAAGTCATTATGCAGTTTTTATGCCCTGAAGTTTCTTATTGTAATACTACCTCATAACCAGGTGTATGACTGGGTATTTATTTACAGGGAGGAAATGTCTGGACCAATCGTAATTTCTAATGTTGGATTTTCCCTCTTACCAGAGGGAGCCCCCTTGTGGAGTACTGTGACAGCATTACCATGGCAACTCCACTGCACTGTACAGTAGAAGCCATTTTATGGCAGTACAGTAGAAGCCATTTTATGGCAGTACAGTAGAAGCCATTTTAAGGCACAACAGACTGTATCTTAACAGAACACACACCCCGAAGGGTGTTAGGGATGTCTTACATCCACAGTGTTTTTTTTTCAGAGAGTAAGTCATCTGTGTACCAAATTTGGTTGAAATTGCTCAAAGCGTTCCAGAGTTATGCTGAAACATACATACACACACACACACACAGCAATACACACACAGCAATACACACACACACACACACACACACACACACACACACACACACACACATATATATATATATATATATATATATATATATATATATATATATATATATATATATATATTCTTCTCTGGATGAAGGTAACCTATCTTTTGAAGATTCTCAACTTCTGTACAGGCCATCATAATAATAGTCAGGAACCTGTTGTTTTCAAATAGAAAGCTTTTTCTTAAATGAAAGTAACAAAGCATTCCTTTTGTGCTTTATAACCTTCACATTCTTACATTTCCAATGCTCTGGTGCTTTCAAAATTACCGACATATGTCAGGCATGTTAAAATTAAAAGATGTAACCCAGCACAATCACTAATTCAAAATCTGATGTATGTGGTAATGAGCACAGTAGATGCTGGAATAAGACAGTTTGCTTTTGATCTTTCAGGAAATTCAGCAAAAGCAGTTGATTCAAAGCAGAGAAAGCACAACAAGTAACAAAACCAATGCTTAATATTTTCAACTAGTATAATTATAAATTTTAAAAGACAATGCCCTTTCTGCTGAGGATAGAAAAAGGTTTACCTTCCATTTCTTGGAATGGCTTGTTCTGTAATGAGGCAATGCTCACTTTGTTCCAAGCAGCTTAATAAGAAGCAAATTGAATGACAATGGTTCAGGCTATTTGCTACCTATCAACTAGAGCTGAGTCCCAAATGTTTTGGACTAAAGCAGTGACAACTAAGAACTGGCAAGGGTATGGAACGGGATGGTATTCATTGTTGATAGGTTGATATGCCAGTTTTCACAATGTGGTAAGAGTGGAAGGAAGAAATTCTCCTAATTCTCAACATCAGGAGCAAGAGGAAAACAAACAACATGCTGATTTGGTTTGATGTCCAGCCAAGAACTGACAAATTAACAGATTAACAGAGTTGGAAGGGACCTTGTAGGTCCTCTAGCCCAACCCCCTGCCCAAGCAGGAAATCCTACATCATTTCTGACGAATGGCAGTCCAATCTCTTCTTGAAAACCTCCAGTGATGAAGCTCCCACAACTTCCAAAGGCAAGTTGTTCCATTGGTTGATAGTTCTCACTGTCAGAAAATTTCTCCTTATTTCTAGGTTGAATCTCTCCTTGATCAGTTTCCATTTATTATTCCTTGTCTGGTCTTCAGGTGCTTTGGAAAAGAGCTTGACTCCCTCCTCTCTGTGGCAGCCCTTCAAATATTGGAACACTGCCATCATGTCTCCCCTGGTTCTTCACAGTTCTGTAACCATTCTTTATATGTTTGCAAGCACATCAAGTTACAGTGATATGCTAAGAATACATAACAGGTACAAATTTTGGGATGCAAAGCAATGAATATTAGTGTATTGTAAAGGTCATTTTGGGCATGCCATAATGGAGTCTCTGCCCCGCCCCCCTTTTGTTGACTTTAGTTAATAAAACAAAGAAAAAATAGGTAGCAATAACAAAAAAAAGATAAATAAAAGTGCCATGCAATATGGCAACAACATTATGCACATATACTTATTTTATTGATTGATTGATGTATCATCTTTAGGAGTGGTGGTGGCGCAGTGGTTAGAGTGCAATATTGCAGACTAATTCTGCGGACTGCCAGAAATTCAATCCTGTCTGGCTCAAGGTCGACTCAACTTTTACATCCTTCCGGGGTGGGTAAAATGTGGACTCAAATTGTTGGGGGCAATATGCTGACATTGTAAACCGCTTAGAAAGGGCTATAAAGCACTATGAAGTAGTATATAGATGTAAGTGCTATTGTATGCTAAACAAATAATTCCCTCACCACTGTCAAACCATTCACTAAGGTTCCATTACTTTTACTACTAATCTTCTCACCGTTCCTATCACCCATCTCCTTCCACTTATGACTGCAGGACTGTAACTTTGTTGCTTGTATCCTTACGATTTATATTGATATTGATTGTTTCCTGATGGCATATTTGTACCCCATGACTATCATTGTGTTTTACCTTATGATTCTTGACAAATGTATCTTTTTATGTACACTGAGATCATATGCACCAAAGACAAATTCCTTATGTGTCCAATCACACTTGGCCAATAAAGAATTCTATTCTATTCTATTTGCAGATGACACCAAGCTGGCAGGAATGGCCAACACTCCAGAAGATAGGCTTAAGATACAGAAGGATCTTGACAAACTTGAACATTGGGCACTATCTAATAAAATGAAATTCAATGGTGAAAAGAGTAAGGTTCTACATTTAGGAAAGAAAAACGAAATGCACAGGTACAGTATAGGTGGTACCTTGCTCAATTGTAGTAACTGTGAGAGGGATCTTGGAAGACCTCCAAGGTCCCTTCCAACTCTGCTATTGTATTGTATTGTATTCTATTCCTAGAAATTGTTCATCTCACTTGCAGAACGCTGGGCAGTGTACAAATATATTAAAATACTAATATTAAAATACTATAATAAAAATACTATATTAGCTATCTTGACCCCTTCCAGTCCGGCTTCAGACCTGGTTACAGCACAGAAACCGCTTTGGTCGCATTGACCGATGACCTCTGGAGGGCCAGAGATGGAGGCTATGCGTCCATCCTGGTTCTCCTTGACCTCTCAGCGGCTTTCGATACCATCAACCATGGTATCCTTCTGCGACGACTGCGAGAGGTGGGAGTGGGAGGCACTGTTTTGCGGTGGTTCTCCTCCTACCTCTCGGACAGGTCGCAGTCGGTGTTGGTCGGGGGGCAGAGATCGTCCCTGAGGCCCCTAACGTGTGGGGTGCCACAGGGTTCGGTCTTATCCCCCCTACTATTTAACATATACATGAAACCGCTGGGCGAGATCATTCGGAGGCACGGGATAAAATACCACCAATATGCGGACGATACGCAATTGTATCTGTCCGCCCCGTGCCAACTCAATGAAGCGGTGGACGTGATGAACCGGGGTCTGGAGGCCGTTAAGAACTGGATGAGTGCTAACAAACTGGTACTCAACCCGGACAAGACCGAGTGGCTGTTGTGCTTCCCCCCAAGAATTTGGCTAATATACCAACGCTTAGGCTGGGGGGTCAAATTTTATACCCCTCAGATAGGGTCCGCAACTTAGGAGTCCTCCTGGACCCACAGCTGACTTTTGATCACCAGCTGTCAGCTGTGACCAGGGGGGCATTTGCCCAGGTTCGCCTGGTCCGCCAGTTGCGGCCCTACCTAGACCGGGGGGCTCTCACAACAGTCACTCGAGCCCTTGTGATCTCTAGACTGGAATACTGCAATGGGCTCTACATGGGGTTGCCCTTGAAGTGCATCCGGCGACTGCAGCTAGTCCAGAATGCAGCCGCGCGAGTGATAGTGGGCGCACCGCGGTTCGCCCACGTTACACCTGTCCTCCGCGAGCTGCACTGGCTACCTGTTGGTCTCCGGGTGCGCTTCAGGGTACTGATGACCACCTTTAAAGCACTCCATGGTAGTGGATCTGAGTACTTGAGAGACCGCCTTCTGCCGATTACTTCCCTAAATCGACCAATTAGATCGCACAGACTGGGCCTCCTCCGAATCCCATCTGCCAGTCAATGCCGACTGGCGACCACACGGAGGAGAGCCTTTTCTGTTGCTGCTCCGACCCTGTGGAACGAGCTCCCCATGGAGATCCGTACCCTCACCACTATCCAGACCTTCCGCGCAGCCCTCAAGATCTGGCTCTCCCAGCAGGCCTGGGGATAGGCTTCCAATTCACCCGCCCGAGTGTTTGATTGTTGAATGAAAGTTGTGTTTTACTATTTTTTCTTTGTTCACATATTGTTTTGTTTTGACCTTGCACCCCCCCTCCCCCCCCCTGTGGTTGTAAGCCGCCCTGAGTCCCCTCAGGGAAAAGGGCGGCATATAAATCCCAATAAACTACAAACTACAAACTACAAAAACACTATAATAAAAGCAGTTAAAGACAAGAATAAAATAAAATAATTACAATTAAAAAGAAGGGGGGCTTCAGGGTGCTAATCAGCCCCATGGCTGTATAGTCATATTTGCTGTATCATGTCTCTCTCTATGTGTGATTTTATATAATAATTTCAGTATTTCATTGTTGTTGTCCATCCATAATGCATGTCTTTAATCAATTCCTTCATAAGTCAACACCAGGTCTTCAGTCAACGGAGTCCTTGGAATCGTAATGAAATTCATTTTAATAAATCATGCCAATTCATAGTCATGAAAATTATTTTTCTTTTAGAAAACCTCATGAGAAATCCTTCCCAAGCAGTCAGGATGGGGAGTAGGCTACTTCTTCAAAAAGTAGGTTAACATTCCAAAATATATTTCATTTATTTTAATGCCGATTTGCATTTCCAGAATCGGCATATGATCTCAAATACTTTCGTACCTTAATCTTCACATTTTCCCAGTTTTGTAATCCTGTCCGGCGGACATTTGAGAAACTGCAGACAAAAATGTTTCTCTTTTTTAGGAAAACATCTTGCAAAAAATATGTGCGTGAAAGGATATGTACGTGAGAAAAAAAATTAGCACAATAATAGTTGAATTCACTGCTGATGTAAATTACTTGGATTCAATTTAGTGTGAAAATAGAAATGAACTGTGGTGCAAGTATCCATGATTTATGATTTAGTATTTTGTGTGAACCAGACTATTATGCCTGGTTCAACAAACCAGGGCTTACTACAGTGTGCAATCCAAGCATATGACTGTATAAATAGTGTTGATATATGGCACTTCTCTGTACCATCATGAAATCTTTAAAAAAAAAAAGCCTGCTGCAAAATACAGCAAAAGTTATAGGAAGAAGAAAAGAAAAAAAGGGGGGGGGGGGCAAATGAACACTTTTCCAAATATCCCATTCTATAATTAAGGTTTTTTTTAAACAGTCTATGAATTCTTGTCAAAATCAGGCTTGTCAGATGTTACATCTTTTTTATCCTGCTCTATGGAGTAGAGAGTTGGTCTCTGACAGAAAACCACTTGAAGAAACTAGAAGCATTTGAAATGTGGATTTACAGATGGCTGTTACGTATTTGTAAGCTGGGTTGACAAAATCACAAATGAGAGGCGATAAGCCACCTGGGAAATCATCAAAGCCATTAAAAAGTGAAAGTTAGAATATTTTGGACATGTGCTGTGGCACTAAGAAAAATATGTCACCTTTCACTTAATCCTCTGGGGAAAGATTGAAGGCAAATCAGGTCCAGGAAGAAGAACATCATGGCTTCAAAATCTAAGGTACCGGTTTGGACAAAACTCAGCAGCATTTTTCCATGCAGCTGTTGACAAAAATAGGATTGCCAACATGATCGCCAACGTCCAATGATGGATATGGGCACAAGAAGCAGAATGAATACTTCTGGATTTTAACTGTATGGAATCAACTGCTCACATTTGTTGCTGCCATTTGTATGTTTTATCACCTGTGTGTTTTATTTGTGGCTGCCATTCATAAGTTTTATCCACTGTATACATCGGGATTTTCATTCCTGCACCTTTCTTTCAATAGAAGTCAAGAGTTTCTCCTTCCTTCTTAGTTTAGTGACATTGTCTTAATTTATGCTGGCCACTCCTGTGGCAATGAATGGACCCACTGTCTGAATCATTAGTACAGCAATGAAGACCAGCACTTATTATTCCATTAAAGGTGGGAACTTCAAAAGTAAGGTTGGAAAGTATTATTTCACAGAAAGAGGAGTGGGAGCTTGGAACCAACTTCCAGAGGAGGTCCTAGGTCAATCAACAGTACTAGACTTTAAACCTGTCCACCATCTGACAGGTTTAAAATTAATTTTTTTAAAAAAAATAATTAAAACCTTCAAAGGGAAAATTCCATAGCTTGCCTTCAGTTTTCTAGGTTTCTATGTCCCTAAATAGTTCTAGCAACAGACAGTCACACGCAAAAAAAAACCTTTGTTACCATCATAAATACTTTTTCCCTTGCAAATCTGCCTAATGCACCATTTTGGAGTGGAATTTTTGTTTAATGTAGAAATGGGATTAGGGATCATATTTTACAGTCAGGAGGAGCCCAGGGGATGATACAAGGAGGAATAAAACTGCAGATGTACAATTGATTAACATATATTACCATATGCTAAGCCTATCTGGGTGCTTACCTTAGCAGTTATTGATGTACTAGTTTGCTAAGCCTGTGTTTGCTGCTTACATGCAAAAATGGCATAGAACTGCACTACTAATCATTAGTAGTGAAGTTCTTTCCTTGTTTTCCCATATGGTACTCACTGTTTTCATCATAAATATGCATATATGATAGCTATGATTGCATTTTCATTCACATAATCCCTGATGAGCCTCATTTATCATTTAGGTCAATTGAGATTATGATAGTAGTCCTTAGTGTGCAACCACAACTGGCATCAGAATAACAAAATTGGAAGGGACCTTGGAGATCTCCTAGTCCAACCCCCTGCTCAAGCATGATACTCTATGACAAGGCTGTTTCATGGGCTGGCCACACCCATACTCAGTTTAGCAAAATGGGGGGAAGTCCCAATACATCATGTGATGACACCTTGATGACATGAGTTTGACAGACCTACTCTATGACCTTCCAGACAAGTGGCTGTCCAGTCTCTTCTTAAAAGCCTCCAGTAGTAGTAACTGTGAAAGGGATCTTGGATTTCTAGTGGACAACCATTTAAATATGAGCCAGCAGTGTGCAGCAGCTGCCAAAAAAACCAACACTGTTCTAGGCTGCATAAATAGAGGGATAGAATCAAGATCACGTGAAGTGTTAATACTACTTTATAATGCCTTGGTGAGGCCACACTTGGAATACTGCATTCGGTTCTGGTCGCCATGATGTAGAAAAGATGTGGAGACTCTAGAAAGAGTGCAGAGAAGAGCAACAAAGATCATTAGGGGACTGGAAACTGAGTATGTCTAGTTTAATAGAAAGAAGGACGAGGGGAGACATGATAGCAGTGTTCCAATATCTTAGGGGTTGCCACAAAGAAGAGGGAGTCAAACTATTCTCCAAGGCACCTGAGAGTAGAACAAGAAGCGATGGGTGGAAATTAATGAAGGAGAGAAGCAACTTAGAACTGAGGAGAAACGTCCTGACAGTTAGAACAAATAATCAGTGGAACAGCTTGCCTCCAGAAGTCATGAATGCCCCAACACTGGAAGTCTTTAAGAAGATGTTGGATAGCCATTTGTCTGAAACGGTATAGGGTTTCCTGCCTAGGCAGGGTGTTGGACTAGAAGACCTCCAAGGTCCCTTCCAACTCTGCTATTGTATTGCATATTTGATGTTCTATGATGACATTGTTTCTAATAGACAGAATCTTGTCAAAGTAAAGTTATAACTTTTTAAGTTACTAAATGCATCCTGAGAGATTCTAAGTCTCTGAAAATCTTTCCCCTTTTGTCAAACCAGCTCAAGACTGCACAGTCTCTTGATCTAAGTCTCTTTCTGGGAAAATTCTGAGTTGCTAAATTCTCCCCCATTGTAGCTGCAGGTGCAAATTCCATCATCACACCATAGTCATAAACCAATTCTTATTTCCACTTGAACGCATCTCAGACATCTTTCATTTCATTTTATTCTTTTGGAATGCTTTCATGGCAGGGAGTTGGTTCTACTGCTTTCCTCCCGCATCTGGGCTTGTCCCTGAAAGGTGCAGAAAGTGGCAAATGAAAAGAAGGATGAGTTCTCCCAGTGAATGTTTACAGAAAAGAGAAGTTCAGCATTTCTAGATGTCCAGCACAGCAAAGATAGACATGACAGAACTGATCTACCTAATTCCTAAAGAGAGGAAGCAATATTTGAATTATGTTTATAGTGAGCTTGTTTCCGGATGAAGCTTGATAAATTCCAGCCTATTGCTGAAATAATGTGCTGCGGAGTCTAAAATAATTTACAGCTTCTGTACCATCAAATCTGAGAGATAAAATAGGCACTCGGATCCACTTTATTGTGCTTTTGAAGCAATTGTGGGATTCAAAAATGTTTACTACTTGTTCTGTGGTCGTGGTTTGGAGGGAATGGTTTGGAGGGCATGGCTTGGTGGACATGACAGGGGAAGGCTACTGCAAAATCCCCATTTCCACCCCACTCCAGGGCAAGGATACTGTAAAATCTCCATTCCCTCCCCACTCCAGTGGAAGGTTATTGCAAAATCTCCATTCCCTCCCGATCAGCTGGGACCCAGGAGGCAGAGAATAGATGGGGTATGTGGCCAGTCAGAGGTGGTATTTACTGGTTCTCTGAACTACTCAAAATTTCTCCTACTGGTTCTCCAAAACTGGTCAAAACCTGCTGAATACCACCTCTGTTTTGAAGTAGATGTGCTGCTAAGATTATGGTGATTTACAGTAACATTAACATCATAAATGCTTGGTTATCCAAGGCTAGGTATTGCATTTCTAAGCTCCTTTGCCACAATTTCTTTTTTTTTCTTTTAAGATCTGGATAAGCATATACACCCAGCAACCTGGCACATGGGTAAATCATTTCCTGGGCTATGCAGTTCCAGAAACAAATTCATAATAACTATGAAAGAATCCTAACAGGGAGGAATTAGAAATGGCTGGTTGTTTTTTTTTTAAAAAAAACATACGCTTTACTAACTTTTCAAACTTTGTTACCGAAATCTTTCAGCAACCTCAGTCTCTGAGAATGCTTTCTTGGATTTGGGGAGGGGGGGAATTCCACGATAGAGAAACAGCTACATAAAGACAACAATAAAATAAAGTATAGCTGAAGTAGATGTCATTCCAATTTCAGTTATATTTTACATGAAATTTTCTGCAAAATATAGATTGGAGTCATTCAAGTTTAATAGAGATTTATGTGGAAAGAAAATATTTTGAGCACAATCTTGTTCATTTCTTGATCGGTCAGTTTTGCACATTTGCAGCATTTTTTGCATCTTAGTTTTACTTTTAAGACTTATAAGACACTCATATGAATTTTTCAGTGTAACCAATGCTGAAATATTTTGAAATAAATTTAGACATCAGTCCAAAAAAAAAAAGACAAGCCAATTCCATTCTACATGAAGTTTTCTAGGATCCTGGAGTAGTTTTCAAAGATGGACATTCAAACTAATCAGTCTGATCAAGTGTCTTTTAAGATTTAATCCTACAGATTTTATTTACAATAAGGATGTGGTAGGGAAATCAGTCCAGACCTTAAATGTAAATTAAGGTGAGTTTTCAGCCTATGTAGTCCTCAATATGTTCTAACATGCATCCTTCAGCACTACCTGGGAGCAACAGTGTGCCATAGCAACAACAAAAAATCTCTTCCCTGCCCCAGCAGCTCATGTTTGTGTTCCCAATTTCTACAAATACCTACAAAAAATGTTCAATTTTAGCTTACCATGTCTATAAACATATTGACTACTTTGCATAACACATATAGAGTTCGTCACCAAACTCTGCTATCTTGTCTTCTTTTCATATCTAAAAGACTTCATCATTGCACACCTGAAAAACTAGATTTGGGGCAGATCATCATGAAGAAAATCTGTGTGGTGAGTAAAGGGTCCAACAGACTTCTCCAGCACTGCACATCAGGGAATGCAATGCATCTATTTTTCAGGGACATTTGCATAGATGTTCTGTTTATATTTCTGCAAATGTGACTTTCCAGTTAGAAGGCTCTCAAACAACAAAGCATCGAACAGGAAACTGGATCAATTAATCAGCATGCAGGACATACACTTCCACACAATATGCAGTTTGGATTTGGGAGGTGTATGTGTTTGTTGGCCCATCTGTAATCTACACTTAACCATCAATCCCTTTGCAGCATAGGTGTGGGACAATGGCTACAGCAGTTGCGGGCAACTCTAAATCAGCCTTAAGATTTTATTAGCATGTAATCAATTTAAAACAAACTTATTTTGCATTACTTCTATGCTTCCTTTTAGTTACAATGATAGGAATGATGGCGGCGCAGTGGTTAGAATGCAGTATTAAACAGAACTTTTTTATTTTTCTTTAAAAAAAAACACAAATATGTCATCATTTGTCAATCATTAAGACATTGAAGTACAATTTTTTTTGTTGTGTGTACCCCTCCCTCCCTCCACCCCCCCCACCCCCCCTCCTCCTTCCCCCCCCGACTTCCCAGAACCCGTACACGGTATGGATTTTTAACTAACACAGTCTAAAATCTATTGAGAAAAAAGAAATAAAGAAATTAATGACATTCTAGATTGACCTTAGCTTCTTCTTACTGAACTGACTTTTAACAGTTTAAATCATTTCTGATCTTAAGCATAGGCTAACTGGAATTTCTTAGTCCCGTATTTATTTTGTATATAGTCAATCCATTTTTTCCAGTCTCGTTTATATATCTCATTTGAATGATCTTTGAGATATGCCGATATTTTAGCCATTTCGGCTAAGTTTGTTACTTTCAATGTCCATTCTTGGATTGTAGGCAAGTCTTCCTTCTTCCAATATTGCGCCACCAACAGTTTTGCTGCAGTTATCAGGTGCAGAATCAAATTGGTCTCTACCACTGTAAAGTCAGTACATATACCTAGTAAAAATAACTGAGGAATAAACTTTATCCTTCTTTTAAAAACATTTTGCATGACCCACCATATTTTTATCCAAAATGCCTTAACCTTTTGGCAGGTCCACCATATATGATAATATGTAGCGTCGAGAGAACCACACCTCCAACATTTAGGCTGTACATTCGGATACATAGAAGCCAACTTTTTAGGATCTAAATGCCATCTATAGAACATCTTGTAAAATTTTCTCTCAGATTTTGAGCTTGTGTAAATTTCACATTTCTTACCCAGATTCTTTCCCATGTATCCAACATTATTGGTTCCTCAATATTTTGAGCCCATTTTATCATACAATCTTTAACTAATTCTGTTTCCAAATCCATCTGTATTAATACATTATATATCCTCTTTATATGCATTAAGCTTTGATCTCTTATTTGTTTAAACAGATTATCCTCAACTTGGATAAAACCAATTTTTTGGTCTATTTTCCACCTAGCCTGTAATTGCCCATACTGGAACCATGTTTGAACTACCTTCTCCTCTTTTAATACCTCTAAAGATTTTAATTGTAATACCCCCCTTTCCGAGGTAAGAAGCTGTCTGTAAGTAATTCTGTCCTGTTTTTGTGCTGTATTCATATTTTCAATTGCGTGTCTAGGAATTGCCCACATGGGTATCTTGTCATTTAATTTATATTGGTATTTCTTCCAAACCCGCAATAAAGCATTTCTTAAAATATGACTTTTAAAATTCTTATCCAATTTTTTGTTGAATAACAGGTAAGCATGCCAACCAAATACCAGATCGTGTCCCTCAATATTCAATATTCTATCATTGGTTAAATGAGTCCAATCACTAATTACAGATAATGCCACTGCATCATAATATAGTTTTAAATTAGGTAGTTTCAATCCTCCTCTCTCACGTACATCTTGCATTATTTTCATCTTTACCCTCGGCTTCTTTCCTGCCCACACAAATTTGTTGATACCCTTCTGCCATTCTAAAAGGTTCGCATCTTTTTTAAGTATAGGTAACATTTGGAAAAGAAATAAAAATTTTGGTAAAATGTTCATTTTCACTGTCGCTATCCTACCCAGCAAAGATAAGTGCAATTTCTCCCATTTTTTCATCTCTGTCTGTATGCTATGCCAAAGTGGTTCATAATTATGCTTATATAATTTCCCATTTGAAGTTAAAATGTTAACTCCAAGATATTTGACTTTTTTAACTACCTCACATCCTAGCATCACTCCTAATTCTTCCTTTTGTTTAATATTCATATTTATAGCTAATATTTTGGTTTTTCCTAAGTTTATTTTAAAGCCCGACACTTGACCATATTGATTAATCGTATTCATTAAAACCATACTGGATTCCTGCGGTTGTTCCAATATTATGACCAAATCATCCGCAAAAGCGCAGACTCTATATTCTTGCTGCCTAATCTTGATCCCTTTTAAACCATCCAAGCCCCGTATTTTATTCAACAATACTTCCAAAGTTATAATAAACAATAATGGGGACAAAGGACAGCCCTGTCTTGTACCTTTTCCAATTTGAAAAGAGTCTGTTAAACTTCCATTGACTATGATTTGTGCTGTTTTCTGTTGGTATATTGCTTTAATTGACTGTAAAAAATTATCTCCTATCTGCATTTTTTGCAGTATCTTCAGCAGAAATTGCCAGTTAACTCGATCAAAGGCCTTCTCAGCATCCAAAAATATAAACGCAGCAGGGATCTGGTTGTTCTTTCCCAAATATTCTAATGCATTAATAATTAATCTAACATTACTTTTCATCTGTCTCCCTTGTATAAAACCTGTTTGGTCCGTATGTATCAATTGTTGAATGACCAACATTAACCTATTTGCTAATATTTTAGTAAAAATTTTATAATCTACATTCAGTAATGAAATAGGTCTATAATTTTTGGGTTGAGTAGTATCTTGATCTTCTTTGGGTATCAAAGATATAAACGCTGTCTTCCAAGATGGAGGGACTTTACCTTCCGTTTGAATCATATTAAATAATTCTCTAAGAGGTTCTACCATTTCTAACTGTAAGTTTTTATAGTAAACCGCTGTCAAGCCATCTGTACCTGGTGCTTTCCCTGACTTTAATTGCTTAATTACCTGCAGGATTTCCCCCGAGGTTATTGGTTGATTCAATTTTTGCCTGTGTTCTTCTCTAACTGAAGGTATTTTCTCTTTGTCTAAATATTTGTCTATGTCTAAACCATTAATTTTATCCCCTTTATACAGTTCTGTAAAAAATTCCCAGAAAGCCTTTTGAATCTCTTCCTGTTGAAACACCTCCTTCCCTCTATAAATCAGTTTAGATATATTTCGAGTTTTCCTTTTTTTCCTAATCTGATAAGCTAACCATCTGCCAGGTTTGTTTGCATTACAAAAAGTATTGTGTTTTGCATATAATAAATTAGTAGCTACCTGGTCAGAGATCAACATGTCAAATTGAGATTTTAATATGTTAATAGCTTCCTTAACCTTTGTATCGTCTGGGTTCATTGTTAACTCCAGCTCTTTTCTCTTAATTTCCTCTTCCAGTTCTGTTCGTTTTAACCCTTGCTTATTTCTATGTGTTTTATTTATATTCATCAAAACTCCTCTCATATACGCTTTGCTTGCGTCCCATACAAATTCCATAGATGTACCCTTATTCATATTCAAAACAAAATATTCAGATAGTAATTTTTTACAATCATTAATATACTTTTCATATCTAAATAAGTTTTCATTCAATCTCCAAGACCTTCTTGCCTGCACTACCCTTCCCAACTCCATCCAAACTGGGTTGTGGTCCGAAAGGACCCTAGCTGCAATCTTTGTTTTCTTGACCCTAGAAAGCAAATCATTAGTGGTTAGAATAAAATCAATCCTTGAGAGGGATTGATGCCTGTCCGAGAAGAAAGTGAAGTCATATTCCTCTGCATTTCTTTCTCGCCAAATATCTCTCAATTCAAAATCATCCATAATGTCAAAGAAAGATTTGGGTAACTTTGCTCGCATCTTGGTATTTAGGCGGGAAATCTTCTTATCTCTCTTAGTGTCTATCACTCCATTCCAGTCACCCAATAGTATACAGGAACTATAGTCCCACTGTACTAATTTAGCATGAAGATTTCTATAGAATCTATCTTGCTGTTGATTTGGAGCATAAATTCCCAAAAGTAATGTCTTTTTCCCTTCTAAGATTAAGTCTAAAGCAATATATCTTCCGAAGGGATCTGCTTCTATTAATTCAGCTTTCATATCTTTTCTTAAGTATACAACTATACCATTCTTCTTTTCCATAGCAGAAGCTGCAAAATGTTGACCAAGTTTTGAGTTGATCAAATATTTTTGATCAGTTGACTTGATATTGCAGGCTAATTCTGTTGACTGCCAGCTGCCTGCAATTTGGCAATTTGAACCTCACTTGGCTCAAGGTTGACGCAGGCTTCCATCCTTCTGAGGTCAGTAAAATGAGGATCCAGGTTGTTGAGGGCAATATGCTGACTCTGTAAACCACTTAGGGAGGGCTGTAAAGTACTGTGAAGTGGTATATAAGTCTCAGTGTATTGCTAAGTCTAAGTGTACTCCTTCCTTCTTTCCTTTTTTAATTAGAAGGAATAACTAATCAATATATGTTATAAAAAGTATAAGTTCCTACAGTAATGGAACGTACCCCCATTCAGGGAAATAACATTTGGGACACAAGTGATTAATTTTGTTTAAAAGGCTCCATTTTCAAGGTTGTTTTGCATCTAAAGGAAGGCAACAGTGCTTAGAGTACTACTACATTTCAGAATTGGTCATTTAATAGATATGTAAAAATCCATATCAATGTTCTTTGTATAAATTACAGCTACCCGGGGGAGCAGTAACTGAAAAGTCCTTTTTTTTTACAATCTGTGTTAACCTTTTGTAAGATATACGTATAACTAATTGCACCCAATAAATCTTTCACGTTTATATTTGCTTGTTAATTCCATTTCTGATACTGCCAACTCTCCACACACATCTAGGAAATGGTTACAGCGGTGGGTGTTTCTTTCTGATGAATCTGAATTGCTCTGAATCTGAACATACTTTTAATCCAAACCCTTGTCAGTTAATAGTTGATAGTTGATAGCTGATGCTGGTTGTCCCCCTCCCCAGTTTCATTGTTGGAAGTATAGGTAGTCCACAACTTACAACCACAGTTGAGACCAAAGTTTATGTTGCTAAGTGGCACAATGGTTAAGTAAATTTTGCCTTTCTTGGCATTGTTGTTAAGTGAATCTCTGCAGTGGTTAAGTTAGTAACAAGGTTGCTAAGTGAATCTGGCTTCCCCATTGACTTTGCCTTTGGGAAGTTCGCAGAAAGCGATCACATGATCCCGGCAAACTGCAACCATCCTAAATATGAACCAATTGCCAAAGATCAGAATATTGATTGTGTGACCCTGGGGATGCTGCAACAGTTGTAAGTATGAGAAAAAAGTAGCAAGTCACTTTTTTCAGGGATGTTGTAACTTTGAATGGTCTCTAAAGCAACTGTTGCACATTGAGGACTACCTATAAAATAGGGAGCTTGGTATAGTCTTGTCGTGAATATAAAAAAGATTTTGCACTACGTAGAGTAAAATCTGTATACAATCTTTGGTCCTCACTTGTCCTCATTCAATGGTATACGTGATTATGAATATTACTGGGACTATCATTTTGTGGGTTCGTTTACATGGCATTTCTAGGAAGAACAAATTAGTTACACTATGAGGAAATTTATGCAAAGAAAGGTATAGTGGCTCAACTTTCATAGAGGTCCAGCATTTGAATATGACGGTTCTTGTTATCCAACAAGATCAGTGGTAAGAAAAGTAAGGCCCTGTAATTAGGCAGGAAAAAAACAGATGCAAAGGTATGCCTGGCCTATGAGTGGGATATAGATGACCTGTTGGGCGGCTGCTTAAGTATGAATAGAGTAGAGTAGAGGTGAAGTGAAGTGAAGTAAGAGAAGAGAAGAGAAGAGCTTAACAGAGTTGGAAGGGACCTTGGAGGTCTTCTAGTCCAACCCCTACTTCGGCAGGAAACCCTTCACCAGTGCTCTGCAGCTGCCAAAAAAGCTAATGCAATTGTAGGCTACATCAACAGAGGAATAGTATCAAGATCAAGGGAAGTGAAAGAAGTGTTCTATGCTGCACTGTTGACAGTTTGGAATACTGTGTCCATTTCTGGTCATTACTGTACAAAAAAAATATAAGAGCCGAGGTGGCGCAGTGGTTAGGGTGCAGTACTGCAGGCCACTTCAGCTGACTGTTATCTGCAGTTCAGCAGTTCTAATTTCACCGGCTCAAGGTTGCCTCAGCCTTCCATCCTTCCGAGGTTGGTAAAATGAGGACCCAGGGGGCAATATGCTGACTCTGTAAACCGCTTAGAGAGGGCTGAAAGCCCTATGAAGCGGTATATAAGTCTAACTGCTATTGCTATTGCTAAAAGATGCTGAAGTCTCAGAAAGAGTACAGAGAAGAACAACAAAGATAATAAGCAGTCTAAAGGATAAATCCAATGAAGAATGCCTAAAAGAACTACGCATGTCTAGCTTATGAAGAGAAGAGAAAAGGAAAACATGATAGGGAAAACAAAAATATTTGAAGGACTGCTATGAGAAAGGGGACATTAATTTATTGTAGGACAAGAAGCTATCGGTGGAAGCTCCTCAGTGGGAGACCCAACCTGGAAATCAGAAGGTATTTCTTGACAATGGAATGATTAAGCACTGCAACAACTTGTGTCCCAGAATTGTGGGTGCTCCATCATGGGAGGATTTCAAGAAAAGACCAGACAACCTTTTGTCCAAAGTAGTATGAGGATTCCTGCCTTGAGCAGGGGGTTGGACTAGAAGACCTCCAAGGTTTCTTCCAACCCAATATTCATATGACTCTATGAACTTTATAACATTTTCCTTAAAAAGATTATAATTAATTGGAATAAAACATAACAAAGATGCAAGAACCGTTATGCTATGCATGAGCCTTCTCCTTATAAACCTGAATGATTTTTTTTATATTTATCCGACATCTAATTTTGCAATAGATCAAAAACTTTATTTATTCATTCATTCATTTATTTATCAAATTTGTATAGCCGCCAGTCTCACAAGAAATGATTCCGGGCATCAATCAAATAAGAACAGCAATTATATCAATATAATCATTATAAAAATAGTTTTTTTTAAAAAACATTAAAAATTAAAATATATTAAAAAGTAAGATAAGCCAATATGAACTTATCATACTGTGTATACCCTGATTTTAGAAGTTTTGGTAGGCATGAGCCTAGTCTCTGTTCCCAGATATTATTAATGTGACACTGCTTTTAATCCTCTCTGAAGTCTTTTGTTATTGTCACTTCAAATTCTATTTAAATATTTCATTGAAGCGTTCCCATTCCAAATATTGTCATTTGATTCTCATATATCTTGACTAAAGAGGGTTATATTAATTTAAGTAATGACATGAAGCAACCCACTCTCTGTGAAGAACCTGGGTGGTTTCTAAATTTGATAAATAAAATAAGTAAGTAAATAAATAAAATATGCAGTGCTGTATTGTTAAAACTATAAAATACATATTCCATGTTTAGAGCATAGCTATGTTCTTTGTTGTTATGCTAGGGCCGGTTGGGTTGCAATTACAAAACTTTTCATAGTAAATTTGAGGAAAAGCATGCGTGGCTGGGTATCATAAAGAATTCATACCAAGGTGTTAGGAGTGATTTGAGATTCCCATTAAAAGAAATGGCCTTAATCATCCACAATAACATTGCATTAATTATTGAGAGATCTAATCAGTAGTCCGAAATTGCCCACATGAAATATTAAACAGTAGAACAGAAATGAATGTGTAGATTTGTGATAGCCATACCAGTTCTCTCATCAGGTAAGTTGGGCTGATATTATTTACAGGACCAATATGCTATGAAAATGGTTAACTGATTGGGGAATCATTTAATCCTGTGTCATAACATTCTAAGGATTGCTTTGGCGTGAAGGGCAACCATGCTATCTGATGATGCTCAATGTAATGTTTTTCTGACATGACCCATTAGCGGGTTTCTTCTGATATCAATTTGCATTATCAGAATCATATGTCATGATCAACCAGATCTGTGCCTTGGGCAAAATTATTCAAGTAAAAGAGTAGTGAAGTAAGCTCATATTGACTTATTCCAGAGTCAACACATTCCCGTCCTAATGGGGAAAGCATTTACCATATTTTTTGCTACATAAGACATACTTTTTGTCTCCCAAAAAGTGGGTGGAAGTGTCTATGCATCTTATGGAATGAATATTGCTGAAGTCCTGCCCACCCTTTGGCCCCCACCTTTCGGTCATTTTTTACCTCCGTGTGCCCCATTTTTGGCCTCTGCATACTCCGTTTTTCACCTCCTGGCAGGATGCCTGTCAGCACCGCAGCCTATTGCCACTATTTGCCTCCAACACCTATCAGTGATTGGATCGTCCTTCCAGAATACCATCAATCATCTGTTCCAGGCAACGGGGATTGCCGGTGCCTATCACTGGCCAACCAACATTCACATGATGAATGGCGGTGGCGGCAATAGGCAGCAGCAGCAACAAGTGGTAGTGATAAGCAGTGGCGATCCTTGCCACCTGGAACAGCTGATTGGTGGTATTCCAGGAGGCCGATCCAACCACCTGAGAGTGCAAGTGGCAAAGACTCCAGCATTCCCCAGCAGAGGCAGCAATAGCACCATTTGTGGTTGGCCAGCCCTCTGATTGGTGGGGCTATGGGAGGCCGGGATTCAGCTGTCGCTCAACTGACCAGTGGTGGGCTCAATGTAGCAGAGCCCTGATGAGCCACATGCTGAGGCTGGGAGGCAGAGGCAGATTTTTTGTTTCATTGTTTTCCTCCCCAAAAGTTAGGTGCGTCTATTGCTATTGCTATCATGTGTGGTTAGCTTCTTTCTGAGAGCCATTGAGACCACCTGGGGGTTCATCTGTGCCCTCAGAGTCACCGAAATAGATTAACCTCCAAGTGGCCTCAATGACTCTCAGAAAGAGTACTAACGACCAGATTACTGCAAGGAATATAAACCTTTCCATTCTCCACCATTCTTCATTGGTCTTCACACTTGGGCCCATCACAGCATCCCCACAATCACATGATTGCAATTCAGGTATTTTTCAAACATTGAACATTTGTGATGGGGCAGAATCCTACACTGATTGCCCTTTATGATCTTTCCACTTGATGCAAAAGTAACCAGAATAAGGTTATCTTACTTTGGACAGATTATGTCGCAACCCAGCTCATTGGAGAAAGCTAGGAATAAATTCTGCATGCTAACAAAACAAAGGTAAACCAACGGTTGTGAATTGTCCATCCCTAATTTAAGATATGCGTTTTTATTTACCAACTTTTATAGTGGTTTATGAAATATGTTCCTGATAATCAACATTTTTAAGCTATGAATTTTATTCTTTTCTACCCAGGCAGTACTCAATTATTCTTTTGCTATGAATTATCCACATACTGCTTTTTTGTTCCTTTCCTGATCACCTGACTGGCTGCTTAATTAATTAATTCATAATTGTTTCCAAACTTCATTCTTAACTGAATTAATTCATTTCATTCATTTCATTAAGGAAATCATATATATTTTCTGTGTTTTCAATAGAAGCTATTTGCCTATATCTCTAGATATCAGTTAATTGTTATCTTTAATTTCTTCTACTGCTATCTCCCTAGTGAGTATCAGACAAATATATATATATTTGGAGGATCAGATTAATGTCATTAACTATTGAAAAAACAGCTCTGTTTTAACTGTAAAAGTTAAAATTAGCTTCATTTATATTCTTTTCTTGCGGGATGCAGTGGCTCAGTGGCTAAGGCTCTGACCTTGTCAATCAGAAATGTTGGCAGTTGGAATCCCTAGTGCCGTATAATATAGTGAGCTCCTGTTACTTGTCCCAGCTTCTGCCAACCTAGCAGTTCGAAACCATGTAAAAAATGTAGAGAAAAATAGGAACCACCTTTGGTGGGAAGGTAACAGTATTCTGTGCACTTTGGGCATCTAGTCATGGCGGCCACATGACCCCGGAGACGTCATCAGACAGCGCTGCTCTCCGGCTTTGAAATGGAGATGAGCACTGCCCTCTAGAGTCGGGAATGACTAGCACATATGTACAAGGGGAACCTTTGCCTTTATATTGATTTGTGTGTGTGTGTGTGTGTGTGTGTGTGTGTGTGTGTGTGTGTGTGTTCAAAAGGTTTTTATTTTCCATTTTTTCATTTTCATCCACTCACATATATACTGTGCATAGCCGGAGCCATACAACATTAAACAATAATCGCAGCAATTCCTCTTGTCAACAATAGCCCAAAAAATAGAAACCCAATATACATCTTCCACTCTCTGTACACCTCTTTCTTCCATCCCCCTCCAACTTACTATCTTCCCTCCATCATCCCCCTCTACCCTACTTCCCCTCCCCCTCTACCACTCCTCTCTCCCGATCCACTCCCTCCCTTCCTTCTCGCCCTCCCTCCCATCCTCTCTCCCACCCTCTCTACCCATCTTTCTTCTATCCCACTCCTCCTCCCCTTGGTGTATTTCCACTATATGTCAATGTACTTAACTTATCCTATTTTTACAGAGAAATTAAAGAAAAGCAGTATACATGTGAAGTCGCATTACATTGAAATCTAACACATTGTATAGTATATATCCCTCCCTCCCCCCACCCTCCCCCCCCAACACCCCACCTCCTTCCCCCCCCGACTTCCCAGAGCCCGTACACAATATAGATTTTTAACAAACACAGTCTAAAATATATTGAGAAAAAAGAAATTAAAAAGGGGTTAATAACATCTCTACATTGATCTTAGCTTCTTCTTGCTACGCAGCTTTAAACAGTTTAAATCATTCCTGATCTTAAGCATAGGCTATCTGGAATTTATTAGTCCCATATTTGTTTTGTATATAGTCAATCCATTTTTTCCAGTCTCTTTTATATCTCTCATTTGAATGATCTTTAAGATATGCTGATATTTTAGCCATCTTGGCTAAATTTGTAACTTTCAATGTCCATTCTTGAGTTGTAGGCAAGTCTTCCTTTTTCCAGTATTGCACCACCAGCAGTCTTGCTGCCATTATTAAGTGCAGAATCAAGTTAGTCTCTACCACTGTAAAGTCAGTACTTATACCTAGTAAAAATAACTGAGGAGTAAACTTTATCCTTCTTTTAAAGATATTTTGCATAATGCACCATATTTTTATCCAAAATGCCTTAACCTTTTGGCAGGACCACCATATATGAAAATATGTAGCATCGAGAGAACCACATCTCCAACATTTAGGCTGTAAATTTGGATACATAGAAACCAGCTTTTGGGGATCTAAATGCCATCTATAGAACATCTTATAAAAATTTTCTCTCAGGTTTTGAGCTTGTGTAAATTTCACATTTCTTACCCAGATTCTTTCCCATGTATCCAACATTATTGGTTCTTCAATATTCTGAGCTCACTTTATCATACAATCTTTAACTAATTCTGTTTCTGAATCCATCTGTATTAATACATTATATATCCTCTTTATATGCATTAAGCTTTGATCTCTTATTTGTTTAAATAGATTATCCTCAACTTGGATAAAACCAATTTTTTATCTATTTTCCATCTAGCCTGTAATTGCCCATACTGGAACCATGTTTGAACTACCTTCTCCACTTTTAATACCTCTAAAGATTTTAGTTGTAGTACCTCCCTTTCCAAAATGAGAAGTTGTCTATAGGTAATTCTATCCTGTTTTTGTGCTATATTCATATTTTCAATTGCGTGTCTAGGAATTGCCCACATGGGTATCTTGTCATTAAATTTATATTGGTATTTTTTCCAGACCCAGATTTCTTAAGTTGGGTTTTGCTTTGTTCCTTGGCAAGATGAAAAGACAAATATTACAAAATTACAGAATTATAAAGAAAAAGTAGGTCACTGGAAAAAATAAAAGCAATGAGGAAAAGTAAAAAAAATAAAAGAATAAAAATAAAACATGGTTTATATTTGTATGCATGCAAAAGCCTGGACAGGTAGATAATTAGTTATAATGAGAAACAGAAATGTATTAACATAAGCACTGAATATTCCAAAGCAATATTTGCATGGGGAAAAATACCCTTAAGAAAACCATTGAAGATATTTAATAAATGGTGACCCTGTTTGAATAAAATTGCTCTTCATTATAACGTTTTTCAGAGCACTTTGATGTGCCAGTTTTTCAGCCAGAGTCCTTTCTGAAACTTTTAAGTTCTGCTAATCTAATGAAAAGGGATGCAGTGGCTCAATGACTAAGACGCTGAGTTTGCCGATTGAAAGGTCGGCAGTTTGGCAGTTCGAATCCCTAGTGCCACATAACCAAGTGAGCTTCTGCCAACCTAGCGGCTCGAAAGCACATAATAAATGCAAGTAGAAAAATAGGAACCATCTTTGGTGGGAAGGTAATAGTATTCCGTACCCCTTCGACGTTTAGTCATACCGGCCATATGACCATGAAGACGTCTTCAGACAGCGCTGGCTCTTCAGATTTGAAATGAAGATGAGTACTGCTCCCTAGAGTCATGAAAGACTAGCACATATGTGCAAGGGAAACCTTTACCTTTAATAATCTAATGAAAGATGTACTTAAATTTTTCAGTGTTTTGCTATCACAAATCTGGCAGCTAACAAAAAAAAAAGGGATCACTTTTTTTGCTGCATTGATTTAATCTTCTTACGTATATGAACAATAGTCCAACACCAGGAATCACTGTCAAACCATTCAACTGGAAGGATTAGTTAATTGGATTTTGCTATCAAAAAAACAATGGAAACCTCTGCAAATCTGCTTTTACCCACACAACATGGCGTGATTTGGGTATAATTTAGTGACACATACAGTATGTGCAAAAGTAAATTTAAATGGGCTTCTGCTTCTCAAATAAGTCTCTGGAGATTTATCATATTAAAATCATGAAATTCAAGAATTTAACACTAATGTCTTTACTGTAGCAATAGCACTTATCATATTTTTTGTAGTATAAGATGTACCTTTTCCCCTCAAAAAAGAGGCTGAAAATCTGGGTCTGTCTTATACAGTGAACACAGCATTTTTTGCCTCCCAAAACCCCACCCCCATTCACCAAAATGGCCATGCAGAGCCTGTAGGAGCCTTCAGAGTGTTCCTGAGGGCTGGGGAGGGCAGAAATTAGCAACACATGGGCTGTTTTTTGGTAATCTCCCCCCCCCCCAGTCCACAGGAGCACTCTATAAGCCTCCTAAAGGCTATGCATGCATTTATTTTGACAAAAAACGGGCCCATTTTTGCAAAAAAAAAGGTCTGGTTTTGCTCATTTTGGGGGGAGAGCACTCCCCAGGAGCACTCTACAAGCCTCCTAAAGGCTATTCATGCATTTTTTTAAAAAAAAATACCCCTATTTCGCATAAAACAGGCCATTTTGGGGAGGTGCAAAAACTTTTTTTTAAAAAATGTGCCTCTTCAAAACCTTGGTGCGTCTTATACTCCGGTGCATCTTATACTCCGAAAAATACGGAGTATATACTTTTATATACTGCTTTACAGCATTCTAACCACAGCATCACTATGAAAGGAAGCAGGTACATACCATACTTCAAAGATTGTTAATAACATTACTTAATGAAATATAGATGAAATATGAAGGTATAATTGAATATAGCTGTATTGAAACCAAAGTGATACTTGTAGTGTAGTGAAACAAATAGATTCATAAAATATAGAATTTACTGCTGGAATCCCATTCCCAAGTACAGAAATGTACTCTAACAGCCATTTAGAATCTGTTTAAGATTTTCAACCAAGTGTTCATCATTTCATGAAGGACTCTGTTCCACAGGTGACCACATTTACAATTAGAAATTATTTTCTTATGTGCAACTAAAATCTACGGCCTTATAATTTTAGTCCAAACAAGTCTTCTCTTGTCCACACTAAATCTACTCAGTGCTTCCAAATGGTCCTCATAAGTTTTTTTTTCTTTCCAGGTTCCTTGTCATCTTGGTCAATTTCTCCTGGACACACTTCAGCTTTTCAATGTTGTCCCTCAAATGTTATGACCAGATCTAGATGTATCAATCATGGTAAGATGCAGATAAGGACCTTGGCAGCAAG
This sequence comes from Thamnophis elegans, assembly GCF_009769535.1. Classification (NCBI taxonomy): domain Eukaryota; kingdom Metazoa; phylum Chordata; class Lepidosauria; order Squamata; family Natricidae; genus Thamnophis; species Thamnophis elegans. Next base: position 59,864,626 of record NC_045548.1, on the reverse strand, counting down.
GCCGACAAACTTTGGCAACAATTCAGACAAACTCTGGCAGCAATCCAGCCTGCCAAGTTTGTTTCTCTTTAGTCAAAGCGTTGACTTCTGCAAGAAGGGCATGGCACAAGTAGTCTTTTTTATAGTCTGGAGAGGAGCCTAATGACCATCAGCTGAGCGTAATTACCTCCTGTAATTACGTAGTGGTTTTTGATGCCGAGTAGCTCTTCCATGGCGTGCATCCCGGAACAACTCACTGTTGGTATCTGGATCACTCTCCTTTGTCTCCTCCCCAGTGATCCAAGGCTCAGGCGTCACCTGGTGGCCAACCAGTCTCTCTGCGTCCTGCTCGGAGTCGAAACCCTGTTCAGGATCCTCCACATCTTCCAGGGCTGACTCATAGGGCCCCTCACTGTCAGAGTCTGGTGGCAGCTCCAACGGCTCCTGCTGGGCCACAACACTTTCTCTATCACATTCCTGGGTCAACTAAACTTTACAAAAAAGGAAATCAAATTGATGTGACATGACCCATTTTTTATAATCCATTATTGGGCCCTGCCAAACTATGTGTTCTTTTCTCAGTATATACAAAATATTTAATGATACGTTCAACAGTTTTGCCCAGTCTTAAGAACAACAAATTGATCATTGCAATGTTTTGGGGGTTCTCTTTTTCTCCCTTTGGAACAAAGGAATAACATTTCTTTTCTCCGGGTTTTTGGTTTTATATCCATTCTCCATGATTTCGCAAAGATCAATACAAGGGAGTATGAGCTGACATTCTGCAGTCTCCTTCAAAGCCAGAATCTCGAGTTCTAGAGATTTAAAGTAATTCATAGTAACCAAGTGCTTCTGAACCATCTATTGATTGTTTGGCTTAGGTTGTCATGTTCTCTTTAGTCCATTTGTTCACTTAGATTCATTTTAACATAGTTCAACTTTGTGGAGAGGATCAAAACAAAATAGGAATTTGATCCTCTTTCTTTAAAAGGTTTTATCATCTTTTAGCAATGATTTAGAAAATCGTCTTCATTTTTCCTCCACTGACCCGTCAAACTCATTTGTTTTTTTTATTTTAACTTCTTTTTCAAATTGACATTCCTTTTCTGCTTTCA